>NC_063166.1:741298-1482597 GCF_023159225.1 Perognathus longimembris pacificus | reverse complement strand
AGAGGCGGCCTTCCTTAGCCCTGTGCAGGGCCTGCCTTCCTGCACAGCCCCTCCCCGGGACAGGCGCAGGTCCCCACGCGCCCCGGGCGCACGCGCGTGGATGCCAGCCCTTCCCCTCCCCGGACAGGCGCAGGACCCACGCGCCCCCGGGCGCACGCGCCCCCCTCCCCGGGACAGACAGGCGCAGGACCCACGCACCCAGGCGCACAGCACGTGGATGGCCAGCCTTCCCCTCCCCGGACAGGCGCAGGACCCACGCGCCCCGGGCGCACGCCCCCCCCTCCCCGGACAGGCGCAGGTCCCCACGCGCCCCGGGCGCAACGGGCGATGGCCCGCTGGGAAGCAGATCGCCCTCCCCACTCCACCCCTCCCCTGCCCTCCCCTCCCCTCCCCTCCCCTCCCCTCCCCCCGCAGCAGGCCGGCGGGCGGGGGGCGGCTTACCCTCGCACAGCTTCTGCTTCATCACCTCTCGGATCTTGGAGATGGCCGTGTAGTCCTCCACGTGGAGCACGTAGGCGGAGGCGGGCTCGTTGGCGATGGCTCTCAGCTCCGCGTCCTCGGCCTCGGCGCCCTCGCCGATGGCGAACAGCGTGACGCCGCCGTCCCGGGCCGCGCGCGCCGCCTCGCGCACGGCGTCCTGCGACTTGCCGTCGGTCAGCACCACGGCCACGCGGGCGCGGGCGCGGGCGCGGGCGCGGGCGGCCCCGGCGCGCAGGTGGTCCAGGGCGAAGCGGAGGGCGCGGCCGGTGCGCGTGTTGCCGCCGCGGAAGCGCACGGCGCGCAGGGCGGCGGCCAGGCGCCGCGCCCGGGTGCTCGCGGCCCAGCGGCAGCTCCAGCACCGGCGCGTCGCTGTACTGCACCAGCCCCACCCGCGTGAACCGCGGCCCACCTCCAAGTGGCGCGTGAGGCTCACCAGCCACCGCTTCACCGCCTCGAAGTTCTCGGGCCCCACGCTGTACGAGCCGTCCAGGATGAACACCAGGTCCGTGGGCGCCGTGCGGCAGCCTGGGCGGGCGAGAGCCCCACGCGGGGCGGGGCGGGGCGCGGGTCACGCCAGGGCCCGGCGGGCGGGCGGGCGGGCGGGAGGGTGGGGCCCGGGTGGAGACCCGCGGCCCCGTCCTGAGCCAGTGTCCCAGCTCAACGGTGCCCAGCGGATCTGCCCGAGTGGATCTGTGCCCTGCGTGGGGCCAGGCCTCCGGGGCGCCCTTCTGCCCTGAGTGGGGGGGGCCAGGCCTCCGGGGCGCCCTTCTGCCCTGAGTGGGGGGGGCCAGGCCTCCTCCGGGACGCCCTTCCTGCCCTGAGTGGGGGGGGGGGGCCAGGCCTCCGGGGCGCCCTTCTGCCTGGGTGGGCCAGGCCTCCGGGGCGCCCTTCTGCCCCTGAGTGGGGGGGCCAGGCCTCCGGGGCGCCCTTCTGCCCTGAGTGGGGGGGGGCCAGGCCTCCGGGGCGCCCTTCTGCCCTGAGTGGGGGGGGGCCAGGCCTCCGGGGCGCCCTTCTGCCCTGAGTGGGGGGGAGCCAGGCCTCCGGGGCGCCCTTCTGCCCTGAGTGGGGGGGGGGGGGGCGCTGGAGGCACAGTTTAGGGGTGGCAAGGTACGCCCAGTGCCCTGAGGGAGGAGGAGGTCATCACAGGGTCTGAGGGTGCCTCGTGCTGCCCGCGCCCCAGGACTGGGGTGGAACCCCACCCACCAAGGGGACCCCGCTTTCCTGCAGGCGTGGAACTCCACCCACCAAGGGGACCCCGCTTTCGGTGGCATTGGGAAGGCGCTGGGAGATGGCATGGTGGCCCCCGCGGAGTGTTTGAGAAGCAAGGAAGGGAGGGAGCTGGGCTTGCCGGCTCTTCCTAAACACCCCAGGACAGGAAAGCTGACCAAACACCGAGGCGCTGCTGTCCTGGACCTGCCCGTGTTTGGGCACCGCTGGATTTCCGCACTCGGCAGGTTGCTCTTGGCCTGGGTTCCCGTCCCCATCACCGAACCCCAGGACGGGGATTTCATAACTGTACCGTGAGCCAAGAGCAAACACTGCCATGGGTAAACACCAGGCCAAGAAGAAGGAACCGCCCTACAATGAATGGAGTCACCGGAATGGAACGGACTGAACACCTAGAGCATCATCGTTTCAGAGCTAGTTTGGCCATTTCCAGCTGAATGACACTGAGTGAGCCCCTCCGAGTCTGTAGGCCTAGAGGGGAGCAGAAGCCCTCCGGGGCACGTGTCAGGTCCCGAGTTCAAACCCCAGAACCATCCTTTCCCCCAAAACGGGATTGTTTTTGTCTGATTTGTTGATCTGTCTTTGGGATGGCAAGGGAGGGCCCAGGAACGGAGGACCAAGGGGAACAAATACAGCAGTGGCACTCGCTGGACACGGTGTTGAAAATGAACTGTAGGACCTGTGGGTGGGGACAGGAGAGAGCGAGGGAAGGGGGGGCACTGCCCAAAAAGAAATGTGCTCTTTACTTCACTTATGTAGCTGTCACCTCTCTGTACATCACCTTTATAATAAATAACAAGGAACATAAAAAGAGTAGATACCAAAGCACCTATCACTGTAGAGTACTGGGGTAGATTAAAAAAGCAGTAAACGTCATTGGTTCAGTAAATTTAAGGCCAAACTAAATGAAGTTGCTGAATCACATGTCTAAGCTATTACTAACTTAATTTACGTACAGTAAATCCTTGGTGCTTGTGAGTTTTTCTGGTCTCTTTTTCTCTATTAAGTTTCTTGGCCATGCCAGAATGTGAACTCAGGGCCTCTGCTTGTTTGGCTGGTGGCTCTGCCACTGGAGCCACACCTCCAGCCTGGCTTATTTGGGAGATGGAGTCATTTTGTGCATGCTGGCTTCGAACTGCGAGATGCCAGCACCCAGGTTGCTTAGAGCTCTAAGGTCTGATTATAAGCAACCTTTTTAAAAGCATATTTGGTCTGTCCATTCCAGCCCGGGTCTCAGGGCCCCCTGGCTGCAGCCACCCATCCCCAGCACGGGACTTTTGCAGGGAGGGGGATACACTGTCATGGCTTAGGGCACTGTCCTTGTGCTGGCTGTGACACACATTACGGCTCCTCGCTCCTCGAGGACCTTCCTGAGGCAGCTGCTTAAAATCTCCATCCTGCACAGCTCAGATGTGCTGCATGTGGAACTCTCACCAGAATGTGGGCTCAAAGTCCACGAACCCGCAGCGTCAACTACGAGCAGTCAGCTCAAAATCACCATGAGGCAAATTTGTGCATAATATGGTGACACATAAGAGAGCAATTCATTTATCTTAGGAAATTTTAGCTTCAGGGATTATAAGAATGGGATCCTTAACACCACTGAACTCTCATAATTGGATTTCCAGAATCAACTTTGGGGGTACCAAGGGGGCGGCTGTCGGTACTTACTGGATCTTATTTCCCATCTTCAGCTACTACATAACTCTGGCAAAGAAGATGCAAAACTACCCAAAGAACTGTGACATGGTGAGCCATGGTTGTGTTCCAGACAGTATGCTGTTTTAGGATTCCTAAAAGGAAAAAAGAAACAGTTACATGTATTAGATGGACAGAGATACAAATACTCAATAATCATGCATTTAAATTTAAGGTCATAAATACCCTTAGAATGTAGAGAATGTAGAGTGTGTAAAGTAGTCTAATTTTACATAAATTATGGATAGGAGCTGAGGGATACCACAACAAATCTCCTCATTCACACTGTCATGGAAAACATTGAGCTCTGCTCAACCCGTATGGTGCGACTTCTGTAAAGTCTGCCGACTCTTACTCTGTTAAACATCTGAATGCAGCGACCACAACCCCGGACGGATGCCCCTGGGCCCCCGGGGCGGACGCTGGGTCTGCCCCTCCTGCTCTGCTCACAGGACGCCCGCAAGTGCTCCCCCAGCCCCGAGGGGATCTGCCAGGCCGGGTCTCCAGCCCCCAGGTGTGGGTAGGTGTGGAGACGAGGGTGAATGCTGTGCACGCCAGCCCGCGGTGCCCGCCTCCCCGCCGGAACTCTGCGTGGGAAGCCGTTACGTTTAGTTACATTCAGTCACTAACATCACTCCATCATGCTTCGGGGTTATGCGGAAAACCACATTCCTCTCGTGTGACTTTTTAAGTGTAGGAATTTAAACGGTGCCGTCCTGTGGGTCGGATCTGTACGCCGGTTAAATGCACCGGGGAAGCCACCTTTCCCTGGTCTCTTGTTGCCAGGAGGAGTGAGCTTGGGGCACGTAGGCCCCTCCACGGTGTCCTCTGTCTTAACACTGGTTTATTGCATCTTGTGGGAAAATAAAGCTGCCTGGATTTCCTGTTCCTGCACTCAGATCCCTCCCACCGCGGCCCTCGATGCACAGCCACGCGATGCCGCGCGAGCTCACCCAGTGTGGTTTGTCGCGCACGGTGGGCAAGACACTAACTCTGTAATTGAATGCCACGGTGCGGCTCCTAGGGGAGCTAAGCCTCGGCCTGGAATGCTGTCTACTCAGGAGGCAGAGAGCACGAGGGCTGGGGTTCCAGGCCAGCCTGGGCACAAAGTTCTTGAGACCCCCATCTCCACCTGAAGAGCCGGGCACGGTGACAAGAAAGCCAATTCCTTCCCGGGTGCTGGGGCCCAGGGGGAGGAGGAGCAGGTGGGCCGGGCGAGAGACAGGCCTTCGGACGAGGGCGGCCGGGGAGAAGCCAGCTCCGAGCACAGCCGTGCTGGACTGTAAACTACACATAAAAGACTAGAAACGGCTCTTGGGAGACACAACGCTTGCCTATTTGGAGGCTCAGTCCTCTCCCCCCTGAGCACCTGCCGAAGCCATGACGGAGCCTGCAGAAGGGAGCCTTAAACAGACTCCAGTGATGCCTCGCGCCCCCAGACACACACACGCGAGCACTGAAAACAACAGCTCTGTGCCCAGAACACAGCGGCCGCGAGCCAGGAGCACGGTGAAGCCAATAGGCCCCCCGAGAGCAGAGGGCCCGGGGCTCAGCGCCCCGGGCGAGGAACCCCTGCGGAGGGCGCCGGACACCGCGGAGAAACAGGACACGGTGAGGCTTCCAGATGGACGAGAAACAGCTGCTCGAGAAAGGAAGATGGGAATGGCCGTCACTCATCCGAACCCTGAGAAAATCTGTGTGCCATGACTGGTCCTCGCCTCAAAACAATTCACTGGGTGAGAAATGCATGAGGTAAAAAGGCAAGTCTTCGATTATTACACAGAACATTCACAGACACCGCGCAAGACTGACAGCGCAGAGAATAGGTATAAACGGATGCATTTCAAACTGTAGACTAATGGCAAAAATAAAGCAGTTAAAATGGAGGGAATCGAACTTTATGGCCTTTATGTGAAGTGAAACCAGCCCCTGACCCAGGCGCCCATCAGAAGGCTTCCCTCGATCGAGAGAGAAGAGGGGCCGTTCCGGAAGGGGGGGGGAGGGACCAGGAGGGTCGCAGAAGGGGGCGAGGATGATCAAAAACACATGGCAAGCATGATGGAAATGTCATGAAGGTATTTGTACTTGTATAAATAATACACACTACATTCTTTACGCCAGCACTGGGGCCTTGAATCAGGGCCTGGGTGCTTGTCCTGAGCTTCTTTTGCTTAAGGTTATCCCTCTACCACTTGAGCCTCACCTCCACCTCTGGCTCTTTGAGGATTCACTGGAGGAAAGAGCCTCCTGGACTTTTCTGCTCACGCGGGCTCTGAACTGGGATCCTCGGATCTCAGCTCCTGAGTAGCTGAGATTGCAAAATGACCACAGACGCCACCCACTGATGCACACTAAGTTAAAAACCAGAAGTCAAGTCATGGTACTGAAGCAGGGATTCCTCAGAATTTCATTAGAAACATTAAGAATAAATTTTGGCTATTTGCAAGTATTATCTTTGCCAAATGAACTTTTTGGCTTTCTTCTTTTTTCCCTCTTTCTTTCTTTCTTTACTTATTTCTGTATGTCAGTCATGGGGCTAAAACTCGGGACCTGGGAGCTGTCCTTGAACTTTTTTGCTTTTTTTTCAAGGCTAGTGCTCTACAACTCTGAGACGCAGCTTTACTTCCAGTTTTCTGGTTGTTATTTGGAGATGAGCGTCTCCGGAACTTTCTTACCCTGGCCGGCTTCAAACTTTGATCCTTAGACATCAGACTTCTAAGCAGCTAGGGTTACAGGTGTGAGCAACTTTGATTTTTGAAGACAGGATCTCACCATGTAATAAGCTTCGATGGCCTCAAACTCAAGCTCTTCTACCCTCAGTCTTCTCAATGTGGACAGTACCATTTGCGCACAAGCGCATGCGCACACACACCACATTACTACTTGCTAATATATACATATACATACATATATACATATATGTGTACACACACACACACACGTGCGCCACTGGGCACCAGAGGCTCACACCTGTCATGCTAGTTCCTCAGGAGGCTGAGATCTGATTGAGGTTTGAAGCCCTGGTACCAAAGTCCACAAGACCCTTATCTCTAATGATCTACTCAGAAAAAGCTGGAAGTGATGCTGTGGCTCAAGTGGTAGAGTGCTAGTCTTAAGCCAAATAAGCTAAGGGAAAGAGCGCAGACCCTGATTCAAGCCCTAAGACGGCAAGAAGAAAAAACAAATTATCAATATTTGTTTCCATAGACTCTGAAAAATAAGTTAGATAAATTGTGGAAAATTTAAGGATGGTCAACTCTTAATAAATACCTATACAATGTGCAATACACAGAATAATATAAAACTTACTTAATGGCCACAAATTCTGGGGTCCATACGGATGTGTAGCCACTATACAAATAAAAAAAGGACAACAAACAGCAGAGGAGAGAGCTTCATTTTTCTCACCTCTCCCACCCAAGAAAATTATCTCTCCATATTCTATGTCGTAGGAAGGATAAAGAATAAGCACATTGTAAAACATATTGGCCAATTTAATGATTTTTTCCTGGGGTAAAAAGAATCACAGCTCTGCTAAAGCCCAGGTTTCCATTCACTCACAGAAGCCGAAAGGAACCGGGGAGGCCCAGACGCCCAGACGCCGGCCACATGTCTCCGGAGGCGGTGGAGAGTCGCTGGGGACGGCAGATTCCCTCATCCTGGGCACTTCCACGGTCCCGGCCACCCCTGACTCAGGAGATGCCGCCCCGCTCTGCCCACGGCCAACAACTCTCCGCACACGCCTCCCTGCGGCCGTGCCCCTGCAGAGCCTGCCTGGCCTCCCTGGCCTCCCTCCTCCTCCTCCTCCTCCTCCTTCTCCTCCTCCTCCTCCTCCTCCCCCCTCCTCCTCCTCCTCCTCCTCCCCCCCTCCTCCTCCTCCTCCTCCTCCCCCTCCTCCTCCTCCTCCACCTCCCCCCCTCCTCCTCCTTCTCCTCCCCCCTCCTCCTCCTCCTCTCCTCCTCCTCCTCCTCCTCCCCCCTCCTCCTCCTCCCCCCCTCCTCCTCCTCCTCCTCCTCCCCCCCTCCTCCTCCTCCTCCCCCTCCTCCTCCCCCTCCCCCTCCACCTCCCCCTCCCCCTCCACTCCTCTCCTCCTCCTCCCCCTCCCCCTCCTCCTCCCCCTCCCCCTCCACCTCCTCTTCCTCCTCCTCCTCCTCCCCTCAGCAGACATGGCGTCTGGACTGTACAGAGCCGTGGCAGACGGGCAGCGGAGCACACAGAAGACAGAGGGCAGAGACTGGTGCCTCTCGTTCGAAAGAGTGGCTTAAAAATCCAATTTGGCCATAGCGACTTCTAAATATCCAAACAACAAAGAACATGCACGCCCGTGTCACCACTGGAAATGAAACCACTCAAAGACAGCCAAGAAACTTTTTATTCCCCCGCGCCAGAGAACCCACTAAAAATAGGCCATGAGATTGTGTGGGGTTTTTGAGCCATGCTCTGAAATGCTGACTTTTGTCAGTCCCTCAATACCTCCTTTATTTGCATTCATTATGTTAATTTCTTTTTTTCTTCATTCAAGTACAAATCTTGGATGATAGCATCATATAGCAAAATAAAGATAATCGATTCCAAGTGGAAAACTAACAAAATTCAACACATCTCACTCAAGTCAAAACTTTTTGCCAGCAGCTTAATTCTCAGATTTATCCACGATACCCTGAAAGACCTCTGAGTCACAAACCAAGAAGTGCGCGTTCTAGCTGGGCATATCTCACTAGTCTACTGAGGGAACACAGGAAAAGCATGGAAAGGTCAAATAATACAGACAATCAATGCACAGAGCAAAGACAAGGAGATGGAAAGAAAGTGATCAACACAAGCAATTTATATTCACTGATATGTGGAGAGAAAAAAAGATCAATATGCAAACCGTGGCCCTCCAACTACGGTTTCCTATCACCACTTCCTGTTAAAAGGAGCCAGGCGCTCTGGGAAAATCATCCTAGACTCAGAACATGAGATGCGACAGAGACATTTCGCCATGCTGAAAACAGGAAAGCCTCCAGAGCTCCTGGGGTTCCGTGCAAGGAACCTAAGAGCCAGCGCAGATTCTTGTGGGGCAAAGAATAAATTCTAAGTCATTGTAGCCAGGCGCTGGCAGCTTCTGTGTATAACCCCTAGCTATTCGGAAGGCTGAGATCTGAGGACCATGGTTCTTTGAAGCCAAGCTGGCTTCAAAGACAAGTTAACACTTATCCAATTGAAGCAACAAAAAGCTAGAAGTAGAAAAAAGCCAGAAGTAGAGGCATGGCTCAAGTGGTGGACGGCCACTGGCCCCCACGTTTAAACCCTAGTGTTAATGCGTGTGCATGCTCTCTCTCTCTCTCTCTCTCTCTCTCACACACACACACACACACACACACGCTGCAATAAACAGGCAACAGTTCAGTAAATCTATGACTTTCGGATGACAAATACATAAAAGCCGTGGCTGACCTTTGAAGGTCACTGGGGCACCCACAGAATGGAGTGCTTAGCTTAGTTTTCCACACCGACTTCAAGTTTATAAGACAGTGGATGGACAGAGTTAACGTCCATCAGAAGGACAGACGGGAAACCCGCCCTTGGCAGCCCGATGGGGCGGTGCATGTGAGCATGGCCTTGGGCTCCCAGCCCCCCTCTGAGGGCCTTGGCAGGGCCCTGGGGCAGCACGGAGCCTGAGCTGCATGGCTGGCTTCCTGCCCGTGCCCCCTGCCCGCCTGTGTCCTGGGGACTGCAGCAGGTGGACACCACACCCTGTCGTGGGCCGACATGGGGTCTGGTGAGCTGCTTTTTGCCGAGAACCACCACCCCTCCATCCCAAAGCCCAGCCAGCCAGGACGCGCTAGGAGACAGACCCGCACCGCCACCCCAGCTGCAAACCGGCACTCTTGAGTTAATCAGAAAAAATGTACATGAACTGTGGTAGGAGGTAGTCACCATTTAAAAATAATCACTGTGGGTGACAGTTGTGTAACAGTGTTTTCCTTTAGGTTCTTAAGTAATCCAAAGGGAAAACATAGCATAAAAATAACAAACGCAGGCTACATAGTGGGATACATATTTTTACATGTATCATCAATAGTGATTCAAGTTGGCTGGTTGATTAGTTGTGTTGGGTGGTTGGCTGGCTGGGCTTTTTTTATTTTTCAGCATCTGAAGACATAATGAGTAGAGTCTTCATTTATTTGGCCATGTCTGTTCTTCTATTCAACAAATATACATTGAATGCCTGCAAGAGATGCTGGGGAATACCAACCAAAGGCAGTCCCTGTCTGTGGGGCCTGACATCCTAACCGGGAAAGCAGGCAGGGAACCAACAATCTACAAGTCGTTCAGTACCGGGGAGAAGGTGGCCTGAGGCTGCCTGCCATCCCAAAATCTGCGGTGTTCTAGGCCCTTACGTAAAACAACACTGCATGCGCACCTAACCTAAGCACATACTTGATTCGTGTGGGCATGCATTAATGGACAAAGGATTTATGACCGTTCCAGGCAGGCAGACGGCCGTTGGATCCGTTTTTGTCTCTTCCTGGTCCTCAGCCCTCTTACCTCCCCAGCCCCTCAATGGCTTTGGTGGGCTTCGTCATGTGATGTTCAGGTGTGCATTGTGTATGGCTGTGGTCGTGCTTTTCCCAGGTCCCCTTCTCTGTCTCCCCAGCTCCTCCTTGGGGAGAGAAGCTTGTGGAAGCCTCGTACTCCCCACAGGGCCTCCAGCAGGGCGCAGCCCACAGACGTCCACACAAAGATCACTTCCATCACTTTCCCGAGACACCTTCCTTAAGAATCTACTGGTGTCTGGCTTTGGGATGGACATGGGAAAAATTAAAGTGAGGAATGATGCCTGTCGAAAAACACAAAATGGGATTTCATACATGGGATGAAATCATGTTCCTGGGAGCCCCGAGCTGGTGTTAGCAGGCCAGGAGAAGTTGGCAATCTGAGGTCACCTTAAAGACAAAAATAAATCTGGCAACTTAAAAAAACTTACACATCCTATCATGAACATAATTTCCAAATTAATCATTAGTCCTCACTAAAGACACAGTTATTTCGTTTGTTTTTGTCCTTGCCAACTTCACCTGGTAAATATATCATTTAAGTGGGAAACAAACACAACGAACTAAATTATGCCAAAATAAACAGAATCTGGACTCTGGTCTTCCTCCGAGTCTCATGTTGGAGCAAGAATGGAGACGAGGACTTCCTGTACAACAGACTAGCTGAGTGTGTATTAAAACACATGAATCATGATGAAACTGGAATCGTCTCATGGCTACTTTTGTGTTTAGAGTTTTCCTTTTCCAAATTAGAGCTCTAATAGACCACGGCATATAGTCGATAAGCCACACAAAAATAACACGCTAAAAATTTGTGGCATGATCATAATTTAAAAATATTTTATTTTATACTTTGTTTATTAAAGCATCAGGCTCTTATTTAATTACCTCACTGTTGTACAGGGATTGGCTCCAGCCTTTGATTTGTTTCAAGTGAATTTATTTGGTATGACTCACTACTCGTAGACACAACAAGAAGAGCCAAAAGAGCCAGGCACCATGGCAAAGGCCTATAACCCCAGCTCTCAGGGCACGAAGGCAGGAGGGTGGGAGTTCAAAGCCAGCTTGGACCACACAGAAAGACACCACGTCAAAGCAGCTGGGGGAAGAACACGGCCGGATGCTGTGCCGTACTCCCATAGTCCCAGCCACTTGGGATGCACAGATCAGGATTCGAGCCAGCCAGACAAGCCGCCAGCAAGGCCCCACCTCAACAAGCAAGTGGTGTGTGGAGGCACACTCCTGTGATGGCGGAAAGCAGAGGGTGCCTGTCTAAGGGCCTGCTCCCCGGCGGGGGAGGGGGGCGCGGGGGGGGGGCGGCGTAGAGCCCTAACTGAAAGACGGAGATGGAAAGCGCTTGTTCCCCCAATACCACCAAAGGTGAGAAAGAGAGGGGGGGAGGGGAGGGGAGGGGAGCAGGGGGGAGGGGAGGGGAGAGGGGGGAGGGGAGGGGAGAGGGGGGAGGGGAGGGGAGGGGAGGGGAGGGGAGGGGAGGGGCACCAGAAAGAAAGGCAGGAGGGGGAGGGAGGGAGGGAGGGCAGCAAGTACTGGTGCAGGACCAAGCCTGACTTGGAGCTGTGAGGCGGGGGGTCTTGAGCGGCCGTCGCGCGGTGCCCGGCCGGGCGTTGGCGCGGGCACAGGGGAGAGGCGAGTGCAGAGAACCCTCGCTCGCCGTCTGCTCCTTCCTCCCCTCCCCTCGCTGCCCGGCCCTGAGCCCCTCGCCAGCCCACCAGCGCCTTCAGCCCGGCCGTCTCCCCACGCTCACGCCACGGGTGACCGGCCTCTTGTGCTCCGAGCCCCTTCCCGGCCCCCCCTTCCCCGGCACTTTCTTTGAAAGGTAAATAGTGGTTTCCTTTGCCAATTCCCCACGCGTGGCCTGGGAATGCCAGCCCAGTGGAGAAGAACCTCAGACGTCCACGGTCCCCAACCTGAACCGGCTTAGGAATTACCATTACCCATTAAATCAAGAGCAAAAGGACTTACGTGTGACGAAACTCCACTATTTAATACAAACGTTTACAATTTCCTTCAGCAGAAGGATGCTATCATTTAGAATTTGTTGTACACACAATGGAACCAAAAGCATACTGATTTTAGTGTTTCCCTCTTGGTACCTAATGCTTCCTGACACCAGGGGTTTGCTACTTAACAGGTCTCAAGAGATAAAACTAATTTTAAGTCATATTTAGTACTGGATGAAAGGACTTAACAGATTTGGCTGAGTGAAGCGTAGACAATGACGCTGCAGGCTCTCATGTTCCTGACATTGTTCTAGCTTACGGACTCCCTTAGTGGAAAAAGTACATCAACATGAGACTTTCGGCAAAAACAATGTCATGCTTGGTTTCATTGGGGCAACCATGCTGAAATGTTATAGCTGGAAAGTACTCCATTGAATTAAACCCCATTATTTAAGAAAGAAAGCACCCCTCGCCCCACGCAAACAAGTAAGCAAGTCATAACTTCCTCTTCCTCAGCCCCAGCTAAACTCATGAGGAAGAACAGCAACCAAGGCCCCTCAGCAAAAACTGGAACACAAAACTAAAACAACATGCCAACATATCTGAAGAAGAAAACAAAATTCTGTCCCTCTCCAAAAAAAAAAAAGAAAGAAAAGCTATAAAAAGATTTCCCTTTTCTTAAAACTCTAAAAATAAGCCCTCCAACCACTGAATGGAACACGGCTAACTCCTCTGCCAAAGCCACCAGTTTTAACTATGTCCCCACAAAGCCCTGGAGATATGTCATCCTCCTCTAACACTCTGGAAGCTACGAGAAGAGCCTCACTGAAGCAAAGGTGGGGAAAACACGAGAGCATACTGTCCACCTCCAGCACTAAGCAATCCCTCCGTAATCACCCTGCTGCCCAACTCCAGCACTAAGCGATCCTTCCGTAATCACCCTACTGTCCAACTCCAGCACTAAGCAATCCCTCCGTAATCATCCGGAGACCTTCAGCCACCAAGAAGCAATGGCGGACACCGTGTGAATGAAGACCATTGACCTGAAGCACCGCTGCTGACGAGCCAGTGGACCCCCCTTTCTAAACCCATCGGAGCTTCACTGCCAGTGAAGCATCAATTCCGAAGGAAATGTGAATGGTGGAAGTTGCTCGTTCTCATGTGGAGGGAAGGCAGAGCGATGGGAGGAGTGCAGGCCCGCGGAGACCTTCCACCGGCGTGACTAAAGATGGAATTCTCACAAGAGAATCTGATGAGGACTTGGGCCCGAGAACATCTTTTTTAAAGAAAGGGAGTTCAAATAGTAAAGGTGCCGCACACACAAGAATCGAAGGCAGAATTCTGGAAACCTCCAGTCTTTCATTTTAAAATATATTCGTCACTGGTGAGTGTCTTGTCTTGTCTGGGTATGCGAGTTACAGATGCCACAACCAGCATTATGTCTGCCATTTGGTGACAACCTTGCTCCATCTATTTCCAATATTACGCTGAAGAGTAAACAGAGAACAAATAAGAAGCAAAGGTGCTTAAAGAATGGGCCTGAATTCTACTTTTGAAACCTAGCCTTAGAAGTGTGGTCCGTGGTTCCCTCAAGTAATCACTGAAGGGGAAAACAGGGCAGGTTTCCCAGTCACGCTGACACCAGGACGCTCACTCTGCTCGCTTCTCCTGAACACGGGGGTGTCGAGGGATTCCTTCCTAGACAGGAAGCAAGACGGCTTGTGCCAGCGCTTGCTTGCCTTCTCATTTAGTGTGGACGGAACCATTCACTCATGAGTCTGCCTTTCAAAGGAGATAGCTGTCCCTCTCCTTCATGATCACAAAGGAAAAACGCAACTTTCGTGAAATATTTTTTAAGACCTTATGATAATTCAATCATCAAGATAAAATAAACCAGTTCCTCAATTATATGGATGTGATCTGGCTTTTCCAGACAGAAATCACCGGGAATGCGAGGGAATAAACAACAGACCAGAATGCCCGCCTTCCATCTGGAGTCAAGAGCTACCCAGCAGGTCTGCTCTGAGTCATCTCATGCTCAGAAAGCCCTACTTTCCTAACTTAATTTATATCTTGAATTATTTGTGCGGCGCTGTGTTTGGCTTGCTTCTACGGTGCCGTGTACCACTGGAGAGCCCTTGAGCAATCGAGTTTATATGAAAACCAGACCTGGGGTTTGAGGCATGGCTCCGGGGGCAGAGCTCTCAACAGCGAGCGAATGCATCAGGAACTGAGTTCGAACTTACAACTTTACTTTCAAATTTTTCATTTCCAAAATGAATTCTTACTTTCTATCGCCCATGCAGAAGGTCTAGGATGGTTTATTTAGATGCAAGACTGTAAACCAATTGGTATGTTTCTAAACACACTAACACAGGACTACCAGGCTTTTTCCCTGACCTACCACAATACGGCACAGACAGATCAAAAGTGGACCTTGCTTCTAATGTGGAAACGGCTCTGCGGTGTGCAGTGTGTGCTGGGGCGTGGGTTCAATTCCCAGCACCTCCCGCTTCCCCCACCGTGTATCCTACATGTGTGAACGTGTGATCGTGTGCGTGCGTGCGTGTGTGTGTGTGTGTGTGTATCTGCTAAGCTGCCGAGGGCCGTCCTGACCTTCCAAGCAGCCCACGCACACGACTAGCCGCGGGAAAGACCGGAACGTGGAAAGACCATCCTCAAAACAGATGAGTCTGCAGGTTTGGTTCCTGTGTTGTTTAACCATATAAAAGGAAAGGCTGGGGACACGAGGAGCATCCTGCATTTGTTCCTGAAGGAAGGATTACGTCTGAGTGGATTAAGTGAGGAGTCACCAGCCTGCTTCCTTCCTGGCTCAGCGGGGAGGGGAGGGGAGGGGAGGGGGAGGGGAGGGAAGGGGAGGGCGGGGCCGGGCTCTGAGTGGTCAGAGGCCCTGAGGACCCTGTCCTGTCCTCTGCACCACCACCAGTGAAGACACAGACGAGCCTGTCTCCGAATCATTTAATTAATTACACTATTCAATACAATGTTGACATGTGGTTTAATAAAACAAAAAGTGGCATTCTTGTCATCTATTCCCCATTGGAGCTACTAGATCTAAGATTTTCTACAAACACAATAATCAAAAGTATACACATAATCAAAAGTATAATAATGCTGGGCTTGGTGGCTCACGCCTGTAATCCCAGCTCCTCAGGAAGCTGAGACCTGAGGCTCACGGTTCAAAGCCAGCCCGGGCAGGAAAAACCTTGAGACCTTTATCTCCCATTAACCACCAGAAAACCAGAAGTGGAGCTGTGGCTCCAAGTGGCAGAGCACTAGCCTTGAGCTGAAATGCTCAGGGACAGCGCCCAGGCCCAGAGTTCAAGCCCCAGAACTGCCATGGGAAAAATGACAGTCACTGTACCATTGCTTTGAGCGTGAGCGGCACTAGGGCTTGGACAGCGACAGAATGTCTCGAGAAGGAACCCGAACACACAGCCAAGATTCGAGGGATCCTCACATTTGCCTTCTGCAAAGGGGACACGTGTGACGTGGAAATGCTCCCCTCCTCTCCCCCTCTCCCTCCCCTCCCTCCCCTCCCCCCCCTCCTCTCCCTCCCTCGCCCCAAGCCCTCGTGCTCTGGTGTGGAGTAGGGACTCTCAGATTCAATGGTTTCAAGGAAACAGCTGCGCTGGACGCTTTCCACCCCGGACGCCGTCCCCCCAAACGCCACCCGCCCTGGACGCGGTCCCCCCTGGACGCCGTCCCCCCAAACGCCACCTGCCCTGGACGCGGTCCCCCCTGGACGCCGTCCCCCCAAACGCCACCTGCCCTGGACGCCGTCCCCCCGAACGCCACCTGCCCTGACGCCGTCCCCCCAGGACGCCGTCCCCCCGGAAGGCTGGCGCTCCCCCCCCCCCCCGCCAAGCGCCGCCTCGCAGTTACGATTCACCTGTCCTCCTCCCGAAGGAGAAGCTGGGATGTGAGATCCATGGAAACGCTTCTCAGAGGAGCTGCGCGTGTCACCCCCAGAGCCGCATTCCCCGGGGTCCCAGGCGGGATCGGCACACGCACACGCGCACACGCACACGCACACGCACACGCACAGGCCACTCCATCCACAATCGTCCACCTCGCAGAGACCCAGCCCGTCAGGCAGGGACGTCGTCGCTGTGCCCTCGAGGCCCACGCGCGGCCGGGACGGGGTCAGATCAGCCCTGCCTGACGCCGGCTCAGTCCCGGCCGGGGCTGCCGAGGGCCGCGGTCAGAGGAGCCGTGGGCCCCTGGGTGGCTCGGAGCCGGGGAGAGGGCGCACGGGGCCCCTCGGCGCTGGACGCCCTGAAGCTCTAGTCTCAGAGCAGTGCTCGGCTTCACGAGGGAGACAGGCCGCCGCCGCCGCAGGACGGGGCAGGGAGGGGGGACCAGGACGCGGCAGCCCCCTCCCCCCAGCTCAGGTCTGGCTCGTCCTCCTGTTCTTCAAACGTCACAGAGCCAGGGTTCTTACAATAATCAGTATCTTGCTATAAGCGACGGAACGCCATCATGGCCCCTGTGCCTGGCTTGCTAGGTGCCAACACCCACTCGCCTGACAGGCCCCCCGGGGGTCGGGGACACCTCCCCTCACCTCCGGGAGAAGCACGGCTGTGAAGGTAGGAAAGCGCCGGAGAAGAACTTAAGGGCGCAGCACGGCTCTGCGAAGGGCGCTGAGACTGGCCGTGGGGAAGGCGGTCCTGTCCCGCCAGCGGAGAGAACGGACAGGGGAGCTGCTCCTGCCCCCACCCGGCCAGTCCTCACTCCCCGAGAATGCGCTCAGCCACTAACGAGACGTTCACTTGCACATCCAGTTTGCATTCTTGCTCCTTCGTTTGAAGATGTGAACGCAAAATTGCTTCTTTAATCTTAGGCTGTCTTAGGCCCAACTCTCAAAACTATGGCAAGGAACTGAACCTAGCAATCACACTCCCAGTGGTATAGAGACACTTAGTGCACAAAACTTATTAAATCACTCAGCCGAGAATTTAACAATGTTAGGACTGGCCAAAAAATGTTTAATGTGAAGTTACCACTACCTGGATAAGGATTTAATTATGTAGAGGAACAGTTAAGAAACCCAGATGCACGAATGTCTCTAACTGTGCTACATAAATAATAGGCCACATAATCGTGTAATTAACTGAGATCAAAATAGTCACACTTTGTTTCAGTGATCTGAGCTGTGTGGTCTAAAAGTAACTTGTCCTGATTCCCCCAGCTTTCACAGACTCCTGCGGAGCCTCTTAAAATCAACTCACCAAGGGCATTTGCCTTGTTTTTTGGCTAAACAACAACATGCCCAGTCTAAACATGTATGTGGTTAACTAAGTATGTAGTTATACCCACAGAACTCACACACACGTAGAACCATGGTGTGCAGTTACACACAGAGGACTCACACACACTTAAGAAGACAAATCTCACAGAGTCCAATCATAAGCCTTCCGTGGGGGGGGGGGGAGGGCGGTGAGGACAGCTGTCAACTAAGCTGATCTCAGGATTTGGTTGGGAGTGGGGGAGGTTGTAGAGAGTGTTCATCTGGTCTGAACTTGGTTCGGGGGGGGGGGGGGGGGGGTTGTCCAGTGTGTAGATCTGGTCAAGCTTTGGTTGGGAGTGGGGCAGTTTTCGATTGCCCCGATCCAGTCAGGATTTTGTTGGGAGTGAGACAGTTGTCCAGTGTCCTGATCTGGTGACCATTTTGTTGGGCGTGGGGTGGTAGTTGAGTGTGCGGATTTGGTGAGGATTTGGTTGTCAAGTGTTCTGAACCTAGTCGAGATTTGTTTGGAGTGGGGCAGTTGACCAGCGTGCCAATCTGGTCATTCTACTTCAGAGCCAGCTCGGGGAGACAAAACTTCAAGATCCTTGGCTCCGATTTTACTAGCAAAAAAGCCAGACATGGAGGCGTGATTCAAGTAGTAGAGTAACAACCCTGAACCAAAAAAATCCAGCGAGAGCACCAGGCCCAGGATTCAAGCCCCAGTTTGGCACACATGCACACACACACACACACACACACCACTGGTGAGTGGAGCCAAGTGGGGTCACCAAGATCTCAACACGCTACGTGCGCGTGTGAATCCTGTTGAAAATGGGCTGGAAGAAAGAGGAACTGAAAGAAGGGCAGAGGGAGTCTGCTTGCCTCAGGTACCTCATGGGAACAGGTGGAAATATCACGATGACATCCTCCGTACAATTAGCATGCACTAATAAAAAAGTGCAGGCTCTGGCCACTGGGGAATATTAACCTTGGGCCTTTCAACGACACTGGTCAAATGTAATATGGTTTTGCTAAGAAACTTCAAATACTTCATTTACTCTGAAACGCCTCCCAGTAACTAAGCCATAAGCACCACGAGGTGGACACCCACAATGGCGCACTTTATCACCTTTGGAATATAAATATATTATATATATGTATGTCTTTATATGTCCATATATATATATGTCTATCATCTATCAAATAGCATGGGTAGTGCACCCATGTGCCAGACAGTGTTCTAGGAATGCCACACGCTTGTTTACTTACTCCTCACAACAGTGCAATGCGTGTGCGTTACTACCCTAAGTTTACACTTTGTCCATACAACTGCTGCGTGGCCTGGGCCAGGGGGCAGGGTGAGGCGACCCGGCCCCAGCGAGCCCCCCAACCAAGTCCATGCAGAAACCCCGAGAACTCCGACTCCGCGGCCCCAGCGAGCCCCCCAACCAAGTCCATGCAGAAACCCCGAGAACTCCAACTCCGCGGCTCCAGAGAGCCCCCCAACCAAGTCCATGCAGAAACCACGAGAACTCCGACTCCGCGGCCCCAGTGAGCCCCCCAACCAAGTCCATGCAGAAACCATGAGAACTCTGACTCAATGGCCCCAGTGAGCCCCCCAACCAAGTCCATGCAGAAACCCCGAGAACTCCGACTCCGCGGCCCCAGCGAGCCCCCCAACCAAGTCCATGCAGAAACCCCGAGAACTCAGACTCCGCGGTTCATTTTCTACTGCACCGCACGCCAGAAAGAAACATTTCTATCTTACTTCTCCCAAGAATGGGAATGGAACAAGCTAAAGAATTGCTACTGCACGCTGAAAAATAGAACCCGAATATAACGAGTGCTGAAGAAACACACGCAATCGCCTCCTGGGACGTGTTTGCTCACAGGTCTCAAGGTGGGGCTTAGTAGCAAAACCATCCCCGATGGAGCCCGGGGGGCCGGGAAACAGACCCCAGGGGCTCCAGGGGCGCCGGGTAATGCTGTCCAGAGCCCCCGCCAGGGTGCAAAAACCTCGCACAATGAAGGGAACTCGGCCGTGATTATGTCCACTCTGGCTCTGTGCTTGCAGGCGGCAAGTCCTAAGTCCCACTGCACTGCGGCGCTGGTCACCTGACCCAGCCCGCGACACCCGCAACCGTGCTGGTCACCTGACCCACGACACCCGCAACTGCAGCATCTGCCAGGACCAAGCGCGACCCCTCCGGTTAGACTCGCCGGAACACCTCATTCAGTGACTGAGCCTGAGCCTGAGCTTGCTTTCACACAGCCTGGTCCCCCCCCCCCGCCCCCCCAGCAATGCACCTCGGATCTCCCTTCTTTTCAGTCATCTCACAGGGAGCCAAACACAAAGCCCTACTTACAGGCAGCTGTTGTTGCATTTGATTTAACAACATCAGATTCTAATTCCACTCAATTTCATTCATCATATTTTCACATTTGTTTCTGGGTGGAGGTTTGGGGATGTGGTTTTTGGTTTTGTGTGTGTGTGACTGTTTATAGCATTAAATGGTCATTTTCAGAGTATGCGCATGGAGACCTCATTTCTCAGAGAGCCAGACGCGTGGAGACCTCATTTCTCAGAGAGCCAGACGCGTGCACGCTGGAATTGGACTTGCCCTCCCATTGCAGAAGCCACAGGAGATTAGGAATAAGCAAGTTCCAACCCTTGCTTTCGAAGACGCAACACGAGTTATAGAAAGGCTTTCTCCGCTAGAAGGCCGGGGCCCAGCAGCTCCACAATTCGAAGGGACTGAGATGAATTTTGAAGCACAAACCTGACTGGCCACCTCATCGGAAGTAGCACCATCAGTGTTTTCCACTAGAACCATTTGGTCCCGAGAGATGGGACCGCTCTGTTCAGTCAAGTCCCACGCAAGGCTTTTCTGCCGTCCTTGTGTGGAGTTGGGGATGTGTTGAGCACACCCCACTTAGGGAAGCGAGGGCCCGAAAGCCCTCCATCCTCTCCGCCGCGGAGGCCTGCCCTCCTGTGGTATCTCATGGTGCTTCCTGTTTTCTTGAACAAACGCCGATGTAACTGGATATGGGTTTCATTTATTCTCTCTGCCAAGATCCTTAGAAACACAGCAGAACTGATTTCTACACTGATGTCCCAGAGACTCGCTGGTCCACATTCCCCTGCTTTCCTACCATTTCTGAGTATCCTGAAAGGCCACAGGGTAAGAGAATTGTAAACTATCAGAAAATGAAATTCATTCTACAGACAGCGACTAGATAAAAACTAGGCTCTCGATGAGAAGCTAATCTACAAAAATCAATCTGAGGAAGTTCCATATAGAACTGGAACTACAATTGTGAACTTGAGTATGTCTCTGTAGTTGCATCCTAGTTGAAAAAAAAAAGAAAAACTAAGTTCCAAGGGTACAGTTGGCATGGGAGTGCAAAAGTCTAATCATATGTCATGGAGTTTCCATGGGTTGGGTGCTGCTTTCCATTTGGGGGTTTTGTGTCATTGTGTGCATGTTTGGTGTATTCTGAGCAAACAAATCCTGTGCTAGGCCCTTGAGAATACTCCTCATTCCTCTCTAACATTCAAGAATGGGGAATGGAGTGTGGTCTGACAACAGAGGCTTAGCGAAGTTGTGAGCCTGTTCCAGAGCAGAGAGAGGCAGAAGAATAATCTTGAACCCAGGACCACGGTCTGTTCCTACTCACTGCCAGAATCCCCTCCCCTTCCTTAACGCTCACCCTTTATCTGAGCTCCTCCAGCCCAGTCTGACAGAAAGCAGGGGCTGGGGAAATGATGCCAGCTGTGTGCAAGTCCCGGCTGGGGGAGGGGGGGGTCTTGTACTCCCTGCTGCCCGGGTGCCCTGGGTTCTAGGTTATTTATCCAAGGCTGGATTTTCTCATTCACATAAGCTCATTTGCAAAGTCAAAGTCATTCTATTTCTGTGTTAATGGCTCTGGAACAGCTGGAACTTTTTAGCCAAACTTTTGGAGAAGGAGAGAGAGAAGGGGGGGAGGGAGGGGAGGGAGATCCACTTCAATAACGCAGAGGCCCACACTGCTGAGTCTTCTCGCTTGGGAGCACTGTTAGAAGGCATGGGAGCCCACGACAGCTGTAGGAAAGGTAGGAAGGGAGGGAGGTGTCCTATTCTCTCCTGGAGAAAATGTGCAAATTCCAGTGTGTAAAATTAGTCTACATGGTAGTTGACACTTCTTCCTTTTAAAATGACCAACATCCACACTCATGGTGTTTTTTTTAATGTGAGCAAAAATGCTGTTGATGAATCTCTAGGAGGATGGGAAAGCGTTCTGCTGTTCCAGGGCCTGGCGCGATTCCCACCTGAGCGCCAGGAGTCCCTGGAGGACGTGCACACGCGCACACACACACACACACAGAGAGATGCGCACACACACGCACACACGCGCACAACGCGCGCACGCGCACACACGGACTGAGGTCCGCGGCGCAGGCGGGCGGGGCGCTCGGTGTCGCTCTCTCCCCGAGGCTGCGGCCCGTGCGGCGAGCGGCTCTGGGTTTTCCTGGAGCCTCGTGCGCGCTCCACCCAGGGACCCAGGCCCGGTCCCGGCGCGGGGAGCGACGGCGCCACGCGCACCGCGAGGACTAAGTTAAGAAAAAGCACGTGTGGTCCCCACTGCGCAGCCCGGCCCCGGGCGCGACACCCTGCGAGCCGGCAGAGCCCGGGGCGCCCCGCACCCCAGGAGCAGGCAGAGCAGAGCCCGGGGCGCCCCGCACCCCGCGAGCAGGGAGAACCTGGGGCGCCCCGCACCCGCACCCCGCGAGCAGGCAGAGCCCGGGGCGCCCCGCACCCCGAAAGCAGGGAGAGCCCGGGGCGCCCCGCACCCCGCAAGCAGGCAGAGCAGAGCCCGGGGCGCACCCAGGAGCCCACCTGACGGGACTCGGGGGAGGGCCACACACCCGACTCCCGGGTGAAACGGCACCCGCGGACCCCCAGATTCGTGCACTCGAGGAAACTCCCGCGAGACGCGCCCCGACACCCCAGCTTCCGGCCGGCGGGGCCCCGCACCCTGACCCGGAGTTGGCGGCGCTTACTTGGGTCCGGCGGGGGCGCGCGGTGCGGGGCGGAACCGGCGGGGACCGGCTCGGTGCGCGGGGCGGGGACGGAGAGCCGACCGGCCCCGCGGGGCTCCGGGACCGCGGCGCGGCGTGCGCTCCAGCCGGGGCTCTGCGGGGCTCTGCGGGGCTCTGCGGGGCTCTGCGGGGCTCTGCGGGGCTCTGCGGGCTCCGGGGCCGCGGCGTGCGCTCCAGCCGGGGCTCTGCGGGCTCCCCGGGCGGTGGGAGCCCGCCTTATCTGGGCTCCGCCCCTCGGGGCCCGGGCCCCGCGCAGCGGGCGCGGGCCGGGGTGGGGTTTGGATCCAGAGCGCCCGTGCGCGCGGCTACGAAACTGGGCGGAAAAGTGGTCCGGGACCAGCACGGGCGCGGCCGGGCGATGGATCTGGATGGGGGTCGAATGCCCTAGAAGAACCGGGGAGCCCCCGCGGGGACGGGCGGGCGAAGGGCAGCTGGGGGCGGCGGGCACCTGCGGGGCGGGAGCTCAGGTGTGGTGAGCCGGCCTCGCCTCGCCCCCTCCACTGGGGTAACCGGCGCGGTGGGCCCGGCTCGCTCCCCAGCCCCAAGTCCCTCCTCCACCGCCCCCCACCCCCACCCCCCCCCCCCCCCGCCGCCCGCCCGCGCTCCCCACGCGCCTTCTCCGCCACCGGGGCCGCCCTCGCTCCTCGCGCTGCTGCTTCTCCCTCGGCTTCCAGGGCTCCAGACCTGGTGACAGTTCCCGGCCTCTCCACTCTCCGCCTTTCCCCATCCTCCTGCCAGCCGTGCAAACACAAGGGAAGTAAAGGACCTTGTACTTGGCCATGGGTGTTCAGATGTAACACAAAAAGCACAAGCAATTAAAGAATTAAAATGAGTTGGACGTCATCACAATTACAAATGTTTTGGCTTCAAATAACACAGTCCAGAAACTGGGAAAATGTGCACGATCTAGATCCAGTAAGACTCTTGCATCTAGAATCTCTGAAGAATTCCTACAACCCAACAACAAAAAGACACCTCAACTAAACAGACATTCTCCAAAAAAGATGAGCTAATGGCCAATGAGCACACAAAAGCGTGCTCCGTGTCAGAAGCTCACACTGCATTCCGGTGGGAACAACGCCAGGCAGAGCCAGGCCCCAACGATGGTATTCCAGGCACCAGGCAGGCCTTGGAGAATTACAGGCAAGATCTCTGTCTCCTCTCACGGAGATTCCAGTCCCATAATTGGAATCTTACCTGTGGCGTAAGTAGCCAACATCACCCAGAACCCTGGCCACTAAAGCTAACTCCAGGGCATGGGGCCTGAAGGACAGTTCCTCCTGGGGTTCCCCCTGGGGTTTTCCTGTGGCCAGCATCAGGGACTGAACTCCAGAGGACCTTGTGGTTGATCAGTTGGTACTCCATCCCTTGAGCCAGACCTCCAACCCTGATTTTTGCTCATTACTTTGGAGACGGCTTTCTTCCCAGGCTACATTCAGACAGTGATCCTGGGAATTACACCTCGCTTCTGCTGGTCATTCGAACGCAATCACCATGCCAGGAATTTGGCTTTTCCAACCATACAGCACTCCCATTGGGAACGGCTTTAAGCTGTCTTGTTTTGCAGACTGTAATATGAGACTCTCGGGAAAGGTCTGTTGGTGTTTCCTTTTCTGTGTGTAGAATGAACCACAGATAAAGTGTTTTCATTTCTCCTAGGATCTTTTGGAAGCTAAAAATTAGAAATATAGCCAAGACCCTTCAACACCTTCACATTTTCCTTCTATGTATGCCCTTGAAAGATTCAAACAGAGTCCGGCTCCCATGAGCCAAGCCTTCTAAGCTTTTGCTTCATGGCCCAATAGCAATGGCCAATCCCAGCCTTGGAAGGAAGGTCTTCTCTGTCTTCCATATTCTTTGCCTAAATAATTTTTCCCGACAGTTTCTGCGATTGGTGTGTCTCACCTGTGGCTTCTGTGTCTGTGGTCGGCTCTAAGAAGCGGAAGCGGCATGCCCCCAGCTTCACGGTACCTGTGGTATGCTGTCTGCCCGGCACTGGGTCCCTCCTTCTTTCTGGAATCGCGTCCTAAAACACTTTGACGATTTCTTCCTTCTCACTTGTGGTCAACGCTTAGGGCAGTACAATTAGAAATCCCAATTTCTCGTCAAACTAAATTTAGAAAAGTAGGAACCAGACAAAACGGCTGAGGACCAGAGAGGAACTCACAAGAACACCAGCGGTGGTATGCGTGGTCCATTTCCAGTGGTCTCCATTCCTATGGCAATCTACTCAGCCACTAGTCATCTCCTCACTCCTGTATTCATCCATTCATTCATGTAGTAATCTACTCACTCATGTAGTAATCTACCCATTCATGTAGAAAGCAACCTACCATTCATATAATGAGAATCTACTCAGCGCCTGAGGACAATGATCTGATATATTCCAACGAAGTTCATGCTACTCTGAGCTACTCTTATATTTCCTCATGTTTTTTTTTTCTGAGAAAATCAGACAGAAACAATGCTCATGCTTGCCTGGTTTGGGACTTAGTCTCACCAACATGCACACCGACTAGTTTAGGAGACACATGCCCACACCGGGCCAGTTAAAGATCTCTGAGGATTTGGAAGGGAGGGAGTTTGTCTGTGTTGGTATTTCCTTAGGTTGTGAACTATAAAAGTCCTTAGGAAAGGCCTGGCTAAGAATAAACCCACAAAGAGGAAACAGAAGTGCAGAACGGGAGGAGAGGAGACAACTTAGTGACGCCATCTGAGTATCTACAGTCAGCCATTGCTGCTGCTGCAGCCCATTTCGGGGTTTTGCCCTGGTGTGAGCTAGCAGCCCCCTTTCTGTTTAAGCTAATTCAAATGGGGCTTCTCTTACTCTTAACCAGAGAGTGGTAAATTGAATACCAAATTTAATTCAAAAACTGAAAGACGCTTAAGAAAGTAGAACCTTGATATAAAATCCTTTTCTGTCTTAAATCCTTCACCTTAAGTGCTAAAGACCAATGGTTAAAAGAACTTGGCATCGATAATGATTACTTTAAGAACTTGTCTTCAAAGTCTGAAAGTTCAAGAAAATGAACTGATTTCTCCTCTGGTGGTTGTGGTGCAAACTTACTTCTGCAGCTTCAAACATCCTTGGAAGACAAGGATTTCTTTAAAATCACACACGCATACTGCAGTGTAGTCAGAAAGAGTTTGGACATAACTCTTCCGTTTCCTGACTTCTCGCTTCTCAATTCCAGTCCCGAGTCGTTCTGGCCAAGGGAACATTGAGTGATATCGTGTTCCCTGGGGTTTGGGTCACACTTCTTGTATTTTTATCTTAGCGCTAAAAGGAAAGTTTAACTTTCCCCACATTTAAGCAGAATATACTAAAAGTGAGAACTTGGTTTTTTTCTAACCAACTATGGAGAATGAGAATGGAGGTCAAGGCGGAGGTCAGGTGGAGGTCAGGGCGGAGGTCAGGGCGGGGGGTCAGGGCGGAGCCCCCCAGCCTGGGGTTGCGTGCGGGCAGGTGGGGACAGACACCGGGAGGAGCGGGCCGTGTGCGGGGCGCTCTGCACCGTGATGGATCACAGCCCCTTCGCTGTGCCTTCCGCCGTCCCTCCTTCCCGGCGTGGACGTCCCGGGCCGCTGTGCGCGCGGCGGCTCTGCGCAGGCCGGCGCGGCTTCGCGGGGGGTGGGGGGCCGGGCACGGACGCCGCTCTGCCCGCTCGGAGGCGGCCAGGCCCGCGTGCAGACGGGCGTGCGACCCGCGCGCGTGCGCTTGCCGGCTCCCCGTGCAAATCCTGGCTCGTGAGCCCCGGTGAGGGCGAGTGAGGGTCGCCTCCTCCCGCGTGGCAGGCGAGTGTGTGCTCCCGGCGTGGCAGTGCGCTCGGCGTGCGCTCTCAGCGTGTGCTAGGTGTGCACTCGGCGTGCGCTCTCAGCGTGTACTGAGCACACTAGGTGTGTACTCAGCGTGCGCTCGGCGGTCCACGTGGTTCCGCGGCCGTGGAAATGACCCTCGAACCTCACGTGCTCTTTCCACACCCCTGTGCACACGAGACCGCCGGTGCGCGTGCCGTCTGCGCACAGATGCTTCCCCAGCCGAGGGCGCGGGACGGCGGAGAGCGCCGGGGGCGCTGCAGGGTGGCCTCCAGCCGCGTCGGGGTTCCGGAGAGCTGCCCCCCCTCCCTGGGGGGGAGGGAGGGGAGGCGCCGGGGTTCCGGAGAGCTGCACCCCCCCGCCCCCGGGGAGGGAGGCGTCGGGGTTCCGGAGAGCTGCCCCCCCCCCGCCCCCGGGGAGGGAGGGAGGCGTCGGGGCTCCGGAGAGCTGCCCCCCCCCGCCCCCGGGGAGGGAGGGAGGCGCCGGGGGTTCCGGAGAGCTGCACCCCCTCCCTGGGGGGGAGGGAGGCGTCGGGGGTTCCGGAGAGCTGCCCCCCCCCCCCGCGCCCGGGGAGGGAGGGAGGCGCCGGGGGTTCCGGAGAGCTGCCCCCCCCCCCCCGCCCCCGGGGAGGGAGGGAGGCGCCGGGGGTTCCGGGAGAGCTGCCCCCCCCTCCCTGGGGGGAGGGAGGCGTCGGCGGAGTCCGCACAGACGGAGCCCGCGGGGAGTGGCCGTCGGCCTCGCAGACACGGCCGAGGCCCCGCCCGCCCCGCCCGGCGCGAGCGCGGGGCGCTGTCCGGAGGCGGCGCCCACGGGGCCCGAGCTGTGCGGGCCTGCAGGCGCCGGGCAGGGCGGCGGGGGACGGCACCCGCGGGAGCCTGGGCGTGGCGGGGCTGCTGGGCGTGGGTGTGGCAGGTGTGAACCGTGTTGGTGGGCGTGGTGGGCGTGGCGGGCGTGGCGGGCGTGGCGGGGCTGCTGGGCGTGGGGTGTGACAGGTGTGAACCGTGTTGGTGGGTGGTGGCGGGCGTGGCGGGCGTGGCGGTGCTGCTGGGCGTGGGTTGTGACAGGTGTGAACCGTGTTGGTGGGCGTGGCGGGCGGTGGCGGTGCTGCTGGGCGTGGGGTGTGACAGGTGTGAACTGTGTTGGTGGTGTGGGGGGCATGGCGGGCGTGGCGGGGGCTGCTGGGCGTGGGTGTGGCAGTTGTGAACCGTGTTGGTGGGCGTGGCGGGTGTGGCGGGCGTGGCGGGCGTGGGGTGTGGCAGGTGTGAACCGTGTTGGTGGGTGTGGTGGGCGTGGTGGGGCGTGGCGGGTGTGGGTGTGGCAGGTGTGAACCGTGTTGGTGGGTGTGGTGGGGCGTGGTGGGCGTGGCGGGTGTGGGTGGTGGCAGGTGTGAACCGTGTTGGTGGGCGTGGCAGGCGTGGCAGGCGTGGCGGGTGCTGGTGAGCGTGGGTGTGGCAGGTGTGAACCGTGTTGGTGGGCGTGGCGGGCGTGGCAGGGCTGGTGAGCCCTGTGTGGCGCAGCCTCCTGTTCCTCTACGTTGACTCCACCCCAGGCCGCAGTTGGCGCGGGGCGTCTCCGGCGCGGGGCGTCTCCGGGGGCCGCCCACGATCGCGCGGGGACCCCCACACCCAGGGCCCGGAGAGGCTGAGGAGCCGAGAGGCCCGGCGTCCGAAAGGCCGTCCACGCCCGTGGGGGGGTGAAGGTGTCAAGCGGGGACTCACGATGAGGAGAGAGGGGGAAACGATGAGGAGGGGGGCGGGAAGGAGGGGCTGAGGCCTGCGGGTTGTGCACAGGTGAAATTAGGGACCAGAAAGTGTTTTTCTGGGGGGCCTCGAGTCGCACACGCCTCCTCCGGCTGGCTTTGCCGCAGGCCTGCCCTGCACAGAGCCCGCGGGACAGCGAGGGGTCCTGTGCCGCCACCCTTGCCGCCACCCTTGCCGCCACCATTGCCGCCACCATTGCCGCCACCCTTGCCGCCACCATTGCCGCCTCCCCACGCCCCGACCCCCAACACCCACAGCCAAAGGGCGTGACCTTCCAGCATCACGCCATGGTCTCTGAGTTTTGCCAGCAGTCAAGAAGTGTAAGAAAACCCTCCCGGCTGCGGCTGCACACCAGAGGCGTCGACTTCTGAGTAAAAATCAGTCCTATTAACAGTGCGTGTTCTGAACGGGGGAGGCCGGGGTAAAGCACCGGCCTAGAGAGCAGGAGGCTCCGAGTTCAATCCCTGGCAGACAGAGTGATTAGATGGATGATGGATGGATGGATGGATGGATGGATGGATGCATGGATGGATGGACAGACAGACAGACAGATGGTACCTAGATATTTTTAGATTAAAAATAACAATGACAGAGGCTGTAGGATAATAGGCCTCACGATTTATGAGCTATTTCTGAATTAAGAGTATGGGTGATATTAAACATTGTTTCTTCTAGTGTTTCTCTTTCCTATCTTGGGGTTTAAATGTAACACATACATGTATTTTAGGAGTGAATGATATGTTTGTGGAAACTCGTTTGGCTCACAGGATCCTTTCCTTCTCATTCTGTGGACATTACTCAGAAGCGTTCTGAAATTCCACGTCTTGACTGGGTGAGTCGGCTGAGGGGCAGCGTGGAGGGCTCGCGGCCGGCGTTCCCGGGTGGGCTGGAGAAACGTGTGCCCTGTGGGAAGCCACAGAAAAGGAAGAAGAGGCCTGGCCTGCGTTCCGTGCTCTCCACGGGCCTGGGATCCGATCCTCCATCCGGGACGCTCACCCGCCCCACGGGCCGCGGTGAGCGTGGTCCTGGAGCGCCGGGCGCGAGGCGGCCGAGGCTCCGGGGTCGGGGATTCCGACGTGAAGCCCGCTCAGGCTCAGGCTCAGGCAGGACGCGGAGACCGTCACCTCCAGGAAACCAACAAAACAGCTGGAGGCGTGGCCCAGCCGGTGAAGCGCCAGCCCAGCGCGGAAAGGCCGTGTGAGCGTAGGAACTCGAACTCAGACCCAAGCACCCCGCCGCGCTGACACGCCCCGGATGATCCATCACGGGGTGACATGGGGGGCGGTGTAGAAAAATGAAGTTTTGAACGTAGACTTGGGGCGCTCACTTGGCACTGGGTGGACAAGAGGAAGCTACAGAAACGCCACGCTCTGCCCTAACCCAAAAGAAACTCCAGGGTGCAGCCGAGCCACGGCCGGAAGCCGGGCACGCGTGAAGCCGGGCACGCGTGAAGCCGGGCACCTCGTGAAGCCAGACACGCGTGAAGCAAGGCACGCTGGAGGCCGGGCACGCATGAAGCCAGACACGCGTGAAGCCGGGCACGCGTGAAGCCGGGCACACGTGAAGCCGGGCACGCGTGAAGCAAGGCACGCTGGAGGCCGGGGCACGCATGAAGCCAGACACGCGTGAAGCCGGGCACCGCGTGAAGCTGGGCACGCATGAAGCCGGGCACAACCGGAATCTGGGGCACATGTGAAGCCAGGCACGCGTGAAGCAAGGCACGCTGGAGGCCGGGCACATGTGAAGCCAGGCACGCATGAAGCCAGGCATGCGTGAAGCCGGGCACGCTGGAGGCCAGACACGCGTGAAGCCGGGCACGCGTGAAGCCGGGCACTCGTTGAAGCCGGGCACTCGTGAAGCCGGGCACGCTGGAGGCCGGGCACGCGTGAAGCCGGGCACGCGTGAAGCCGGGCACTCGTGAAGCCGGGCACTCGTGAAGCCGGGCACGCTGGAGGCCGGGCACGCGTGAAGCCGGGCACTCGTGAAGCCGGGCACGCTGGAGGCCGGGCACGCGTGAAGCCGGGCAGCGCGTGAAGCCGGGCACGCGTGAAGCGGGCACTCGTGAAGCCGGGCACGCTGGAAGGCCGGGCACGCGTGAAGCCGGGCACTCGTGAAGCCGGGCACTCGTGAAGCCGGGCACGCTGGAGGCCGGGCACGCGTGAAGCCGGGCACGCGTGAAGCCGGGCACGCCGGATGCCGGGCCTGTGCCCTCCGGCGTCCCCAGACCGGGGCTCATCCGGATCCACGTCGCTCCCACAGCGCCCGCTGTGCTGTGGGTCAAGTGTGTGTGTGTCGTCTCCACAGCCCGATGGAGCGGCGCCGCGGTGTGAACAGCCTTTCCACAGCCGGCCTTGTGCAACTCACACCACTGCCCTTTCAATATCCATACTCCCTTCCTTTCACAACTAACCGCACAGAGAGCTCACACCCACACACCGCCATGGAGAGAGAGAGCAAAGGAGCACACTGACTCCAGAGACGGCCACTCTCCCCCCACAGTCACACCACACACACACCACACACACCACACACCACACACACCACACACACCACACACACACCACACACCACACACACCACACACACACCACACAACACACACCACACACACCACACACACTCCACACACCACACACACACCACACACACCACACACACACCACACACCACACACACACACACCACACAACACACACCCACACACACCACACACCACACACCACACACACACACACCACACACCACACACACCACACACCACACACACACCACACACACACACACACACACACCACACACCACACACACCACACACCACACACCACACACACACCACACACACACACCACACAACCACACACACCACACACCACACACACACCACACACACACCACACACACACACCACACACCACACACACCACACACCACACACCACACACCACACACACCACACACACCACACACACACCACACACCACACACACCACACACACCGAGACAAGAGAACATGAGGAGGAAAGCTGTTCCTCCCGGAAGCCCGCGCGCAGTGGCTGGAGACGCAGCTCTCGGGACCTGCTTCTGTCGCACAGGGAGGAATCGCCACAGACGTTCTCACTCAGCCACATGGCGTCCATGCAGATCCACGCGAGGAGGGTCCCGGGCCCCCCGCCCCCTCCACGCTCCACGGGGTTAACACGCCCACGGACGCAATGCAGCCCGCGTCCACGCCTGGCCACCAGGGTCCCGACTGTCAGCCCCGCGGGACAGCCCCTGCCAGCCCCCCAGAACCGCCCGGACCCTGCAGCCCCGCGGACAGCCCCTGCCAGCCCCCCAGAACCGCCCGGACCCCTGCAGCCCCGGGACAGCCCCTGCCAGCCCCCCCCAGAACCGCCCAGACCACACCCCCAGCCACAGTGCCCGGTGTTGTCTTCTCTGTGCCTTTATCTGAGCCCGCCTGATGGAAGCACCAAGGCCTGGCACCCCCCCGCCCTCCTCCCGCACACCTCCACCCTTCACCACCCGCCCTCCAGAAGCAGCGTGAGGCAGAGTCGCATTCGCAGCTCACGCTCCCCGAAGGAAACGTAGCCGTGCGGGCTGGGGCTCCGCGCCGGGAACTCGCAGAAGCGCGGCGCCGTGAGGAGCCCTGGCGCCCTGGCCTCGGCGACCACCGCCGCGCCACCGCACCGTGGTGCACAGCGGCACGGGCGCTGCCCACGCGGCCACGGGCGGGTTCCTCCTCCCCCCGAACCCCAGACAGAAAGCAGCGCCATGAGCGGCACAGCCAGCGAACGGAAGATCCGCAAACCTCGTCTGCGTAGAAAGCGCTGGACATTCTGCACACTGCACACAATGCACTTGGACATTCTGCACACTGCACACAATGCACTGGACATTCTGCACACTGCACACAATGCACTGGACATTCTGCACACTGCACACAAAAGCGCCGGACATTCTGCACACTGCACACAAAGCGCCGGACATTCTGCACACTGCACACAATGCGCCGGACATTCTGCACACTGCACACAATGCGCCGGACATTCTGCACACTGCACACAATGCGCTGGACATTCTGCACACTGCACACAATGCACTGGACATTCTGCACACTGCACACAATGCACTGGACATTCTGCACACTGCACACAATGCACTGGACATTCTGCACACTGCACACAATGCACTGGACATTCTGCACACTGCACACAATGCACTGGACATTCTGCACACTGCACACAAAGCACTGGACATTCTGCACACTGCACACAATGCACTGGACATTCTGCACACTGCACACAATGCACTGGACATTCTGCACACTGCACACAATGCACTGGACATTCTGCACACTGCACACAATGCACTGGACATTCTGCACACTGCACACAATGCACTGGACATTCTGCACACTGCACACAAAGCGCCGGACATTCTGCACACTGCACACAAAGCGCCGGACATTCTGCACACTGCACACAATGCGCCGGACATTCTGCACACTGCACACAATGCGCCGGACATTCTGCACACTGCACACAATGCGCTGGACATTCTGCACACTGCACACAATGCACTGGACATTCTGCACACTGCACACAATGCACTGGACATTCTGCACACTGCACACAATGCACTGGACATTCTGCACACTGCACACAATGCACTGGACATTCTGCACACTGCACACAATGCACTGGACATTCTGCACACTGCACACAAAGCACTGGACATTCTGCACACTGCACACAATGCACTGGACATTCTGCACACTGCACACAATGCACTGGACATTCTGCACACTGCACACAATGCACTGGACATTCTGCACACTGCACACAATGCACTGGACATTCTGCACACTGCACACAATGCACTGGACATTCTGCACACTGCACACAATGCGCTGGACATTCTGCACACTGCACACAAAGCGCTGGACATTCTGCACACTGCACACAAAGCGCTGGACATTCTGCACACTGCACACAATGCACTGGACATTCTGCACACTGCACACAATGCGCTGGACATTCTGCACACTGCACACAAAGCACTGGACATTCTGCACACTGCACACAATGCACGCAGACTGGGCATGGCCACAGTTGTCTGGGACACAGCCGTGGTGGTTTATTTGCGTGGTCTCTGCAGCGGCTTCCACAGGTCCACAGCGCCTGGAGGGCGACACCCCTCCCCCGCCCCTCCCCTCTCCCAGCCCCCCCTGCCCCCCTCCGGGGACCGCGAAGCCCCGACTACTTCCCCTTGGCCACCTGCAAGCATTTGCCGACTCCCGCTGGACGCCAAGCCAAACCTGCTGCCCTGCGGAGCTGCTGTGCTTGGAAGAAGGAGAAGAGGACTCCGTGCTGCAGCCCCGCCCAGCAGGACTCCTTCTGATAACTGAGAGAAGATGGACGGACGGACGGACGGATGGACGGATGGAGTGATAAATATAATAGACGGGAAGACAGTGATACCTGTTGTATGTAAAGGAAATGAGGAAAGGACATTAAAAGGTATTTTTCTAAGTGCTGGGGATCAAATCCAGGGCCTGGCCCGGCTGGGCAGGTGCTGCACCTCTGAGCCAGGCCACCAACCCCATCTTTGTTCTTTACAGAATGGACTGGATCCAGGTTCTCTCCCTCAAGCTGTGCGCCGGGGAAGGCAATGCTCGTGTCCGTCCTCTGCTCGTTAGAATGAAGAGCTCTCTCCTCACCTCCACTCGCTCACGCTCCTTCCGGCATGCGGGAACCGGAGGGCCTCGGCCCCGCGGCCGGGCCTGCCGCGCGCAGGACGATCCACGCGGGAACCGGAGGGCCTGCGCGCAGGACGATCCACGCGGGAACCGGAGGGCCTCGTCCCCGCGGCCGGGCCTGCGCGCGCAGGACGATCCACGTGGGAACCGGAGGGCCTGCGCGCGCAGGACGGGGAGCGAGCACCGAGAGCGAGCACCGGGAGGGAGCACCGGGAGCGAGCACCGGGAGCGAGCACGGGGAGGGAACGGCCCGGGAGACACGGCCCAGACATTTCGGTTCCTCTGTGCGGAGCCACGCCAGGCTGGAGAGCCGCCGTGCCGCGCTCCGCCACGGCAGCAGGCCTGGGGTCATCCAGGGCTGCGGTGACGCTGGGTGCGACTTCTGCACAACGTGTGCCACACGCACTACAGAGTCACCGCCGCGCAGACCGGCAGAGCAATCCCTGACGCCCAGCAGCTCGTGGGGCAGGCTGCGCCCGCGCCCTGACCCTTCCATCTCAGAGACCTACTGCTCGTCATCAACTCCAGGCAAGCCATTTCCGAGAGGAAGCCCTCTTGCTGGGCCCGTGGTGTACTCTGGGCATCGAGTTATTTTCTTTTGGTGGCTTTCCTCCCAAACAAAATTACTCAGTTTACCTTTTCTAAAAAAAATCCTTATGTGACAATTAAACAGGCAAACTGTAACTGTACGACTGGTGATTCTAGGGGAAGCAGGAAGGTGGTAAGGCAGACGTACTGTATGCCTGAAAAGATCCTGTCCATACAAATGACACAAAGCAGCAGAAATCCTACTTAGCGTATATTTTAATTAATTAATTCTGGAGTGCCAGTCCTGGGGCTTGAACTCGGGGCCTGGGCCGCTGTCCCTGAGCTTGTTTGTGCTCAAGATCGGTGCTTTGCCCCTTGAGCCACAGCTCCAGTGCCAGCCTTTTTGGTGGTTAGCTGGAGATAAGAGCTGCGCTGACTTTCCTGGCCAGGCTGGCTTTGAACTGCAGTCCTCAGACCTCAGCCTCCTGAGTAGCTGGGGTGCCGGGCGGGCCGCGCCCAGCCCTCACTCACATTGTAACTTCTTAATGCTCAGTTTTTATAGAGTTTGGGTTGAAAAGAAAGATGTCTGGAGCATCTTGTCTCTGGTTGGGACTGTAAACTATCACGATGTTGTTCAAAGTGACAAATGATTTCCCTCCAGTCTGGGCTTTGTTTCCAGACAGCGCTGGATGTGGTGCCACCTAGGGTGGAATGTGTTCCGTGTGTTTCCATCTTGGCCACGGGGCCTGCGTGGAGAGCCAGCCCCGCTCCGGCTCGGCCTTGCACTCCGCCTGGACAGCTCGGCTGCATTTAGGAGAAGAGGCTGGGGGGGGGGGAGGGGGGAGGGGGGAGCAGCCATGGAACCCCGGCTGCGGGGAGGGGGGGAGCAGCCATGGAACCCCGGCTGGGGGGAGGGGGGGAGCAGCCATGGAACCCCGGCCGGGGGCATTTGATGATCTCCAGCCGCTCCAGGCCGCCGCGGGGCCGGGGTCGGAGAGGGGCTGCTCTCACAGAAGGCCGCCTCTGTCTCCTCCTCCTCCCCCTGCCTGTGGCCAGCTGGGGAGCCGGAGCCCCAGTACCCACAGCCGTGGGCAGCCCCCCTCCCCCGTGGCCACAGCCGTGGGCAGCCCCCCTCCCCCGTGGCCACAGCCGTGGGCAGCCCCCCTCCCCCGTGGCCACAGCCGCTCAGACCCCCTCCCCCCGAGGCCCCAGCGGCTCAGGCCCCCCTCCCCCTCCCCCCTCCCATGCAATTGTGGGCGCCATGCGCTCCGCAAAGGATTTCACAACTGTCCTCCCAAGCTCCAGACCGCCGTCGGCTAAGCGGGGGCTCGCTGACAACCAGATGAGGAAACTGAGACGGGCAGGGTGCAGGGAGGGCGAGGGGAGGGTCCCGGGAGCACGTGGTGTCCTCACCTCATCCCTGCGCCTGGGGAGCGACTGACCCTGTGCGGAAGCTGAGCACCTCCGGAAATGTCCACTGCCTCCACCGCTCCACGGCCTGCGGGCGGAGCACAGCCTGGGGTGGGGGGAGAGCAGGGGAGGGGGAGGGGGAGGAGGAAGGGGGGACACAGGAGGAGGAGGGGGAGGAGGAAGAGGAGGAGGGGAGGAGGAAGAGGAGGAGGGGAGGAGGAAGAGGAGGAGGCGGAGGAGGAAGAGGAAGAAGGGGAGGAGGAGAAGGAAGAGAACTATTCAATAAGAAGCGGTCTTCTCACTATTTAGTCATGGGTTAGACACTATGTACAAATTTGAAATCTGCATTAGGTGTCAGCATTATTAGCGTCTGTCATCATAGTAATTCTCACGCCTTCAAACATTAACAGGTTTGAAAAGATATTTTTAACCGGGCACTGGAAGCTCACGCCTACAATCCTAGCCACTCAAAAAGCTGAGCTCTGAGGATCGTGGTTCAAAGCCAGCCTGGGCAGGAAAGTCCGTGAGCTTCTCACCTCCAATGAACCACCAGAAAACCGGAAGGGGTGCTGTGGCTCAAGTGGCAGCACCAGCCTTGAGCAGAGGAGCCCGGGGGCAGCGCCCAGGCACCCCCGCAGGGCTCTGCCGCCCCCTGCGGGACAGTGGAGACCTCACACCTGCCTGCAGTTACTGCAGGCCTAAGCCTACTTACTCTGGACAATTAATAATCTTTTAAATAATTGATTTTATTAAATAATTGACACGATTACAACGATATCTTATATGATTGTATATTAATATATTGTGTATCTTATGTGTTACATAATATAATTAATATTATTAAATAATTGATTTTTTCACGTGACACGCTATGTATTCACATTTGTGGGTTAGCGTTAAGTCTATGTACACATAGTTATTCAAGCTGGAGTGGAATAAAAGAGTCTCAAAGCTTCCCAAGTGTGTGACAAGCTTATGAAAACACTGTCTTCTTGTGTACAATGCATGTTGCTTTTCTACCCAGCTTTGCCCGTGTGCGGTCTGGGCTCAGGGCCTTGCATTCCCTCAGCTTGCAAGCGTAAAGGAGTTGTACCACACCTCCAGCCTAGCTTTTTGCTGGTTATTTTGGAGATGGAACATCATGGACTTCTCTGCCCGGGCTGGCCTAGAACCACAGTCTTGCAAAACTCAGTGCCCCGTCTAGCCAGGATTATAGGCATGAGCCACCGGTGCCTAGATGAGATTCATTTATTTGATTGTAGATAAACAACCTGATGGATAAATGTTCTGACAAAGTAGTATATGCCCTGCACAAAATAAAAAGCATAATTCACAATTATTTTACATTTACAATGTAGAAACTAGAACACTTAGCACCCCATGTTAAAAGATAAAAGAAACTTAAAGCCTCAAGCCACCTTATTAATATATTAATTCTTGCATTCAGTGAAATAAAATAGGAGAAAATAGATTAAAAAGTTTTCTGACATTCTCCTTCCTTTGGCAATAGCTAGAAAAATGTCTTGTGCTAGATGCTGGCGGCTCACACCTATAATCCTAGCTACTCCGGAGGCTGAGCTCTAAGGATTGCAGTGTGAAGCCAGCCAAGCCAGGAAAGTCGGTGAGACTTTTATCTCCAAAGACGAAAGTGGAGATATGGCTTAAATAGTAGAATACCAGCTTTGAGAATAACAAGCTAAGACACAGTACCAAGGCCCTGCGTGTTAGCCACAGTACCAGCACAAATAGAAATCTCATAACACCTTATGGAAATCTTCCATAAAATTTGAAAGGCTAAATCGAGGAAGCGCAGCCTTGAAGACTTTGGTTTTGCATGCTGTCCTAGAGAAGTTGTACCTCTAGCCTATCTTGAGAAAAAACCTAAGAAGACAAGCAAGTTACACCAAACCGAATGAATATTTGCATTTGGAAATTTCATGAAAATAACATGACAATTTCCAAACCGTTGGCTAATTATACAAAATGCATTCAGGCAAGAGAAGCTTCATGCAAAGGGAAAGGTTGCCATGGTGTGGAGTTTCAACTGAACTGGAGCTGTCGGTCGGTTTCTTCTGGAGTCTGACCTGGTTTGATGAAAAGTGAGTCCACCTTAATTAAAACGAAACTAGAAAGCTGATTGGGAATTCTGTGCGCCAGAACTCAATCCAGATTGTTACGTTACTTTACCCGCCACAATAATAACACACTATCTTAGCTGTACACAATAAAGCTCTCTTTACAATTACATTTGGATTCTAAATCAAACAGGAAAACCAAGGTGCATCCCATAGCCAAGCTCAGCCGCCTCTGCGCCTTCTGCTGGGTGAGGCCCGCTCGCCCTTGCGGCCCAGGCTGGGATCCACCGGGATCCACAGGGAGAGGGCTCCGCTCGCGAGGCTGGGATCCACCGGGATCCACAGGGAGAGGGCTCCGCTTGAGGCTGGGATCCACTGGGATCCACAGGGAGAGGGCTCCGCTCGCGAGGCTGGAATCCACGGGGATCCACAGAGCGAGGGCTCCGCTCGCCCTTGCGGCCCAGGCTGGGATCCACCGGGATCCACAGAGCGAGGGCTCCGCTCGCGAGGCTGGGATCCACCGGGATCCACAGGGAGAGGGCTCCGCTTGAGTCTGGAATCCACGGGGATCCACAGAGCGAGGGCTCCGCTCGCCCTTGCGGCCCAGGCTGGGATCCACCGGGATCCACAGAGCGAGGGCTCCGCTCGCGAGGCTGGGATCCACCGGGATCCACAGGGAGAGGGCTCCGCTTGAGGCTGGAATCCACCGGGATCCACAGAGCGAGGGCTCCGCTCGCCCTTGCGGCCCAGGCTGGGATCCACCGGGATCCACAGGGAGAGGGCTCCGCTTGAGGCTGGGATCCACTGGGATCCACAGGGAGAGGACTCCGCTCGCGAGGCTGGGATCCACTGGGATCCACAGGGAGAGGGCTCCGCTCGCGAGGCTGGGATCCACCGGGATCCACAGGGAGAGGGCTCCGCTTGAGGCTGGGATCCACTGGGATCCACAGGGAGAGGGCTCCGCTCGCGAGGCTGGGATCCACCGGGATCCACAGGGAGAGGGCTCCGCTTGAGGCTGGGATCCACTGGGATCCACAGGGAGAGGGCTCCGCTCGCGAGGCTGGGATCCACCGGGATCCACAGAGCGAGGGCTCCGCTTGAGGCTGGGATCCACCGGGATCCACAGAGCGAGGGCTGTGTCCCAGCCGAGCTGGTGCTTCTGTATCTGCAGTGTGCAGACGCAGGGGGCGGGACACGTCTACACCAGCGTCTACCCCAGCCAGGCTTCCCCGGGGCGCTGGCGTGAGGCCCGGGCACAGCTTGTCCTTCAAACTAATGAAGGTCAGAGCACAGTGAGGTGCCGGCGCTGAGCGCCCTCCAGCACTGTGTCCTTTCCTTAGCTCCCCAGTTCTCTACCGCTCAGTCTTCAGGCGCCGACCTTTCCAGACCCACGGGCAGCCGCCTGTGGACCCTGCTGCCACCCGCCCCGCCCGGCACACACCCGCCCCGCCCCGCCCGGCACACACCCACCCCGCCCGGCCACACACCCGCCCCGCCCCGCACACACCCGCCCCCCCCGCACACACCCGCCCCGCCCCGCACACACCCGCCCCGCCCCGCCCGGCACACACCCACCCCGCCCGGCACACACCCGCCCCGCCCCGCACACACCCGCCCCGCCCCGCACACACCCGCCCCCGCCCCGCCCCGGCACACACCCGCCCCGCCCCGCACACACCCGCCCCGCCCCGCACACACCCGCCCCTCGAGGCACACACCCGCCCCGCCCCGCACACACCCGCCCCGCCCGGCACACACCCCGCCCCACCCCGGCACACACCCGCCCCGCCCCGCCCCACCCCGCACACACCCCGCCCCGCCCCGCACACACCCGCCCCGCCCCGCACACACCCGCCCCGCCCCGCACACACCCGCCCCGCCCCGCCCCGCACACACCCGCCCCGCCCGCGCCCCTCAGAGCCTCCTGGAGGGCTGTCTCCAGGCTGCTCTCAGCGCCTGTGTAGACGCCTCACGGGAAGGAACCCCCTCGTGCACACGCGTGATCAGCACCGCGGACAACCGTGGAGCCGCTCCCTGGCTGAGCGCAGCGTTCCTCTAACCCAAGGGATCGAGACTCACCTGCCGCCCCGAAACTGGGCCCATCCGTCATGGCAGCCTGAGCTCGCGGACACCGAGAGCGAGCTCCCCCCGCACGGCGGACGCCGAGAGCGAGCTCCCCCCGCACGGCGGACGCCGAGAGCGAGCTCCCCCCGCACGGCGGACGCCGAGAGCGAGCTCCCCCCGCACGGTGCACACCGAGAGCGAGCGCCCCCCGCACGGCGGACGCCGAGAGCGAGCGCCCCCCCGCACGGCGGACGCCGAGAGCGAGCTCCCCCCGCACGGCGGACGCCGAGAGCGAGCTCCCCCCGCACGGTGCACACCGAGAGCGAGCTCCCCCCCGCACGGCGGACGCCGAGAGCGAGCTCCCCCCGCACGGTGCACACCGAGAGCGAGCTCCCCCCGCACGGCGGACGCCGAGAGCGAGCTCCCCCCGCACGGTGCACGCCGAGAGCGAGCTCCCCCCGCACGGTGCACACCGAGAGCGAGCTCCCCCCCGCACGGTGCACACCGAGAGCGAGCTCCCCCCGCACGGCGGACGCCGAGAGCGAGCTCCCCCCCGCACGGCGGACGCCGAGAGCGAGCTCCCTCCGCACGGCGGACGCCGAGAGCGAGCTCCCCCCGCACGGTGGACGCCGAGAGCGAGCGCCCCCCGCACGGCGGACGCCGAGAGCGAGCTCCCCCTGACGGTGGACGCCGAGAGCGAGCTCCCCCCGCATGGTGGACGCCGAGAGCGAGCTCCCCCCCGCACGGCGGACGCCGAGAGCGAGCTCCCCCCGCATGGTGGACGCCGAGAGCGAGCTCCCCCTGAACGGCGGACGCCGAGAGCGAGCTCCCCCTGAACGGTGGACGCTGAGAGAGAGCTCCCCCTGATGGCAGACGCTGAGAGCGAGCTCCCCCTGACGATGGAGTGGCTATTGAGAAACTGATGAAACAATGCCAAGAAGCTGGGCACACACTGTGCACTGTGGACATGGAGGCCCAGACAGACAGCTTCTCCACCAAGAAACGACCAGGAGGAGAAGTGGGGGGAGGGAGGAGGGAGGAAAAGGAGAGACGGAGCGGAGGAAGAGGAGGAAGGGAGGGAGCAGAGATGAAGAGTGCTCGGGTATGACCACACATCAGCTCTATGGATCTCACTTGAATCCTCAGGCCAAAAATAGGTTAGCCTATAAGGCAGGCGCTGATGGCCCGTGCTTGTAATCCCAGCTATTCAAGAAGCTGAGATCGGAAGGTCCCGGTTCGAAGCCACCCTAGGGAGCAAAGCTTGTATCACTCTTATCTCCCATCAGCCCCCCAATGGCCAGACGTGGAGCCGTGGCTCAAGTAGTAGAGCTCCAGCCTTGAGTGAAAAAGCCAAGATAGAGCACAGAGCCCCAGAACACACCTACACGTACGCACACACACACACTTAACATGCACACTTACTCCTACACCTACACACATACATTTTAAAATATATCAATGCATGAGTAAATTCATGAATAAATGAAATCTATAGCGTACTTAGAGGTGTGCGGAGGAATTGTCCTCTGTTGCTTGTTTTGTCTTGTTTGGGTGCCTGAGCTTTAGCTCAGGGCCTGGGTGCTGTCCTTGGGCTTTTTTGCTCAAGGCTGGTGCTCTGCCACTTGAGCCACAGCTCCACTTCCAGCTTTTTGGTGGTTAACTGGAGAGAAGACCCTCCTAGGCAGGCTTTGAACTGTAATCCTCAGATCTCAGCCTTCTAAGTAGCCGGGGTTACAGGGGTGAGCCACCAGGGCCCGGCGATTATTCATTTCCACAACCTCTCGTTAACTACTTGGTGGTGTGTTTTACAGTCTTTGAAGATGCGTGTACACGTTGGACAGATTGAGTCTTTGGGGATTGGGAACGGCAAGGACAGGATGGCAAAGTGAACAACGCCGGATAAACCAGGGTGTCCACCCGGGAACCTCACTGAGATTGCTTTCAGCCTGCCTGCCCGGGTGTGACCCCAGGTGTGCCCCCAGCTGGGTGTCACCGAGGTCAGGACGGATCTCACGCCGGGGCTGCGGGGCAGCTGGGCCGCACGGCCGCCAGAGGGCAGCAGAGCCCGCTGAATCCCCAGCCTTCCCTGGGCTCACGGGAGGGGGGGGCTGCTCCGCTTCTGTACGTTTCCCCCTTGTTCTCTTCACGATGCCCTTCGCTCAGGCCGGGAGTGAGGGTGACACCTTACGCTCATCGCTCACCGTTCCAAAGGAAGTATTTCCGAGCGGGTCTCCAGGTCTCCGCTTCAGAGTAATGGTGGTTGGGCTGACCTGTGAATGGAGATAAAGACGCGGGTTTTAACCGAGCAGCCTGTTTGCCGTTGTTTGGGGCTGAGCCTCCTCTACAGAGCACAAAGCTCACAGCCGCATCCCGCGACCCCCTCGGGGTCCACGCGGACAGAGCACTGGGTGGGTGCGCGTGCGCGTGGGGCTGAGCGCAGGGCCTGGGCGCCGCCCCTCCGCGTCCCCCAAAGCCCTCCGCGTGGGCCGCAGCGCCACCCCGGCTCTTGGGTGGTGAACTGGAGATAAGAGTCTCCCGGGCTTTCTGGCGGGCTGCCGGCGTCACGATGAGCCACGCGCGCGGCCGCCCCGGGAGTAGCCAGGCCTCCACGCGCGAGCCACGCCCGCCACGGCCCCGGGAGTAGCCAGGCCTCCACGCGCGAGCCACGCCCGCCGCGGCCCCGGGAGTAGCCAGGCCTCCACGCGCGAGCCACGCACGCACCAGCCCCGGGAGTAGCCAGGCCTCCACGCGCGAGCCACGCCCGCCGCGGCCCCGGGAGTAGCCAGGCCTCCACGCGCGAGCCGCGCTCACCCGGTTACGACCAGAAACGACGAGGTTGACTGTGACCAGTGTCTATTCCCCACTGGGGGGAAGAGACGCGTGTCCTGGCCTGGTGGCACCTGCTTGGAGTCCCGGACCCGTGGGAGGCCGAGACAGCACAATCGGCAGAGCCCCGGAATTAGAGGCGGCCTGGGCCACGCAGCAAGATTTGGTTGCTAGAACAAACCCAAAGCGAAGCAGCCAAACCCCAAACCCCCAGAAGACTCGAGCCTAAGCCAGAGGAGGCGGCAGCGGGGCCAGCTGCGTGTGGGGGCAGCGAGGAGGAGGCCGCAGAAGAGCCAGGCTCGCGGCCGCGTGAAGCGCTGACGCCATTGCTGCTGCACGCGCTGACTGGCCAGAGCCCGCCCGTCCCGTCGGGGCCGGGGACGAGCTCACGGGCGGTCACAAGGTCTAGACCTGGCCAGGGAGGAGCGAGGAGCTTCCGGGGACTCCCCAAAACTCTCCTCTTCCTCTCCAAACGGAGAGGTCACGGGAAATGTGGCTGCTGGGGTCACCTCGAACCCCTCAGCCGTGAGACTGCAGCCAGCCAGCGTGGACGCACACGCGGAGGGCTCTGCCCCGGGGCGTCCCCACGCCCGCGCGGGGCACTGGGGGTGGACGCCCTCCCCCTCCTCTACTCCTCCCCGTGGAGGCCCCCCGTGGGCTCAGGCCCTCGGCTTCTGTCCACTGATGGAGACGTCGTGTGTGAGACACGGCACGCTGTCGCTCTGCCTCACTCTGGCTCGTTTCACTCGGCATCACGATCCCAATTTATGCCAATTTCCCTGCAAACGACAACGCTGCATCTTTCTTTATGTCTGTCTCATGGTCCATTGCGTAGGTGTGCGGCGATTTCCTTATCCATTCCTTTGCTGACGGACATCTACACCGATTCCAAAACCTGGCCACTGTGATTCGGAACTGGGGTCATTCGCAAGATAATTCATAGACAGCTAAGACTGCTTGAATTAAACAGCGATGGAGGAGTGCCCCGCATTGCTAATGCACGCTCGTCTCAAGGCTGACCAGGAAAGCTGGACAGTCCCTCCCTCACCTCAACAGCTGGTAGACTGGGAAAAATATTTGTGTTTTACCCTTCATAAGCAATTCTAAGTTCTAAGATAAGTAAATTATTCTAGAAGAATGTTATCATTTAATTGTTTGCTCATCTGTTGGTCTGCAGCGTGCGGTTCACGGACAAAACATGAGTAAAGGAATTAATCTCTGTATCTTTATGCATCAAAAGTATATTCTTAAGCTAGGGGGATAAATCAAGAAGAACCGAAGCTTCAGTCGTACCTTTCGATGGTTGAAGATGCACAGAGACGTGTGCACTGCAGAGGAGACGTGCTAGCCGGCGTGACTGAGCCATAGCCACCGGGAAAGCCTGGCTAAGAGGCGGCGGGGGCTGCTCTGCTAGCTGGCCAAGTTCTCCTTCTTCCACTCCCGTTAAAATTCCTCTACACTTGCCTTTGCTTCAGAGCGATCTGCTCCAGCTGCCAGGGAGTGGTGCTTGTGAGCTGAGTTCCTCCCAGCCAGGGAGTGGTGCTTGTGAGCTGAGCTCGGTGCTCCCTGCCAGCCGTTCGTCCCAACAGCTGGTGCCGCCCGGGGCCTCTGCTGTTGCTACGGCAACAGTGCGGAGGCAGCGAGATTCCCCAGGGTCTCTCCTGTCCTCTTTCTCTCCAGCAGCCCCCCAATACACGCGCGGTGGCCCCCAGGGCACTGCATGTCACGCGAGTCTCCAGGACGAGGCCCGTGCCCCCCCCTGCAGTTTGTTCATCTCACTGTGCGCCCAGGTCGGAGCCCATCACCCTGACGTGAACATCAAGGGTGTTTGGCCGTCTGCCCTCACTAAGCCAGAGAAACACTGCATCCACTGATCACATTCAGCTCAGTCAGAAAAAAATACTGGTTTTATAACCAAGGGAAAAAAATCTGCCAGTGGAATGGCTCCCCTCGCTCTCGGATTGGACGCGCCTGCGCTTCTCCACAGCCCTGCGCTTCTCCTCAGTCCTGCGCTTCTCCACAGTCCTGCGCTTCTCCTCAATCCTGTGCTTCTCCACAGTCCTGTGCTTCTCCTCAATCCTGCGCTTCTCCACAGTCCTGCGCTTCTCCTCAGCCCTGCGCTTCTCCTCAGCCCTGCGCTTCTCCACAGCCCTGTGCTTCTCCACAGCCCTGCGCTTCTCCTCAGCCCTGCGCTTCTCCACAGCCCTGCGCTTCTCCTCAGTCCTGCGCTTCTCCACAGCCCTGCGCTTCTCCACAGCCCTGCGCTTCTCCACAGCCCTGCGCTTCTCCACAGCCCTGCGCTTCTCCTCAGTCCTGCGCTTCTCCACAGCCCTGCGCTTCTCCTCAGTCCTGCGCTTCTCCACAGTCCTGCGCTTCTCCTCAATCCTGCGCTTCTCCTCAGTCCTGCGCTTCTCCACAGTCCTGCGCTTCTCCTCAATCCTGCGCTTCTCCTCAGTCCTGCGCTTCTCCTCAGTCCTGCGCTTCTCCTCAAGGGCTGGGGGTTCCGCCAGCACACACAACAGGAAGCAACTCACCACCGTTCTACTTCCAGCCAGAGGACTGAATTAAAGGAAAGAACTAACATTGAACTAGCCTCTTTCCCTGCGCGGGCTGCTCATATGGAGACTCCTATGAGAAAAGCTACAAAATACCAACAAGAAATGTTCTGTGATCTGTGTGGATGCAGGACGGCCCTGAAGGGAAACATTTCCAAGCAGAATTTGAGAAAATGGTGTTTTCAGTCCCCAGCTAGGCTCCGTCCCAGCACGGTCACTTGAGGACCCCTCAGGTCCCGCCGTCCAGGACCCGGGCCTCAGTTCCCAGCCTTCTCCCAGGACTCGGCTCCCGCCCTCCTCCGCCGGCTTCCTAGGCCCTGAGAACTATCCAGAGCCTTCCAGCAGAGCCTGGGATTTCTCCAGCATGGGAGGGAACCGGGAGAGGCGTTGGTGTGGGCGTGCAGGGCGCTCCGTCGCCAGCAGGGGGCGCCGGGGGCCGCCGCGCTGCCCCGCCTTCCGGGTCTCCACCCGGGCCGCCGCTCGTGTGCTTATAAGGGCAGGCTGCTCCAGCCGCACAACCCAGCTGCGCGCGTGCCAGCGCATGAATCGGGCGCAGCACGTGCTCTGAACTCTGCCCTCGAGCTGAGCTGCTTTCCGTTCCCTAATGGCTTCACATCACAGCCCAACTGCTCACCATGAAGCCAGCCAGGAGCCAGCCCTGGCGGGAAGCGCACTTGGCCAGCTCCCCCATTGTCTTCCGCGGAGGACAATGACATCAGTCCCTCCCACAGCCAGGGAAAGGAGGTGGGAGTGGGAAGGGAGGGGTGGGAGGAGGAAGGGGGGGAGGCCTAGTCGGGAGGACCGCAGCCCCGGACCGGCTCCAGACAGCCGCGAGACCTCACTGGAAACATCACGAAAGCAAACCGGCAAAACAGGCATGAGAACGGGGCTCAAGACGCAGAGCATCTGCTTGGCAAGTACCACCCCGCCCCACCCCACCCCACCCACCCACCCCACCCCACCCCACCCCGCCCCACCCCGCCCCACCCCGCCCCACCCCGCCCCACCCCGCCCCACCCCACCAACCCCACCCCACCCCACCCACCCCACCCCGCCCCCCGTGCATTTGGGGGGCACCCGGGGTGAAACCCAAGGCTTTCACAGGTGACAGGCAAGGGTTCCACGCGAGCTTGTCCCACAGAGCCCCGTCTCACTGCACAGAAATACACAGCTAGAGAACACGGAGGCCACCTGCAGTCAGGAACACTTGACAGCTGAAGGAATCTAAGCCACAACTATTTCAGAGAATACGTTGAAAGGTTTGCATCGTGTATATACCAGAATTGATTTATCAATCTCCATGATAAATACTTGAACTACTTGCTACATCAAATAGATAAATCTGTAATTATTACCATTCAATAAAATCTATGGACATAAAAGTTCTGGATAACAGGGACATGCATATGCTTAAGGTCTCTGAGTAGGTTCCTATAAAACGGATCCAGATTTATTTTATGTCCTTGTCTCCTGCAAGAGTGTCTTGACTGTAAGCCAAGAGACAAATAGAGTGGATTCCCCGCTAACGTCCAGAAGCAAAGACACAGACCTCCTTACTGATATCTCATTGCACCAGCCGATAAAATGCCGTCGTCTGTGCTGTGTTTATGGCCACTACGTTTAGTAAGAGAAGGAACAAAACGGAAGTGGGATGAAGCCCACTCAAAACAAGGAAGCCACAGGTCCCTGCCTCGGTTGTTTCTGACAGGCCCCCATGTAAACTCCATGCTTTCCAAGGCGTCACCGAAAGGAGCCGTAAGAACGTGTGGTGAGAACTAAAGTGTTCAGAATGTGCGACCGGCTGGTTCAGAAAGGCCTAGTGTTCTAGCTTGTGAGAGGAGAGAAAGGCTTCCTGAGGATGCTCTCGGAGGCCCTAAGGCGGAGGGAAAGGGTCCTTGCTGGCCCTCACGTCACCCTGGCGGCTCCCCTGAAAAGCCAGGGGTCAAGGCCAGGGTCCCCGGGGACCACAGGGAGACCCACATGCTTTAAGGTGATCAGAACAACTCTGAGGTTGACCGGGCTCCTGCACTCCAGTGACCGCATCACAGCACGGACAGCAAGGGAGGGGCTCAGAGGCCAGGGCTGCGTGAGCCCTGCCTGGGCTCCCGTCCCGGGTCCACCCCGGGCCACGGCCAGTAGCTAAGATGATTCTGGAAGTCCTGTGGTACTCCCATGGGGCTGCGTGGTAACAGATCCCCGGCATCAGCAAGGGTAGCCCTGCACAAGGCCTGATCCAGGAAAATCAATGGTGCGGAAGGCATGGCCTGGAGGCTCGGGTGCAGAACTCACCGAGAACTCGCCAGAAAGGACCAGGAGGCTAAGAGGTGAGAGAACCGCCCCCCATTTCCAGTCCTGCATAAAACTCCAACCCACACCCCAAATCGTGCATGCTCAGAGTCCTGCACGTTGTAAGCGTCCTCACCGAACGGCCTCTCCTGGAGCCACCAACATGAGGTGGAACCGAGACCCTGCCTCGTCCTCACTATACTGCAACTGGACGAACTGGCTTTCCAATTGCTTCCTCCCCACACACTGACTCACAGTAGTAACTGCTGCACTTTGGGAATATTTCCTTAATTCAGAAAGAAAGAGAGAGGAGGGCTGTGTCATACAAGTATTAGAAAGTATTAAGTATAACATAGTACATTAAATCTATGTATTTATAAGTATAATAAGCACAATATATACAATTCTACATAATTCTGAGTGCAGATCATTAAATATCTAGAATGTAATAGAATATGGAATCTGCGAGGCTGGGAATATGGCCTGATCGAGTGCTCACCTCATAGACGTGAAGCCCTGGGTTCCATTCCTCAACACCACATATATATATATATATATATAAATATATATATATATTTATATAATATATATTATATATAATATATATACAATAAATATATAAATTATATATTATATAATATATAATATATAAATTATATATAATATATATTATATAATATAATATATTATATAAATATATATATTTTATATATATATATATATATATAGCCAGAAGTGGCGCTGTGGCTCAAGTGGTAGAGTGCTAGCTTTGAGCAAAAAGAAGCCAGGGACAGTGCTCAGGCTCTGGGTTCAAGCCCCAGGACTGGCAATATATATATATATGGAATCTGCAAAAATGAAACTGGCGCACTGGTGTTTCTGATAGGAGAAATTCTGTGTGGTTTCAATCACTCATCTAGGAAGGCATAAATGTCTCCTAGTTACATTTCTTTAGTTCATGATTTCAAACTAAAATCCAGCACCAAGACTCTAGCATACATGTTTACAAAATAAACTAGAAGCACAGAGTCATGTGAAGCAAAGTGGTGTTTGTTCAGAGACTATTTCCTATCTGTTGCACTTTCTTAGTCCAGAGTGATTTCCCTATTAACTGTTTTGTTGTGGAACGTCTTTAAGCAAAGCGTGCATAATAATTTCTCTTACACTTGAACATTATTTTGAATTATATAAAAATGTACGACTTCTCAAGCTATCCCTGATCTTTGAAATGAATTTCTCTCTGTTGATCCATTTGTTTGAAGTCATGGTCTTAGTCTTAAAATGCAATATAAATTTTTTTGTTGGAACTGGAACTCGGGCTTTTTCCTTTTGGTTCTGCTTTCAATTAGAGCTCAGTTTCACCCATTGTCGGCCATCACACGCGATGCACTGTATAAAATTTAATTTGCATAAACTGAAACGCTAGAGGCACACCAGGGGCATGTTTCAGTCATTTAAATTCTGCAAGTGTTCCTTCAGCCCACGTCTGGTAGGACAGCACCCAGTCATCTTCTTACCCTCTGAATCCCCTGGGGCTGCAGCTCCGAGGACATCGCCCTCAGAGCTCAGAGGAACGTCATCGAACATCTGCCCTGTGAGCACCAGGCTTCCGTGTTCATTCACGCGCGATACGAACAACTTAGCTTTTATTTACTGGGAGAAGCACAATGCTCCGCCATGCACGAATCAGTGATTTCTTTAAGATTCTTCCTCTTTTTCTGTCTCGCCTACACCACACCCACACAGGGCTTTGTGCGTACTGTACTTTTATGACCCTTGCTGTCCTAAACTCAACATCAACTAGTTTAAGCAGAGAAAATTCATGTAACCAAAAAGTACCAAGCTTTGTTTTCTTTTTTTTCAGTAGAACATGAACTCAAGGCCTGGGCACCGTCCCTTCGCTTTTTCACTCAGGGATGGTGCTCTACCACTTGAGTCACAGCTCTGCTTTGGGCTTTTTTGGTAGCTAATCGGAGGGAGGAGCCTCACAGACTTGCCCGCCCGCGGGGCGGGGGGGGAGGAGTCAGCAGCCCGCCCCTCCACGCCCGCCGGGAGGCCAGGCAGAGCCCCACAGGAAAGCAGCCCACGTGGGCCCTGCCGAGCCCTCCTGCTCAGAACGGGCCGGAGAGGCATCCGTGCCAAGGGCTGGGCGAAGCCGTCACATGGGCCAGCTGTTCCCCCGACCCCCCCACCCCGGGCCCGGCACCCCGGGGCCCCCAACCCGCACAGTTCCCCCACCAGCTGGGCTCCGTGGGCCACGCCCGCATTCGCGCTGGAATGAACGCTCGGGAACTCCGGCCCCTCTCTCACGGAGGGTAAGAAGGGAGGTGAGAGTTTGCCAAAAACGCCTCATTTCTTCTTGGGCATTTTTGGGCCTGGTCAACGACAAAGCTACGTCTCCTCTCAATCATTTCTTTAAACATAGAAGGCATCGCAGAAAGTGCTCAATGTCCATATTTGGGCCTTCGCTCAGCTCAAGCCCATGGCAGCCTTTCAGTACTCCTGCTCTTTCCAAAAAAGACCCTCTGGGAAAAGGAATCCCCAACGGAATCAGTTTTTCACTCTCAGATGAGAGGTTCCTCCCCCCGCGTAGAGAAGGAGACGCAGAACCCCAGGCAGAGTTAGGATAGAGGCTGGTAAGTCACCCGTGGACCCCACGGTGAGACAGGAGGGAAGTGGCAAAGGTCAGGCTGCTTTCTTCCCACCACGGTGGGGGCAGCAGCTAGAGGAGAGGGCAGATACCAGTCCCCACCGCGTCACCGGACCTTCAGAGTCATGGGGGGTCAGCCCTGGCTCGCCCCAGCCCCGCCCAAGGCCACGCCCATCCAGAGGGACAGGCTCCATCCAATGGCCCATCTCCACGCCCTGCACAGGACCACCAGCAAGGTCTCTGACAGTGTGCTTAGCAGGCCAGAGAATGGAGACGAGGAAACCAGTTATCTAGCCCTCCCCTTCCCTCTCTCCTCTTCCTCCTCTCCCCCTCCCAACCACATCCCTTCCGTGCAGCTTGGAGCACGTCTGCATGGCTGGAGGGGTGACTTCATGCGGGGCGGGCGGCACTCCTCCAGTGAGCACTCAAGACAGTCAGCAGACAAACAGGCAGATCATCGCTCCGCCCCCCCCCGGGGGGCTTTGTCCCGATGCCGGGAGCTGCCTGGCCTGTCATCCGCCGGAACCAGATAGCTTAGTCTTTCTGTGCTGCATGAAATAGGGAACGGAATTTGAGTAAGTGTTCAAAAGAACAAGACACAATACTGCAAACCTGGGATAAGTTATTGCTTTAAAACATGGGGAAAGGTTGTTGATTCGTGACAGAAAAAGCAAACCACACTCACTGCAGGGTCTCTAGAGGCGGAGAGCCCATCTGCAGAGCAGGCAACAGCCCCTGGATCTGCTTACTGTGCGAAGACTCACACACACGACACGTTACGATCAAATCGTTTCCAACCGACTCTCACATCCACACTCATACATCAGCACATTTTCCAGTTTAACACACACACACACACACACACTCTTTCACATGCATATATATACAAGTGCGCACATGCACGCACGCACACACACACACACACACACAGACACACACAGAAATGGCTCCAGAGTCACAGATTTTGGCCTCAATGTCTCCAGTTTCATTTTTTTCCCGCTGTATTTTGCTATTTTGGAGCTTAAACTTCTAAGTTCAAAGAAATAGCCAGAAGAAAATATCCTTCCCCTCCCCCTACTCCCCAAAGCTTCCAAAGCCTGCTTCAGAGTAAGACGACCACCCCGGGTTCACAGTGGGCCACTGGCAGGCTCCTGGCTGGAGCAATCACCCGGCCTAGCGCTCCCCTAGCGTGGGTGAAAGAACACGTCCTCGTTCATGAGACCGACACGATGGAAGCACACATCTCTTCCGCCAGTGGAGAGCGGGGACAGGAGCGTACCTGGCGACGTCAGTGCCACAGAAAGAGGCTCGGCGGCCACCCCGAGCCCTGTGCAGCGGGGTCTTTCCCGAGGTCAGTGTGGAGATTGGCCAGGCCACCACCAATGACACTGGATGGCCTCGTCTGGTGACCCGCCGTGCCACCACTGGCTGTGTGGCTCCCTTCTGGGTTCCCTGTGGGCCTCAGTCACCTGACCCCCTATGCTAATGGCGAGGTCTTAGTAGTGTTCTAGATAGGACCTGCTACTTCGGTACCAGTCAGACCAGGGAATGCTGGCCCCGCATTTGGTCTTGTGGATGGGTTGATGCAAACCATAAAGTTCTACGTTGATCTATGTCTGTCTGTCTGACCGTCTGTCTGTTCAGTCTCTCTTATTCACATAGGTGGTGATCTAGGGTCCTCCTCCTCAAAAAACTACAGCTCAAATCCTACCCACGCATCTGCCTATTCACTCTTTTCCATTTCCCCTGAAAGCTGGGATGCCAGAACGTCTCTGGCTGTCACCACAAACCCAGGAGGTTGCAGACAGCCAAGTGTGTATGTGCGAAGCTGCTATGGGCTGGGTATCCACCGAGGGCCTGGCCATGCTAGAAAGGAGTCCTGTGAAGCGGCCGGCACGAGTCACTTCTGTCACGAGTGTCATGTATTGGTATATAAGACTAATGACAAGAGAACTGCGAAATCAGCTTAGCCATTATTTAAAAGATGCAAATGTATCTTGCACCCTCCAAACGATAAAAGCACACACCAAAGTTTAACAGACTGTGAGTCCATCTGCCAGCCAGGGCTGTTGAGCCGAGGGTCGCGTAGCTGAGTGTCCTGGGGGATAGGAGGCAACCTCTCGGAGTCATTACTCCAAGGCCAACCCTCAGGGCACGGCCGAGCCCAGCCAGGGAGAGGCCCGTTACAGAGCGGCTGGACGTGGGGCTCAGGCGCAGGTCAGCAGTGTGGCAGTGAGCCCCACTCTGTCAGAATCTTTACGGGAGGCACAGTATGTGCTCTGCAAGAGGACAGCTCCCACTAAGGGAAGTCAAGCCAGCAGGCTGGTCTATAAAGACCCACACCACAGATGAAGCATGGGCCGGAGGGAAAGCTCACCCGAGAAGGGTTTACTCGAGGGAAGATGGCCGACAAGGGCAACTCAATGTAGCATTTACTTGTAATCAGAGTTCCCGGGAGACCTAAGAGTCACACTGCTTTCTTAAATAATCTGCAGAACAGGACACTGTGCAAGCGATTCGTTGAATCTCCTGTCAACCACATGCATACCCAGCAAGCAACAAAAGCGAGTCTGTGGGCAAACTGTGGCAGGCCCCGTGGGGACAATTCATCACATTTTGGAGTGGCTGTCGAATGGTTAAAAATAGGAATGACACTTGGTGCAGAACCAGATGCTTCACTGGATGGCAGTCTAATTGGACAGAAAACAGCACTGTTTGACTTTCTATTTATAGGATGAGGGTCACAACAAGAATTATTGTCTTAATGGGCCTCTCAAAATAGATTAACGTTTTTCAGTGCACCCCCCCCCCCACTGCCCCCATGCTTCTGCATTCTGACTTTGGTTTCTTGTAACTAACTTGCCATGGTTGCTGCTCTGTGGACTTCAAACACAGCCCCGTGCGTGAGGCTGGCACGTGGGGGCTGAGCCGCCTGCAGAGACCTCTGAGGGGCACCCCGAGGGGTCAGCTCCGTCTGTGTCCTTGCCTTCCTCCTCATCCGGTCGCCGCCCTCTGTCTGCGTCCGTCACAGCTCCAGTGCTGACAAAGCCTTGCGAGTCGCCCATCTCCGGTCAACCTGTGCCAACAACCCCCTCCCCCGCACGTCCGCCATTCCGCCTGTGAAACTGAAACTGGCTCAAAACGTGTATCCACTTGGATGGCAAAGTGTGGCAGAAAGCAGCCTCAGTGTCTCGGTGACGTACCCTACCTCACTGTGTCAGTAGACCACAGTCAAGAAAACGAGCCTCACTAGCCACCGAAGTCAAGCCTCAGCCGGTCAGGGGCTTCCCGGCGGGCAGACTAGGCCCAGCTTAGGTAATGGCTCCTCACACCCCCCGCAGACGGCACATCATTCCTACACAGTTCTTGTGACTACAGCCAGCAGGTTGTTTCTGGCCGTCATTTCTCCCAGCTGTGAACACAATCTGTGCAGGTGGTAGGCAGGGCCTCCTGTCCCGTTCTTGATCTGAGTCACGCCCAGACGCAGAACTGATTTTAACTCTGTCACATTTAACGGATCTACCTTTCTTTTTCGCATTCTCTTTGCCTTTGTAATCCAAGGCCTCTTTAACAACAACAATAGTAACAAATGTGCTTGTGGACACCGTACCAGGTTCTTTCACTTCTATTTCTATTAATTCTCACTACAATTCTGTGAGGTAGGAATTGGTTTGGCCCATTTCAAAGGTAGAAATCAAAGCCCCGGACTGTGTGACCTGCACAGGACACAGCTAGTAAGGAATGAGATTAGGACCAGAACTGGGCTCCCCCGGCCTTCCGACTCTTCACTCTTCCATTGCAAAGCACAAAGTACATCTCCTGCTGCCTGACCTGTGTTATCCAACTTGTCTCCGTCGTTACCCGGATGCTAGCTCAACGGAACCAGTAGAAAGCTCTTCACGTGCCCCTCACTTTGGTTTAGCTGGCACCTCGTAATGCCCCTCACACACGGCACCCTATTCTCGAGGGCCGGGGGAGGCTGAGGACGTGGGGGGCGCGGGCCGGGCACCTGTCCTGTCACTGCTGAGCAAGCACGGGTGAGCATGAGCATGTGTGTATGTGTGCACGTGTATACGTGTGCATGTGCAGTGTATGTGTATGTATGCATGTATGTGTGAGTGTGAGAGTGTGTGTGTGTGTGTGTGCACTCTGGGAATGGGGTCAAAAAAGATGTCAGCGCTAGGCTTTTCCCCGGAAGCAGTAAAAGCTGGGAAACAGCGAACGCACAGATGTACTTACAAGGGGTGAAAGCAACCGCTCTGTAGTGTTTCTAGTATGGTGAAGACCGAGTCATGGCAAGCTGGCGGCGGAGCTGCTACCGAGTCCCTCCGCCCTGGTGTGTGCGCCCGGCCACGCGAGCCAGCGTGCGTCTGGAGTTCCCACCGTGGTGTTTGTGCCTTCGGATCTCTGGCGTCTGCGAGGCGAAGCCATCTCACCCCGGTGCAGAAGCCTCCGGGGTACGAGGGACCTGGTGTCTGCCAGGTCTGTTTCCTGCCCCACAGAGGAGATGGGGCTCTCCAAGTCCCCAGGCGGCCCAGCGCGCAGCCCTGGCCGGTCTCGGGAAGAGCACTGAGCCGCCAGAACGAGGCAGGGCGCGGCTTCCAGTGAGACGCCCCGGCTCAAGACCCCACACCCGGACCTAACGGGCAGTGGGCTCCAACAGTGTCTTCATGGAACAGCACTCTGGGGCCCAGGTGAAGGAGGGGGTAGGACAGCCTCCCCCCGTCCAGAGGCCACGACTCCCCAAGAGCAGACGAGGTAGGCCCTCGCGAGGCACCCAGGCCCGGCGCCCACCCTCTGGGAGCCTCCCTGTGCCCCTCCACTGCCCCCTGCAGGCCAGTGAGCAAAGCTCTCGGGTCCTCTCCAGGGTGAGTGTGGGTGGCGCGTTTCCCAAAGTGAAGATTTACAGACACATTCCTCTTCCAATCCAGAGGGTTTCCGCTAACGGAAGCGTGATGGGCGACGCGTTGCCGGAGAGTTGAGAGATCTTGAGCCAGTCTGCCCCTCACACCCGAGTTGCGTGCCCCGTCTGGCGGCAGCGACTCCGCGGGTCCGCGGGGCACCGGCCGTCTCCCCAGCAGCAGCGGGCGCTACTGAAGCCGTAGATGCTCCTCTTTCCAAATGTCATTTGTTCCAGAACCACACTCATCTTCCACTGTTTCGTGTCTCATCCAATTGTTTGGTTTCAAAACAAGCAGTGACCTTATAAATTTGGTCTGCCGAGTCACGAGGTCTGATGTGAAGCAGTTAAATTGAATATCCTTTCCTCCTCAGCCGCTCCAGGATGGGCTGTGAGCCCCGCTGAAACCCCATTTCCACTTCTGCTGACAGGCCGCAGCCCAGCCACGCGGAGCCCCGGCCCTGGCTGCCCAGACAGATCGAGCCCTCCCCGCCTCCGTCAAATGACTCAGAAAACCCGAACAATACGCATCTGCCATGACTGGCTGGGATCTCCAAGGCAAGAGCTTTGGAAACCACAACAACAGATGAGAAAAATGAGGCTCAGCACAACGCGAGAGGAAGGTGCGGCTTTTCCAGGAGAGACAGCTCAGAGCTAGCCCGCGGTCAGTCATGTCCTGAGGAAGTCCAGGCAACCACCACCTCAGATCCATTCTCTTCTTCCCTGTCTGCCCCTCCCCCCCCCAGCTGCTTACTTCTGAACCACCCCTTAGACTGGATGGTTAGAAACAGAACCACACATCTCCCACCTGGTCGGTCCTCCTTGCAGAATTCTGCCTGCACGGTGCCCACTTTTAACTAACACGCGGAGCCACGTGTCACGAGGGTGTCCACGAATTCTTCACCCCTGCAGCAAGGTTGGGGCTGTGATGCGCGGCCCTCGGCCCTGCCTCCTCCCCCTCCATGCGCGGCGATTGCTGCTTTCACCACAAAGATTTGTGATAGAAGCAATAAAAAAGAATCCGTGAGGGCTGGGAGCAGCTAAGTCTGGTTTTTAAAGAAATGTGAAGGCCATGGGAAATTCATTCTCCCAACCCCTGGACAATGGCGCTGTATGCCCGCCCACATCCTCACTACGGTGTACACACCAGACACGAGGAGAACAGACAACCCGAGACAGGAAACCAGGCAACAACCACACGGTCCCTCAGTTTTCACAGCATGGCTTTTCAAGACAGTCACCTATAACCACCATGCCACTCCCCACAGAGGAGGGGACAGAAACCTCCACTCTCTGGAAAAGAAGGCTGTCAAGAGGTAAAAATAGGAGAACAGGGCACAGCAATCACTTCTGAGATGCACGGCTGCAAAGCAATCTTAGGTTGTAGGAGGAAAACAAGGTGTGTGTGTTTAGGCTTTCTGTGAGGGAGGAAGACAGCCTTCACCAGGGGGATGAGAGTCTGACCAGGCCGTCTTCCAGGGACACCAAGGGGATCACAGTGACCAGGCCGTCCTCCAGGGACACCAAGGGGATCACAGTGACCAGGCCGTCCTCCAGGGACACCAAGGGGACCACAGTGACCAGGCCGTCCTCCAGGGACACCAAGGGGATCACAGTGACCAGGACGTCCTCCAGGGACAGCCCAGCACTCAAGTTTCTCACAGTCAACACCACGGGACCCAGGGTACATGGAATCCCAGTGGCTCCCCAAGTCCTCACTTTGTACTCAGGAGGCGCACCAACAGTAGTTTACCTATTTCAGGTTGGGCAAATACACTGTCTTCACTCTAAATACGCCAGTCATCTAATAATCTCTCAAACTAAATAAAGCCTTCCCCCAAGAAAACACTAAAGAGATTTCGAGCTCTCAAAGAAATCATGCATTTAAGACTTGCAAGGCAAGCAAGCAACAAACAATAGATCCTTGCCTCCAGGACCAAGCCTCTTGCCAATCACCTTATGAGCAAACCAAAGCAGATCAGCGGATGAGAGCGCATTGTCAAGACCTTTGAATCGGGATGCACCCGTTAAGATCACAGGGAGACTTCAGAAATGAACGGTAAAAATACAAACAATATCCTAGAAGAAACTGGTACAGACCCTGCCCAAGCATCTTCCCTGGAAATGTGCTGGGGCCAGCGGGATGGAGTTAGGTCTGGAACGCTGGGGAATGAAAGGAGCCATACTTCAGGAACAGCAACCTTCACTGGGCACGGGGGCTCACGCCTGTAATCCTAGCTACTCAGGAGGCTGAGATCTGAGGATGGAGGTTTGAAGCCAGCCCAGGCAGGAAAGTCTGTGGATGTCCAGCTAAGCACCAAGAACAAAAAAATCCAGAAGTAGAGGTGTGGTTCAAGTGGTAGAGCACTAGCCTTGGGCACAAAAGCTCAGGGGTAGTGCCCAGGCCTTGAGTTCAAACCCCAGTACCACCACCACCACCACCACCACCAACAAAGAGCAGCAACATTGTGTCCTGTTAGTATTTGGGGACAACTTACCCCTCATTCTCATCTCTGTGAAGTACTTAATTTCCAGAAGCAGACCGCAATGAAGGTGTGGTGAAACCAGCCTAAGATTTCCTTTTTTTGTTGTTTATTTTTTTTGGTGTCATCATATTTTATTTTTTAATGATTTTTTCTTTATTGTCAAAGTGATGTACAGAGGGGTTACAGTTTCAAATGTAAGGCAGTGAGTACATTTCTTGTTCAACTTGTTACCTCCTCCCTCATTTCCCCCTTCCCCCTCCCCCTTTCCCTCTCCCCCATGAGTTGTTCAGTTGGTTTACACCATATGGTTTTGTAAGTATTGCTTTTGGAGTCGCTTGTCTTTTTATCCTTTGTCTCTCGATTTTGATATTCCCTTTCCTTCCCTAGTTCCAATACCAGAATATACAGTATCCAGGGTACTCAGATGAGATATAGTGATAGTGAGGGGACAACCACAGGCAGGGGATACAAGAGGATCATCAACAAAAGAAGCTACGGTTTCACATGGCATGTAGAAAGTAATTACAACAGTGATATAACAGTCGCTTCCATAACATGGAGTTCATTTCACTTAGCATCATCTTATGCGTTCATGAGACAAGCCTAAGATTTCTTGGGGGTGGGGGGGGCAGTCTCTGAGCACCGGCCAAGCCTGTGCAAGGCTGTGGGTTCATGCTCAGTCCTGCAAAGCAAAAACAAAGTAAGAAAAAAGCCAGTTTCCTCTCAATACATTTGGTTTTGTATATATTCCTATATATTCCTATGTTTTGAATTTAGCACACCATTAGCAATAGCAGCAGTGGGTGGGGGGAGTCTGTTTTAAAAATATACTTTATTATCTTCAGGGGTCTCACTCCAATGTACCAACTTATGAGTACCCTGCATCCTGACCTGCGTCACTCCTCCGGCCATCCCCTCCCCCCACCCCTCCCCGAGTCACCCGCTTCCACTTACGTACATTGACGACGATGGCCGCGCCCCATCCTTCCTCTCTCCTTCCATCTCACTCCACTCGGTAGCCCAGTATCCAACGTCTACACAGACACAGTGTTGTTTGTCATCTGAAACCATATAGCCTGGCAGACAGAGATGGTCAGAAAGTGGCTTCTCAGTCACTACAAGTGAGCCAGTGACTTTTGAAATAATCAAGCAAAACGGGGAGATCCTTTCTCTGCCTGCTCTTCCCTTCTATTTTTTTTGGGGGGGTAGCTCAACTCTGGACAGCCAGAGGCCCTTTAACTTGTATTTGTCATAAAAGGAGTCAGTTCTGAGATCTACTTTCTGCACTGATGTCAAGAAAGATACGCTTTTATTTCACCCTGCGAGGACCTGCCGCAGGTGACAGTCAGTCACCCCTCAGGACCTGCCGCAGTGACAGTCACCCCTCAGGACCTGCCGCAGGTGACAGTCACCCCTCAGGACCTGCCGCAGTGACAGTCACCCCTCAGGACCTGCTGCAGTGACAGTCACCCCTCAGGACCTGCCGCAGTGACAGTCACCCCTCAGGACCTGCCGCAGTGACAGTCAGTCACCCCTCAGGACCTGCCGCAGTGACAGTCACCCCTCAGGACCTGCCGCAGGTGACAGTCACCCCTCAGGACGTGCCGCAGGTGACAGTCACCCCTCAGGACCTGCCGCAGGTGACAGTCACCCCTCAGGACCTGCCGCAGTGACAGTCACCCCGCGAGGACCTGCCGCAGTGACAGTCACCCCTCAGGACCTGCCGCAGTGACAGTCACCCCTCAGGACCTGCCGCAGTGACAGTCACCCCTCAGGACCTGCCGCAGTGACAGTCACCCCTCAGCATCTGCCGCAGTGACAGTCACCCCTCAGCATCTGCCGCAGGTGACAGTCACCCCTCAGGACCTGCCGCAGGTGACAGTCACCCCTCAGGACCTGCCGCAGGTGACAGTCACCCCGTGAGGACCTGCCGCAGTGACAGTCATCCCTCAGGACCTGCCGCAGTGACAGTCACCCCTCAGGACCTGCCGCAGTGACAGTCACCCCTCAGGACCTGCCGCAGTGACAGTCACCCCTCAGGACCTGCCGCAGGTGACAGTCACCCCTCAGGACCTGCCGCAGGTGACAGTCACCCCTCAGGACCTGCCGCAGGTGACAGTCACCCCTCAGGACCTGCCGCAGGTGACAGTCACCCCGTGAGGACCTGCCGCAGTGACAGTCATCCCTCAGGACCTGCCGCAGTGACAGTCACCCCTCAGGACCTGCCGCAGTGACAGTCACCCCTCAGGACCTGCCGCAGTGACAGTCACCCCTCAGGACCTGCCGCAGTGACAGTCACCCCGTGAGGACCTGCCGCAGTGACAGTCACCCCTCAGGACCTGCCGCAGTGACAGTCACCCCGCGAGGACCTGCCGCAGTGACAGTCACCCCGTGAGGACCTGCCGCAGTGACAGTCACCCCTCAGCATCTGCCGCAGGTGACAGTCACCCCTCAGGACCTGCCGCAGTGACAGTCACCCCGCGAGGACCTGCCGCAGTGACAGTCACCCCTCAGGACCTGCCGCAGGTGACAGTCACCCCTCAGGACCTGCCGCAGGTGACAGTCACCCCGCGAGGACCTGCCGCAGTGACAGTCACCCCTCAGGACCTGCCGCAGGTGACAGTCACCCCTCAGCATCTGCCGCAGGTGACAGTCACCCCTCAGGACCTGCCGCAGGTGACAGTCACCCCTCAGCATCTGCCGCAGGTGACAGTCACCCCTCAGGACCTGCCGCAGTGACAGTCACCCCTCAGGACCTGCCGCAGGTGACAGTCACCCCTCAGGACCTGCCGCAGTGACAGTCACCCCTCAGGACCTGCCGCAGTGACAGTCACCCCTCAGCATCTGCCGCAGGTGACAGTCACCCCTCAGGACCTGCCGCAGTGACAGTCACCCCTCAGCATCTGCCGCAGTGACAGTCACCCCTCAGGACCTGCCGCAGGTGACAGTCACCCCTCAGGACCTGCCGCAGTGACAGTCACCCCTCAGCATCTGCCGCAGTGACAGTCACCCCTCAGGACCTGCCGCAGTGACAGTCACCCCTCAGCATCTGCCGCAGTGACAGTCACCCCTCAGGACCTGCCGCAGTGACAGTCACCCCTCAGCATCTGCCGCAGTGACAGTCACCCCTCAGGACCTGCCGCAGTGACAGTCACCCCTCAGGACCTGCCGCAGTGACAGTCACCCCTCAGGACCTGCCGCAGTGACAGTCACCCCTCAGCATCTGCCGCAGGTGACAGTCACCCCTCAGGACCTGCCGCAGGTGACAGTCACCCCGCGAGGACCTGCCACAGGTGACAGTCACCCCGTGAGCCTGCTACAGGTTCCCATGAAGGCTGAAAACTGGAAGCAGAGCCTTAAGAAGAACCAAAACATTTCACACCACTTACCTCTTTCAAAAAGCTTATTCTGCTACTACCAAAAGGAAATCCTTATGTCTTCATTAACAGGAGTAGCCTTCAAAGGAGGGAGGGAAAAGCTTCCTCTCGGTTGGTCTTTGAAGTGGAAACATGACCACCTGCAAGCGAAGCTGTAAGCGGCAACAATTCCAGTAGCCTCAGATGTCAGCTGTCATGCTGGATGGCTCTGGTCTCCTGCCAGGCCCCACAGGAGACCCTTCACAAAGAGTGGCCTGGTTTCACTGAAATGGGGCACCCATTTGGGTCAAGGAAAACTAGGCTCGTCCAGATTGGCCTGTTGACAGGGACAAGCAGACAAAGCCAGGGTTGTTCCTGTGACCCTCGGTGCCCACTGCTCACTGATCTGCACCCTTTCTGCAGTGCTGCAACCTTCGTGCCAGAGTGGCCATCCACCATCCTTCTAATTCCGCCTGCTGCCATTTTCATAGTTAGGAAAATTCCATGATTTGATTACAAAGGAACACAGGTCACTGCATTACCTTAATAGAACCAGTCATCTTCTCCACATCCTGGCTCCGCTCACGACTTGGGGGATTGAGCTGTTTGTGAGCTGAGTCCCCACTGGTTCTCAGGGCCGGGAGCCTGGAGCCTGGCTGCCTTACCACCAACGGCAGCTCCTGTGTGGTTAAGATTGTATGATAACTCTTGCCTTTTGGGGGAGGGCTAGGGGATTGAACCCAGGGCCTCCAGCCCCTTGGCACTGGCTATTTTTGAGGTAGAGTCTTGCTGGAAGGCTGGGCAGTCTAGGCAGTGATCCCTCTGCTTGGGCTCGTCCAGGCTGCAGAGGGCAATGGGCAGAGCAGGTGCTTGGCGAGTGTTGCAGATGGTCGAAGGAATGTCCTTCCTGCCCTGGGGCTACTCTCAAGCAGCTGGAATTACAGGCTTGAGCCACCAGGCCCAACTCCCTTTTGTGAGGCCTTACCAATGCAGACTGACCTGCCAGGAGTTACCACCCTTATTTAAAACAAACGATCAGGTATGCCACATGTTCAAGTGAATATGTTTTATTAAATGCATACTAATACCTTTCTATAGTATGTGAGTATACATAATAAATTAAAATGTATATATTTATTAAATATAGGTAGATATACCAGAACATGATTATATCAGATGAGAAATCAAAATAAACCCATTTTTAAAGTATCTTTTGGTCTCTCCAAATTGATACTGCTCATAAAAAAATACACCAATTTCCCCTAGGGGAAAAATTAATTCCATAGCAATGTAGTTAAGGGACATGTTTTATTTCATAGCTGTTTTTTTTTTCTCAAGCAAAATTGCTTTGCTACAAAATGAGTTTGATGATACAGGTGCTACTGTCCATTCAAGCAAAAGAAAAGCTCGCGTTCACAAGTGCACTTGAGAGTTATGTTCTTAACTTCGGAGGGGGAAGGCTCGCGTTCACGAGCGCACTGTCGGGTTATGTTCTTGTCTTCGGAGGGGGAAGGCTCGCGTTCACGAGCGCACTGTCGGGTTATGTTCTTGTCTTCGGAGGGGGAAGGCTCGCGTTCACGAGCGCACTGTCGGGTTATGTTCTTGTCTTCGGAGGTGGGTTCCTGGGGCCCTCTGCCGCGGGAGCAGTGGCACAGAAACACCCTAAGGAACTGGCGTGTCGGGAATGGCGAGCAGGGCAGGCCGCCACCACGTGCTCTGCCAGGCACTGCTTCAAGAATGAGTGTGCACGTGGCGTGATTTGCACTGAAGTCATCTCGAAAGATGTCCCTGGTGTGTCCTTCTGTCCATGCTTTGGCATTTCCAAGGAAAACAAGAAAATGTCATGAGGTATCTTTCCGCCGGGCCACCACGGTGGCCGTCAGGGAGGCGGGAGAGTTACCCGCGGCAGGGGCCGCAAGGGCGCTCGCTCCGCGGGCCACGGGGCAGAGCCGCCGGCCCACGCCAAGCTCTCCCTCCCCGGTCACCTAGGACGTGACTTTCACCCCAGTACATCTGCCCACAAGTGATGCAGATCAAATAAAAAGACAAATACACAAATAAGGCCATCTGCAGAACTTTAAACGCGCCTCGTGAGTATTTCACAATAATCTCTACACCCTATTTTACACGGTTCACACTCAGTCAGCGCAGGGGACAGGGCGGGTGGGGCCGGCGCTCTATCTCTTCGAGGCCTTGTCCACTTTGCCGGCGGGCGACCTCCTCTGGGGCGTGGGGATCTTGGAGGGCTTGGCTGTGGGGGGCCGAGGGCCCGCTCGGGGCGTCGGCCTGGGCGTGGGGGGCGCCGCCTCCACGTCGGAGCACGCCGACTGGATCTCTGAGATGTCGAAGTCGGAGGCGTCGCTACCGCGGCGGCTGCTGGCCCTGCTGCCGGCCTTGCTTCCCGCGCGGCTTCCGGGCCGGCTGGGCGTCTTCTTGGCATCTGCGAGAGGAGGCAGAACGGGTCCCTCTTACTAGCCATCCACCGTTTCCCCGCACCTAGCAGCCTGAACTCTGAACCCAGGACCGCGCCGTTACGGTGGGGGGGGGGGAGGGGCAGGGAGGCTCAAGCTACGTAGACAGAAAGTGAGCACAGCCAGAGCTGCACCCCGAGAGTGTCCCCAGCCGGGGTCCCAGTGCCGGCGGGCAGGGGAGGGCGTGCTGGCCACGGCGGCTTAGCGAAGCGCACACACGCAGGGGACACGAAACTCAAAGGATGCAGACATTTACGACAGGAGGCTCCACGTGGCTGAGCTCGGAACCTGGCAGGGGCTCACTGATCTGTCAGGAAACCCAAGAGGCCCAGCACGGCAGGGGCGTCCCCGCTCCTGAGCAGGCGGGAGAGGCGCCGGCCCGCAGGGGTGGAGGGCTGCAGGTCCTTGCTTCTGACATACGGTCATCCCCGCAGCCTCTTGGTTCTCTCTAAAGGGTCTGAGTCACTTGTTCATACAACTCACTTCATCCCTACCCTGGTGGGGGGTGGGGGCCAGGAACCATCTCGAAAGAGGGGCGATGCCCATGCCAAGTCCCCCTCCCTCCCACTGCGGAGGAAAGGGCCTTTCGTCTCCAGACCGTGCCACGCGACAGCCACGGAGGAAAGGCACCGTGCTCACCGGCAAACTGCGTTCGGACCCTGGCGGCTGCGGTAGTGATGAGGCCGCTGTCCTCCCCGGAGTGGAAGCCTTTCCCCGACAGGTACCCAGGCAGGCGGAGTTTGCTGCCCTGGATGGGGGTGCCCTGCGCAGGAGCGAGGAGACGTCAGAAGCTGCCGCCCAGGCGAGGACCGGGACAAGCGTCCTCACTGGCCTTCCTCCCCCAGTGTGCTACTCCCAGAGCCCGGAGGAAACTCAAAGCAAGTGGGACTCAAGGCTGAAGAGCAAACACACAAACTGAGGATCCCAGCAGCCCCCCGAGTTATGGTGAGGAAAACAGAGAGGACATTAGTATCTCCCGGGCTGAAAGCAAGCACCAGGAGCCAAGGGAGTCACTGCTGAGGGCCCCTGGTGCCTGGAAGAAGAGACAGGGCCTGGATCAGGGGCAACACCTTCAAGGTCGGTAGGAAGCCAGGCAGAAACAGACACGGACCGGCCAGGAAACAGGCAGCACCCGGATGCTGTCGTGCAAGGGAGCCTGGTGCAAAGGCGGCACCCGGCACAGCAGGCCCACGCGGGGTGCCCGGCTCCCATGCTGTCGCTTTCTGCCTCTGGGTTTTGTGCTTTGAATGGGTGCTGGGATCCGACCCGGGGCCTCACGCACACTAGGCAAACCCTCGGCACCTGGCCACACCGCAGCCGCTCTGTGAATCCCGACGGCCTTGTCACATTAGCAACACTTCCGGTGAGACACGTGTAAAGTGACTACAAATTCGGTGATCACTAAAACCCTTGTGTTTTCCCAGACATTTTGAAAAAGTGAAAAAAAAATAAAATAAATGCCCTCAGGCGTATAATGACGCCAATGAACTACTGAAAACAACAAGCCATTTCCCCTTCGTGACAGGTCTTCTGCCAGGGCAGCATGCGCCTCTGGTACACCTCGCCAGCCTTTGTGCTAGAGGACGCGTCCTATCGCCCGCCCTCCTGTGTGCAGTGCACACGCACGCGTGTGGCGTCTAGACACACAGAGCGCTCACATGTTCTGGAACAGCTGTACACACGTATCCCAGGGCTTCCTCTCGCTCACCTATTCAGCATCTTTTTTACCTACTTCCTAGAAGGGAAGTGGCTGCCCAGCCTCTCACAGTGCCGGGCGTGTTAAATGCCCGGCTTTGAGGAGCCAGGGAGGAGCTGAGACTCAGGACACACAGCACAGAGGCTGCCCAAGTCCTTCGACAACCCCTCGATGGCTCCAGTCTTATGGCCATAGACCCTTCCACACAAGCAGACTGATGTTTTATTTGCTTGACTTTCATTTTATGAGGTTATTTATTCCAAATAAAACATAGTTATGCACGCGTCCTGGTAAGAGACGGCTTTAATTTGGGGGAGTTACCACTCCTCAACACGCGCACGTGTGCACACGTCTCAGGGTCTGTGCTCATCAGGCAGGTGCCTTGCCTCTCGAGTCTAACCCCTTTTGCTCTTGTTATTTTTCAGATGGGGCCTTGAATTGTTTGCCAGGGCTACCTCAGTCCTCCTGCCTATGACTTTCTGAAAAGCTGGGATTACAGGTGGGCACCACTATGCCGGCCTTTAAAGTGAATGTGAACAAGTCACTTGAGATTCTGCTTTTGCTGCAGTTGACCCAGGGTAACTTCTGGGCACTTCTGTGGTACACCCGTGCCTCACTTGGAGGAAAGGGGCTGGAGTCAAGGGTTCGGGGATGAAGAGCTTTCCCTGCCCTCCTCTTCCTCCGGCAGTGAGTCAGACGCAGGCCCGGTGCTTGGAAAGGACGCGGGGCCTTGGAAAGGTGTGCGCTGCCCTAGGACGGCACGCTCACACAGCATCAGTTACTAAACCCCGCCATCTGCACGCTTGGCCGGGTCAGGCAGCTGCGTGGCACCACAGGGCCGTGGGGCAGGGACGGAGGACGCACACGTTTGGGGGGTTCAGGCGCACGGTAACCCTGACTCTCTCCTGCAGGTGGGTCTGCTTCCCACGCCCACGTTACTTCTGCTGGCACACAGAGGAAACTTCACAGAGGTGAGGTATGATTTCCTGCGTTGTGTTCTTCCAAGAACTAGAAGCAGAAACAAGCCCCGGAGGGTACCCAGCAACGAGGGTTCAGAGCCAGGGGTGGGGCGCCAGGGCGCGCGGTGCCTCACGGGAACCCCTTGCTCCCATGCCTCCCTAAGAACTTCTCGGTTGATAATTACTCCTACACCTTTGCAGAAGGACTTGGTGTTATCAGACGTGAGTGGAGGGAGGCGGTGGAGAAGCCGGGTTAGTGGGTGTTATTTTCAGTCGGACAGGACTTGGATTAAGACTGGGGTCTGGGCCTTACGGTACCTCTGCAGATGACACGGCAAAGTCCGAGCACTCTGCTGGTTTACAGGGAGTTGACATTTTGCTGTTTGTCAACCATGGTTTACCATAATTGCGTGTTAAAGGATGGAGGATCTGCATGGAACAATGGCAAATCAAATGTAAAGGATAGCAGGTCAAACCAGAGCCATAGAGAGAGACATTCATAGCAGAGTCCCACCTCACAGATTGAATGATAACCATGAAAATGAGCATGAAGGCCTGATGACAACACACACACATGCACACGCACACAAACATGCACACGCACACACACGAATGAATCTTTAAAAAGAAAAACGAATCTGAAAGATAATGGAGTCCTGGCGTAATTTCAGAAGGGCCATGAGGCAAAAGTATGCTTTAAAAAAGTATTGTGAAAGGGATCCAAGTGAAGACACTGGCCTACACATCCCCGGGGGGCCCCGACAACCCCCCAAGTGTGGCGGGGGCTCTGCCCGCACTGCACAAGGCGGGGACCGACCCGGAGCCCTACCTTGGGTGTGCTCGCGGTGGGGGCGGGAGGCGAAGCCGCCTGGCCGGCTTGGCTGGACACAGACGCGGATCTGTTGGGTGAAGCTCCTCGAGACGAAGGCCGCGACCTGCGGCCACGCGAGCGGAAAGCCGCCATGCCCTGGCTGGCGCCGTCGGCCAGGATGAACTTCTCACGCAGCTCCATGTTGGTCCTTCCTTTAGCTGGAATACACACGTGCACAAGCACACACGCACACGCACACACGCACACGCACACACACATACAAGAAGAAGAAGAAGCACTCAGTCTTTATAGAGGGTTCATCACCTGGCTTCAGAAATCACACTGGGAATTTCAAGAACACCTTTTTGCCATGCTAACTCCAGCTGAGCATACCAAAAAGTTCAATGCATTCCTTCACAATGCATTCCTCTGGTGGGCACCGTGTGCGGGGGGGAGGTGGGGGGAGGGGTGCTCATTTGCTCATTCTAACACTAGACACCAGCAAGAATAACCACTGAAAAGAAAGAGTCAGCATGACAATGGAGAGCTCATGCCAGCCACGGATGCCCTGCCCTTCACCACACGGAGACCAGGACAGCCAGGGGCAGGGCCGTGTCTCTGGCGTGTACCCTGGAGGCCGGGGGCAGGGCGGTGTCTCTGGCGTGTACCCTGGAGGCCGGGGCAGGCAGTGTTTGGGGCGTGTACCCTGGAGGCCGGGGCAGGCAGTGTTTGGGGCGTGTACCCTGGAGGCCGGGGGCAGGGCAGTGTCTCTGGCGTGTACCCTGGAGGCCGGGGCAGGCAGTGTTTGGGGCGTGTACCCTGGAGGCCGGGGCAGGCAGTGTTTGGGGCGTGTACCCTGGAGGCTGGGGGCAGGGCCGTGTCTCTGGCGTGTACGCTGGGGGCAGGCAGTGTTTGGGGCGTGTACCCTGGAGGCTGGGGGCAGGGCGGTGTCTCTGGCGTGTACCCTGGAGGCCGGGGCAGGCGGTGTTTGGGGCGTGTACCCTGGAGGTAGGAAGGGCATCATCACCGAATGCTGGGATTAGTTCAGCAGTAGAATTATACAGAAGGAGAGATGGCTCATTAGTCCAGAGTTGTCACCGAAAGGAGGCAGTTAGTCTTAATTTTATGCCTTGAAACACCATTTTGTCAACATGCAGTAACCAACGCCAGACCCCAGGGCTCATGTGGTTGTCCGTAATGCAGCGCGCGCGTGCATGCACACATGTGCACTCCAGAACACACCACGAGAACCTGAGGAGCAGCATCTGTGCGTGAGCTGAGTCACTCACTCACAGGGCCAGCGCACTGCAAGTGTGTTAGCTTTTAGGACACAAGTGTGGAAGCACCAGCGCAGTGGGACATGAGTTAAGCCATACGCCATGAATGAAGCATAGGATATCACACACACGAGTAAAGCAAGAATGTCCACAGCGGGAGAGCGCGGAGAGCGGGGGCAGAGGAGAGCTTGCCAACCTATAGCAGGCTGAGTGGTAGTAATTGAAGAGTTTGATTCCGAACGTAACATTTTACTCCCATGATGGTGAACTAGAAGAAATGACACAGGACAGCAGTCACATTCAAGAACACAGTCAGCAGCAGAAGAAACAAAGTCAGCAGTCGAGTACGCGGCGGTGCTCCGAGCCCGCCTCAGAGTGCTGACCGCGGTGGGGAGCCGGGGCCTCACCCGCACCCGCGCCCGGCTCTGCTGCCTCTCCGGAGCCGCCGCCTCAGCCGCATCCCTGCCCGGGTGCAGCGGTGCCCGGCTGCCCAGGGTGGGCCCGGCACGGCCCGGAGGCAGGCCGCACAGAGGCCGCCGAGCTGGGAGCCCTCACCCAGGGCCCGAATACCATCTTGGAGCCCGGGATGACAATGGCAGCCTCATCTACGCACCGGCCATACTGTATTTCCCCGTCAGTGGGCTCCTCCTGCTCTCACAACACGTGTGCCGTAAAGCCTTCTGCCATCGCAGCCAGCAGCCGCCGCCTAGGTCTTGTGTTGGCTGCATCTCCTGAATCTCATGTCGTTTTATTCACTGTAGCCTCAGATTATATATACATGTCTGTCTGTCCATCCATCTCCCCACTAGCGTACCATTCATGTGGACTGGGTATGTAGCAGGTTTGTGCAGCACACTTTGTTTGCACACTAGCGACATGGCCTAATGGCACCCGGCACTACCCACTAGAATGGAATCCTATAATCCTACGACTTTCCTTTTAGGTCTGTCCTTTAGCCTGCAGAGGGCAGGGCTTCAGCAAAGGAGGGCCTAGCAGTCCAGGGCCTGGGCAGCCAGGCCTGCTCATCTCACACGTGTGGATCCAGACGTCCCGGGCTCAGACCCCGAGGCTCTCACCAGGGAGCCCTCCACACATGGACCCCCCGCTGATGCACGGAAATCATAGCCACTCTGTAATTTTGTTTTTTAGAGTAAGACAAAATGATGCGCTGCAATTAAATGACCTCATCATGAAAACTAACTGCAATCAAATGTTCTCTCATCACGAAAATAAACTGAGTACTAAGTGACTGAATGTGGGCTCCGAGAACAGAAAAGCTTTGCTCTCCAGAATCTCCTGTTTTCCTACCCTCCGACTGATGCCCTCTTTCCCTGCTACTTAAAGGCAGCCAGTGCCTTTTCCTGGTGAGTATAAAGGGCTCATTTTGAACACTACAGTGGGGGGGGGGGTGTCTCAAAAATAAAAGTCCAATCTAATAGTTTCTGCCTAGCTGTCTCAAGTTTATCCTGGAATATGATTTTGGCTGCATCTTTTTTTGGGGGGGCACTGGGGATGGAAGCCAGGACGTTGCACTTCCCAGGCAAGCAGCTTGCCACCCAGCCCCACCCTGGCCACAGAGGGCACTTGAAAACACGAGCAGCAGCATGTGCTCTTTGGGAGCTCTGGGCTGAGCCCCGTCGGTCGGTCCTGTGTGTCTGTGAGGCTGCAGAACAGAAGGACCTGCTGGGAGCTCCCAGCCCCCAGGCTGCCCTGCCCTGGTCCCTGTCCCGGTCCTTACCCCGGCAAGGGTCATTTTTCACCAAGAACTCGTCCAGCGCCATCCACCCGCCTCCAACTCGAACCATCACGGTGCTCCGCAGGATCCGCACCAGCCGCAGCTGCTGGGAGTCTCCAAACTGCAGCGGAGAGAGAACGAGGCTGCCATTGCGGCCCAGCACTCGGGCCGGGCCGGGCGGGCAGCGGGCAGGAGCAGCGCGGGCCGCTGCGGGGAGGTCTCGGTTCACAGCATTAGTACAAGCTCGGGAAGAGGCGGGCGACGGACTGCGCTAGGCCGCCCCATGCCGATTTAGCCCAAAGGAAACAGTTTGAAAAGAAATCATCACAAAGGTTATTATCAAGCATAATAATGAAGCTTTGTCCTAAAAAGGATTTTTTCCTTACTTATAATGGAAACAACCAGAGCAAAGCAGTAATTAAAAACATGTCTAGAAATCATATATAGCCCCGAAGCCTAGGCCCACCTGACCAGGGCTTTTACAGATGAAGATGACTCTAGGGAAAATTTAATAATTCCTGGCCCCTCTTTCATGAAGACTTATTTTCCTTTTATATCTGCCGGAGAAATCTTTGTGAACTCACTTTGTTTTCCCCGGGAAACGTTTGGCCCTCAGAGAATAATGGGGTCAATAAGTATGCCTAATGGAAATTTCATACTTGACTAGGATTTCTGCAGCCCCGCAGTCTAGTAGCCCGGCTGGTGGAAGGCTGGGTTGAAGTGCCACCTTAGAGTACAGTGGTGTTGCACGGCTGTGGAGAGGTCGCTAAGGAGAGAGCTTTCAAACCGGAGTGCGTGCCCCAGCGCGGGATGTCCCATGACGGCCGGGGGCTCCCAGTCACCGGAGGAGCTGGGGATTTCACCAGTCCTGAGTGGACCTAAGTCTACAGGTGGTTCTGCTAAGACGCTTAAGTGATTTGAAAGCCTGGAGAAAAGACTTCATCCCTGAAATTTCAAAGAGGCTCTTGTCTAACTGGAAAATCATCAGACTGAATTTCAGGGTTGCTAACCTAGCCAGTGAAACAGCAAAACAAACAATCAACACAAGTGGCTTCCTTTACAAAGAAGGGAAAGTACAACTGTGCTTTTGACTGCTTGCCTGGCTTACAATCATAAGATAAATACTTTCAGGAGAGTCACTCGGTTGCTTTTCAGAAATCTTTAGCCTGGGGCTGTGGGAGAGAACTCAGAACACGGATGCAGGCAAAATAGACAGCAGGCCACTGGTCGTGGAAGAACAGCTCTGTGAACCTCTGTTTCTAAGCTTGATTTTTAAAGACAGCCCTAAGTGCCTACAAGTGGGCCCATTCCTCAAATGTAGATTTAAAAACCAAAAAATAAATTTATTTAGTTAGAAAAAAAATTGGAACTGCTAGTAAGCAATGGGAAAGGAAGGGACTGAAAGAAAATTACTCTTAAGGAACCAGATAATTGGACAGATAATTTGGTCCAAAATTATGTCAAAACTAAAGTTTTAAGGAAATAACTAACACTGCATTACAGATGTTTATTAATTCTGCTAAACATGAATAATTTTAAATGTTATTTTAGAAAATATTCTCCAGACAACACTGACTTTCGAATTTCTCTCGTTTTTCCAATAGCCAAATTAAGACAAGAGCCATTGGGTTAAACATTGTTGTTTGACCTCTCAGTAAATGAAATCTTTGGAGGTATTTCTGTTATCCTCAACACAATTCCAGACTGAGGAAGGTGCTGTTTGCTTACTACAAAGATAGCAAGAAAAGCAGCACTTGATTATAGTGCTGTAACCAATGAGAATGTTTTCAATATGATCCTCCCACATTGAATGCAAGCCTCCTATCATTCCACTGTGCTCCATAAACTTCTTGGGAAAAAATCTCTCAAAGTAATGGACTATTTCTATCTTAAAGACATTATTCGCCTGCAAGAATATGGACAATTTGAAACTTAAAATGTAATAATAACTAAACTGGACTGGCAGAGAAATATCAAGTATCATATATATACACATGTGTATGCGTGTGTATATATGTATATATAGACACACCCACTCACATATATGTAAGCTTCTTATAAAAGAATACAGTCAAAAATCTTCTTCTTGGATATGATGAATTCTGTATGTAATTTCTCTTTTAAAATTCTGGCCAGGCTGCAGTGCCACCAGCACGCCACAGTGATTTTCAGCATCAATATAATTATAAGGTCACAACTGTAGAAAAATACAATCTCACAATTTTGTACAAATTGAGTGTGGTCCCTTTCCTCAAAAGGAATGACACCACCTAAAATTTCCAAGTTGGTGCTGCTACTCCGCAAATGCAAAGCCCAAGTTAGTAGTTGGGAGCTCCTACGCTGCCCAGCGCCGAGCACTGTCAGGAAACCTCCCAGTGCTTTTTCCACGTGCCTGAGTTGAGCCCGGACCCTACCCTGCTACCATGGGCCATACATCCTAGTCAGACACAGAGCTGTGTGGAGAATCAAGTCTGGGTTCCAATGACTCCTTGCACAAAATGGATGCTCATAGTATCATTAAACATGGGAATTGGAAATTGCACTGTCTCATCGCAGCCAGCTAAGTGCCATGGATTTTCTGGTTCCCATAAAAGTAATCTCCTCACTGGAGGCACAAAGCGGAGGCGTCCTGGAGTCAGGACCCCACAGCAATTACAGAAACACCACAGCAACCAGCAGTGAGCAGCAAGCGAGGCAGCCGGGGGAGATTGGCCTTGGCAAGCTTTCATGACTAAGAGCTAAAGTTAAAAAAACCACCGGGAACTTGAGAACACAATCCACTAGTTTATACCTGATTTCCCAGGAAGAACTGATAAAAAATGAAAAATGGAAGAAAGACATAATTAGTTCATGAGGAAGTGTTTGACACGGCTGAGAACACACATATACACACACACATACATACACACACACACTCACACACACTGGGCTTCAGGTGAGAATCTACATTAGGTATGTGCAATAATCCAGTCTTTTTCATTTTAATAATTTCCCCAAAGTTTTTCTACACATGTTAGAAAATCTCAGGATTTCAAACTCAAGTGAAAAATTTGAATATGTAGAGAAATATTTTTAGCATTAAAAGTATAAAGATATACATTTGTCAATCATATTTCCTTTCTTATTACTACATGTAAGAGGTTAAAAAAATTTAAGATTGGGTAATGAAGTCACACTTCCCTTATGGCTTTGAAAATATGTGTGACTTCTATTTATCTTTAATTTTTTATTTATTTTTTTATGTAGTATGGAAGAATCAAACCCAGGGCCTGATGCATGTTAGGCAAGTACTCTACCACAAAGCCACATCCCAGCCTCTCTTCTGTTTTGAAGATGAACCCCACTAATTAAGATGTTGAAGAAAAGCAAAAAAATCACTGCTCAAGTGACAAACATTGCCTCTTTGTCATAGTTAGAGGAATGAGTCAAGATGTCTAACAGCATGGATTTGGTTTGGTGCAGCTCTGCTACTCAAAATCTAGAAACCTGCTCATCATGATAAAATACAAAGTAATCAGAAGCATGCAAGATGCTTTGCTGTGAACATCTTTCTCCTGCAGGTGGTAAATGTCAAAGCTATATGTTCTAATATACAAAACTTAAGCTGTTTCCCTATATCTTAAGGTGACACAAGCTACCGTCTTGGATGCCATCACATTTTGAGATGAGATAAAAACAATTAGGATTCCTGGAAAACAACATGGATGGAGCTGTATGTAAATGTTAGCACACAGCCTTGAAGAGAACGAGGAAGTCATTTGGAAAGCTTACCCTGTACTTGTTGTCCCCAATCTGTTCAACTTGAAACCGTTTTGCACACTTACACTTAGCCACCTGCCTCGTGACCTGCCAAAATCAACGGAGAAATGTTTACTGTAACTTTTTGCCTTCTGTAGGGGTGTCTCACAGTTCTGACACAACAACCCATGTGGAATTAAGAGAGGCCCATGAACTGCGGGGCATGCCTTGGTAGAGCCCAGGCACTGTGGACAGTGAGACGTACCTCATCCTCGATTTTGTCGGCATCTGTGATGGGTTTGTATGCATCTTTATTTGGGTGCAGGGCAGCCACGAACTCGTAGTAGTCAATGTACCCATCCCCATCGCGGTCAAAGATGTCCGCAACCGCGCTCATCTCCAGACGGCTGGTTGGGAATTCTACAATTTGCACAATGGGAGTAAGGACTGATAAGTAGACAGATTGCTCCCCATCCCTGTATTCCTGACCAAGCATTTATCCTTAGTGTAGGAGCTCAATTTCAGAGTGATCAAAAGTATTAAAATTCGGGGCTGGGGATATAGCCTAATGGCAAGAGTGCCTGCCTCGGATACACGAGGCCCTAGGTTCGATTCCCCAGCACCACATATACAGAAAACGGCCAGAAGCGGCGCTGTGGCTCAAGTGGCAGAGTGCTAGCCTTGAGCGGGAAGAAGCCAGGGACAGTGCTCAGGCCCTGAGTCCAAGGCCCAGGACTGGCCAAAAAAAAAAAAAAAAAAGTATTAAAATTCTTCCCTGAAGAGTGGATTTGCATCCTAACAAATCACTATCTATATACGTGATCCAAATTTATCTTTAATTTCTAGGGTGGAGCATAAGTAAATTCTATTGTTTTGTAGGCTGGCAACTGTTCATTTAAAGAAAAGTTGATAGGAACTTAAGAATGACTTCTAGTAGCATCTGTCAGGGAAATTTCACTCCAATGGACAAGACCATCAAACAAAAGGGTGACTTGGGGCTCTAGTGTCTTATTAGTGTGAATTTACATTAGACTGTTAATTAGGAAGATAAAGGGACAGGTGTTCATTTCCTACTATATGCCAGTCAACACCAAACATCTAAAGTCACATATTATCACCTTTGTTATGTGAATGAAGACACAGGGTTTTTTGTTTGTTTGTTTGTTTTTGTAAAGGTAGTGACTTCTTGGCCAAGTTGAAAGTAACACAAAAGCTTTACATTATTCTCATTTTCTTTAAAACAAGCCCTACTTGAGGAGAGGATCCCATCAATAAATTCCTGCCGGGTGATCTTCCCATCCTGGTCTTTGTCGATCCTCCGGAAGAAATCCATCACTCGAGATTTCTTGTGATTCATCCACCGCATGTATTTTTTCCGCCAGATATCAAAGTCGAAGTTGGCAAATTCTCTCAGCTAAGAAAGGGCAAAGGGCATTGTGCTGCATTAATGCTGTGCTCACATTCTATCCCAGGCCACCTGACTATCGCCGCCGTGGGGACCCCGCGCCACCTGACTATCGCCGCCGTGGGGACCCCGCGCCACCTGACTATCGCCGCCGTGGGGACCCCGCGCCACCTGACTATCGCCGCCGTGGGGACCCCGCGCCACCTGACTATCGCCGCCGTGGGGACCCGGCGCCACCTGACTATCGCTGCTGTGGAGACCCCACAGGCAGGCCCATTGCTTGTTTGCAAACTGCGTTTCAACGAATGTCAGTGGTTCTTCTGTACAGACCAAGTCCTTTCAACTTCAACCAAAAATCTCTCATGGCAGCAAAGTCACCTGGCCTGGCTCCAAGATACAGCAACAGCCCCATGTTCGATGAAAGCCCGGGGCCAGGCCCAGCTCCTAACGACCCTGGGCTTCCTCGCTCTGCCCTCTGAGCCACCTCCTAACTGGCCTACACATCCATCATAGTCCCAATTCCAACCTCTAGAACTCCAAATCTCCAGAGTATATGTTTTTAAAAGATCTGAATCACATACAGTTACCTCTACACCAGTTAGCATGTCAATATGTTGTTTTGTGTTTCCTTTCCTTCTTTAAGGAATTAGTTAAAATATAAACATTTTGCTACATGTGGCAACTCACATCTGAGATGAGGAGGCAGAAAGCTCGTGAGAGCCCATTGTAACCACTGGCTGGCATAGTACTGTGTGCCTCTCATCCCAGCTAAGCGGGAGACTCAGATCGAGGGGACTGCGGTTCAAGGACAATCTAGACAAAGTTTGTGAGAAACAATCTCAACAGAAAAAGCATGGTGGTACAGGCTCATTAAACCAGATACAATGGAAAACCAAAACAGGAGGACTGCAGTCCAGGCATGCGTAGGCAGAGTGAGACCCTTTCTCAAAAATAACTGTTGTGCCTATGAAGCACGAATCCTGACTTCAGGCTCTGGTACCACCAAAAAAACAGAAAGAAAAGAGTCTTCCTTTATTGACTCTCTAAATCCAAATCTCATGTAGCCTTCTTTTTTTTATGGCCAGTCTTGGGGCTTGGACTCAGGGCTTGAACACTGTCCCTGGCTTCTTTTTGCCCAAGGCTAGCACTCTACTACTTGAATCATTTCTGGCTTTTTCTGTATATGTGGTGCTGAGGAATCAAACCCAGGCTTCATGCATGCTAGGCGAGCGCTCTACCACGAGGCCATATTCCTAGGCCTCATGAGACCTTCTTCAACTCCATAGTGACATCTATCTTCTTGGTATTTGTTTAGGAGACAGATGCAGCTAAGGTAAGCGTGAGAGTTTGCTGATGTAAGAGAAAGTGAGCCCCGGTGGGCACTCTGAGCAGACTGAGGCAGTGGAGGCAGAGAAGGGCAGAGTTCACGAACCTCCTCCAGCCTGTCGAGGGCATCGTTGAGCTTCCTCCTCCGCTCCAGGGCCAGAAGCCAGACCTGCTGCCACTTGCTCACCAGTAAGTTCACTCGGGGGTTCTTGGTCTCAATCTGGGTCTGCGATGCCGAGGGGTAGAAGCTTGATGCTGCCAAGCGTTTTCCTGTTAGGACACAACTCTAGTCAGTGTGGCGGAGCTGCCAGCACTGCTACAGCACTTCAGCCTATGTACTCCTTCAGAAAGGAAACTCCATGCTGGCTTACTTGCTGCCCGCCCCTTCTCCAGGACAGGGATGTGGGACTGCAAGGACGACGGACCGGCTGCTCTCCGCTTGTAGGTCTTTGTGACTTTGTCAACATCAGGCTGTTTTCTCGTCATTTCTTCCATGAACGTCTGCAATGAGAGGAAGGGTGTCAATGAATAAAGTGGGGACCAGATCAGATCAGTGGAGAATGCTGCCACTTCAGTGACAGATCAGGAAGGACTTGACCTCAGCTCAGGCCCTGCACATCTTTCCAGACAGTGATACCTTGCCAGACACTTTACCAAACTCTAACGATGGCAGTGCTCACTGCTTAGCCAGGAGGAACACATAAATATTCCTTTTTGTGAGCGCATCCTACAAGGCAGAGTGTGTCATGCCACTCACTTCAGAGTTGAAAGCAAGTAGGATTTCTGGGGAAGTCATTTTTCTGAGAAAGACATGCATTCATTTCCTTTTAGATAGGAAGAGAAGGAAGAGGGGGAGGAGGAAGAGGAGGAGGGAGAAAAGGAGAGGGAAGAGGAGGGGAAGGGAGAGGGGGAGGGGGCGAGGAAGAGGAGAAAGAGGAGAAGGGAGGAGGAGGGGGAAGAGGAAACACATTCAAGAGCATCTCCTGAGGCACACCCCAAAGAGAGGAAGACAAAGTCAGATCCGATGGCCATGCAGTTACCTGGTGCTCGGCAATGAGGGCCTTCACCTCCTCTATCTCCTGAGGGATGACCTCTTTGTCCTTGTCACTGAGCGTGGTCTCGGCCCACTGCAGCCAGGCCAGCAGGGCCTCTAGCAGCTCTTGTTTAGCGATGAGCCCGGCCAGAGCGCCCGCCAGCCGCTGCTGGTGCTGCTTTGCCCAGGCCAGCACCTGTTGCAGAAAAACCATGTCCTCAGAACTTCTTCCAACTTAGAGGACAACTGCATTGCCGTGAGACACACGAGCACTAAATGCACACTTAAGACTGTCCTGTATAGAGCTGCAGTGCTTCTGGCTTCTCTCCGTCCCATTCCTGGCAAGGGGATCCAGTGTGCAGAGGCTGAGAGAGCTCTGAACAGACCCATCACTACCGGGCGAAAGGCCGCTCCCCCCAGCTTCCCTCAGCACGCTGCGTTCAGTTCACCACCTAGGAGGTCAGGCGCGCCCGCTCCAGGCGGCAAAGCCGAGGCCGAAGAAGTTCCAGCCTTGAATACCTCATTCGCACTGCGACTCACACACACACACACACACACACACACACACACCCCAGTCCAGGCAGTGGGGTGAAATGTGGCCCAGGGACCCTCTCGAGGCCCCAGGGGACGAGCTGCAGACGCCCCACTTGTGTGAGGAACCTCAAAGACTGCAGCCAGGAGGGTTTTAAAGAGCACTTTCCCGCGGAGCCCCGTTTCCCACACCTGTGGTGTGTGCGCCTCGATCGCTGAACGTTCCCAAGCCCCAACTCCCGGTGCCACGGCTCCTGCAGGCCCCCCGGAAGCACACGCACCTCCTCAAACCTGGCCCGGATGATGGTGACCCAGTGCTTGATGGTGGTGATGGAGTCCGGGTGGCAGACAGCCAGGACGGCGTCGCCCATGCTGGTGGCCCTGCCGAGCTCAGCTCTTTTCTCTTCCAGTTTCTTCATGAATTCCTACAGCAAAAACAGGCTTCAGTCAGCTGCTGGCACCGGCAGAAAGCAAACCTCAGAACCTATGGCGATCGCTGTCATCAGGGTTAAACAAACAAGATCTCCAGCTGTTTTATTCTGTTAGAAGTCATCCACTAATTGGGAAAAGGAGGGAATGAGAAATAAAGTACAGGGTTATATCTCATGCTTTAAAATGTATTCTATAAAACAAGTCTCCAAAATGTAGACAGGCTGTCATTGTACTACAAATGGAAGGTGGCGACACTGCTGGTACAGTGGACAACAGTCTACCAAGTAAGATGAGGAGGTCAGAGCCAGATCTGGTGTGCTTCAAGTCCCAGCAACCTGAAAAGCCATGGAGGAGGACTACTTAAGCCCATGAGTTTGGAAGAAGCCTAGGAAACCCTACTCATCTCAAAGGCACAAAACAAGATCCAGGCATGGTGGCACATACTTGCAATCCCAGCAAGCTGAGAGGTGGAGGTCAAGAGGACTGTAGTTTGAGGCACCCAGGGCAAAAATGGCACGAGACTTCATCTCAACAAAACAACTGTGGTACATACCTGCTGCTCTAGCTATGTAGGTGGCCATAGGTAGAAGACGATGACCTAAGCCAACTCTGAGCAAAGCCTATCAGACCCTATTCAAAATTAACTAACAGAAAAGAGGGCTGGGATGGGGCATAAGTGGTAGAATGCCTGACCAGCAAAGGTAAGTCGCAGAATTCAAACCCCAGGAATACCCAAAGAAAACTACACAAAAAGCCTACTTGGGTATTTGAATATACTAGGAGCGACTCAAAGTATGTTCAGGAAAGGACTAAGGAAGAGAGAAGACTGGACTAGGAGTCACACATTTGGAGGTATCCAGGGAAACAGGAAGGAATAGTCAGGAGAGAATACTCAAGAGACAACAGTCAGGTAGGACTCGTCAGGAAGGAACCATCAGGAGAGACCAGTCAAGAAGAACAGTCTGGAGGGAATAGTAGAGTGGGAATAGTCAGGTGGGTACAGTCAGTCGGGAGAGAAGAATCTGGCAGAACAGTCAGGAGGGAACCGTCAGGAAGAAGCATCCTGCCACCAGGCTGGTCACAGTGAGGCAGCCTGTGAGAGGGAGTGGGCCCCTAGGACACAGAACAAACCAGCACCCAACAGCCCCCCCCCCCCGCCCCAGCCTTGGAGTTACTTGGCATCTTTAGGGGCTACCCACTTTATGCTGGTCAATGAGGATCCGCAGAGCGTCTTCATCATCTGGGAGAATGCCGTGGAAGCGCAGGGTCTGCTCTGCCTCAGCCAGCCACTCCAGAAGCGCGTGGACCACAGAGTGGAACTCTTCTGCCTAATGTATGCACACATATGCGCACGCGCGCGTGCACACGCAAACACACACAGAGTGATGGGGAGAGAGAGAGAGAGAGAGAGAGAGAGAGAGAGAGAGAGAGAGAGTCAGTCCCAAATAGGACTGTTAGCAAAATTCACAGGAACAGATTCTCCCTTCATTAACTAAAATTCTTAAATTTAAATTATGTATGTGACTCTCATTAAGACGATATTCTGCTTTGTGTTTCTCATGCATCATTTCCTTTAATAAGTTTGTGTGTAGAGACCAATATGATTCCCACTTTTGGTTGAGATAACCAGGACTTAATGATTAGACTGCAAAACCCCACAGAACCAGTTAGAGTTAGGACTTTTCTAACTTGAACTTTTCTACAGCTTTTGGCCACTATCTTCAATTACACGGCAGACAACTGATGAGAGAATCAAATACGCATTCTCAGCAGGCAGGCTTGGCTTTTTTTAGGGCAAGTCGCTGAACGAACTCATTTTCCGTTACAGACTAGAACTAAGCCGGAAAGGCTGGTTGCTGACTTCCAGTCTCCTCACTCAACACTCCACACGCTCACCTGTCCTAGAAAACGCTTCCAGGGCGCCTGCAAGTGACCCCCGCTTTTGAGCAGCTCATTTTTATCTCTGAATGTTAGGGCACATGCTGCGCACATGTCCATACGGGCTCACGTCCATATCGACCTGACGGGCAGCATCTTAAGAGACGTAAGGAGGCCTCTGACGTACGCAACAACCTCCACAACGCTCGGGGTGAAAGCCCAGGCGTCGCCTGGCTTCTTGAGGGGGCTGAGGGAGCGGTGGAGACACAAGGCCCCCACCCTCCCGCCAGGGCCCCAGGGCCTCTCCGCGGGGCCTACCTGGCGCAGGGCAGCCTCGAGGCGCGTCTGCTTGGAGACGGACAGCGCGCACACCGAGTCCCAGCGCGTGCCCAGCTCCTGCATCTGAGCCTTGACCCACGACGCGTCATCCCGACTGCCCTCCACCAGCTCCCGGGCTGAGCGCTTGAGTGCCTGCACGCTGCCGGCCCTCTTCCCCAGCTCCTTCTGGAAGGCCTAGCAAGACCAGAGTTGGAAAAATAAACTTGGCGCTCTAAAACCAAAGCAGCAAAATGTTTAAAACACCACACACAGACATCCAAGAGTGGTAGGTTAAAGACTCTCCTCTGGGTGGGAGCTTCGGGGGGGTGGGGGGCAGGCTCCCACAGAACAATGTCAGGGAAACAGTGGTGTGCGCATCTGTTCAGTTCCTTACCACTCCCAGGAGAAAGTGTCTCATGTTTCCAATGTGGTGTCAGCCCTCATGTCCGTGCCACACAGACACACACAGGGCATCAGATGCCGCTGCTGTCCGTTCAGATGCCTGCTGCGGGGGACAATGGAGGTGGCGAGCGTGACACGTGTTCCTGGTGCCAACATGGGGTCCAGAGATACTGGGTCCCAGAGGGGCAGAGTTGGCATGCAGTACTGTTCTCTGGGTTCCTGGGTTTTAACTCATTGCAAAGGGGGGAGGGGGCAGTACCCGGGCTTGACCTCAGGGCCTGGGCGCTGTCCCTTAGCTTTTTCACTCAAGTCGGGTACTCTACAACTTGAGCCACAACTCTAGGTCTGACTTTTGGGCGGTTAATAGGAGATAAAATTTTAACTGACTTTCTGGCTGCTCCCTGAATAGCTAGGATTACAGACATGAGCCACCAATGCCCGGCTTCATTCTGAATTTTGACACAGATTTATTTCAAACACCAAATCCCTATCTGTTCTCTTAGTGTCAAAGCTTTTGGGCTCTGTTCTCCCTATACCATTTTGATGAACAGTGATGTGCCAGGAGTTAAATTCAACCCTGGGGCCATAGATTTCCTAGAAGTGAGTCCAGGGTTCATTTCTGCTCCAAGATGCGACATGTAAAACTAGATGCTCAAACAACCAATCTTCTATGTGAAAGAAAGTTATTTTTTTTTTCAAGAAAACATTACAAAAGGAAGTTCATCAAACTAGTTAAAGGTGTGGTGAACTTTCTGATTTCATTCTAACATTGTTAAATGAGATGTGACTACAGGGACAAACACACACACATACATGAGGTACAATATCTACAGTCTATTTGTGATTAGACTCATCCAATACTCTGAACACTTTCCAATCTGGTTTGTATACTTCCTCAGCCTTCCAATCATTACTAATGCTCAATGATTAATTCATTCTTGATGGCTGTAATATATAAAAAATCTGGCAAGTGCTGAAGGCAGTAAATATTTCAACAGTGAGCTTATAAAGATGGGGTTTAAGTAAAGAGTAACATTTCAGTGTTCATTAGTCATTGAGAGCTGGAAATGGGAGAGTTGAAATTCGTCATGCACAAAAACATTTGTTTCATTTATAAGCAAGGCAAGGTACTTGAAAAAGTAATTCTTGTGGGCCCAGTCAATGTTCTTTATCATTTTACTTTCTGCTAATATTCAAGTACACCAAGCTCTCTTTATAGTATAACCACAGCCAAGAAAAGAGGAAAGAAATGTACAAAAGTCTGAACATTTAAGAAAGACCAGACCTGAACACTGGTGGCTCATGTCTATAATTCTAGTTAATCAGAAGGCTAGGGGCTGGGAATATGGCCTAGGTAAAAAGTGCTCACCTCTTATACGTGAAGGCCTGGGTTTGATTCCTCAGCACCACATATACAAAAAAAAAAAAAAGCCAGAAGTGGCACTGTGGCTCAAGAGGTAGAGCCTTGAGCAAAAAGAAGCCAGGGACAGTGCTCAGGCCCTGAGTCCAAGCCCCAGGACTGGCAACAACAACAACAAAAAAATACAGAAGGCTGAGATCTGAGGATTGTGGTTCAAAACCAGCCAGGGCAGGAAAGTCTAATTAACCATTATCTCCAATTAACCACCAGAAAACTGGAAGTGGAGCTGTGGCTGAAAGTGGAAGAACACTAGCCTTGAGCAAAAAACGCTCAGAGACAGTGCCCAGGCCCTGAGTTCATGCCCCATGATAGACAAAAATTGGGGGCTGGGAATATGGCCTAGTGGTAAAGCGCTCGCCTGGTATACATGAAGCCCGGGGTTCGATTCCTCAGCATCACATATATAGAAAAAACCGGAAGTGGTGCTGTGGCTCAAGTGGTAGAGTGCTAGCCTTGAGCCAAAAGAAGCCAAGGACAGTGCTCAGGCCCTGAGTTCAAGCCCGAAGACTGGCAAAAGCAAAAAATAGACAAAAAATTTAAAGAAAGAAAGGTAGGTAAAAAAACAAAAACAAAAACATAACTAGTAAAGCATGAAAAGAACATCATAAAATGAAATCAACTTGGGGGGACTAGAAATCATAGGAAAGAAACCTATTCAGGCAGAGTGCTGAGAGATCAGGTCAGCTCTGAAACAAGCACTGTTAACACCACGGACGTGTTCTGTAAAGTCATGTGATATCACTGGTCGTCACAGGTCATGCTGCCTGGACACCACAAACATATATATATCTTTGATTTACGTGATGTTCTAATGTAAGTGTGAGGTTTTTTGCAATAAATACACAATAAGTCCTTTATAGCTCAAGGGTCACACCCCAGGGTCACACCACCGATCTGTATACTGACACAATGACCTAGTTCCAGGTCACTATAGAAATGATTGTAAGACTTACTATGTAACTGTCTAGATGAATAAAGACAGGAAAACATTCTTGAAACATGTTTGAAAGCATCAGGGAAAGAAATCTCTTTTCAAGTTCTTGAAATGTTCTAGATATGGCAATTTACAACCCAAGAAACTCGCTGATACAATGAACAATTTCCCCTTCCCCTTTAGGTCTGGTTTCCTGACTCTGCTCAAGGCAGACTTAGTCAAACACTGACGGTGCTGGAACACAACGTGTCCTCCCTCGTCATAACCAGTGAATCTCCCCCTGTATTCAGAGTAACCCACCAACAAGATCAAAAACCGACGTCCCAGGTGCTGATACCTTGTGATTATCGATCAGATTCATCACTAAGTCAAGGTCTCCATGGACAGGCTGGTCCTCTGCCAGCTGGGGCTCCACTCTGTACAGCCAGTCAATGAGGGCCTGCAGGGCATCTGTGAACTGCCCAGAAAACAGCAGGGCCTCCTCCAGCTTGTTTTGTCTAGAGAGAACAAGGTGGAAAATTGAGTCTTGGTCATAGAAAGGCTACCCTTTGACTTTGCTTACTAAAGTTCATTTAAATTGAGTGGAATAAAAACAATATATTGATGTTGGCCAACACCACATTTCTCTGCTCGATGTCTCAAGCTTTCTGTTTTACTGTGCAAATGCACAAAGTCTATTTGTAGGCTGGAAGCCATAGATTCTTCAAGTTTCCTCATAAAAATATGTTGGGTTTTTTTGTTCCTTAAAAAAGTTTATTTAAAATGGCTTGAAGTGATTAGACACAAACCTGACTGCCAGCACTGGGGTTTGAACTCAAGACTTCCCCATGCTGGGTGCTCTGCTGCTGGGCCAGGCCTCCCACCCCATCCTATGGTGTTTAGTGTGCCAGTGGCTCTCTGACTTTGTGTGTGTGGATCCATGCCTGCATCCCACAGCCAAGGCTGAGACAGCTGTCCATCTTCCGAACACCTCTTCATCGTCACCCCGCCCCCCCCCAGCCCCACACATGCATTGATCTGCTTGCTATCACTAGACTTTCCCTTTTTTTAAAGAATGTCCTAGATGAAAGTAATTTCATGGCATTATAAAGAGGATGCATGATTTTGGTACTGGAAAAGTCAGGGGCAAAAATAGGACGAGATCTATGCGCATGAAAGGCACCAGATGAGCGTAGGGTCCACGCGGGGTGGGCCTCCTGAAGTGGCCGCCTGGGCGGGTGGGACAGAGCCCTCCAAAGGAGTGGCTTGCGGTATGGAATGGCGCAGGGCAACGCTCCTGGACGGGGTGTGAGGCAGCATCCAGGGCTGGTCCCGGGCAACAGCAGTATTTACGGTCCCCAGGAGGACGGTCCCTCCAAACAGCACCCCACATCCACGGGAGCCCCAGGTGAACACGCTCCCCGGCGGCCACGAACCTCTCCACAGACTTCCCACAAATGGTGTCCCACTTGTCCCGGAGCTCGCTCAGCATGTTGTCCAGTTTCAGGGTGTCGTCGGCCAGCGACGTTTTCTCCTTCAGGGAGCGTCCTGTGCGGTTGGTGGTATCGTAGACGGAGTGCTTGGCACCAAGGGACTTCTGAAACTCCTGCAGGGATGAGACCAGAAGCAGGAAAAGGGCATCACCAGAGGAATCCCTAACAAATGCAGTCCTGACAAAAAGAGACATCAGAGAATCACACCAGACAGGACAGCACGCATTCCACACAGGACATGCCCGCACAGAAGGGAATCTTCAGACTCGCAAACTCAAGGACTCAATTTTTTTTTTAACCAGCCAACTGATTCTGACAGCACTTATTATTGTCAAGAGTAATTACTAGGCCACCAACACAATACCCCTACTCCATATCATGACCCTTTCTGCCTTGAGGAATTCTGGACCCATGCTCGAGGCTTCTGGAGATACAAACCAGGAAAACTACAATAGCTATACTAGAACATTTAAAAATCTCAAGGTTTGTGTGTTGTTCTGTTTTGTTTTGTGGGGGGGGGGGGGGGCGTATTGGAGGGGATGTGGTCAATCGTCTATGAGTAACTACAGGCCCAGGCAGAGTCAGTAGTCTTACTGTTGTTGTCAAACAGATTCATTGCCAGCATGGAGACTCACAATGATAGATGGAATTCTGTCCCTGACAGGGATGAGAGGACAGCGCACTTTCACGCGGAGGCTGATTGCTTAGTGTGCTCCCAGCACGTGGGAAGCTCGGGCTGCTGCTTCCCTCCCTGGCTGTGGAGCCCACTGATATCCCAAGTAGCTAGGCCCACTGTCCTAGGATCAGGCAGTGGCTTCCATGCTTTGTTGCATTTGCATCCTAAGGACCTGGCCCACTTGTGCAGCTTACATTTATATAATGTGGGGGAGGCGACAGTTATTCTAACAATCAGACACTTACAGGGCACAGACCCTGCTTCTGTAGGTCTCTCATTAGCATCTGTCAGAGGCACTTACAAGTATTAACACAAGAGTAGAAAAAAGGAGAGAGGACTGCTACGATGCACACTGCCTCAGGATGAGAAGAAGCAAGGGTCACCTTTGCAGGCAGCTCACGGTGCAGGAAGTACAGAGGTCACACCAGAGTCAAATCAGAGACGAAGTCCTCAAGGTGGGTGGGTGCAGCTGTTTGCTCCATTTCCACCACTGGATGCAGCCGCTCGTGGGCAGACGCCGCGGTGGCAAGAGGCACCCTCAGCCATCTCCCGCCCAGGAGCAAGGTCTTGGCAGCCCCTTCCCCTCCCCTCCCTCCCTTCCAGCAAGACCTCTAGGGACCCCCAGCCTGAAGACAATTGCTACCATGTTCTGAAATGAAAGCACCTTAAAGCATCTTGATTCTTCCAGCCTTTAAGAGTGATCCTGTTTCGAGCACTGATTTACATGCAGAAACCCAAGCCATGAAGTCTGCCACAGAAACCACTCTCTCTTCACCCACACCCTCACCCAAACGGCTCTGGAGAGGGAGAGGAGGAGAGAGCGCCCTGCGGAGGCTGAGTGCAGGGAACACAGAGGGAAAACTTGCTAAAGGAATAACAATGCACTATGTGCTCCAAGTCTCCACAAAGAAGCCACAGTGTATCCCCGAGGGTGGGAGAGGGTTTGTGTACACGCACTGCTACCAATTCCTAGGAAGTGAAAGTCTTCCCACTGCTCTGTTCAAAAACACTGTAAATCATCTAATAACCGAACACAATAATCTGACAAAGTCTCCATCAGTTTCTGCTTCAGCTGAGGCCTTGGGTGGTGCCCAGGCTGTCCTCCGACTCCAGAGGCTGCGGCATGCTATGGCCTCTGACTGCTGCCCTTGTACTACAGGAACAACTTCCAGTGGCATTTGCTCAGGAGAGAATTAGAAGAAGACAGACAGATGCTGTGAAAAACTAAATGGCAATGTGCAAAATTACAGCAAAACCTTAATGCTTCACTTCGGTTTTAGGTTGAAGGGACCCATTTCTTTGTTGTTGTTGTTGTTGTTGTTGTTGGCCAGTCCTGGGCCTTGGACTCAGGGCCTGAGCACCGTCCCTGGCTTCTTTTTGCTCAAGGCTAGCACTCTGCCACTTGAGCCACAGCGCCACTTCTGGCCATTTTCTATAGATGTGGTGCTGAGGAATCGAACCCAGGGCCTCATGTATACAAGGCAAGCTCTCTTGCCACTAGGCCATATTCCCAGCCCCAGAAGGGACCCATTTCAACATACTATGATTTTTGCTTTAACAATATACCCTGGAATTGTTAATGGAATGGTCACTAGAAGTAAATGTTTTAAACTTAATACAGGTTCACATTGGGCAGCTATTCTTTGGCGATAAATACACAGCCAAGCAAGAATTCAGAGTGGATCTGGAAACACAGGCTGAGATAACAGGAGATGACGTGCATTTCTGAATGGCAGACCCACCTTGTGATGGGCCAGCTGGGTCTTTATTTTGTCTGGATCATTTGCGATCTCCAGGTCAGAATCCAGAGACTTCTCCGACTCTTCCAGCCACTCCATGAGTTTACTCCAAGCTTCATGGAACTGTGAAAGAAATTTATAGCTCTGTCTAGAAAAAATTCAGGCTATCCTTGAAATACTTTTTAAATATAGTTATATTATCTTTAAGTAGTTGTACAAAGGAGTTGCCATTTAACAGCTTATGAAAGCAATAGGTCTGGGTCAAGGTCATGCCCTTCATCATTCCCACCCATCCCTCTCCTACTCACCGCCTTCCCTCCTTTTTCTTAATTTTGTAGGTATATGCATAACACTCTCCCCAAATAGCATATTTTTAAACAGGAATGAACATGGGTATATTGAAAATTCTTAATTCCAAGTTTCCCTGGCACAAACAAATTAACGCTTTTGTGAACAAAGAACAAGTTACACTACATCTTGACAGTGTTTGAGTGGAAGGTGTTGTGGTGTCCCAGCCCCTGTGGTCACTCATTCCATAAAGACAGGAGCAGGCTCCAAGGAGATCACTCACTCCCTTCCCTTGCTTTTCACAGGGAAATAGTTCTTGTTTTAGGAGTTCTAAAAATTTGCTTGTTTGTTATTGTTTTTGTTGTCTCTTGGCAGATCAAGGTTTACTTATAAGGTGTTTAACTCCTTTGTTAATAAAAAAGGAACCATGAAAAGCATGAGTTCAAAAATTGCTTTTTAAAATTCCTGTGCTAGTACTGGGCTTGAACTCAGGGCCTGGGTGTTGTCCCTAAGCTTTTTCACTCAAGACTGAGTTATAGCTCCACTTCTTTTTGGTGGTTAACTAGAGAGAAAAGTATCACAAATTTTCCTGTTCAGGTTGGCTTGGAACTGTGATCCGCAGATCTTAAGGCTTCTGAGATGCTAAGATTACAGACATGAACCACCAGTGCCTGGCATAAATTGTTTTTTTTTTTTAATTGCTATTTTATCTCTACCAAGAGCCCAACCTCTTTATTGTTGCTATTCAAATACTCCAATGATCTACTATGTCTCACATACTGACTACGTATACACAAGAAAACTGTAATTCTCTTTGCCACCTTGAACATGCAAAGTATTTGGGTGGGTCAGTATCCATCTGACTTCAGTCACTGTCTCTCTTCTATTCACCTTATATGTCAACCTATGGGCATTAACTTTGGATACCAAATTGTGAAATTGGTAAGTAGTTATTTCTTACTTGGCCTATTCGTAAATTTAAATGAAGAGATACCTAACCAAAAAAAGCTGAAACATCCATGTGAAATCCATGTCTAGTAAACAGCAGGCGGTGGGTGTGGCCCTGCGACCGTCTGGCAGCGCTGCGCCCTCCCCAGAGGCCTGCGCACCTGCTCTCCATCCTCCCACAGTGCAAGTCAACCCCATGTAAAAAGTGCTCAAGTCAGGACAGACCCACAAAGTGCCCAAGGCTGAGTGCTATGACGAATGACATTCGAGCCCAGAGCCAAGCAAGAAGGAGGAGAGGAAGGACGGAGCAGCTAGGGGAGGCACTGGAAATTCCGAATGCAGGTCATAAGCTCTGGCAGCCGGCAATCAGGCGGCTGGCTCAGCCACGTGGGTCCTACTGCTGCTCCCACACTCACGGCTACTCCGAAGCCACAAAAGGAGACAATCCTACCTAGCAGTGTGGAAACAGCAGAAAGACTAATAGAGACAGTTAAATAAATGAGACCAAAAAAACTCAGTGAAGAGAGGCGAAACCTCTGCAAGCCCGGGATGCCTGCACTGCAGGCTGCACCACACCAGCGAGTGGAGAGCGCGCTGCCACGCTCACAACTGGAGTTGCTGCGGGGGTGGCAAAGTTTTCCTCCCCGTCAGGCCACGTGAGCCATGGAGTCACCAGGGACCTGACAGGACAGGAGGCAGGCCTCTTGGCCTGCACTGATAATTCTGTAAAGCCAACAAATGCTGCTGTAAATACACCAAAGGAATGCCCTGCACTCCCAAGACAGCAGCACCAGAGCTGGACGCTGCTCCGGAGGCCCGCCTCTGGGGCCTCGGGGACACTGGTCCCTGTTCCCCACAGGAGATCTGCGGCGCCAAGCCCATGAGAATGCAACCTGGCAGTGCCAAGGCCTCTGCCACCACGGGGCTTGCTTTCAACCCTGGAATGCTTGCCTGAACAACAGCATTCTGCCTCAGTCCTGTGCGCCTGGAGCCCCAAACAAAAGGCTACACCACCACCCTCAGAGAGAAGCAGCTCCCGAGTGCCCCAGCAGACCCCGGCCCACTCCCGAGGATCCCACCAGACCCAGCCCGGCTCCACACTTCCGTAGAGCCAGATGCCGTTTAATGCCACGTCAGAGAGCGATTGGTAAGGGCGGATTACCTGCTTGGCCCGCTTCCTCGCCTCATCCAGGGACCGCCCCCTCTCCACTAACCGCTGGACCACATTCTCCCATCGGCTCTGCACACTGATCAGGAGGTTCTTGATGAGGACGACATCTTGTTTCTGACTGAAGTACTTCAGGTGGGTTCCAGTTTTGTCCAGTTCTACAATCTGCTCCCGGTGAGAATTTACTTCATTGGCGAAGACCTTTGCCAGGCAAAAGAGGACATAGTTAGAAACAGGGGGAAACCAGTCTGATCTTTAACATGTTTCTGGTATAATGAAGATCACATGTTGTTTTTGGAGACGCAGAATCACCAGGGTCCTGTGAGTTGCCACATACCTTGTGCTCATCGATTTGAAATAAGACTGTGTCCAGGATGAGGCTTGGCCGCGAAGCCAGGTTTAGGGTCTGCTCGGCCTGCGTGAGCCAGTTGATGAAGTCTTGCAGGGAGGTGTGGAACTCCACCGCCACACTGAGCGCCTCCTCCAGCTTCGTCTGTGGAGACAGTCGGGCAGCAGTGAGTCCTGAGGCCCATGAGGCTGGGTTACTGTTGGTTGAGGTAGAATCTCTCTCTCTCTCTCTCTCTCTCTCTCTCTGGAAGATTCCTAGCCCAACACTGCGTACACAACACCCGCACTAGCCAGTTCATCAGTGCAAGGGCTTGCACAAAAATACATGCTTCACATCAACTCCTGGAAAAATCAAACTGCTTGGGATGACCCCTCCTCTATGAAGGAGCATTCTGCTACTGCTAAAAATGCCTAATATGTGCCAAGTTGTATTTTTATGCAATTAACAACAACAATAAATCTGTATCTACTAAACAGAAACTGAAAAAGGAAAAGCTAACATTCATCCATGGGTCCTGTCCCACCAGCTGGAGCACACGCGTGGGTTCTGTCACAGTCGGGGCACACACACAGGTCCTGTCACACCAGCTGGAGCACACGCGTGGGTTCTGTCACAGTCGGGGCACACACACAGGTCCTGTCACACCAGCTGGAGCACATACTTTCCTCTCCTTGAGCTTGGTCTCCACTGACTCCCACTTCTCTCTCAGGTGAGTTAAGTCTTGGTCAATGTTCGTCTCTGCAGAGGCCGTGAGCATCTGCTGGCCCCTCTGCATCAGGCTCCTGTACGTTTCTTCTTTAACAGCAAAGGCGGTGCAGACTTCCTAAGTGGAGGCATTGGACAATTTGAAAGAGTTCTACTTTTCTGGGATATCCAAGCCCCTTGTCACATATTCCTCTTCCAACCCACAGAACAGCGCTAACGCACAGATGTAGCACTTTCCATCCCACTGAGACAACATTTACCCCTCTGTGATAACCTGACCTCTGAAAAACCTCAGAAATGCTGCTACTGCAACCAGTGATGCTGCCTGCTAAGGTTGGAAGCACGTTTACTCACACGCTGTAAAGAAAGGGGTCACTCTCAGCAGTGACTGAGTGGCCCTGTGACCCTGAACAAGTTATTTGACCTTTCTGAGCTCAATGTCTCTTGTGTAAACGGAGTCGCTCTTTTAACATCCCCCATGTACAACCATGATATCTATGGTATAATTTCATCCTGTTCTCAGAGAGCATGCAAGGTCAGAAGGCAGCGGGGTAGTTCAGCAAGAGGTTCAAGTTGTCATCCAGACTCCCAAGTTAGCAGAGCACAGCTGGAATGCATGTGCATCTCCTGCAGAACCTAAGAGAGTTCTACTTAAATTCAGAATTTAAGATCAAGGAAACAACTTCAATGAAAGACCAATTTTGTCACTGATTCAACTATAATGTGGTCAGAGGATCATGGTTCCCACTGAAAATTCACATGTCCTCTGCCACACTAAAATTTTCAGCTTTAAAATGTTAAGAATTGAGCCAAGGCTCACATAGCATAAAAACTGCTTTAAGGTATGTAACGCAATGCTTTTAATACCTTCACAGAGGTGGGTGACTATTACCACTGATGCCAGAACAGTTCCATTATACCTTAAAATCTTACAATTTCTTCTCACTTTAAAAAAATAACCTGCTTCAAATAGAAATCTGAAAGATTGTTTTCTCTTAGAGCTTTCCGAGATGAACCAATATAGATGGGCAATGTCAATATAAATCAACTATAGTATAAATTTAATGTCCGTCTGTAGTTCTATGAAAGAAAGCCAGTTTTAAGTTTGCCCTTCCTTCCTTCCTTCCTTCCTTCCTTCCTTCCTTCCTTCCTTCCTTCCTTCCTTCCTTCCTCCCTCCCTCCCTCCCTCCCTCCCTCCCTCCCTCCCTCCCTCCCTCCCTCCCTCCCTCTCGCCCTCCCTCCCTCCCTTCTTTTTCTTTCCCCCTCTCCCTCTTGGTGGCATTGGGGTAAGAACTCAGGGCCTCGTGCTTGCAAGGCAGGCATCTGAGCCACCCTCAAGGTTCATTCTATTTTTTTTTTTTTGGCCAGTCCTGGGCCTTGAACTCAGGGCCTGAGCACTGTCCCTGGCTTCTTCCCGCTCAAGGCTAGCACTCTGCCACCTGAGCCACAGTGCCCCTTCTGGCCGTTTTCCATATATGTGGTGCTGAGGAATTGAACCGAGAGCTTCATGTGTAGGAGGCAAGCACTCTTGCCACTAGGCCATATTCCCAGCCCCTCAAGGTTCATTCTAAACAGCTGACAGTGGTGCGATTCTGGGTGGGAAGAGTCCACGGGGACATGCTCCTGACTGGACGGTGATACTGAAGTGTGGTATTCTGCCCATGTCTGGTACAGGTGAGAAGCTCAAGCTAAAGCTAAAATCACCATCAAGACAAACAGGATAAAAACATATTTCCCAGTTTTCTATGAAAACAGGTGACAATATCATAGCTGAGCAATGTTTTAAGTCCAATCTGATTTTTTGTTTATTTTGGTCTCACTGCATGTAGTATAGTGGGGCCTCAAACTTGAAATTTTCCTGCCTCAGCTGCCCAAGTGCTGAGATTACAGGCATTCACCACCATTCCTGGCCTGCTATGATGATTTTTCTTCCTCCTTCAAGGCTCAACAATCCATAACTTATACACTGTTATAATACCACCACTACACAAAGTTCATCGCTCTGTGTGAGAGGGCTCACTTATCACAATGTCTACACTTCTAAAACCCCTTTTTACACGGTCACACATTAGCCACTGAAATAAAGAATAAGATCTCACTTGAAAACTTTAATCATTCCGCGATGTTGTTTATAGCACTAACACATGGTGGTCGCAGCTGTAAAACCGTGTCTCTCTTTTTTTTTTTTTTTGGCCACTCCTGTGGCTTGGACTCAGGGCCTGAGCGCTGTCCCTGGCTTCTTTTTGCTCAAGGCTAGCACTCTGCCACTTGAGCCACAGCGCCACTTCCGGCCATTTTCTGTATATGTGGTGCTGGGGAATTGAACCCAGGGCCTCATGTATACGAGGCAAGCACTCTTGCCACTAGGCCATATCCCCAGCCCCAAAACCGTGTCTCTTAATTTCATCTTCTCTATTATTATTCCTGCAGCACCAGAGCCTCACACGGCGGCTGTCTGTCAGCCAGCGGCGGGCAGGGCAGGGATGGCATACGTACCATGTGGAGGTCCAGCTGCTCCTGGGCGGTTTCTGGTAAGCCGCCCAGAGGTTTGGATGCCAACAGGTGACGCTCCGTGTCCGTCAGCCACTGCTGCAAATCTTCAATTTCACCATGGAAACCTTTGGCCTGACGAGATGGGAGATTTTAAGTTTGGGCCATAAACACTGCCACGTTCAAGCAGAAAACAAGGCTCCCACGGGCACCTGCGGGCTCAGCCAGGCCGGTGGGCCTGCCCTGCCTGCCCTCCTCCCCACGAGTACTCGGAAATAAGAGCATTACACTAAGCACCCGAGACACGCCCTCCTCTCCTGCTCCGCGCTTTATCCCATTTATTTTTATTCCTCCCTCCAGGTATAAAATTAAGTTGCCATCTGTGAGCCAATAAATGAAATCCCTGCTATTTGGGTGTGCCTGCTATAGGAGCTTCTAGATTTACTCTCTATTCACCTGGAGCAAAGCACCATCCAGCTGCTGTTTCCTTTGTTCGGTTTTTTCCAAAACGCCTTGCCAGCGTTGATTGAGACCCTGCAGCTTGTGCCGGAGGCTGCTTGCTTCCTCGCCCGCGCTGGACTCGACAAGCTCCTTTCCCGCCCTGTTCACAGCCTCCACGGTGGACCGGTGGGCGAACACGTCGTTCTGGAGCACCTGGAAACGTTCAGACAGTGTCCTCACTGCCAGGGGACCAGGTGGCCGTGCCACATTCTGATGCGACGTCTCACCAGAGCTCGTGTCGGCTCTGAAGGAGTGACTCTAACTCGGAGGCTCTCTGAGATGTGTCCAGCGGCTGGGTCCCCCGGACCGGCCATGAGGACCAGGCACTGAGTACCCAGAGATCATTTCCATTGAAATTAATTTTCCTTTCTAAGATAATTAAGAAATAGGTTTCACTCCTGTGTATTCATTTTCAAATTAAAAATTATCTCAAGTCTAAGGCATATAAATTCTGAAAGGGGAAAAAATAGCCTTAAATATTCCCTTTTCCCCACTCAGTGGAGCCATGCCAAAATTACCTGCTACATTCAGAGAAATCCCTCTCCTAATACAAGTAAGAGTTCCTTATAATCCTATAATAAAATAGATAAATAAATAAGAGAGGCCTGATGGATCCCCTCACCCACCAAGGGCAGTCCATCCACCCCGGGAGGACCTCACCCACCAAGGGCAGTCCATCCACCCCGGGAGGACCTCACCCACCAAGGGCAGTCCATCCACCCCGGGAGGACCTCACCCACCAAGGGCAGTCCATCCACCCCGGTAGGACCTCACCCACCAAGGGCAGTCCATCCGCACCGGGAGGACCTCACCCACCAAGGGCAGTCCATCCGCACCGGGAGGACCTCACCCACCAAGGGCAGTCCATCCGCACCGGGAGGACCTCACCCACCAAGGGCAGTCCATCCGCACCGGGAGGACCTCACCCACCAAGGGCAGTCCGTCCGCACCGGGAGGACCTCACCCACCAAGGGCAGTCCGTCCGCACTGGGAGGACCTCACCCACCAAGGGCAGTCCGTCCGCACCGGGAGGACCTCACCCACCAAGGGCAGTCCATCTGCACCGGGAGGACCTCACCCACCAAGGGCAGTCCATCTGTACCGGGAGGACTTCAGAGAACCTGAAGCCACTGAGGGGCATTGTTTCTCTGACAGCTCTGACTCATTTTCTGTGCCATCTGGTTACACAGCGCTTTCTAAGGGCCTTACCAAGGGTGCAAGGAGTCACCTTTACAGAAGGCATGCACCTTGAGGTGTCCCCAGGAAAAACCACTTTCTCAAGAGGTTCAATAGTTCTTATCCAACTTTAAAGGATAATTCTATGTAATTCCTTTTAAATGGTCTTGAATCCCACTAGAAAGCCGGAGCTCTGGCTTTCCTTCCCTCCCTCTTCTCTGCTCTCCCTCCTTTCTTTCCACAGTTAAGTTGGAGAAACTTAAATCCTCTAACTTACAGCTTTAGAGAAATGGGAGGAAAAGAGAAAAGTAAAAAGGAGCTACTCCAAAGACTGAGAGGTAGCGAGAGTTAAAAGCACCCCACAGATCTCCAGCCAGAATAACTGGGGTCAGGTGCCTCTTTCTGGCCGCCTCTGATGATCACTGATGCAGGCTACTTTACAGACAACTGCCAGGTTAATGAAAATGTAAGTGCACCTATAAGCTCATACGATGAGAATAAGCATAGTTGGCGTTTACGAGAGCTAGCCTGGCCACTCCTTGCTACTCTACACAAAGGCACAAGAGAGCCACTGAAAAATGAGGCAGGTTTCTATGTCAACACTGTACAAAAGAAATGCAAATTTCTGAATTTGATACAGCCAGGCAATGACTGTTCATGTAGACAGAACCAGGCGAAAAGGAAGAACATTTTACATTAGGGAACAATTACTGTAGAGAAAAAGTAAGAAAGAAGTTGGGCAAGAATAGAGATTGTATGTCATGGCCTTAAATGCCTAAAACCTAAATGCCCAAAAGACATCTTCTACTTGCTTATCAAGAAAAACTTACTTATGGCTAGGGTTCAGGACTATTAATGTAAATGTTAAAAGTCTATGAGAGATGTGGATTAGCAGGTTCACCACTGTGCAAAAACCTTCACATGAGTCAGATGACTCAAGGGTTGAGGGTGATTTGCTAAAAACATCAACCACGGGCCACAAAAGTGGTAGCAGGTATAATGGTGCATGTTTCTCAACAAAGACTTTCAAGCTTCAAATGAAAGGCATGATACATTATAAAAAAATTTACATGTAATAAATAGTTCAAAACTGATTTAGAAAGGTATGATACAAGTAGCCTGTCAAAATAAAGGCAATACTGAAACAGAAAAAAAATTTTACTATGAGAAACAGACAGACATGGGTGGAATCTGCCAAACAGGCTAAATCGGAGCTGTGTGACCACAGAAAGGCTACAACCCATGGTAGAGCGTGTTTTGAGCCCAGGACACGGTAGGTCTCCCTAACAACTTCAAACATAATCCAAGGTGACATTAATCCAGGGGCAGAGATAATTGCTCTTAAATCCTCAGTGTTTGCCTTTTAGCCCTATTAAAATTTAGTCCCTGGTTTCCCTGTTTCTTGTGTTTGATAAGTGCCTTGAACCATGAGAAAATATTTTGATCATCCTCTCATAAGAAGTGTTTGTTTTAAGCACATTAACCGCTGACTATAAATGTCAGACGTGAACTTCTGTTGTGGTCCTGAACTTGAAAACCCAACTTGGTGGTCCCAGAAAAGCACAGGGAAGAAAGAACCACAGATGTGCCCGCAGCAACGTACGTGATGCTTGGCCAGCTCGATTTCGATGGCTTTGGGGTCCCCGCCGACTGGCTTCTGTTCACCGAGCAAGCCCTCAGTGTGCGTCAGCCAGGCCAGCAGCTCATCCAGGGCATGCTGGAACTGACCCAGCGCCAGGAGCGCGCCCTCCAGCTTGTGCTGGAAGAGAGCAGAGAGGAAGGACGTCATGCATGAGGCATGTCAGCAGAACAAGGGTGGAAAGCAAGCACTTCCTGCCGCCCAACCCCTGAGCAGGGCCATGGCACCTAACCGTCTCTCCACACTTGATTTTCGCTGGGGTCACAGCATGGCACAGCCAGGGAGGGTACGACTGGAATAAGAGACTCTGGGTGCTGTGGTAGTGGGAGTAACTGCCTGACTTGACTCAAGCAAGCATTTTCCCCAGGTGTCCGAGGTTCCTCGCTCACCTGTCTGCTGACAATCCTCTCATCCAGGCTGTCCCAGATCAGCTTCAGCTCCATCAAAGGGTCCTGCACCGTGTGCTTGTCGCTCTCCTCTGTCACTTTCTTCAGCAGAAGTTCTGCCTGATGGTTCAGTCTTTCCATTTCTATCTGTTGTTGGTAGGCTTCTGACTTAAATTGCTATTGAAAAAAAGTATATGGGCATTTTTTAAATCCATAGACTTAAGACAATAATATACTGAGTTAGTGTTTTATTCTAAATAGTGGTCATGAGGAATAAAGAGCTAGAATGAGAAGAGGGGAAAGGTACTTCCATTTTATCTGGTGGAAAGATGTCTGTATAGTTTTGGCATTTCATTTTTGTTCTTTATAGTAAACCAATAAACCTTAAGGTTGACCTTAATTCAAATACCTGTGTGTTTTCAAAAGTGTTGTTTGAAATCAGAGGGAAGAAAACATCTGTGAACACCTATGAAACCCAAGAGGCACTGCTTCTAACAGGCTCAGTCTTTTCCACCTCGTGCGCGCACACGCGCACACACGCGTACACATTCTGCCTCCCCCACGCTGTTTCCCACGCCAGTGTTACATTTCTCAGTACTTATTTCTTTGCCTCACCCACTGCTGCTACTCTCCCTCTCCTGGGGCTCCCTCCATCACTGCCATGTTGTTCCTAATCTTTCCTTAGCCAGCCAAGAGGTTAGGAAGTGGCTGACTGTAACAGAAAACTGTCCTATCACAAATCCTCTTCATAAAATATTTATTTGAAGCTGCCATCATAAAAAATTAATGGATAAGCAGTCTCTCATTCTCATTAAACATATGATAGTAATAATTAAAAAATAATAAAGAAAAATGAGCATTTGCTAAGTTCAAATTACTCTCTACCAACTTAAAAGAAAAATGATGTTTTGCTCCAGTTAAGGACGACGCATGGAGACGAGAGAGAGCCTTCCTGCGGCCACTCGGTGGGGAAGTGGAGCAGGTGGGAGAGAGAGCGAGCCTCCACCTCTCCACCAGAGTGAGGCCACCCAGCCTGCCCGTGGAAGCCACGGAGAGGGGCCCAGCACCCAGAACCCCGACGCGAGTCCATCTGGCGCTGACCACCCGAAAGGCAAGGTCAAAGCAAGACAGTCTAATCATGGTAATGGCAAAATTCTCAAAGGAAAAGTGTACTTCTCAATATGACTTCCAGCCATATTTTGAGATGAAAATACTGTTTTAGTATCAAACAGTGATTTTACATAAGAATCTAGTACATTCGCTGACAAGAGGTCTCCGTGTATGAAGCCCAAGGAAGGAAAACCTAAAGTCACAACCCTAAATGATCACTGGGTCAGGAGGCTCAGAGCAGACGGTCAGCCACAAGACGGAAAGGATGGAGACAACCAACAAATACCGGCAACTAGGGAAGTCCTCTGCACTGCTGGACTAAGCCAATTACTCAGCACACACCACAGAAAATAAAAATGTGACTGTACACTAAACAACAAAGCCAGCTAAAACAGTCCCCACAGAATCATTGAAATAGGGCCCTTCCCTATGCTCACCCCCTACACACATACACACACACACACACACACACTCTCATACACTCTGTTCTCAACATGAGGTTATCTGGTATTTGAGAGGTAAGAAGACATTCGGGCCTAAGAGGAGCTGCTTCTTTGTACTTATTCAGATTGTCTGACTTTTCAATAGTAACCAGGTATTAATGCAAAGAAAATAATCGGTGTTTTACTTCTTTTATTTAAGGATCAGGTACTTTTCTATCGCTCATTCTAGATAGGCAATGTATTAAACACATTTCAAAATCAAAATGTGATGCTTCAATTATGTAAAATAAATCAATTTATGTAAGGAATCTTGTGACTCAACAATTAAAAAAATGCAAGGAAGGCTTTGATAAATTACTTAGGCCCCAACATGTACCTTTAACTCTTCAATCTGCTGTTTTACGGTTTCGAGATCTGTTCCGATGGGAGACATCGATGCTAACTTCCCACCTGCAATGTCCACCCAGTCAAAGACTGCCTGAAAGACACAGATAAAAGTACCACAATATGCCCTGAGTTATAGAAAATGGCAATTGTATAAAAAATTAAGGCCCACCTACACAAAAGCAGCAATATAACAAAAGTTGTCCCAAATATGAAATAGCTATTGCTCTAACTCTACGTTTTTAAGTATGCATCTTTACTGTTATTAGAATATTAACACCATACATAGAAGCCACATTGAGATCTTTATTCTGCTTTGCAGCCAATCCCCTACTTTCCTCATTCTTGATAGGGAATAATTCTTCTACAAAGGCTCAGTTTTTCAAGTACTGAACACGTAACAAAATTATTCTGTACTTCAATGAAATTGCCAGACCATTTGGGAGGGGCAGAAAACTCTTGGAAAATACCTGGTATGTTTAGGTTACCTTAAACCTGCCTGAGAGCGACATGGTAACCTAGGAAGTGGTCAAACCTTGGCTCGTTGAGCACCTGGGGCATCTGACATCTGGTGGCACTGTGTAGCCATGGAGCACAGGTGACCAATCACACGGGAGTGGCACCAAGTGTGCCACGCCCTGGGCGGCCCATGGTGAGCATGGTGTCTGACCTGGGAGCAGCTAAGGAGGACACCGCAGGGACTCACCCCCAGCCCAGCCCTGCACACACAGGGGCTTCTGTTTGCTTTTGTTTTCACAGGAGGGAGACTGTGACCGTAAGGTGTTGTTTGCAGTACTTTTTTCATGTTTCCAAAATTCAGAAACCCTTTCCGCTGACATAAAGCCTGGCTGGTGGTGTGGATGCTGGTACAAATGCAGAAGTGCAGTGGCTGGTGGTGTGGATGCTGGTGTGAATACACAAGTGCAGTGGCTGGTGGTGTGGATGCTGGTGTGAATACACAAGTGCAGTGGCTGGTGGTGTGGATGCTGGTACAAATGCAGAAGTGCAGTGGCTGGTGGTGTGGATGCTGGTGTGAATACACAAGCGCAGTGGCTGGTGGTGTGGATGCTGGTGTGAATACACAAGTGCAGTGGCTGGTGGTGTGGATGCTGGTGTGAATACACAAGTGCAGTGGCTGGTGGTGTGGATGCTGGTGTGAATACACAAGCGCAGTGGCTGGTGGTGTGGATGCTGGTGTGAATACACAAGTGCAGTGGCTGGTGGTGTGGATGCTGGTGTGAATACACAAGTGCAGTGGCTGGTGGTGTGGATGCTGGTACAAATGCAGAAGTCAAGTAGCTCAGTGAGAGGGAGATGGCTGTGCCCATCTGAGTTTTGAGAGCATTTGCTTCGTGTTGTGGAAGAAGGGTGCTGGCTAGTAGGAACGGAATGAAGTTGGGAAATGTCAAAAAAGAAATAGCAACTGTTGGGCTCAGCTGACATGGGAACTGTTGATATTAGCGATGCCAACTTCCACATGGTTAATGAGCTAAGAACCTCCAGGAATGGGAAAACAACTGTTAAAGTAAATGACACAGGTGGAAAAGACACTGTGCACCCACACGGTGGCCTGGGAACCAGGTCTATTTTAGTGCCTAGGGCTCACTGGCTTCCAGTCAACTTTCTGACTTCAGTTAGACTGGTTGGTATTTTTAGAGTGTTTACTCCTTTCATCTCAGTGCACTCATCCTTGTACCAGAATTCAGTCTCAGCTCCACTTTATTGCCTGGTACTGAACCATTTACAAAAAATAACTGTGTGGGAACGCTTCCTTGTATTTGAAAAGCATTCAAGTATTTCTATTCAAGGCAAAGCTCACTGGAAGCATGTATAGAGACGTTGAGATGAGCTTATCAAGCTATATGTCTCAAAGACCAGAAATGTCTTCTATAGGGCCATGAGTCAAGAGCTGCTGCAGGGACCGTGGAGGGGGAGCCCCGCACCCGCCTCCTCTGCCCCGGGCCCCCCACCCCTCTGCAGGGAGCACGGGAGGGGGAGCCCCACACCCGCCTCCTCTGCCCCGGGCCCCCCACCCCTCTGCAGGGAGCACGGGAGGGGGAGCCCCACACCCGCCTCCTCTGCCCCGGGCCCCCCACCCCTCTGCAGGGAGCGTGGGAGAGGGAGCCCCCGCACCCGCCTCCTCTGCCCCAGGCCCCTCACCCCTCTGCAGGGAGCAGGGAGGGGGAGCCCTGCACCCTCCTCCTCTGCCCCAGGCCCCTCACCCCTCTGCAGGGAGCACGGGAGGGGGAGCCCCGCACCCTCCTCCTCTGCCCTAGGCCCCCCACCCCACCCCTCTGCAGGGACCGCGGGAGGGGGAGCCCCACAGCCGCCTCCTCTGCCCAAGCCCCCCAGCCCACCCCTTGGCAGAGATGGGCACACGGTACTGGCCTCACCTGTAGTCCATCCTGGTACTGAACTGCAGTCTGCATGGCCTCCTCAAGCTTGTCGATCCGGTCTTTCCAAGCTTTGTTTAGAGAATCCCATGCGGAATTTAGCTACAATACAAATGTTATAAGTCTCTTAATATTACTACTCCACTTCATGACTAGGTTTAACACAGGTATGCTGTGTCTGGACTTGTAGGGAAGCCTGGTCGGGAGGTGAAAGCGAGGGCCGCACCTCATCGATGCTCTTCTTCACAATGGGTTTGTCGGGCTCCCCGCAGGCGGCGATGAGCTCGGAGCCGAGGTTAATGACGATAGCCAGCTCCTCCTGCAGCCCATCCACTTCCTCCCTGATGGCCTGGAGAAGAACAAGACAACAGCCTTAGCAGACCCTCAAAGCCACACTAGGCGGTGAGAGTACAGCCATTCCAATTTCCTTGTTTACTCTCTTCCTGCTTTCCTTTATTTTCTAACTTCTGCTTGGAATTTCTTGGCTGAATATATAGTCACTCAATCAACAAACATTTATTTAATAAGTATGAGGATTTACTTAACAGGCACTGAGGACAGAATGAAAACAAGCCTGGCTCTTATCCCCCAAGGCTCTCAGTTCAACAAGCAGCAGCCAGTCTTGAAAGCATTATAGGAACAGAGGGGGCGATTCTGCATCCCAAGAAAAGGTTTATAATGGAACCTTGAAGCTAGAGTGGCATCTGCCCCTGAAGTGGGGGGTGGGGGGGGGAACAGACCAGGAAAAGGCATGGGTGCCACTTTCGAACTCTTGGAAGAGAGGGTACTTGGTAATAAGAGCAGCAGGGTGATGACTTGGCCAGGGAGGCCTGGGCTAGGCGGGGCCGGGTCGGGCAGTCAGGGCTGAATTGGGAAGTCTGGGTTCCATCCGGCAGGCACAGGGCCTCTGAGGGTTTGTAAGCAGCACCCTGTAAGAGCAGGTCTAGAGAGCCGATGGGCAGCAAAGTTCAAGGCCACCTAAGGACACACCTCACTTTGGGCTAAACTCGTAGCCAAGAGCAGAGATACCTGGCCCTGAAATGAGGCAGAAGCAGTGGGGACCCGAGACAAATGGTTTAACATTTAACATGCGGCTTCCAAATGAAATGCGTGGTACAGTCTCTCCTCCACCCCCATTGCCTCCACGTTCCAAACCAAGTATGCACACTGTGGTGGTACTAGGGTTTGAACTCTAGTCCTGTGCTTGCCAGGCAAACGTTCTACTATTGCGCCATACCGCCAGCTCTAAAAGGCAAATTTTAACAGAGTAAATCCTAGTAGTTGCCAAACGAACTCTTGCCAGGCGTGTGCAACTATCGGCTTACCTCTGCTGCTTCCTGCTGCTGTTTCACAACAGAGGGGTCGATTCCAGGGCTCTCCAGGTCGCGGATGAAGTCCTGTGTGTCTTTAGTGGTAACTACCAGAGACAGGTGGTCGCACCAGAACTTCTCTGCAAGTTCCATCACATCCAGCAGTTTGGCCTCCCTCTCTTCCACCAACATGTGGATGTCCTCCCAGATAGAAACCATGCGGTCCAGTTTGTCCTGTACAGCTAGAGCCAATGGCCCAACAAGAGCAACAGTCACCACAGTGAAGGGGCGAAGCAAGTGCTACAGCTCACAGGGAGCCGCCATTCACCTGCCGACTCTACAGCAAGGGCCTGGAAGATTGTGGTTCAGTGAGGACCTCAGGCCCAGGGGCCAGCGTCAGACAATGCAAACTCTCCGGTCTCCTCCCCCAGCTCAACGAGGCTCCTGATACAGGGATGCTTGACGTTAAGTGAGCCCAGAGAGGACCTGGGTTACCTGATTTTAAGTTCAGCAAGAGAGGCCTCAATCCCAGCCAGTTAGAGTATTTCCTTATGCTCTCAGAACAGCAGTGATGCTCTCAGTTCAGCCCCAGAAACGTGACAATGAAGGGTATGTATTTTTCAGCCTCCTTCTGAAGCCTTCGGGAATTTCTGCTGTGTCTCTGCTCTTCCTTAGCACTCATGGCTCTGCCGGGACTAGCTATGGTTGGCTAAGCCACTGCTTAACTTTATGGGATGGACTGCGTATGCTAGGTAAGAGTTGCAATGAGAAAGAACACACAACTCCTGGAGGCATGGCCTTACCAGCCTCAAGCTTTCACCTATTGGTTTAAAGGCCCAGAGAATACTCAACCAACTGTCAATGGATTAATTTCCCAACCCAGGAATGAAATTCTCCAGGGTTGTGCTCATAGCCCTTCCATCCTAAACACACCCCATTAGTAACACATTTTCAAAGATTTGTCTTTTCTATATGTACCTAGCCTGTCAAGAGTTGCAAATACCTAGTTGTTTCCCTGCTCCCAGATGGTTACCTTTGGCAGAGACATCCTTGTCAGGGCCCCCCGACCTAGCAATCATATCCTCGCCCCTCTGCCTGAGCGTCTCATACAAGGGCTGCAGCTTTTCCATATCCATGGACACGTTCTTGTTGTCACTGATCTGCTCCTTGACCTTCTCAACCTCTGCAGAGATGGACGGCGGCTGCCGGAGTCGCTCCGCCACGCGAGTCAGGCTCTCCAGGATTTGGTCGATCTTGTCATGGAACTGGGGGGAAACAATGGGATCATTTACAGGCAAGATCCAGGATGTGAATGTGAGTTTTATACGAGAAACCCTCATTCTGACCGGCGCGCTAGAGAGCTGAATCTGAGGCCCTTTCTGAATAGGGGTGTCCGAAGAGCTAGATCTAGCGGCTCATGAAGACGGGCCCACCATCATGTGTGTAAGCATCTCTGCAGGACACTCGTGGAGAGTGCGGTGAGCTCCTTGTGAGTCTCTGAATGTACTCATTAAGAGACAGCACATGAAAACCTGGGTGCCCATGGCTCATACCTGCAATCCTAGCTAATCAGAAGGCTGAGACCTGAGGATCACAGTTCAAAGCCAGCTGGGGGCACGAAAGTCCATGAGTCTCTTATCTTCAATCAACTACCAAAACAAATGGAAAATGGAACTGTGGCTCAAGTAGTAGCGCATAAATCTTTAGCAAAAGTTCTCAGAGATACCTAGGCCCTGAGTTCAAGCCCAAGAAAGAAAGAAAAAGAAGAAGGAAGAAAGGAAATAAATACAGAGAGAAGGAAAGAGAAAGAAGAGAGAGAGAGAGAACATATAGACCAGAATCTGCCTTAAAGTTGCTGCTACATTTTATCATAAATAATCTGTGTATTTTTTCTACATAAACATTGTTTTCTTCATTTTCAGTCATAATTTTGATACCCTCAAGGTTACCTTATAAAGTTCATGGACAATTTTAATCATATCTAAAATGAAATCAAGCAAAAACCTCCCTGGTGCTATCTTGGAAGTCTGTACTTAATTCATGCCCAACACATTATATTCAGATACAAATTAGGCAGTTACAAAAATGTGCTCATTCATAAGTTCTATACTGTCCTAGTTAAGGAAATCACAGCTCAGGATTATCGATAATGGACCAATCTAATATTCTATGTCTGATAATAAAAACTAGAAATGAAAAGTAGAAAACTACAAAGTAACTTCACATTTTCACTTCTGAAAAAATTGTATTAAAAAGTCATTTAAATCTTATAATCTTCCTGTTATTTGAGCTATAATTTAGTCTTTCTCGCTGCCTTTATAGGAATGTTTTGCTAGTGTTTGTTCTTGGATTTTTGGGGGGTACTGGGATTTGAACTCAGAGCCTCATGCTTATTAGGCTGATGCTTGACCACTTGAGCCATGCCTCCAGCCCTGTTTTTGGCTAGTTATCTTGCAAATCGAGTATAGTGGACTTTTCTGCCTGTGTTGAAACATGGCCGTCCAAATCTCAGTCTCCTGTGTAGTTAAGATTACTGGTGGGGCAACTAGTGTGCAGCTTAACATTTTACTAATAATCATAGCAACATCTTCTCTCTCCCAATGACAAATATTATATTCCACTTACAGTGGACACTGAACTAAACATCTAGATAGTGATAGCAAGGGTATGTGTCACAGCCATTCCAAGTTATTTGCATCATATCTTCAGCAGGGAGAAAAATACACAAGCTGCATAAGGAAACACTATCACCTCTGAGAGAAAAGGAGTTTAATGAAGTGAAATATTGTGGATTCATTTAATCAGGAGATCCAGAACAGCTCCCCTGCATGCTTCCTGTTTGGAAGAGCCCCGTTCTAACACCATCAGTTACCTGGGCTCCTGGAGGGAGAGCCCCGTTCCACTTCCAGCGCCATTGGTTACCTGGGTAGACTGTGAAATGGCTTCGTCCAGGGCCACAGCTCGCTTTTTGACATCCTCTTTAATCTGACTGTAAAGGGTGTCGGCGGCCACGTACTTCTCTTGGATGGAGAAGCCTTCCCCCGGGCTCAGCTCCAGCAGCTGGGGCCCGGTCTTGTTCATCTTATCTATGTGGGGCTTGTGCTCTGCTATCAGCTCTCGCAGTTGCTACAATAAACCAAAGAGGCTTCTCAGTATCTCGAGGTCTCACCTCCACGCTTCTGCCCCTGCACCCCCGTGCATCCAGCTGGCAGGAGGCTCTCAACAAACACCCTCCCCCTGCCTAGCATTCACACATGATGGTGTGTACAAACATGACAGCGTGTACAATGTACAACTGTGCGTACAACACATGATGATGCGCTCAATGTGCGATGGCATGTACAAACACGTTATGTACACTGCATGGCTGTATAACTTATGATGGCACGTGCTACACGATGGCATGTGTGCCGCATGACGGCCCGGACTCCACATGGTGGCGTGCACAGTTCAGTGCCAGGAATGGGAGGCTGGCGTGCAGCTCCACACACGGCAGTCACACCTGTAAAGGGCACTGCAAAGGGCACATTGGCTCCTAGCTGAGCACTAGTGAGTCTTAGCTCGTTGTGCACCTCCTACCACCAGCAGCACACTGGAAGAGAGCATTAGCCAGGAGTCATTTCACATGAACCAGATCTGGACTGTTACGTCCCTAGAGAGACAATGGCTTAACTCTTGGGGCTCCTTTTTGACATTCATGACATATATAAAACAAACACGGAAAGGGAAGGAGGGAGGGAGGGAGGGAGGGAGGGAGGGAGGGAGGGAGGGAGGGAGGGAGGTCAGAAAGAAGCTCATAAACTACAATGTGGAAAGATCTCAAGATAAAGGGTCTGAGAGTGAACTCCTCATCCACACCACACTGCTTTTGAATGTTGGAGTTGCAAGGATAATCAGTGTATCAAATACACAGCTATATGTTGAGCATCGTTTGTAAAGGAAACGTGTGCGCATTATAGGATTATGTTACTTAATTTTGTCCTCTAATCAGGAGCTACAGTGAGAGCTTTGGCTCAAGGCCCAAACCATCCTTGGGAAAGTGGCTGGCATTCCTGAGGCAGCAAAGGAGCCTCCCTTCCACCCCGAGTCATGGACTGGGTTGCGGCACCTCCTGATCTCCATACTATAGACCATACAGCTTCCAATCCCAACTTCTCTCATTCATCAAGAATCCCCAGGATGGAAGCATAACTAGTTTATTCAGAATGTCCATTAGAACCAGTCATATGGATTTTTGTAAGAACTTGCTAAGAAACCTGGTAACTGCTAACTGTACTAACCTGTAATAAACGACTTTAAAGCTTTTCTAATGTTGCTTTAAGACACTTGGGAAGGACTGAATGGACACAAGCCCACTCACAGGCGGGAGGGGCATCCAGCCTTCATGCTACAACCAGAACACTGCAAGGCACGACCTTGTTTCACATACTAGGTCAGCTCTGCCTGCTGTCTGGAAGAATGGAGGTGGTGATGGCCACATGGCTGAATCCCATGAACGAGGCCAGTGGAGACGCCACACACGTCCACACAGAATCCCATGAGCGAAGGAAGTGGAGACACTGCATGCATTCCCACTAGGCATTCTTGAAAAGCAAACTCGGCTCTGAGTGGTCAAACTTCTGAGTGACCTGCGAGTGACCTCGTCTGTGCCTCCCTCTGTCGGGTAACCAGCCTGGGGTGTGGGTAAGACCCTCCCATAACAGGCCAGGAACGCCACCGGCACCTGCGCGTGGGGGCAGGGCCTGGGGAAGGCGGCCCGGCTCACGGGTGCGGCCAGCCACACTGCACACACTCAGCTGACAATTTTAAGAATCCTACTATTTGGTACCAAGCCTTCAAGCTGTGTTTCATTCCCAGCTATAGCTTCTCAACAAACAGAGTGAGAAGACATGAAGCTGGAGAGGAAATGTGCCAGAGGGCTGCAAGCACCCTGAAAACTGAAGGCCTGCCTCCAAGGCCTGTGTACTAGTGCAATCCTAACTTGCTCTGCAGGCTTGACTACTATGCAAAAGAGGAATCAATTCCATTCTGAAAATTAGAGCTCAATAACAGGACTTTCTACTTGATGCCATGCTATAAAAACCTATTCAAATCACCCATCTGAGCAGAAAATCTATGCAGTATTTTACATTAAAAATAATTCAATGAGGAGACATCAAGACTTCTGCAAGATAAACACTGATACTAAATTAAATTCAGTTCTACATGGTTTCCTCTTCCTCTTGTGGAATATTTTACACTGAACCCCTGTAAATTTCTCATTTTTCCTTAAAGTGTTCTCTAGTATGTCTTCTAAATAAACACTTAAGGATATTCTTCAATGCCAATACACTAAGGAAGCAAACAAAGTTAGTAAGCATGGTGTATGTTCCCAACAATGATGTAATATACTGACTTAACATTCTGTCTGCTTACCCTGCCTTCCTTCTCACATAAACACACGCACATTTACACACACATGCACAATGATCACACACACACACACGAGAGTGCACTGATTACTCTTCAAGTACATCTTGTACAGGTCTAGGAGAACAATTCTAGGCTCACAAGTCCATCCACAGAAAGAAGCCCAGAAGGATTTTTTTCCTGACAGTCTTTAGCTCTTTCTCATACACATCCTTACAAAATCACATGTGACAGTAACAATTAAGTGACCACTAGCCAAGGCTTCGTAATGCTGCTCATGAATGTTTAAGACTTTGGAAATGTACTCCCTACACTTATAGAAGCAAGAATCCTACAGGGGCAGAGCCAGGGCCATGACTCATTTCCATGGCTCTGTGTGTACTCCTTGTGGCTCCCTAACATGGCTATTTTGAGTTATTCCCAATCCTGCACCTTCTTCAAGCTGATGGGTCTGTGTGATGAGCTGTCCACATATTTCTACTCTTTTTTTCTTTTGTATTCAATATGGCTCTGACCACAATATATAAGTATACGACTTAGCCAACAGGAATAAGCTGACAGCTCTTCCCAAGTTCATTCACCTGGCATTTACAACTGTGACTTGTCTTCCTACCAGGTGGTTTAACACAGTCTGTTATTCTATGAAAGCTGTGATGCAATTATGGCCATACATTGAGCATGTGATAGTCTTCTTACTGCAGTGCTGGGCCATGTGCTAAGCTGCTAGGAAGCCGGACTCTGGTGAGGTCAGAACAGGGTGTCACTAAAGTATCCCAGATCAAGAGTGGTGTCTGATGGCATTAAGAACTTCGAGACGTTCTCCCTGACCCTGAACTCACCCGGTGCTCCTCCTGCTGCTGCCTCAGCGTTTCATACTCAAGGGCGGGGGCTGGGAGCTGAGAGATGACTCTTTGAGTTTCTGTCAGCCATGGCCAGAGCTCTTCGTATGTCTCCCAGAACTGGCTCACCAGCGACTGTGCCCGTTCAAGCTGCAGACACCGCTCTGAGTTTATCTGGCAGATGGCATCATAGCTTTTCAATACCTTGTCCAGTTTTTTCTGGAAAATCAGATGAAGAAACATGTTTGTGATACTGGCTAGCACACATCTTGGTGCTGTGACCAGCACTGCATAGGTCATATATGGTACAGAGGAGGTTCTCAACAAATGCACGTGAAACAAAAAGTAATCAGATTAGCAGTGTCTATATACAAACACTCATTTCAAGAGGACCTCAAGTTTTTTATGTATGTCACACCAAGCTCACCCAATGTAGTAAGCATAATTCTCTATCTGTTAAGGCTGGAAAACAAGCTCTATTTGGTTTCTACCAACATCTACATTATTTCCTAGAGGAAAATAAAGACTACCTTTTGCATGTCAAATTGTAATAATTGCTAGCCAACTAAACCAATAAAGTCTATAAGGATCAAACAGGACACTGGGCTGCTCATCCACTGGAGAAGACAGTCATGATGATCTGTCATAAACTCACAGTAAACTAACAGCACAAGGGAAAGCGCAATAGTAATCCACACTTAGAGAATGACACAGACATTTTTCACAACAATCTGCATTCTTCATGTCTGGACCTCCACCAGAAATCAGAGAGATTGCAATACAGAGAAGTAGATTCTCTGTAGAGTGTAACTACCAGGCACAGGTACTTGCACCTAACTTATTTTCTGCCATCCACATGCCAATTTCTTTCACTGCTCAGATACATCCCTGTGGCTGCCTCAACATCAATCGGCAGGATCTTGAGAGCTACACACCTGGGTGCTTCCTCATCACGCAGCTCACCCCTTTCCCTCGGTGGAAAAGTAGAGAGAACTGCACATTTGAGGCTTTAGCATTTGAGAAGCGCTTATGCCATGGCTGGTGTATCTAACGACAGTAGTTCATCCTGATAATAAGGGTAAGGATAGAGCTAACACTTAACTGGGTGCTCAATATGTGCCAGGTGACCTAGGACTCAGATCTGTAAGTTTCTCTGCCTATTATAAAGATTGTCCTCCTGGTGCTGCTTTGAAGGAACATTACTATCACTATTACTCTGAGGCTTAAGGAATGCTTTATTTGCAAGCTAATGGTTTTGCTGATTAAACCACAAACTACTGATAAGTGGTGGTGGCCCTGAGGATTTAACTCGGCCCATACGTATTGTTTGTTCACTCAGAACCTCTCCAGCAGGCACACGGACAAGACGATACCTTCATTGGTTGCTTTTCCTCTTCAGTGGCTGTGGTCATGATTTGGTGCCCAGATTTTACAAGTTCATCGATAATATCTTTGTGTCTCAAAATCTCCATGGTGAATGTCTGTGGTTTACCAAATAAAGGAGAACACAGAAAGAAAGGAAGAAAGTGAAGACAATTAGGCAAAGTAGTTGAAAATACCATCTGGCTCTCTTGAGGGGTCTAGACTAGCCAGGCATCTATTCTGGGCCTTTCCTCACCTTCTGGGCTTGCAGCTGGGCGGAGGTCTGGTCTTGCTCAAGCCTGATGTCACCCAGGGACACCAGTTTTTTCTCTGTGTTGCTGATCCAGGACAACTCGGCATCAGCTGCCTGGTCAAACTAAACAAAGGATAAATCATGAGGTCAGCAAGGTCTTGCAACTGGTGCCAGAAAAATACCTAGTGACATTCCTATTAAATATCCTTATTACACGAGTGGAAACCCTGAGCTTAGCTTTTCATGACATCCTAAGATAACCTGTGAGAGGGGCTGAGAAATAAAGACAGGAGTAATGAAACACAGGCTCTTCTGATTCCCTGCTACGGATTTAGGATGACCAGAACTACCATCTTCCTTGCTTGCAGTCAGAGGAGAAAGGCACTCATGAGCAGACTCCTGCACATGGCAGCTGCCACGGCCTGTCTGTAGTCATCTTAGTCATCTGACCTGTCTGTCACCCTGCTCACATGGTACAAAGGTAGCACTCTGCTCTCCACGCACAAGGCTCCCAAAAAAGTCTGGAATGATCCTCTGTCCTTACCAAACAGTGTGCCCGGAGGCAAGTGCAGACGTTTGCTTCCATGTAGTTCACAGGTCAATTTCATTTGTTTGTTGGTTTGTGTGCTAAGGCTTGAACTCCACTATCCCTCAGCTTGTTCTGTTCAAGCCTGGTGTTCTACCACTTGAGCCAGAGCTCTACTTCCGGATTTTTACTGGTTAACTAGAGAAAAGAGCCACAGTTTTTTCTACCCAGGCTGACTTTGAACCAGGATCCTCAGATCCCAGCCTCCTAGTAGTTAGGATGATAGGTATGAGCCATGTACCCAGCTCATGGTTATAGATTTTGCCCTGCTACCAAGTTATTTTTTTAAAAAAATTAAAAATTTTAATCTTATTCTTAATAACCATACACTAGTGGCATAAGGAGGATTTCACAGTGATTATTCCAGGTATGCATACAGTGGACTTTGACAAGTTCACCACTCTACCATGTTCCCATAACCTCTTCTGTCTCCTGCATCTTGTCCCTTTCCAGATGGCGTGTTGGGTGCTCTACCACTTGAGCCATAGCTCCACTTCCAACCTTTTAAAAATGGTCGGTAGTTTATTAGAGATACTAAGAGTCTCACAGACTTTCCTGCTGCCTGGCTTCAAACCATGATCCTCAGATCTCAGCTTCTGGGGTAGCTAGGATTATGGGTGTGAGCCACCGGCAGTGGGCCTACATTATACTATTTTAAATGTGGTTTTAAAGACCTCCAGTGCATTTTAGCATCCCTGCACGCTCTTGCTATTATATAAACAGCCCTGGAATAAAGAGATCCTTGCATGTGAATCTGCTGGCACCTCGTTCATTCCTTGGTCAAGCAACACCCACATTTGCAAGCCCAAGGCCTTTCCTTAGTGACACAGTTATCAGAGATGAAAGGTACAGACATCTGGTGGACAATAACCCAACAGGCCTCCGCCGGAAGAATTATGTGTGTAGACAATGAAGCTCATCAAGTCCAGAACATCTCAGAGTATAAGAGAAACTGGAAATCCAGATGGAAGTAGGGGGAAATAACTGGGTGAGGGGAGAGAAAAGTGGGGACAGGAAACGAGATTAAAAAATAATCCTAGTTTTAGAGCTGGGTGTTGCTGTGCAGGCCTATAATGCCAGCTACTCTGGCAGCAGAAGCAGGAGGATTATGGTCTGCCAAGTGCCTGTACCAAGTTAGCACAAAATTCTATCTGGAAAAAAACCACAAAAAAAGGCGAAAGTGCTGGGGGCAGAGGTCAAGTAGTAGAACACCTGCCTAGCAAGCCTGAAGTTCTGAGGCCAAACACATTACCACAAAGGAAGCAAAAAAAAAAAAAACAAAAAACAAAAAAAACCCAAACAAACACAGGCTATGGGCCAGTGGAGTGAAGGAGCCTTTCCCAGTTCCTGGTGGTAAGTTCATCTCAAGCCTTTGGGAACAGGCGCCAAAAAGAGAGCAGAGGGTACAGAGCTGTGGGCCGGGCCCAGGAGGGCCTGTGACTGGGTTTTCCCTACACTTCACTTGTGCAGGATGGTACGATGGAAAAACTGGAATGGCAATGCACCAGTTTCAACAGACACAGACAGAGCCCAACACTCACGCAAGACCTCCAACTGGACTATGGAAGATAAGTAAGTAGATGCCAGTGTCTAGGTGGCAGAGACGGCAGAATCACCAAAGACTTAAGGCAGCTACAGTGACAAAAATGCTCCAGCAAGCATTTCTAAATGTTCTAAATGAAAAACCGGAAGGCCTCAGCCATAAAATAGAAAGTCTCCACAAAGAAATACAATAGAATAAGGCTAGCCATGACAGAGCATGCACATAATCCCTGCTACCTAGGAAGCAGAGGCAGACAGAGTTCAAGCCTGGCCTGAGCAAAGTGAGAGAGGCCCTACTATCTCCAAAACAAGATGCACGCAAAAGGAAGGGGGGTATGACTCAGGTGGTGGAATGCTCTGGGCTCAATCCTCAGTACTGCCAACAAAAGCGGGGTGGGGGGGCGGGGAGAGACGCAGAGAGAAAGGGAGAGCAGGAGAGAGATGAACTCACCACAGACCTCTCTCCTGGTGAAGATGAATTAGTCTCAGTTTCCTAGTGTTAGTGCAAGATGCTAGTGACTCCTGAGAAACATTCTCAGGCACTGGTCGCTAGCTGTCTGTTGAACAGGTTGCTCTAAGAGCTTCACACGCAGAATCTCCTTTAATTGAGACCACAGTTGCACACTCTGGACATTTCCACCTAGCCAGTTGCAGCCCACAAAACGGAGGCAGGGAAGTTAACCCAGCCAAGCAGCTCAGCCTCGGGAAGTGCCTCCTCCTCTCTTCTGCTCCTGAATATGCTAAGAGCTTCAGGAATCAAGATACTGATGTCATTTCACCAAAAATGGCCCAAGTACTACAAAGATCACTAAGTGGTATTTATTATATAGTATGTAATGTATATTGCAGTGCTGGGGATTGAACCCAGGACCTCTCACAGGCTCGGCAAGTTATGACTCAGTAGTTAAAAACTTCTCCAGTCTGTGTTACGCAACTGCTTTTACATTTCCTAAGAAGTGGTCTTAAGAAAGACCATGTGATGAGTGGACTTTAACTTGAAGGCCATCCCCCCTCCTCCCTCCCATGGCTGGGGTGGGGGTGGGGGACTTATCACTTTTCTTTGCTTGGCATTTCCTTCCACTCGGTGTCTCATTACTCATAACACAACCTGGAGGGTCCAAACAAATCTCATTTCCACAGGGGAATGTTTCCTTCTGGTTCTTTGAAAGAGATACACAGGTGGTATTTTTCTCCAGGCCTGATTGCTAGTGGCCCAGTGAGCTGCTGGATCTAATGGCATTACTGCTGCCAGCCCAATGGGATGTGTATCAGGGGTTCTAGGGGGCCCTTTACATAAGCTGCACCCAGAACTGACCACAGAATTCCCAAACCAACAAACCCTATGACTGATAAACGCAACCGTAGGTGCACAAGAGACAAAGGATAATGCAAACTAAGGCGTAAGAACACCAGTGGTGTGAAACTGGGCATGCCCATCTGTAAGTCTTTCAAGCAAAAGTGCTTCTACCCATTTCCACGTGTTCATTTAACGCAATTTTCAATGAGAGAATGAAAGCCATGAAGACATGTTACTTTGTGCAGGCTAAAGCAGGGACATGTGCAGTGTCTGACTCAGGTAAGTGGAATGTACTGCAGGAGGGTACGTGGTTTACACCTCAGGAGGATACATGGTGTACACGTAGCATATACGTGGTATAGGCCACAGGAAGAAATGTGGCATATACCACGGGAGGCCACATGGTTTATACGTGGTATATACTGTGGGAGGAAACGTGGTATATACGGCAGGAGGGGGGCAGTGGAGCTCAGCCTCATCACATACTGAGAGGTTGGGCTCTCCTCATGATAAATGGGTTGATCTTTTTAAGTGGGTGCCAGTACAATCACATTGTGGGGCTTGTTAAAGCCGGGGCACAGATCACACAGTCCTCATGCACATGATCAACACTGAGGCTATTCAATAATTTCCCAGTGAACAAGAAGTTTCATTCCAATTTACACAGGCTCATTTCTTGCTGGTACAGCGCTTTCACTGTACCAATTCAACCCCCACCCCCACCCCCAACGAACTTCCCAGGAGGTCAGAGGTTCCGTCCTGCTCTTGAGAGAAATCTTCAGTGCCAGGTCCAAAATGGTGAAACAAATTTCAGTGGAAAAAATATTTAGTATTTTTAAATACTTGAACAAACATGCACACTTACAAACACCCTTATTTTCCTATTATAATGAGGCATATGAATTCCTCTAGACTTTGAAAACAGAGTCTCTGGCAAACACATTCCTCAGGCATGAATGCCCTCCCTTGCAAAGAGCTCTTGGGCAGAGCCTTGTTATCATGGTATTTCATCAGCTTTTGTAACTCTACAGAACAATACTAAGACAGGGAGTGGGGTGCTGTCTGCAGAATCACATTAGAACACTGAGTCTGGATGCTCCCTGGATAATTGGCTTGATTTGCGCGTCATGTGTTTGGTCTGTGTTAATAAAAGCTTAGTTGCAAACTTTTTTTTTTTTTTTTGGCCAGTCCTGGGCCTTGGACTCAGGGCCTGAGCACCATCCCTGGCTTCTTCCCGCTCAAGGCTAGCACTCTACCACCTGAGCCACAGCGCCCCTTCTGGCCGTTTTCCATATATGTGGTGCTGGGGAATCGAACCGAGAGCTTCATGTGTAGGAGGCAAGCACTCTTGCCACTAGGCCATATTCCCAGCCCCAGTTGCAAACTTTTCTGAGTCCCAATTAAAGTTCCTAGCAAGACCACACTCCCCTCATTCCAGGCTTGCAATCAGAGTGTGATGACTTAATGTAAATAGCACAGAGATCTGAACAGAAGCGAATGCAAATGTGCTACAAATGCCCACCCCCAGGTCCGCACGGCAGCTCAGCGCCTTCTGTGGGCTGTGGCTGAGGGCAGAGAGCCTCTAAAACTCGGACTACAAACTGTGATCCAGACAGGCCAGACACTGTCAGGTTTTCCCCTTCAATCATCGTTGGAAAAAACCCACATCAGCAACCAAACTGCTTCCTTTTACCAAACAATACTCTGCCTTTGGCATCGCTTTATAAGTGAACAGTTAAAACTGACTTACACAGTCAATTCAAAATGCTTTCTGGCAAAGATCAGGCTCAGTTGAGGTGTAAAACTAACACCAGCCATACACTGCTCTGTAGACAAAAGGCATGCTGTTTGGAGAGAAGGGCTGGAAGCAACAGGCAGATGGCTGCGGGCGGTGTGGTCACACTTGGCCCCACCAAATCCTCTTCAAACTCTACCTTTCAGCTCTGAAGCACAGGGGAAGGTTGGAAACTCTGCTAACAGGCATCTTTGTTCAGGTAAGGGCTCCAGAAACAGCAGGGGGGAATTTATTTCCTAGGTACAAACCGTGTGTCCCTACCTGCTGTGACCGCAGAATGGCAGCATCGATCTCCTCTACCTTCTGAGTGATGGAGTTGCTCACCAACCGGTAGCGCTCATTGTCCTCAGCTACCATTCTCTCCAGCCCCTCTCTGGCCCTCCAGGGGACCAGCTCCAGCAAGGCGGTGCTGACTTCATTCAGGGAGTCCAATAAGGCTTTGTTGTTCTTAATTTCCTTTTTCAGTTCCTGAAGACATACAAATTCATGGTAAGAGTCTCAACAGGCAAAGTCCTTTGCTGGCCCACAAGGCCATGCTTTTGGTGTCTTCATTACAGCTGAGTTAAATAAAATATTGTCTTAGCCACTCAGGAGGCTGAGACCTGGAAAACTGCAATTCAAAAACAGCCCAGACAGAAAAGTCAGCCAGACTCCATCTCCAACGAACCACCAAAAATACCTGAGTGGAGGCATAGCTCAAGTGGTAGGTGTGATGGAAAAAGCAGAGCGAGGGCACAAAAGCAGAGTGAGAGTACAAGGCTCGGAGTTCAAGCCCTTGCACCAGCTCAAAATAAAAAATTAAATGAATATTTATTTGTTATTTATGACTGTTTTAAAAGAAGGAAATTGTCTCTAGAGAAGTGCAAACAACAATTTATTTGCTAATGTAGCAGCAAGATTTTAGCTATGATGTTTAATATATTTAAAAATGGCAAAACAAAACCAAGCAAGTTCACATGTACCATTCTTAGCTTTCTGGGAACCTCTATGTGCTCAGGTAAAAGACAAGGAGAGTGAGGGTATCCTGAGCCAGAATTAAGTGACCTTCAAAATCAGGACACACTGATATAAAGTCATTGCAGGCTTGGTGGGTCTGACCCCCAGCCCTATGACTCCAGGAACAATCATACACCAGGGATGATTGTATACCAGGGGCGATCATACACTAGAGACAATCATACAGTAGGAACAACTGTACTCCAGAGACAATTGTACTTCAGGGATGATTGTATTCCAGGTACAATCAAACACCAGGGACGACCATACACCAGGGACAATCGTACACTACGGACAATTGTATATCAGGGACAGCCATAAACCAGGGACAACTGTACTCCAGGGACCATTATATACTATGGACAGTTGTATACCGGGATGATGAGGTCAGAGGCTGGTGTGTGAGAATAAGAAGGTCTCCAAGGGCAGCTCCAGCCAGAAAAATCTATTCTGTGCTACACCTCTATCAGACAGAAAAGTTATGACCCCATTCGATGTTAATTGCACTTAAATAGTGATCATTTGTACTTTTTCTGGTCTTTATCTTTCCGTTCCTGATGTGTCAGTCTAGTCTGGCAACCACAACACTCTTGACACAAACTCTAAGACTTCATTTTCATCTTTGGGTTCCTGAGGATGTATGTGGTTGGTTTGCTGCCAACTTGCTCTAGGTCCTCGGTCCTCACCCATCCTTCAGCACCCTAGCAATGCCAGGAAGAAAAATGATTCCATTCCCATGTGGGTAAGACTAGAGGACAGCCAGAGGAGGAGGTGGAATGCACCAGGTCTACCTTCTGTCGGGCCTGCGCCTGGCTTGCTTCCGCTTTCTGAACCTGTGACTCAAAGGAGAGCATTTCCACCTCCACTTGGCCCAGCCAGGTGCTCAGCTCCTCGTGCGTGGTGTGCAGCCGCCTGGAGAGCTGCAGGGCTTGCTCCAGAGTCTCCGCCACGTCGCTGCTCAGCTTTGTAATGTCTTTGTACCTTGCTTTAATGACTTCCAATTTATCTTGGATGATTACAACTTCATCACCTAAAATGGCAAAGACAGCTGTTTCCTTAGGAAAAGGGGAGAAGGGTTTCTTCAGGAACACTGTGCACATCCCTGAAGATGATGTGACCCAAAGAAGCTCTCGCTCAGGTTTTTATCTTTTCCGTGCTGCTAGAAAATCTAATCAGCTCCAGAAGTACAAATGGAAACACGGGGCGGGGCACTGTGCCTGCTGCCCCATGGGAAGGGGCATGCCATGCATCTTGGCATTGGCTCGCCACGCCTCCAGCTTGCAAAGGTCAGGGGCAAAACAGGCTGAGGTCTGGGTGAGGAAGCTCATAGGCTTCCTTGGCTCACAAGCTGCTACCGCCTGTAGCAGAATGCGTAACCTCTCATTACCCACGTGCACTTTTCCAGAGAATTCTTGCCAGCCTCTGCTTCCCTTACAGACATACAGAAAATGTATCCTTAACTTCACATTCCTAGTTCAGGGTTCTATACTAGTTAGCATTCCTCCAACTCTGACAAGTAAGGGTAATCGTTCCTAGTACTCGTGTCATCTCCCCTAGCACGTTTCCTCTCCCTAGTACACACCATCTCCCCTTGCACACGTTACTGAACTGCATATAGATTTGAAAGTGGTACTTTCCAGTGGCCAGAGTGCCTCTGAAGCAACGTTTCTCTGAGCTGTGTGACACTCTCTTCTTATGTAGATATTAAACAATCTATCTGTTTCACAGTGACTCCAGCATGGTGGTAGCAAGTTGGTGGGTTGCCACAGCATGAATCATTGTGAAGCAATCTACTTTTTAAATAAAACCACACTGTCCACCACCTGCACATTTGTCTGCCCCCCTTCTAGAGTGGAGGGCTAAGGTGACCGTCATGGGCTTCTCTGCCAAAGCTCTTTAAGTGATGAGTAATGCATACAGAGTCCACAAAGAGCTCAAATGAGATCATGAGAAAAAAAGGAGGACTGAACTCCAAAGCCCTCTTGACTGGCCCTCAAAGCCAAGTACAGATCTCTGTCTTAGAGAAGGCTCATCTGCCCTTCCCTCTACTTCTGAAGTCTTTCAAAGGTGATGCACGTGCCGACGATACACTAATATGATTTGTGAGAGGTCTCAACTGGGCTCTGTTCTCTCACCTGTGGTTTGTTTGAGTAGTTCTAAGCCATTCAGTTGTGCCTGATCCACACTCTGTTTCCGGAGTAGGATGTCCTCTTGTAGAATCTGCAAACACAGGAAGCATGTTCACATGGGGGAGAGACTGCAATCGGTGTCATCGCTCATTCTTCTCAGAGAACTTTTCATCTCTCACCTCTGAGAACCTAGGTCTCACAGAGGCGCGCGTGGGCCCACACCTCACACACTCAGACATCGCCACTGTCCTCTCGGTTCCCCTCTTCTTCCCGTCCCACCCCTGCTCACACCCTCCTTTCTGGAAGATGCTTAGGGCCTTATGACAACTGGCAATGTGGGAGGACTGAGGCACCCGCGGGCCACAGTAAAATCACAAACCACAAAAGGAAAAACCAGCTAACTGAATAAACTAAATTCTCATTTAAAAGCAACCAAAGAAGCGCCTCTGAGACGGTCTGTGATCGGACTGCTCTAGGTGAGACAGAAGAGCAACCGTACACGAATCCTGTATACACAAGCAGAATGTTTTCCTGAGTACAGCCAATCACACAAATCAAAATGGACAGGAAAGAATGCAGAAATAAGAAAGATAAAATAATAACAACAGAAATGAAAGAAAAACACAAACTTAAATAAAATAAATCAAAATACCCGAAGCTCGGCCTGCTGCTTCCACAGTCCCTCGGGGCTGCACTCCTGGACTTTGAGTTGGCTGAGCTTGCCATGCGCTTCATTCAGCCAGTTCATCAGCTCAACTTCATCCTCCCCGAAAATCTTAGCATTACATAAGGCCTGCTGGAGGAGCTCAGACCTGCTGTGACTTCTCTCTTGAATCTCAATGTACCACACTTGCGAGGTGTCTAGTTTACTCTGCACCATATCCTTATCCTCCCTGGAGCTCAAAACCTTTAAGGACTGGCCAATGCTAACAGCCTGGTGTAAATGTTTATTGTGAGTCATGATGTCATCTTCTAAGGCCTACATGAAGTTTAAAAAAAGGAAGAAAATAAAAGAATGGACAAATCAAAAATGAAAACAGAACTTAAATGACATTTGAGAATGATTTCGTTGGAAAGTATGCCAAAACAAAACAGTAACACATAACTCAAACTCATGTCACAAAGCCATAAAATAAATGGAAAAGTGTGTCTGGCGGGTGTGTGCTTTGCATCTTACTTTGTGCTGGGCAATTTGCTCCTCCAGTTTGGATGCTTGGGTTCCTATGGGCTCGCAGTTTGCCAGCCTCTTCTCTACAGTCGTCAGCCAGTCATTCAGCGGTTCTAAGGTTTCATGAAACTGCTGGGCTACCACTGAGATACCTTCCAACTGACGATTCCTGTAAATGTGCCAGGATGAAGGTCAGTCAGTGAGGAAGAATGCATGAAATGGTCAACAAAAATCTTCACTCATGTTCTTCCACTCTGTCATCCATGTTTTGTTTTTTGTGTAGACAGCCCCCTAAGGATAAAATTTCAATCTACCATCTAAAGGGCATGTCATAATAGTTCTTACATTAAATACAGTTCAACAACAAAGCATCCATCCCCACATACCTGAACCTCATGGAGGTCTGAAGCAATCTTTTCTAACAATGATGCTAGCACTTATGGGCATCGTTACAGCCCTGTTATAGCTATCAACAGCCACACAGCAAAGACAAAGAGGAAGACAGGCTGAGCGCAGACGCCACCTGTGTCTATTACAGCACGCATGTACTCACTTCATACCAGTAAGGGAGGCTGTTTAACCAAGCGGTCACACGACCCATGCACAGCTTCCCTGATTTCGGGGCAAACACTACTTCATAAAAGCACAGTGTCTGGTACACAAGCCAGAAGCAGTGGTTAATGCTTCATGGATCACACTATCATGAGCAGACATGAGTTCCTCAACTTTATGTAAGGGCTGGAGCAGTTTTGGAGAACTCTACTCGGCTGCAGAGGCCCCGGGTCCAAATCTGCTTTCTCAGCCCTCAGCTTTCCCCTAACGCTCAGGGACCATGCAGTACAGAGCAGAGCCCTGGGTGCAGCATCTAGTCCAATCATTGTGTCAGGACCTGCGTCACGATTGAGAGCAGTACTGGGTTAACCTGATGCCTCAACCTTAATTCCCAGTGAATTACAGGACTCGAGAAGTTAGCTGTAAAGTGAGTTACAGAAATTGGGGCAACTTTATACTACTACTGTATGGCTATATTACAAACTATACATACATAAAACATTTGAAAGATCTTTAATGGAACCACGTTTCCTTGTAACTTCTGGATTATCTCTAGTTATGACTCCTTTTTTTTCTAAATTCAAATGCCTATCTGGAATCAATGGAAATGAAGGCTTTGTAATGATTTTTTTTCTTTTTTGCAATACTGGATTTTGTGCGCAGGACCTTGTGTTCGCTTGCCCAGGGCTTTACCACTTGCGTCATGCCTCTAGCCCTGCTTTTTGGTGGCTGTTTTGGAGATGGAGGCTGACCCGTGTAGGATGAGGAGGGTGGACACCCACACACGGAGCCTCGGGGTCCGAGGGAAGGGCGGCGACCTGCGCTATGCGTTACCTGGCCTCTGCTTTCCCCAGCAAGGCCTCCCATCTGCTGTCCAGCAGGCCCAGCTGCTTCACCACCTTCGCCCTGTCCGCGGGCTCCGCAGTGGCAGCGATCTTTTCTCCCTCCCGCTTGATAACCTCCACGGTAGACTTGCGGTCATCCAATAATCGTTGGAGAAGCTTGAGGCAAGACATTAAGAACATACATGAAACGAACACAAACAAAATGTGCTTTAGGTATTTAGAGGGCTGGTACTGGGGTTTGAACACAGGGACTCATGCGTTCTAGGCAGATGTGCTACCATTGGAGCCATGAGACCCCCCCTGCCCTATTTTACATACTTTTGATATGTGACAGAGATACATAGTTTATATGGATGCATGCATCAAAGGACTTAAGGAGTGGAGGCCTAAAAATAACTAATTTGGCTCAATCATTCACTGAAACTGAGGCAGACACAAGGTAGGGTTTGTTTTTTAAGTAGACATTGTTGAGGCTAACATCTTTAGTACTGAGTTCTAATATAAGACTTGGACAATGCCTAACGTGTGAAACTGTAACCTCTCTGTACATCAGTTTTATAATAAAAACTTAAAAAAAAAGACTTGGAATAACCCCAATAAATAGGAAAAGTAAATAAAATAAATAGGACAAGTACTGACCCTCTTACTTGAATGAAACCAGAATCACCTAGCCACTCAATAATTATCTGCTCTGCTGAAATAATAAAAAATACTACAAACCATTGTCTTTCAAACTCTTTTCCATACTACACATCCCCTAATAGGCAATGCAGTTAAGACTCAGACCAGGCTGAGAAGTTAACAGGGCAAAAATGGGAGGTCACTATCTAAGTAGCAAGTGTAAGTAGCAACTTAAATCCTATCAGAGAATGGAAACTAGAAGAAAGTGTGCTTGCCTATCTTTCCAGAAAGACAGGTGAGGAATCTCAAAAGTAAACCAAGTAAGACCACACACTTCAGGGTATAGCAGCACCCAACAGTCAACTTAATTCTAATTACACACTCCAACAACAGTGTTTGATCTAGGGAGCCAGAACTCAGAATTAACATGGTGTATCTCATCTATTCAAAACAAACATCATGGGGCCAACCACTGTGCACAGAAAGTGTGTCTCCAACATTAAATAAGGAAGGCCTCTTCCGCCTGGCCCTGACCCATAATCAAAGATTGAGATTCAGCAATGACCCAGAAGTAAAAAGTGAAAGATGATTGGGGATCAGGATAGGACCTTGGCAGGTGGGAAGAGGAGGCGTGTTTCAAAGGAAGATCGCATGATAGCATGTTCTCTTGACAAAGGTCTGCATTCTCATACAGAGAAAAGTGCAACAGGGGCTTAGAACTGAGTGGGTTACTTCAACAGCAAAGATTCTGGAGATTACAAAGGCACAATCAGGGCTGGGAGTGTGGCCTAAGTGGTAGAAAACCTGTTTAGCAAGCACAGGGCCCTAAGTTCAAAATCCCAGTAGCACAGGCACACACACACACAAATCAACAAGTAGATTTTTATTGGTTAATCCCTGTTAATACAGAGAGGAACTTTAAGCTACCAATGGTAATAATTTCAAAAATCACATAAATGCAATAAATTTCCAGTTCTACTTCCTTAATCTTTACTTCTCATTTTATTTGTAATAGCATGTTAAAGCTTTCAAAGACTTTTGGGTATAAGAAACTAAGAGCAGAACCCAGGGCCTTCGGCCAGCGAGGTGAGTTCCCTGCCACCGAGCTGCTATGCCAGCCAGCCCCAAGCAATGTGTTTTAAATTCTTTTTAGAAATGTGGCCAAATGTGGAAACATTTAAAAATTCTTAACTGAGAAACGGTAGCTGTACGTATTGGAGCTACCACATAACATTCTGCTGTGTACATCACTATGAGAAGATTCAATCAAGCTACGCACCCTGTCTAGCACCTCACACCCCTTCTACTTGCCTGCCTTCTACACTCAGAACATTGTAAAGCTTTTGGCAATGTTGAAATACATATTATTACCAGCTTTGCTAACTGAGATAAGCCAGAGGTAGAAAGATAAGTTAAATTTTAATTATGTGACTTCTATTTGCAAAACATTAAACTAGAAGTCATGCACTTCCTTGTCTTTACAGCTGGGCAGGAGAACCTTGCCGGTGCTGAGAGACCTAGAGCAGCCCTGCCACCGCCCCACAAGGTCACTGAATGCTCTGCGCAGGACGCAGCTGTGCATGCCAAGTCCTCAGCCCTGTGGAGGTCAGCTTTCCCCGGGTGGGTCATCGTGGGCGAGCATGGCCACAAAACCTGGGCAGATCCAGTCCAACAATGGCCTCGTTCATGGGCTAACCTCCCACAACCAGCCTCCCGTGTGAGAGGACAGCGGAATGCCTGCCCAGGCCCCCCCGACCCCCGCTGGGGAAGTCCTCTCCCTGATGTCCTCCGTGCACACAGCCCCGCCCGCCCACCTGGCGCCCTGCCGGCCACATCACCCGTGTGGCAGCCTTCAGATTCACTTGTGGTCTTTCTCCCTAGCCCCTTCCTTCCCACCGAGCTTCGGGCTCCTTGAGGGACCTGTGTGGTTTTATTTCCTTAGTGCTTATGCCAACAACTCTCCAGGGTGGATGTTTAGCAAGTGATGGCTGACGACTGACAAGGACCAGCTGACTAGATACCCTATCAATATAAATCTGAAGGCACATGTTAAACTCTCCACCATTCAGAGTTAACATGCAACCACACAATGGTGTCACTGACTCACCTTCTGCTCCTGGATCTGGGCTTTCACCACTTTGAACTCTGCCGAGGGAGGCTTCTGATTGGCCACCAGCTCCTCCGTGTCTGCCATCCAGCTGAGCAGGGACTCCAGAGCATCCTGGAACCTCCCGCAGTGCAGCAGGGCGGCCTGCAGCTGCGCCGCCCGCTGCGCCACCTGCAAGGGACGGGTCAGCTCGCTCAGCAGGGTGGGCAGCTCCGCAAGCAGGCCCCGGAGCTGAGGCGCTGAAGGCGGGGCCCCAACGCAGAGGGGCCGCGGAGGACAGTCGTCGCAAGGACACTGGTTCCCCGGTGTGACGAGCAATGCGTGAACTGGATTTTCATCCTTACCACTGTGATCAGTCTTTCCTTTCTACTGCGGAGTATCAGGCATAAGGACAGAACTCAGGTTGCAAGAAAGCATTGTAGCAGAAAGACTCAGAATTTTATTTTGCTAAGTAAAGTAACTGTAAGATAGCCAACTAAACTCTGCTCTGTCCCGGCTCTCGGGCCCCTCTGAAAAGTGCTAGGAACTGGTTTTCAAGAAAATGGAGTTTCTATGTTCTACCTGGGTTATTTCCTCAAGGAACAAAGCTGTAGTTGGCATGGTACTTGAGACCTCATGAAACATATTTACATCCAACACTGCATTCCAGTTTTGTTTAGACAACACTACAACAGGAACCGACTTTAAAGAGTGACAGGGTTTAAATCTGTGCAAAACATAGGACCAACACTAACACTACTACTATCCCACTGAGCCGTCACCACCTCTGAAGAGGGGCCGCAGTCCACACACGGAATGAGGACCGCTAGCCCAGGCAGACCCTCTCATCCCTGATGTCACAGTAAAAGATGCCTGCCACTGCGTGCCGACATTAAGATGTCAGGGCACTATTTCTGGTGTACTCGGTGATGGGAGTTTAGGAAGGGGTGGGATCTGCCTCTTGTAGCTACACTGGTGTTTGGAGATCAGAGTCTACAGAGAGGCGTAGCTTCTTTCTCTTTGACAGAGTGAAGCTAGTCCAATGCATGGATGAGTGGATTTCGCAGAGACAGAGATTCCAGACTATCCGGCAACACTGAGCCATCATCTGTTCCACTAGTGACTTTCTGGGGCTAAGAGGCTGCCTGCCCGTAGAGGTGCACACGCTTTCGTGGCAGAACAGCTGTGGTGTCTGTGGCTGTGCCTCCGTCTTGGTGCGACAGTGGCGGGGATGGGCCCTAGTCCTCCCAGTTCACTGCAGTCGTGTGCGGCCCCGCCCTGCCCGCGGGTGGGCCGCGCGGTGTGCAGCCACGTGAAGAGCAGACGACGGTGACTACGCCCATGCTCACGGTGGAGAGCAGTGAGGGAGGAGGGAGGGCATACCTTCTTGTTGAGCGTCTTCCACCGTGCGTTGGCCTCGTCCAGGTCCTGCTCCAGGCCCTGGGTGCTGGTGCTCTTGGCAGCGCTCTGAATGAGACCTTGGCCCAGCCAGTTCACATCCTGCTGCTGCACCTGCAGAGGCTCCACCTCTTCTTTCTGAAACACCTACATTGGAAGAACGGTGACGGTAAGGGTTCTAGTATCAAGTAACGATCCAATGCATAATGAGCATTTACTTAGCTATCATGTAGTCAACACTATCAAATATTGCAGAGGTAAAGGTTTAATGGTCAGCGTCTATTCCTGTGCCATGGCTACCTTCTGAGTAACAGTATCAGTGCAAAGAAGAAAAAAACCAAGACACAAAAATAAATCTGCAGCATATCAAAGCTACTGGGGATACCAGAGAGTGATATGCTAAGTATATCAAATCAGATTACTCATAAAATCAAGAAGACAGAATTATGTGTCTTCTCCTTAGTGCTTCATTATCAAAGCAGGAGAGAACTATTATCTCCAATTAACTCTAGTAAAAGAGTTCTGGAAAATGCTAAGGAGAAAAGCAGTAAGATGGACACAAGATTTGAGAAAACTCTAAGGGCACAGCAGACCAAAGGAAGCTACTCTTAGGGGAGGAACACAAAGGTGCCGGTGCCTCTGTGCCTCTGGTCATATAAAACAATAGTTATCTAAAGAAAACAGGAGAAACGTGCTAAGATAGATTCGAGATTTCAGAAAACACTAAGCAGACATACGCTAGGATGGACCCAAGATGGGCCCTGCTGGGCAAGGACTCCCTTGAAGTGCTCATGAGGGCAGATGCTACGAGCTGGAGACCCAATGTGGCGGTGGAGGTCACCGGCAAGATGAAGTGGGCCTAGATGCCAAGCGCATGGCCTGCCAGAGGTGCCCAAGCACAGGGACAGGAAAAGCCAAGCATGGCCTGCCAGGGGCTCCAAGGGCACGAGCAGGACAGAAAAAGACAAGGGTGTGAGGAAATGGCTGGGGTCCAATGCACGCAGCCCTGGAGTCATTCGGAAGGGGTGCGGGGCCCTCCCCCAGGCCTATCACGCGTCACCTGCCCAGCAGCCCTGGCTCTCCTCCCCGCCTCCTGCCACTGGGCATGCACTCGCCCGTGCTCCCCAGCCAACTCGGGGCCCAACGTGCCGCAGTACACGTCATACTCCATTGCTGTCCACCTCCTTCACCCCAGTTCTAGGCCTTGGGGGCCTAGCACAGTGTCTTGAATGAAACAGGGACCCAATATTTATTTGCTGAATTGATAACGGTGTAGGAAAATTACAGTTGTGTGTTCGGGTGGATGTCATCAGTGTCTTATCAGATAACACTGGGGGGCAGGCACATCAGCTCATTCACAGTCAGTCAGCATAAATGTTTACAATGTGGAGCCTGGAGAACGCATGAGGAATATCTATTATTTTCACTAAGAAAAGGAAATTGCAGGCAAATATTAGGGTAAAATATGGTTGGGCACTCTGAGTCATTATAAACAATCAAGGAATGGTTAAACAGAACATATGGCAACGGAATAAAGGCATATCTATCCCAACAACACTTGAGGGCTAAGGCTGGGGCTCAGTGGTAGAGCACTTGCTTCGCAGGCACCAGGCCCTGGGGTCCCCGAGGCCACAAGGCCACCCGCACCACAAAATAGCATCCAGAAGAAAATCACAAGCACAGTACGAAAACACAGCTTTGCAAGATGAGGCGGCTGCAGGAGACACACTTTGCAGACCCTGGCCTGCTGCCTCGGACACAGGACACTCCTGTGTTGCTACAAATTGGTGATCATTTCCTCTACAAGTCCCTTGGTAGCCAAAAGTCCAAGCTGATTTTTTTTTCCACAGAAAATCCATTATAAACAATTTCCATACTGGCTAGCTGTTCTCTATACAAAAATACTAAATGTTGGGGCTGGGGATATAGCCTAGTGGCAAGAGTGCCTGCCTCGGATACACGAGGCCCTAGGTTCGATTCCCCAGCACCACATATACAGAAAACGGCCAGAAGTGGCGCTGTGGCTCAAATGGCAGAGTGCTAGCCTTGAGCGGGAAGAAGCCAGGGACAGTGCTCAGGCCCTGAGTCCAAGGCCCAGGACTGGCCAAAAAAAAAAAAAAAATACTAAATGTTTTAAACATCAATTATACATAATCTAAGCAATTATAGGACTCCTGCCTCCCAAAGGAAGAATTGAAAAGGTTTTCATAAATTTGCGAGGTTTTAAATTCCTGATAAGAAGTTGCAACAAGATGAAGACAAAATTTCAATACAAGACTCTTTTTTTTTCTATGTTACTTTCAAGGTTTCTACTTCTAGGAAGTAGCTATGGCCACTTACCAAGAGTGAAAGATCCGGCAATACTGCTACTGGCTTTGGTTATGGTTACTCACCAAGAGTGAGGGGCCTAAACAATGCTATATTCTTATTTTCAGGAACTTGTATAGTACATTACACTTTGGGGAAACGTTTTTAGGGCAAAAATAGTCTAATGTTCTAGTAAATTGTCTTCTTAGCTTCCGTTCTCAGCTTTAATTTTACGGCTGTAGAGCAGAGCACGTATAGGTGAGTTTGTAATAATTTTCTAAAGTGGTATAAACTATACAAAAATTATTGTCTACAAATACACAAATCCATTACAGGGAAAATACAGCTAAGCTTTTAAATTCGCAGTCCATTTGCTATGTATTCAAGAACCAGGAGACTAGGGCAGTTTTATTTTATTTTTTTCTGATCCTACCTAAATTCCTTATCTCTTGGTGGTAACATAATACCTGGGAGGAGAAACTTTCCCCAATAAACCTACAGGAAGACACACACCCAAAACACATACACAGAAAAACTCAAATTTTTTTCTAAGGCAAACTTTACCAGAAGAGTCTAATAACAGTACCAAAATAACTGAACTTTAATCTGAGAGGGAAGAAAAAAATTACAGGCTTGATAAACAGTCTCCACTTATTCCCAAGCTGCTTTCTTAGCTCTCAGAAAGCCCCGGACTGTAATTCCTACACAAAACAGCACGCCGACAAGCCCACTCCCCAGGCAGGGCTCCGGAGACCTGTCTACCATGTCCAAAAGGTCCTTAGCCATCTGTAGACCACAACAATCTCACACTGTTTGTACCTCATGACTAAGCCTGGGGAAGGTCAACAAACCCAAGAGAACTGCCCTTAAATGGCAGTGTTAAACCACAACTCCTGCAAAAGCCCGGCATTGCCCTAAATTCACTGAGGAGACTTTCTGAACAGAGGGGAGCAGCCACTCGCTGCACAACCCACAGCAGGCCCCTAGGCAGGTCTGTTCTCTTCAAGGGTCCTAATTCATGCATTAAACCGATAGCCAGCACCTTGCAGGGTGTTAGTCAACCCTCCCTTCCACTTAAACCAAGGACTTGATCATCGCTCCACACACTGCTGAGCACTCAGCCACAGAACCGGAGGCTCCTGGCACCCATGGTTTCAGGTTTCTGTGAATTCCCTGGATGGGCTGGAAACCACTGCAGACAACGTCTGACATTCCTGCCTGGGCCTCTGCTTTTCTGGGCCCTACCTTCTTTCTCACTGGCTTGAGTTTCTGGGAGCGCTTTGTGTGGGTCACCGCCACCTCCCCTTTCCCAGTAGCGGCCTGGCCGGGTTCCTCTGAATCACACTGTGTCAACCGTGTCACAGTCTCCAGCAAACTTGTGCTCCCACAATCCCCCAGGGCTGTGGGAGGGAGAGGTAAATCCTGAGGGGGGTCCTTCAGGAGCCCCCCACTTTGTGCTGCAGTTTGGGGTTCTCCAGGGTTAGCAATGTGCCCCTTTCCCCCATCTCTTGGCATCATGAATGGATGACGCTCAGGGCTCCCTTTCTCATCATCCTGCAGGTGACGGTTTTCCCTCTGGCCATTCGCACGCTTGGTTTCGCACAGTGAGGATACATCCTGCAAAGTCACTTTGAAATCATCATCCAGGCAAGCATTACCAAATGGAAGCAGTGGGATTTTCTGTTCACTGATGGAATTAGCAGAAACACATGATCTATACTGCTCTGCTTCATGCATATCATCAGTGGAGCTCAAGCTTCTCAGTCTCGATTGGTCTTCCATTATGGGGTCCTGTCCGTCCTCCCTCTCGGCTAGGGGGCCACGCAAACCGGAGTCCTCATCCTCAGAAGTGAGGGAGTTCGTTCCCCACCTGTACCTGCTGCCAGCCTTGAAAACAGCCTCTGAGCCATCTGTGGGTTCCGCTCCCGTGCCATCACCTTTGTGTGCATAGTCCATAAAGTTGGCTGGGACAAACATCCTCCATGACCGCCTATGTTCCTTCTTTTCTGCATGAGACTTAGCTTTGGGTAATCCTGAGGTCCGAATGACATCACTATTTAGTTTGAGTGCATCGAAGATCATCTTTTCATCAAGTTTGTTAGCTTCGCGACCTCTCAGCTCAAAGGCACTGGGTGCAGGCAGGCCACCATTGGAACATAAAGAACTGGCATCCAGAGTTCGGTGACCATAGGGCAGAGTACGCTCGCCCAAGTGTCTAGAGCACAGGCTGCCCTTGGAGCCCGAGTCTATCTGCTCATTGAGTCGCACGGTGTCGTAGATGGACCGCTGGGGCACATAACAGTCCTCAATGTTCAGGTCCTCCTCCTCTTCCCCCTTCCCCACGCAGGGGGGGTTCTGACGTAGACAGTCAGGCCGGCTCAGTGGCTTTCCCATCCTGGAGCTAGTCAAAACAAACACCGGAGCTGGCACAGAATGGAAGCCAGAGGGTAAAGCCTCTTTCAGGGAAGTCCACCCATGAGCAGCACTGGGCAGCACCTCCAGCATGGAGACACCAGATCCAGGAAGAGGCAACAGGAGGGGCAGAATCACCCACAGCGACCTACCGAGACAGCTGGCCTTTTACCCAGTGGACTGTCAACAGACTCAAAGCGTACGTAAAGTGCACCCAGGACAGGGAGCAACAATCGCTTCCCTCCATCTCTCCCAACCCCCAAGTTCCCTTCCACACAGTGCAAACACAGAAAAACAGTCACACACTTAGCAGTGATTCACACATAACACTCCACAGACCGTCTTTCCTTTTTGAGTCTCATTTTGCATCTGAAGTTTCTAGACTAAAATTTCCAAATGAGCAACCTTTTTTTTAAACAGGCTGAATGTTAATTTCAGCAGAGATTTGGTTAACTGTAATCCACTTCAAGATACCTTGCACAACTCCCATTCCTTTATAAACAGACCATGTTTCAGAAACTTAAAAGACAACGTGCTGTCCAGATTAAGGCACAGAATCAATCTTCAGAGAAAAGTAAGTCAAGTCTAATGTTGTAAAAATAAAAAGTTAAGCTCTTCTTTTTTCTGAGTGAGGTGAGAAGTGGAAGCTGCATAAATAATCTTGATTCAAAAGGCAGTTTTTCTTCCGGTTTGAAGCTTCTATGAGGTTATCCAGAACTACCCCAAGTGGGGAAAAATCAGACAGCAGGAGTAAAATCTAGCAGCCCTTTAAGGTAAACAGTCAGAAAGCATGTGACACCAAGAGCTTCTCTTTAAAGGAAAAAGTCCCCAAAGACTCAACTGAGATCCTTCCTTAAGGCTGACTCCACCTGAGCCACTGCAGAGCCGATGGGGTCCTGGGGTCCCGGGGTCCCTGCCGCTTCCTCTAAGGCACTGGTGGAGCTCACAGTCAGCTCCTGTCCGCCAGGGACAGCTCTGCTCCCAAAGCAAGGGAGTGCCGGCTCCGTGTGGCCGGGCTGGAGGTGGCCCTGCCGGAGCCGCCCAGCGCTGCAGAGCCTGGCGCGGCCCTGCCCCCTGCTCAGGGCGCAGGCTCCCGGCCATCCAGACGCGCTCTGTCCACAGGCGGCATCTGCCAGGTCCCGGCCCTCCAGGGCTCCAGACTCGGCTCTCACCTCGGTGCTGCACCCTCCCCCGCCCAACTTCCAGTCCAGTCATCAGCAGCCTCCCTCCCGGCCTCCCCGCCCCTCCAGGCCCCAGGCTGGATGCAACAGCTCAGGGTGACGTCAGCACCAGACTGCCTGGCCTGGCAACGCCAAGGAGGGGCTGCCAAACCCCCAGGGATGGAGGGCTTGGAGGGGCCTGGCCTGTGCCAGGAGCCCAAGAAGGCAGCATTGGGCTCCCCTCCTGCCAGCCTCACTAAAGGGGAGGGGAGGGGAGGCTCAGGTGCTCCTCCTCGCCTCAGCTATCAGCCAAGCCAAGGGCCTTTCAAGTCTCCCTTCCCTACGCCTAGGCTCAAATACCTGTGGCCCAGGAAGTTGTTGCTAGGGACCTGGCCCTGAGCCTTGTGGGGGCGGAGGAGTGCCTGGGGGAGGTGGAGAGGGGGAGGGAGAGGCAGGCCTGGTAGAGGTGGGGGTGGTGAGCCTAGTAGAGGTGGAGGTGGACATGGGTCTAGTGGACATAAAGGTAGGCCTGGGTGGAGAGGGAGGGGGTGGGGGAGGCAGAGGTGGGCCTGGGGGAGGGGGAGGCAGAGGGGGACGTGGAGGTGGGTCTAGTGGACACAGAGGTAGGCCTGAGTGGAGGGGAAGGGGGAGGCAGAGGCGGGCCTGGGGGAGGGGGAGGGGACTGGGACGTGGAGGTGGGTCTAGTGGACACAGAGGTAGGTCTGGGTGGAGGGGGAGGGGGAGGCGGGCCTGGGGGAGGTTGTACTTGCAGAGGTGTGACCTGTGACTGAGGATATCCACCCTCCTCTCTATCAGCTGGGAATTGCTGGGCTTTTTATCAAATCACAACTACGGGTGGGTTTTTAATCCATGTGCAAACACCCTTAAGTACTGTTTCACAGCAAGTTCAGTAAGCCAAACTTTAGCATCTGTAGCAGAAATCGCTGGTTTTATTTCATGCATTCTTTTATGAAAGAAATGTTGCCAGAGTAGCAGGTGGTAGCCGACTCCGGCATGGTGTCTTGTTTCAGTCACATAAAATGTCATTTGAAATTATAACTCTTTTGTACAACTACAATAAGAAATCATTTGAGGATCAAACAAAGTGGAACCTGAGTAAAGAAGGCAGTTCTGGTCCCCCCTGATAATTTTTCAGAGGTGTAGGGGAGCTCTTGTACCTTTAGTGAGAAACTCCATTCCCAAGTAATCATTATAAATGACAAAATAAAGTGAGAAAAATGCCTGTTCGTGTTCAGGCCTCTGCATGGGTAATGTTCTACTCAACACTATTATGTGCGACTGAGTATGTGGCCACCCCTATGCAGAAAAGGGATTTGCCTGTGGTCATCAATAAGAAAAACTAGACACAAAAATATCCTCACCAGCTGGGGGCAGTGGCTTACACTGCAATCCTATCTACTTGGGAGGCTGAGATCTGAGGATGAAGGATTGAAGCCAGCCCAAGCCAACAAATCCAAGAGACTCTTTATCTCCAATTAATCACCAAAGAGCCGGAAATGGAGCTGTGGCTCAAGTGGTAGAGTCCTAGCCTTGAGCAAAAAAAGGTAAGGGACAGAGCCCAGGCCCAGAGTTCACCAATGACCCAATGCTGTAATACTGAAGACAACACTGTTGCAGTACAGATGAGAGAAAGGAAGGAAATGTGAACAAGTCTCCCATGAGTGAACTCTGGGAGTTAGAGGAAACCAAGGCTCTTATCCCAGCACCACACTTGATTTAGAAGCCTGAAAAGCCACATAAACATGGCAGTATGAATCCATTTCTGTGAAGTCTGTATGAACGCCTGCCTCTAAATACTGCAGGTGCCTGACAGCAGTATTCACAGGAAGAACAACCCTCACATGGTGTAACTTACACCCTAACTCGGTGGCACAGTGTTATTCTAGTGTCAAGAAAAGGTATGAAGAACAACACGGGATCTACACTGGTGTAGGTGGTATATCTTAAAAATTTTCACGGATGACTCATTCATAAATTCAACCAAGCTCAATCACTATTTACATATGAACACATAAGATGATACTAAGCGAAATGAACTCCAAGTTATGGAAACAAGTGGTTTATCATTGTTGTTGTTATTTTCTTTTTTTTTGGCCAGTCCTGGGCCTTGGACTCAGGGCCTGAGCACTGTGCCTGGCTTCTTCCCGCTCAAGGCTAGCACTCTGCCACTTGAGCCACAGCGCCGCTTCTGGCCGTTTTCTGTATATGTGGTGCTGGGGAATCGAACCTAGGGCCTCGTGTATCCGAGGCAGGCACTCTTGCCACTAGGCTATATCCCCAGCCCCTGTTGTTGTTATTTTCAACATACCATGTGAAATTATGCCTTTTTCTTTGGTCTTTCTTCCCCATGGTTTCACCCCTGATATCACTGAAACTGATTTTGGTACCCTGGATATTGTATATACATGTACTGGAACTAGGGAAGGGGAATATCAAATGGAGAGACAAAAGATAAAAGGCAAACCAATGCAACAGCAATACTTACAAATCTAAGTGCTGTAAATCAACTATACAACTCATGGGGGGGGGTTGGGGAAGGTAGGGGGGAAATGAGGGAGGAGGTAACAAGTTGGATAAGAAATGTACTCACTGCCTTACATTTGAAACTGTAACCCCTCTGCACATCACTTTGACAATAAGTACATTTTTAAAAAAGAAGTGCTGGCTGTCAGAACACTGAGCCCTGGGGAAAGGGTATACACAGAGATGCACGCAGCCTCCGCCTGCCTCGTACAACTCTGCAAGTCCGGAGCACAGATAAAGAGCGCTGCATAGGTTGCATGTAGGAAGAGTGGAAAACACGCTCTGACTGACTGTGGTTAAGTACATTCTTTTTCTGAGTTCTTCATTTACAAGTCAGTTTGCTTACTATACCCTGACTCAAATGAAAAATCTTTGCCATTAATACATTGGAGGTAATGGGAATGATTCACATCTAGATTTCATATAAGAACATGCACAGATGAGGGAGGAGGTAACAAACAGTATAAGAAATGTACCCAAGGCCTAACGTATGAAAAACTGTAACCTCTCTGTACATGACTTTGACAATAAATAAGAAAAAAAAAAGAACATACACAGAGAACAAGCAGAGCCACTTTCTCTTCCTCTCACACTATTATAAATGTTACAGTCTGTAATGTCAATAGTATCAAGATATATCAAACTGTTACATTATTAATCCTGATATTTATATTACTTGCTCTTTCAAGAGAGAAATACATAATGAAGAGTTGAGTGATGGTTCTTCTAGAAGAGTTTGGCACTCCTTTTCAGATATAAAGGAATCACAATGCTATTTTTAAAGTGTTTTTACTTGCTTATGTCTGGATATGATCCAGCCAAATTATCCATAAACATGGATGACTCTGAAGAGTTTATCAATTGAATTATAAGGAATAGTACCATTGGCTATTTAATATTTAAAGTCAAGTTAAATCCTTTAAAGGAAATTTCCTGAAAATAATCTTGCCACCAAGTGCAACAATCCACTTAAACATGGGTTTTCAGAGCTAATAGATCAGACCTTAAGGAGTTCAATGCAATTAGGTGGAACATTCATAAAAATTAATGCTATATACCCATGAAAACTGACAAAGGTTTCTCCTGGACCCCATAGCTCTTGACAACTGGATTAGAAACTCAATGAGATATGTGTACCATGTGCTGCAAATATGAAAATCGGCAAGAATCACAATTTATGTTCTTATTTCTAAAACAGATAAGACATTAAGTAATGGAAACTGGAAGCACCCAACATTTTCCAAGCTAAGAAACGTCATTATATAAATGGCCAAGGAGTTTTCAATAGATTGAATGCTGAATAGATTAGTTTGGGAGAAATGATCACATTTTTCTTCACAAATAAGACTCTCTCTTTCTCCCCCCCCACCTTCCCTCCCCTCCCCGCAGTGGTGATGATGCTAGTGGTGCCTTTCAGTTTGCCACATGCTCTCCACGTAATGGTGAAAAGACTCCTTGGTCCCCTGGCTTTCCCTTCTTTCAGTTCTCATTGCACCCCTTCTCAACAGGACCAGGTGGGGTGCCCGCCAGGAGCAGCTCCCACAGTGGCCGCCTTTTTTTTAGCACTCCCGGGGTGGGAAATGAAGGCCAGACTTTTCCCAGCACCAATGCACAGAAAACCTGGAGGAGCTGAGAGCATGTTAGGTGTAACTAGTAAGAGGACTGCTTGATGACTGTTACGGAAACCCTCAAGTTTTGCCACAAGTCTACAGAAAAGGCCAATGTTTCTATCTATAGAAGAGTCACTTGTAAGCTTTTGTCTTTGAGGTAGCAATTGCTACTGGGCTATTAATTATCTAACATGGAATTCTCAAATGATATATGAAATCTTAATGTCTGTATATCAGAAAGAAGAGTATTGAGAGTTTTGTAAGTCATGTTGGACTTGAATGCACTATCCTACTGCCTCAATTTCCTGAGTGCTAGGATAATAGATGTACACCACTGAGGTTCTGTTAGAATCACAGGTTTTAAAAATGCCTTCAAACATCTGGGCTTCAATGGCATTTTATAAATAGCCAATCCTAATAAGAAATTATTTTGAGGTTCTATTTCAAACTTCACTCATGTGCTTAAAAGACAAACACCGTGAGCAATGTGCCAGATACAACGACACACAATCTGGAATGTGACTGACAGTCACATTCCCTGGGAGACAAACTTGGTAAAGTGTGTGCGCACACGCGCCTGCTGGGAACCAGACCTGAGGTGTTACACATGATGAATACACACCCTTCCACTGAGCTCTATCTTCAACTTAATTTATAGTTTTGCACATCCTGTTTTTAGGTGGACTTAGTTTATTCTCTGTGTGCTAACAGTGCTCTACAATTGCACGTTCCTTCCCGGAGGTTTATCCACGCCAGCACTTGGCTCTCAGGGACCTGTGAACAGGGATGTGTCTACCTGCGCTCCTTTGAGAAGCGACTTCTGCTCTCCTGTCATGCACGAGGCCGCCATGCTAACCTGAGGTCCCGGCCACTGACTACCCTAGAGGCTATCAAGTGACAGAGGAGCCTACATCATCCAATCAGAATAGTTTATCCCTCATCCTCTGAGGCAGGCGCCCAATAGCTTGTTGTAGGAAACCAGGATAACACAGAGTGACACACCGCCTTCCAAAGTATGAAATTTTGCAAGAAAAAAGTTTGCAGAAGACTTCAGACAGCGAAAGAACCAGCAAAGACAACAATTGACTATTAAAGAAATCTCTGGAAATCAAATATATAGAGGTCAGAGTATAGCTCTGGTCAGGATTCCCCCCTCCCTGCCCCCCGTGTCAGCCTCACACTCGCCAGCAGTGGCTCAAGCACGCTGGACCTCCTGGCCGCATCCTGAGTCTCCACAGAAGATGCTCCGCCACCACCCCTGCCCTGACCGCACAGAAGTGCCCGTGTGCCGGGGCACTGCCCCGCACACTCACACGGCAAACACCGCCTGGAAAGCCTTCTACCGTGCCGCCTGCACTCTCTCTGCCACACCGCCTGGCACTCTCTGTGACACGCTGCCTGGCACTCTCTCTGACACGCTGCTTGGCACTCTGACACGCTGCCTGGTACTCTCTGACACGCCGCCTGGCACTCTCTCTGACACGCCACCTGGTACTCTCTGACACGCCGCCTGGCACTCTCTGACACGCCGCCTGGCGCTCTCTGCCACGCCGCCTGGCACTCTCTGACACGCTGCCTGGCACTCTGTCTGACACGCTGCTGGCACTCTGACATGCCGCCTGGCACTCTCTCTGACACGCCGCCTGGCGCTCTCTGCCACGCCGCCTGGCACTCTCTGACACGCCGCCTGGCACTCTCTGACACGCCGCCTGGCACTCTCTCTGACACACCGCCTGGCACTCTGACACGCTGCCTGGCACTGACACGCCGCCTGGCACTCTCTGTGACACGCTGTGTGGCACTCTGACACACTGCCTGGCACTCTCTCTGCCATGCCGCCTGGCGCTCTCTGACACGCTGCCTGGCACTCTGCCACGCCGCCTGGCACTCTGTGACACGCCGCCTGGCACTCTCTGCCACGCCGCCTGGCACTCTCTGACACACCGCCTGGCACTCTCTCTGACACGCTGCCTGGCACTCTCTCTGCCACGCCGCCTGGCACTCTGCCACGCCGCCTGGCACTCTGTGACACGCCGCCTGGCACTCTCTGCCACGCCGCCTGGCACTCTCTGCCACGCCGCCTGGCACTCTCTCTGACACGCCGCCTGGCACTCTGACACACCGCCTGGCACTCTCTGACACGCCGCCTGGCACTCTCTGACACGCCGCCTGGCACTCTGACACACCGCCTGGCACTCTCTGACACGCCGCCTGGCACTCTCTGACACGCCGCCTGGCACTCTAACACGCCGCCTGGCACTCTCTCTGACACGCCGCCTGGCACTCTAACACGCCGCCTGGCACTCTCTCTGACACGCCGCCTGGCACTCTCTGACACGCCGCCTGGCGCTCTCTGACACGCCGCCTGGCACTCTCTCTGACACGCCGCCTGGCACTCTCTGACACGCCGCCTGGCGCTCTCTGACACGCCGCCTGGCACTCTGACACGCCGCCTGGCACTCTCTCTGACACACCGCCTGGTGCTCTCTGCTACGCCGCCTGGCACTCTCTCTGCCACGCCGCCTGGCACTCTGTGACACGCTGCGTGGCACTCTCTGACACGCCGCCTGGCACTCTCTGACACGCCGCCTGGCGCTCTCTGACACGCCGCCTGGCACTCTCTCTGACACGCCGCCTGGCACTCTCTGACACGCCGCCTGGCACTCTCTGACACGCCGCCTGGCACTCTGACACGCCGCCTGGCACTCTCTCTACTACTTCTAAGACATTGGCCACCACCTTTCCATACCAGCTAGAAACTTTTGTAATGAAATCAGTCAGTGAAGATGAAGCATTCCCGACCTTGAATGTCTCAAGCTGCTGATTGATGGCCTCCGTTTCCGTGCCCACGGGACCCTGGGACTCCTCGTGCGCCTCGGCCTTCTGGAGTCCATCGGAGAAGTCTCCCAGCTTGCTGTAGAACTCGCCGAGGCGCTCGCTGGTGGCTGCCACCTCCTCAGCGCGGGCTTGGGCGCGGTCTAGCAGCTTGTGGCACTGCTTGCTCAAGGCCTCCAAGTCCCTTTTGATTCCCACCAGGTCAGGAGTGGTTTCCTCCGAGGCCAGCATCATCTTGCAGGTTTTATTGGCATTGTCGTTGCTCGCCATGAGGGCTTCTAGTTTCTTCAGAAAGGCTTGGATGGCCTCCCTTTGATTCTGCAGTGTGTTCCTATCTCTCCCCACGGGGGCCATACCATCCAGCTCATCATCGCACTCTGCAAACTGGGAGAACATCTCTCGGATGGAATTCTGAAAGTGCCCAATGCCCTGAAGTTTGGTCTCTAGGAAGGAACACCTGTCTGCCACCTGCTGGCTCAGTGTGCTGTGCTCCTGAACCAACGTCTCCACCTGCAGTAAAACCTCCACGGTCCCCTTCGCATCCGCAGCCCCCGCCACAAGGTCTTGCACGAGCCTTTTGGCCGCATCCACCTGCTGCCCTGTGCTCTGCAGAGATCTCTGCTGAGCCTGCAGCACGCTCAGGTGTTTGCTGCTGTGAGCCTGCGGGCCCAGTGAGTCATGGACACTCAGCTGTTCCTTCGCACACTGCAGCTGCCTCTCAGCGTCTCTGGAAACTTCCTGTAGCTCTTTCCACTTCTGGGCCATGTTCTCCAGGGAGGATTTCTTGCTGTGAAGCTGCTCTGTGACCAGGTGGACCTTCTGCACCACCGAGGTGCTCTCGTTGGTAACAACCTCCTTGTCCACCTCGCACACACTGAGCAGACATGCAGCTGTGCTGCTCAGGAGCTCCACCATGCCAAAGTGCTGGTCCATTTCCTTCTGAAGAGACTTGAGCTTGGCAAGAGAGCGCTCCGTCTCAGCAGGATCCAGACAGAACGTCACCTGGTCCAGGCTGTGCTGGCACGTCTCGATCCAGGGCTGGAGGGTCTCCACGTGCGCTCTGTACTTGAGTGCTTTCTCCAAAGCATCCTGTAACTTGGTCTCTCTGTCCTTCGTCTGCTGCTTGAATCCGTCCCAGGTGGTTTTAATGGTGTTGAGCTGCAGCTGCAAGGCTGCCTTCTCGGCCCCTTGTGTTTTCAGTAGCAGATTCTCGCCTTCTGCCATGGTTTTCTCATAAACAGTCGACTGGGCAGTCAAGGTTTGGCCAAAGTCTTTCTGATCTTTAATTAAGGACTCCAGGACATCAAATTTGGCTGATATTGGATGAGCCCTGGCTTGCTCTTCTTTCTTGGTATCCAACCAAGCCTGGAAATCTCTGGACATTTGTTGAAATTGATGAGAGCTTGCACAGGCTGATCGAAGGTGCTGGACATGATTCTCTGAAAGGGAGCAAAGTATAGATATGTTTGCTTTACATTAAAGTGGAAATTTAATCTGTGAAAAGACAATTTTTAAAAATCTCCAAATGCAGTCTGCCTCAGAATTTGGACAGGGTAGTCTAAAAGTCAGGGCTTCTAGCACTGACTACGTGACCTCAAAGCAAATAAGTTACGGGCAGAGGAGAGAAGCAAGGAGAGGCAAGTACAACAGTAAAGAATGACTCAGGCAGGAAGCAGAAGGAAGACAAGAGAGGAAAACAAAGAAATCGAGTCAAGGTGCATCAAGGAATGGGGCACAGTCACACACAGGGCCGGTTCCAGTGTCTCTCTGGTCCAGAGGGGGAGAGAGAGCTGTGGTGGTCTAGGCTCTGCTGAGGAACCACCCATCTCCTATCAACTATGACTTTTGGCTTCTATAACTCTGGCGGTATGGAGGAGGTTTGATTATGTACCTGGATCTTGCAGCTCTGAGGAAGTTAAGCCAGGTACCACCCCAACAGTTTCTATGTGCTACCCTAAATTGCTTCTGGATCAGTAACTGGTCTGAAATAATTGCTGTAGTCAATAATAATTTTAAAATCCAGTCAGTTGGGCTGGGAATATGGCCTAGTGGTAAAGTGCTTGCCTAGCATGCATGAAGCCCTGGGCTCGATTCTCAGCACCGCATATACAGAAAAGGCCAGAAGTGGCGCTGTGGCTCAAGTGGCAGAGTGCTAGCCTTGAGCAAAAAGGAGCCAGGGACAGTGCTCAGGCCCTGAGTCCAAGCCCCAGGACTGGCCAAAAAAAATCCAATCAATTATAAAATATAAACTGGGTATATACTAGGTATAAAGCCTAGAAACTAGTGTTTATTTTTCAGACAGAAAAAGCATAGCCTGCCTGCCTGCACCTCTTGCCTTGCACCACCTGACTCGCTGGGCTCTCAGCCTCCGGTACCCAACAGCACTTCAGCCGTAGCTCGGCTGCACAGGCGAGCGGGAGGCGGGGCTTGGGGTGACGCTGGCACGGGTGGGGCCCCTCTGGAGTGCCAGAACTACAGCAGCACTGGCAGGAGGGCCTGAGTTCAAGGACAGCCTAGGCTACACAGTGATTGCTAAGCCAGCCTGCGACACTAAGCAAGACCCGATCTCGATCTCAGAGCCTTGCCCCCACCTGGAGAGAAAAAGCCACATTTCACCACAAGATTTTTCTTTGATAAAATCAAATAGGTAAGAAAATGTACCAAGTCTCCTTAAGAACTACTCACCTATTTTTTTCTGATGAAATAAGAAAAACGTGAACTTAAAATCAACTTGGAAGCTGTGTGCTAGTGGCTCACGCCTGTAATCCTAGCTACTCAAGAGGCTGAGATCTGAGGATCACATTTCAAAGCCAGCCCAGGCAGGAAAGTTAACCAGAAGTGAAACTAAGCGTCGTACAGTGCTAGCTTTGAGCAAAAAAGCTCAGGGACAGCACCCAGGCCCCAAGTTCAAGTCCCGCAACTCACACACAAAAAAATCAATTTGGAAGACATCAAATTTCAAGTGTATAAATTCATCAGGTGAATTGTGTCAGAAGCCCTATGTCTGTCCTGGGCCTTCACGTGCCGGGCTCATCACGGACCTGTTGCATACCCCGGCAGCCCTCATCTTCCGCCTGGCTGCCCTTGGGGCTCGGGACGGCCGCTCTGTCCCCCGAGCAGCCCCCTCCTCCACCTGGGTGCCCCTGGGGTCTGGAACAGTCAGGGACCATGGTGTGTGCCATCCTGACCCATGGAAGTGTAAAGAGCGGACAGACAAACCTGCTTTGTGCTCAACGTCGTGGAATGACTTTACGACACCCTCCAGCTGCCTGGTGAGCTCGGCCTTCAAGTACTCCTCCCTCACCAGGGCTGCCAAGTCCTCGCTGACCTCCCGCGCTGCTTTTATCTGCTGCTTCTCCTGCTCTATGTCCTGCTGCAGCTCTTGGGCCGCTTCCAGCTGCTGGTTCACAGCACCTGGGCCGGCGCTCAAGGCGAGGCCGAGCCGGTTGTCCAGCTCGGCCAGCTTGTCAGAAAGCCCTCGCAGCAGGCTCTGATACTGGGTGCTTTTCACAATGGCTTGGTCAATCCGGTCGCATCTGTCACTCAACTGTCCCGTCAGGCCATCCCACTTCTGGGTCACGGCTGCCAGCTGCTCCCTCACGATGTCGTGTGAGGAGAGGTCCTCTCCGGGTCGGCTCAGGATGCCCTGCCCCGCGGCCACCAGCTGCTCGTACTGGGGCCTCCGTGTGCCAAATTCTTGCAGCAGGATCTAAAGGGACAAAGGCAAACACAAACAAACTACTGTATAATTTTACAAAACATGACTTTCAGCATCTAAGAGACTTAGGGGTTTCCATGTTTTTATTTTTTAGTTAATACTTTCCTAGCTTTAATTTTGAGGGCAGCCTAGGTAAACGAATTCAAAATGCTTTAAGGTGGCGTCCTGTCTAAAATAGTCACACCCTGCGATGGAAAGGAAAGCGAGTGCTCTGGTAGACACGGATGCTGCTGCTGGAAAAGTTCATACATACTAACAGCACATGGGCCTTTCCCTACTCGCAGGATTCATGGGATGCTCTGTAGCGTCCTGCATTAAAGAAACTCACAGTGATAACAGCGTTAGAATAGGTTGCACTCATGTTGTACTCATTTCCAAGGTTTTTTGAAAGACTAAACTTTTCTAAGTTTTGCTTGGAAAGCATGTTGCTCAGAATGTACCAATTTAACATGACTCGCCAAAGAATTGAGCCAAGATCTCTTTCTTTTACTATATTTTATCTTTTTTTAATGTTTTCGTCTACCTTGTATTTATCTACCCATCCCTAGATTATTACTCTCATGAGTCAAACATTTCTCCCCCATACTTATTTTTCTATCTTTGTTTTCATTCTCTTTATGTTATGAACAGACATGAGCTTGTACATGTAACTGTAAATTCCTGGGCCTGACTGCATTTTCATCAGCTACAGAGCCTCCTTCCTTGCTCTGAGACCACCACTCACACCTAGTAACATCTAAAACCACAGCGGAGCTTCTGCTGTTGCACTGTGCCCTGGGCTTCGATTGTAAGGGGTCTCCCTGTGGAATTATCTGCCCTGTAATTAAGACTCCTGTGCAGTCCACTGTACCTCATCCTCTTCCTACTCTGGCTCCTCTGCATTTTGCTGCACAAGTTTTACACATTTCGCTATCTACTATCACCATCAAAATGAATAAAACCTCAAAGGGGTACTTTCCAAGCAATAAAAACCGCAGATTAGCTTCTCATAAAAACTTTCCTAACTGATCCCATTAAAAATTCAAAGATGGGCCTTGTCAACAGGGTCTCACCAACCACAGTGTGAGCGTCGCACTCTGAGGCGACCCACCCTCAGGCTCCAGAGGCCTCCCCTGGGAGGCGCTACACCACATCTCCCAGAAAGTCACGGCTTTGGGGAATCCCAGGAATCACGGGGTGGTGTCTCAGGAGGACCTGAAGCGTCCCATGCATCCTCTAGTGCCGTCAAGGCCACCTGCCCAGAGCTAGTGGATTCGTAACGGCACTGTTTGTCCTGGCAGGTCGCAGCACTGCACCTTGGTTGGCTGGGCCATCTGCCAGGCACTGTTCACCTGAGCCTGCTGTCCTTATGTGAAGTGCTCACTTGCGCCCGCTGTCCCTGCAAGCTCACCTGCGCCCGCTGTCCCTGCAAGCTCACCTGCGCCCGCTGTCCCTGCAAGCTCACCCGCGCCCGCTGTCCCTGCAAGCTCACCCGCGCCCGCTGTCCCTGCAAGCTCACCTGCGCCCGCTGTCCCTGCAAGCTCACCCGCGCCCGCTGTCCCTGCAAGCTCACCTGCGCCCGCTGTCCCTGCAAGCTCACCTGCGCCCGCTGTCCCTGCAAGCTCACCTGCGCCCGCTGTCCCTGCAAGCTCACCTGCGCCCGCTGTCCCTGCAAGCTCACCTGCGCCGCTGTCCCTGCAAGCTCACCTGCGCCCGCTGTCCCTGCAAGCTCACCTGCGCCCGCTGTCCCTGCAAGCTCACCTGCGCCCGCTGTCCCTGCAAGCTCACCTGCGCCCGCTGTCCCTGCAAGCTCACCTGCGCCCGCTGTCCCTGCAAGCTCACCTGCACCTGCTGTCTTTGGGTGCTCAGCATGTTCGGGTCAGTTGACAAGGGCCCCAGGACATTGACCATAAGCTCCTTCTCCACAAGCCACTGTTTTAACTGGGTCTCTGCAGTCTGGAATTGGGTTAGGTTATTGGAGGACTCTTCCAGCTTTTGATGTCTATCAACTGTCAATTGGTTGAGTTCTTGCCACCTAGAATCTAAAAGAAAAAGGGTAACATTGGTATTTGTATTTTTATGCATTTAATACTACAGCAAAAGATCTGAATCTGACTGCAGAAGACTATGAGACATTCTTAAAGTAAACAAGACCCTGTGATCTCTTCCTTTTACAAATCCTAGAATGTCTGTTTATTCAACTTCTATAACAAAGATCTTTGATGTTCTTTAGTATCATCAAATCTTTATTTCAAAGCAAGTGGCTTCCAACCCTGAATATTTATTTCAGTAATTCTCCCTTATTCAAACCATACATTGACAACCAGCTGCTTGGGCTCAGTGTGGCTGACCTAACAGAGAACCTGCCTAGAAAGCATAAAGCCCAGAGTTCAAATTACAGTATTGTAGGGAAAAAATGATCAGCTGCAAGAAAGGTAGTTGGAGCTCTCACTGGTGCACTGGTAGTTTTTTCCTGTTTTTTAGAATTCTTTCAAAGGTTATATTCTTTCTCATGTCACTGAGATACAGTCACTCAAGATTCATTATTTATATAACTCTCTCAACTATCTACTTGATCCCAGAAACCACAATGATAATGGAACTCAGAAAGGAAAATAAGCATTACAGGCAATGATGTTACTCAGGGCCTAGCATTTTGTTAGCAGGCTCCCACCACCTCTATAAAAATTAATCGCTTGTTTGGCATCTCTCTAAAATGCCAATTCTCAGAGCAATACAATCTGAGATGATCATTTGAAATAGCTAAGAGACAGTTTCTAAAACATTAAAGAAAATCCCAACCTGAGTGAGGCTACTGGATATTTTAAGAAAACAGAGGAGGTTCTGCCCCTCGGCCTTCGTAGCACCCACCTATGTCCATCAGCATTCGCTTCCACTTGGGGGCCTCAGGAGCATCAGGGCTCTCCTCCACCAGCTCTGTCAGTCTGTCTTTCAACTCCTGGACCTTGTTTACATTTTGCTTCAGTTCTGCTTCAAATGACTATGAAGGAAAAATTATCTACATTAAAGTATGCCAACATCAGAAGGCCAACCAGTATGGTGGCTCATTTCATTGTTCGCTAGCATGACCAGAGAAAGAAGAAATCCATGGCTGAACTCAAGTAGGTGGGTAAGAATTCGTCATCTCCTCTTTTCTCTGCATCTTCCACTTCAGGACAGAGGACCCCACCTAGGAATGCTATAACCACGGGATAATAATGTCTCTGTTATGTGGGAAGAACTTCAGATTCTCAAACAAGACACACTGGAAAAAACCCAGATGACATCAGTAAAACCGTAATCAGTCAGAAAATCAGCCTAGAAAGGCTGCCCGAGTCTACTAGCAAAAAGGCACGCTTGAGGACAGCACCCTACAGAGTTCAGGCAAAGGGCAGTGATTTGTGTAAAATTTCCATCATTACTAGCATGGAAACCTATTTTCCCCATCTTGATGACTCTAGGGAAGAAAGGCGAAGCATGAACTGCTTTCTCTAATACACTCACTCCTAAACTAAATCTTTCCCAGCAGTGGGTGGGCTAATATCCCAGAGTGACTGAATTAAGGTGACAATTCAAGGCAACCTAACAGTCCACTCCTAGTTACAATGTTGGATTGCAGAAACTGTGACTGCTACCACTTATCTCTACACTACAGCACATTAAATAAAACCATCAGTTTGTGTGTGGAAGGGCAGAAAACAGAACAGAGCCGCTGACCACTGGAACACCCAGTGCCAATTCACTGTCCACCTGTGTCTGCAGGCGCCATGGCAGGACCTAGAAGGACCCAGGCAGGACGCGGCAGGACCTGGAAGGACCCAGGCAGGACCCGGAAGGACCCAGGCACCCCAGGAGGACCCACCTTATTCTGCTCAACCTGAGTCTTCACACCTTCCACGTCAGTAGGCGTTGGTGTCTGGTGCCACTTTGTGGCAGTTTTGTTCATCTTCTGTAACCACTGCATCATTGTGCTTGATTCTTCCTGAGCCCTTTGCAATCTGGACAGTTTAGAGTTGAGTTCTGCTAGCCTGTCCTTGAGTAAGAGGCCAAGGTCTTCATAGCCATGACTTATGTCAGTCATGTCCTTTTTAATGGATGTTAAAGCTAGGAGTAAGAAAAAAGTGTACTGACTTGTTCAAGCATTTGAAGTAGAGATCTAGAAATGAAAGGTTTTTTTAACATGGTGTTTCCTTGCATTTGTCATTACTAAGTCAACTATAGAAAACTAGAGGTGGTTTAGAACCAAAAGGTTAGATGGTCCTAGTACTATATAGTGACAACAAATATCTCAGGAACTCTTCATAACACAAGTGAGATAACAGAGGCATTTTTTCATGGAATAAAACAGCCAAATGATAAAAATATATTCTTTTATCACCAAACTCAATGACTCAAATGTGGTCCCGTGACAAAATATCTGACATTAAGCAAAAAGAAGGAAATCAAACCAATGTCCAACTTCATTACTGATTTCGTTAGAGATGAACAATGTTCATAGAAGATTATATAAAATGCCTTTAGGGCCATTGTAACTATCCAATTAAAAGCCACTTTAAGTCCATAGAAGGTTATATAAAATGCCTTTAGGGCCATTGTAACTATCCAATTAAAAGCCACTTTAAGTCATGCAAAATTTCAATATAACTGTTACCTCCTCATGGATTTCTCTCTCAAAGAATAACAAGTTACATTAATCAATAACCAGGTAAAATTACCATTCACCTTTATTTGCCAAAAATTCTTGGGTGTTTGTATCTGTTCCCTCACCATTTAACATGACTCCACCTGTAAAAATAACAATAGTTAAGCCATCATAGTTTCCTCTAGTATTTCTATGCATTAATAGTAGATGGTGCTGAACAAAAACGTAGTAATCATTTCTCAATGTAACTTAATCACTTTGAAAATATAAAAGAATGACTCAGCTTCAAAAGCAAATGAAGGTCCACAATTTGAATATTAAACTGTACCCTTTTCTCTGTACATCTGTATATACATGTATATATGTGCATATGGCAAATAAATTTCTTTATAAAGGTATATATTTATAATTCTTTTCATCGTTGAGACTCTAACCCATGGCCTTACACAGAAAGCAAGCACTGTAACACTGAGCTGTACCTCCCGTCCTGTGTAACTCATTGTTAAAGTAGTGAAATTATTGCTTCAACCACTAGAACGACAAAAATTAGTTGCTAAATGTGAATTATCAGAAGTTTATCAGCAGTTTAGAGTTGAGTTCTGCTAGCCTGTCCTTGAGTAAGAGGCCAAGGTCTTCATAGCCATGACTTATTTTGCTGCTGAAGTTACGTTCATAGTAAAACTGCCAAAGTTCAGAAGGTGCTCAGTAGAGAGCACTGCTGAGTGAGCCTCCAGCGCCTGCCTGGGAAAGCGTCGGCCTCGTGGCGGATGGAGTGTGCGCGATGTACCGTCAGTGTTATCACAGGCTAACGGAGACTGAGCCATGTAAAAGACAGGAACGACAAGGGAAATGCAGAAGCAAAACAAATGCGGCTCCCTCACTCTGAACATCATGCCCACCAAGAGGGCAGGGTGGGTGGGGAGCCCTGGGACTCCTGGGACTTCCTTCCTGACTCAATGGTTTAATCCCAGACCACTCCCTGCTGCCGGACTGGACAATCATCCAAACCGATGCAGATGAACTCCTGGCTTGAGACCCTGGTGGGAGCTAAAGACAGTCCACTCCCTGCTCAGCAAACATGAAGGACTCCCTGAGTAGTGACTACAATTTCCCTTTCACTGAGTAACCTGCTCCTTTCCCATAGTCAGAACATTTAAAATTCAACTAGGATTTCTCAGCCTGCATCTGTGGGTGACCTAGGCAAATCACAAAGACATTGCTGAAATGGACCATGGAGAACCAAACTCAGCAGAAACATTTTACCATCTGAATCTTAAGTTTTGTCTCATTAAAAGAAATCCCAATGTCATTTCAGGTAGGGTACAAGGGTCCTAAGGACGCTCGATCCCCATTCCTACCATGGCTGGCAGCTACCAAAGAGCCATTCTTGTTTATTACAAATGTGAAGAATGGCAAAAAATGAAAATAAATAAATACAAAAGAATTCCTTTTCTTTAAAACAAAAAAGCAACCTGACATTTCAGGAAATCTGATTAGGAGGGGGGGTGTCATCACTTCTTTGAAATGGGGTGAATAGAGTGGAAGAGGTGGCTGGCTGACAAAGCCAGCTGGACTGTGGGCACACAATAGGGGTGGCTGGAGGCCTGGTGGGAGAGGATAGACCACAGCAAGAGCTCAGAGACTCAGGACAAAGATGGGAGCGCTGCCCTCCGTCTACACTGGTTTTAGAGATCTTTATACACTATGTTTGAAACTAAAAATTCCACCTGTGCCTTCACACTGCACCTCCCCTCCCCTGGAGCAGAGCTGGGGTGGAAGCAGCCGGCTAACCTGCTACGCACTCACTTTCTTATGAAGAACGCACAGGACAAAGGAAATGTGCATAAAACAAGAGTGAAGAGCCCTTTTCCTCCAAGTTCTTTTCTAGGTCTGCTACACTCAATTCTTTATCGAAGACTATAATGAGAAAAGAAATACTTCCAACAGAATTTCAAAGTTCCATTTAATAAAAAACTTAAAAAGGAAGCTACAAGTTTCCACTGATCACATTCCTTATTCATATTAGCATGTTCATGTAGATACACTTGATTTGTAGTACTTCATAAATGAAACATGAAGAGGGATCTGCCATTGTAGTGGTACATACACTTTCACTGAGAATTTTTACTATGATTAATGACACCAACTTTCTCATCACTTCTTCGGTGTTTCTGAGGTTACCCTCCCCGTTGACTTGAAAACGACACAGGTAATAAGAGCAAAGCACTTACCTGGTTTAACTGCCGCCATGGCTTTGGCAGGCGTGGTCAAGGCACTCATGAGGTTACACAGTGAGGTCCCACTACTGTTGACTTTCTGAATTTCTGTACTTTTTGAACTCCACTCTTCCTGTAATTTCTTGAGATATAAAAAGTCTTCTTAGTATTCTCAGAGTTGCACATTATAAGTTCTCAAACATATCTTGAAATGGCAATGGCTGAGCTCTGATCTGTGGGGTAGTGAGCGGAGACAAAGGCCTCATCCCTGCCTGTGCCCAAGGCCGGTGACTGTTAGCCAGGCTAGCAGGGAGGGGTGAGGAAGGGCCAGGTGACTGTTAGCCAGGCTAGCAGGGAGGGGTGAGGAAGGCCCAGGTGACTGTTAGCCAGACTGGTGGGGAGGGGTGGGGCGGGCCCATTCTGCATTCCGCTCCCGGCTAGGCAGGTGTAGGTGTAGGGCTCTGCTGGCTGTCATGGATTCTGAAGTAACTGTTAACTGTAAGTTCGTAGGACTGTCCACTGGTCTATCTGTACGACTGTCAACTGTACATCTGTCCTAAGATGAGATATGAAACAATAAAATAAACAGGTGAGAACCAAAATTGCATCTGAAGTTATTTATTTTTGGTGCTGGTCCTGAAGCTTGAACTCAGGGTCTGGGTGCTGTCCCTGAGCTTTCTTGCCCAAGGCTTTATCACTTGAACCACAGCTCCATGCCCAAGAGTCTCACAGACTTTCCTGCTTGGGATGACTTCAAATGTCGAGACTCAGATATCACACTCCTAAGTAACTACAGTTATAGGTGTGAGCCACATCCTCCAATTGTAAACATTTAGAGAGGAAACTGCCATAACTTGTTATAGCTTTTATAACGAGCATTATTTGTACAAGAGACTTAAATAACTTCCATATTCAAATACTGGCTAAGCTAGAATCAAATTCTTTGGTGATGAAAGGAGACTTCTTACTTCCTCCTCTGAGGAGTAGTTTAAGAAGTGACTCAAAGTACAGATCTGGTGGGGAGGGAAACATCTAAGGCAGGCCACAACTCAATTCATATATCTATTAAAAATAAAATTAACTGAAAGTTTAGACCCCTCCTCAAAGGCTCAATACCATAGTTCCCAAAAGTCATCAAAACTACAGAGAAGGTCTAACTTTGTGACTCTAGATCAAAGGAAGCTACTTTTCATTATAACATAGGCAAACACAAAATACAACCAGTCACCTGAGTTTCTTCTAGAGATCTTTCTAAATCCTTGGCACCCAGGGAAGGCTGTACTCCAGGAACATTCTCTGTTGTTTCTTTTATCCATGACTTCAGTGATTTCACAAGGACTTGGAAAGCTTCTAGCTTCTCTTGACAAGAAGTTACAGCTTCTTTTCTAGTTCACAAAAATCATACCAGAATTTAAGCTATAAAAGGAGAGGTGCTAAAAAAATGAAATCACTATGCACTAATTAAATGCAGCCATGTTGGGTTTCCCATTAAATCGTCCTCCCTGGGTGGCAATGAGATCAGCTAGATTCCTGCCTCTTTCTCAGGCAGCGTTCATGGACAAGAAGTGCTATCAGGAAATCTGCATCCTTCATGTACAGCTCCCTCTGCTATGGAAACTCAAGGGGTACAGAAAGTTTTATCACTATTTGGGTTCCATGAGCTTTGCTCTGTCCACCTCATATGGTGCTTAATGCAGCCAGGCAACCCAGAAAGGAAAAAGTACACACTTGGACCCATAGGCCACCTACTGGTCTCTATGGGATACTACAGTCAATTACTGGAAGGGCCAACAGGGCTTTGTGGAGATGAAAGAAATGAAAGTTGGTGACTGGAGGGATCACACTTTTAAGGGGTGCCCCGCAGAAGAGAGTCCAGGATCCCAGAGTGACCTGTGTGGATCTTTCTACACTCTCCGCACCTTGCCATTCCACAGGCACTGGCATGTGGAGGATGCAAGCGTGTGTGCCAGCTTGCAGAACTCTGGAGAGGAGATGCGCCACCGGGACTAAGCACTGGTGACTATACGGCTTAAAGCTGGACACCTCTGGAGGAAAAAATAACCTGGAGATTCCCTAGGAAAACCAGTTCTTCCACGCAAGGTGAATTATCTATCACATGACACACTGGGAAAATCCAGCTTCACAAGCAGTAGTATCAGCAACCTCTACAACGTCTTACATAGAGAAATGGGGAGAAATAAAGGAAAGCGAGATGGCCAGTTCCTATTTTGGGGCCCTGCATGTAAAATTCAGCAAAATCAGATGTGAATTTTCAACTGCATATCATCTTTAAGCAATAAACTGTTCTATATTAAAAGGCCACTAATAACTACATTGAAGCTTGCACAGCGTCTGAATTGAGGCCAGGAAGTAAAGAACTTCTCTCTTTGCCAATAAAAAGGCGGGATTTGCCAAAGCCTGGGAAGACAGCAGTGATCTTCAGTTGTTTTCAGTTATGCACCACCACTACCACCACCATTTTTCTTACACAATGCTTGCTACTCTTATGGAAGAAATACTGAGTTTTCCTCCTAAATAGTTGAACAAATAACATATGTGATCTAGAGAACAATAAAAATATAGCATCACACAAACAGCTCTATATTTATTCTCAAGTGTTCAAACTGTTTCAGTTTTCGACCTCAGCAAATAAAAGCAGCTCAACTGACTCAAGCAGAAGAAAACACAGTTTTAAGTGAAACTTACTTTTCTTTGATGGTATCTTCCATTTCTTTGAATTTCTTGGACAAGTTATTTGTCTTTTCAAAAACTAGAGCTTTATCTCCTGGTAAGCCATGGTTGCATATCTCCTTTAAGAGACCATGCAAAGCTTCAAGATCATTCTTGCGTTCTAAGAATTCAGAAGTTGATTCCTATGAAGCATTGAGATAGTTAGTCAGTCTGGGTCTTCAAAGAGCTCTCCCCCCCACCCCAGGGTATACTGGGGACAGAACGGTTCCGCTCAGAATTTCACAGAAGAATGTGTCAATTCATGCTCAGAATGCTAATGTTTTAAACACTAGCATGAAAGAGAATAAAGTATACTTTACACATTTTTAAAAGTATGTATCTATATTTCCTATCGCTGTGGTTTCTAGCATTTAAGATGTCTATACTACGCCTTTTATATCTTGAGTGATAAATGGTGTTCTACTTAAGAGGATAGAATCAGCGAAGGTTTCAAGCAGAGGGTTTGAGGATTTTGGGTTTGTTTTTTATTTGCAGTTCTGTGGCTTGAACACAGTCACACACTTGATAGGCAAGTGCTCTACTACTTGAATTATATCCCTAGACTTTTGGTTTTTATTTTTGAGATAGGTTCTCATAACCTTACCTGGACTGGTCTTGAACTCACAACCCTCCTGCCTCTGCTTTGCAAGCCAATGGGATTATCAGTAAGTACTATCATATTTGTAAGGTTCGATATTTTTTAAAGAAGAAACTAGCAATCTTTACTAATCCACAATCAATTCATATGACAATTGACAATTATAATTCTGCCAAGAAACACAGCTGTCTATCATAATCATTAATGGACTTAGCCTCACTGGCACCAAGAGGACTTACCTGCATGCACTGAGACAATTCCGTAACATCTTTTCCTGGCACATCTGCCTCAGTGAGAGCCTGAGTTTTTGTTTCTAGAAATGTTTGGAGCTTCTCTGAGAGGTTCTCGAACAGTTCCACTTTGGTTTTCAGCTCTTCCATTTTGGCGAGTTTTTCTTGGTGCTTATGCCTAGCTTCTGAAAACCTGGCAGACAAGTCCTTCATTTTTGCCTGCAGTGAGGAAGCAGTGGAGGGATCTGTGGTCTCCATGAATGCCTTCACCTTCTCATTCATGGCATTTACACTGCTCTGACGCCCTGCGATGTCCTGTTCCAGTATCTGAAATAAACCAGATATCAGACATGCTTTGTCATGATGTTTACTAATGCCACGCAATTCTTAAAATGACCACCTGTGATGATACCGGCTTGGACAAGCTGTGACTGGGACGGTGAATGGACAGAACTGAATGACCACTCTGGTTCGTCCCTGGGGAATGGACAGAACTGAACGGCAGGCCCTGTTTGTCCCTGGGGAAATCGCAGTCCTGCATCTTCTCAGGAGCTGGAGAACAGCTGGCCGGTGAGAGGAAGAGTCGGGGGCTGCTCTGCGAGCCAGGGGTTAGCCATGCTCCTCCGTTTTAGAAGGCTAGACAACAACACTGATCTGACAAGCGTCACGTGCAGCCGACTGAAGCAGCGAAACACATTCAATGTCTATGTAAGCCCTCAGTAATAATTCATATTCATGAAAAATAGACAAATTCCTTCATCAGCTCCATCACAGAAAAAAAAAAACACATTTTACAGACTGGAGTTCACATACACACTACATTACACCCTGTTACACGTGGTAACATCGACTGATTTTGCACAACGTCACTCACGATGTTTCTGGTGATGAGCTCCTGGAGGGCTGCGGAGCTCAGGGGCAGCAGGCCTGGCTCAGCCAGCGACCTCTCCACACCTCCCATCCAGTCCAGCATGTCGTCCAGGCCGTCCTGGACACTCAGGGAGCGTGTCAGCGTGATCTGCAGTCTTTCGTTTCGTTCATTCACAGACCTGGACAGATCATCATATCTCCCAACGATATCGTCTAGTTCAAACAGAGCAGAAAATGTCAGCCACACGGACGCCCCACCTGGTCCCTTCCACGCACACCCAGGGGAGTGAGGAATTCCCAGGCATAAATTAGAAAGGGAAAATGGATTTGAATAGTAAATGCATAATACATGCCAACCATCCAAACCCTTACAAAATAAAGAAAGAGAAGAATCTAATGGGAACCAGGAAGTTAAGAGTTTTAAAATGCAAGTTAATGTGCACATGCGCTCATATCATCTCTTTTTGTAAAGGGATTTTAGATTCGTAAATATTTGGATTATTCCAGAGATGAAGAAGTAGTCCAAGCAGGAAACTTCTGGAATAAATAATAGTTCTTAATTTGGTATTTTGAACTAGAAATACTTATCGTTAAGTATTTGGAGGGAAAGTACCAGTCGTATGTAACTATTCCCAAGAGACAACACGCAGGACTAAAGATTTATTAATAACTAGCCATTTTAAATGTCACACACATTCACTAAGCTTTTGTCACCCTTCCTAACCAAAGAAAGTACTCTAATGCACAGAAATTGACGGTGCAAATGAATTAACAGAACAGGTGGACCGTGGAAATCCACTTCAAGCTAAGATTATGCTTCTAAAATGGACAGAAATAGAATTTACCTCAAAGTTTGATTAATTTAACAGCCTAGCGTATCTCATGAGATTAACTTAATTTTCAGTTCTAAAGATTTAACCCAAACAAAACAAGAAACTAATCAACAACAGCAAAACAAAAACTGAAGTAGGAACAAAAGGAAAGGCCCAGACTGAGCTCTACATTTCACCAGGCACAGCGCAGGCCAGCGGCCGACAGCAGAGGTGGATGCCCTGGGATGGATCAGAGAGCTTCACCTGCCACACGATCTCACTGTGCCTCAAAACTGTAGATCTCTGTGTCTTGTCATTAGAATACACATGATATGACAACAGATGAGGGCACAAATGTTAACTGAAAATACATGTGCATTTACACAACAGCTGCAATTATTTACTGATAGACACACACGATCTAAAAAGCTGGATGTTTGTAAGAACGAAAGTTTCCCTACTGCAGAGTGAGAGCAGCCTGAGAACAGTTCCCTCCCCACTTGTGCAAACTCTCCACTCAGAGCTTAACTCTCTGCTAATCCACAGTGGTGCCTATGTCTGATATTCACACACTACCACGTTCCACATTCCCGTTTCACAGCGAGAGCATCAATAACCGAGTGTGTACTTGGGAGCGTTTTCTCCCTATTAGAATGTATCTATCTTACAGGAGCAGAGGATCGCGGGGCCTCACCCAGTGTCCTCTGGATGTCATTCCTGGCTGGAAGCAAGGCCCCTCCGGCATCCAGAAGCACGTCTGCAGTCTTCTTCAGCTTCTCCACAGCAACCTGCTGACTGGAGATCTGACCTTGCAGAGCCTGTGGGATTCAATGCTTCACGATCAGACTCGTGGGGACTCAATGTCGGATTTCCAGTACAGAAAATGATTTATAGTAAGCTAAAGTTAGCTTGTACAGAGTAGACTTTTGACTGCACAAACTTTCCACATTATAAATTGACTACGGAGTTCTTAGACTAAGCCCAACATAATATAGCATCAGCAGAGAGTGACCACTCTCGAAATAAAGCCACTGAATAGATGTTCATAATAACTTTCTGGGTTCCTTTTCACTATAGCTTAAATTCTCCCCAATGCCCACCATCACGCAAAAATGAGGCAAAATCAAATGAAATACTCCAGAACATCTTTGGGACCGATTCTGACTCTGGGCAAGGAGATCATTAAGGTCTTTCACACTACTGGGTCCTAACTTAACACAAAGTCTTACTTATTTCTGTAATTTCAGTAAAAGTAACTGGATGTCTAAAAACTTCAAAAAGCTTTGCTACATATTGTGAAAAGTACAAAAGTAAAACGGACAGGAGCTTACACACAGGGATCTCTGGTCTAAAGCAGGAAGTGACAGATGCCAAAGGTGAAAGCGCAGAAGTGCTCCTGGGTGTGGAGAGGGAGAGTGGTGGGGGAAGGGGGGGGAGGGAGGAGAGAACAGGAGAGGAAGGGGAGAAGGGAAGGGGGGAGGAAGGGGAAGGAGGGGGGAAGGGAGAGGAGGAGGAAGAAGGAAAGGAGGGAGGAATGAGAAGTAGGAGGGAGGAGAAGGAGAAAACAGGAGAGAAGTAGGGGGGGACCACTGCAGCCTGCCGGAGGGGGGGGAGAGACAGTGCAGCCTGCTGGGGGAGACAGTGCAGCCTGCTGGGGGGGACAGTGCAGCCTGCTTGGGGGGGACCACTGCAGCCTGCTTGGGGAGACAGTGCAGCCTGCTGGGGGGGACAGTGCAGCCTGCTTGGGGAGACAGTGCAGCCTGCTTGGGGGGGCCACTGCAGCCTGCTGGGGGAGACAGTGCAGCCTGCTTGGGGGGGGGGGGACAGTGCAGCCTGCTGGGGGGGAGACAGTGCAGCCTGCTTGGGGGGGGGACAGTGCAGCCTGCTTGGGGAGACAGTGCAGCCTGCTGGGGGGGGGGAACACTGCAGCCTGCTGGGGGGGGACCACTGCAGCCTGCTGGGGGGGAGACAGTGCAGCCTGCTTGGGGGGGACCACTGCAGCCTGCTGGGGGGGAGACAGTGCAGCCTGCTTGGGGGGGACCACTGCAGCCTGCTGGGGGGGAGACAGTGCAGCCTGCTGGGGGGGAGACAGTGCAGCCTGCTTGGGGGGGACCACTGCAGCCTGCTGGGGGGGAGACAGTGCAGCCTGCTTGGGGGGGACCACTGCAGCCTGCTGGGGGGGGACAGTGCAGCCTGCTTGGGGGGGGAACACTGCAGCCTGCTGGGGGGGGACCACTGCAGCCTGCTGGGGGGGAGACAGTGCAGCCTGCTTGGGGGGGACCACTGCAGCCTGCTGGGGGGGAGACAGTGCAGCCTGCTGGGGGGGAGACAGTGCAGCCTGCTGGGGGGGAGACAGTGCAGCCTGCTGGAGGGGGACAGTGCAGCCTGCTGGGGGGGAGACAGTGCAGCCTGCTGGGGGGGAGACAGTGCAGCCTGCTGGGGGGGAGACAGTGCAGCCTGCTGGGGGGGACAGTGCAGCCTGCTGGGGGGGACAGTGCAGCCTGCTGGGGGGGGACAGTGCAGCCTGCTGGGGGGGACAGTGCAGCCTGCTGGGGGGGGACAGTGCAGCCTGCTTGGGGGGGGAACACTGCAGCCTGCTGGGGGGGGACCACTGCAGCCTGCTGGGGGGGGAGACAGTGCAGCCTGCTTGGGGGGGACCACTGCAGCCTGCTGGGGGGGAGACAGTGCAGCCTGCTGGGGGGAGACAGTGCAGCCTGCTGGGGGGGGACAGTGCAGCCTGCTGGGGGGGAGACAGTGCAGCCTGCTGGGGGGGACCACTGCAACCTGCTGGGGGGGGGGAATGCTTCAGTATGGTGTCTTTGCAGGTGGTTGGGGGAGGACAGAAGAAGGAAGAGGCAAGGGGGGGGGTCACTGCAGTGTGGCGTCTTTGCAGGTGGCTGGCGGCATACAAGGGGCTCTGGAGAACAGGTAAGTTCAAACACCAGGATGTATCTCCCTGCCACTCCCCAGCCGTGGAGCCATGGCTTCCTGCTTGCCTTCCTGAACAGGCAGGTGTGCTGGGAGCTGAGCAGAAGCTTGTATTTGTGCACCACAGGACGCCCACAGGGACCCTGATCCTAGCCCCCCAGAGCTGACCGTAGAGTGACACTTCTCCCCTTCTCTGTGTCCATTCTTGTACTCATCTATATTGGGCCAAGTAATGGTCCAGATACTCAAAAAACAGCAATGCTCAAAACAGACAGAAACATCTGCTGTTGTGGACCTTAATTCTAATGGGGGAGGGGAAAGGACAATGACAATAGTGGGAATTTGGTAATAAATCGCTATGAGAGGAGCAAAGTGAATGGATGTGAGAAAAAGAGTCCCTGGGGGAGCAGTGCCCCCCAGTCTGGTGAAACATCACAGTGATGATTCCTGGAAGACTCCCCACTCCCCCTTTTCTTTTTTACCTTGGTCTCCTCCAGCTGCCTTTGCAAATTTTTGGGGTCCACAGCAACAGGCTCACATAGATGTTTGCTCGCTGCAGCCTCACAGGCCTGGAGCCCAGAAAGAAGGCCACAGGAAGCGTCTTCGTAGTGCTGGTATTTATCCACCAGATCTTTAAGGTTATTTCCAAGGATGCTGCACTAAAATGCAATAGAGAGATGGAAGGAAAGGAAATCAAAACCTGCTATTGCCTTCTGCGTCAAATAACCCTGGGACTTAGGAACTGTGAAACTTGGAGAAAGCAGACTAATGGAGACTGTAGGGCTATAACCTTTCTCTTTTATATGAAGAAGTCCAAACGTAACCATAAAAATAAGGAGATAGTTCTAGACTTCACCAATTCAAAACCAAACCAAGAGTCAGCAGAGCAGAGGACTGCTCAGGTGCCGCGGCCGGCCTCGTCCGCCGGTACCTGAATCCACTAGTGCAGAGAGCTGGAAGGTGCTCAGTGAACCACCTTCCCACGCTACAGGCCCACAGGCAAGAGGGAGGGGTGACAGTGTATGCCTGAATGACAAAAAAGGAGGAGTCAGAGCCAGGGTGGGGGCTGGGTCTATGCAGCGTGTATTCCAAATAGGAAATACATCCTTAGGTTCAGAGCTCTTCCTTGTTCCACATAATTAAGAGAAGCAAAATGGTCTGTCACGACAAAAATAATATACTGTAGGACATGAGAAAGATCTGACCCGAAACCTCAGTTCCCAAGCTGGGAAGCTGGCAGGCTTCTGGCTTAGAATTCAGACACAAATGCCACCTGGTTGGTTACATTGGATACTGGGCAGTTTTTAAGCTGAGGCTTTCTGGAAATCATTCTCAAGTCAGAGGTTAAGCTAAAGATTAAAGATAAAAATTTTATCTTCAATCCCATTGTTTAGAAGGAAATAGAGGCAACTACTGTTTTTCACTGCGTCTTGTTTTTAGGTCACAGGTTGACCTTGTTCTTGAAAACAACGATCAGATTACCTTCGTGTAGAGGGACCTGAAGCGGTCAGTGGCCCGGTCCAGCTTGCTCTGCACCTCTCGGTGCGCGGCAGAGGTGTCCATGCCGTCCTGGTCTCCCCGGCAGCAGGACCTGGCGGCTTCCAAGGCCCTGTTTCCTGACATGGTGATGTACCTCAGGTCGCCCTTGTGAGCGATCACGTCTTCAGAGAAACTCTTCTGCCTCTTCAGCTTGGCCATCAGCCCACTGAAGTCATCCGCTCCGGCCTCCAGGTTCTCCAGCTCCTGCTCAGACTGCTCCAGCCAGTGCTCAAACTCACGGTGATCCGCCTCGAACTTCTCCAGCTCTTCCTGCAGTGAGTGTGTCAGCTTGACCCTCCTCTCCGCCTCATTCAGCGCCGTCTCGTAATGGGCTTTCAGGTCCTTCACGTTCTGCTGCAGCTTCTTCCTCTCCTCGGGGGCCAGGAGGTGGCCCTGCCTCTCAAGCAGTGTCTGCGCAGACTGCGTGGCGATGATGACGGCTTGGTGCTGAGCCATGAGCTTCTCGTGCTGGGCCTGCATGGAGACAAAGCCAAGGGAGCTCTAGAGCTTCTGGGAGCCCTGTGTCCCGGCTCGCAGGCCTCAATGACCCACAGGGACCCACGCACGAGGCTTCTTAGAAATGAGCCTTAACACCACGTGAAGTGGAAAAAAGACTGCAATTTTCAAGCAATAGGAACATCCTGATGATATCTGAGCAAGAACAATGTATGCAGAAGCCTGATGGAAGCTATGGAAACAGACTAAAGAGATGACTGAGCCAGCTCACACCCGCTGCAGGTGCGACTCCTCCATGGCGGTGCTGCCCTGCTCACCCCAGGAGCAGAGCACACAGTCCCCCGGGAAGGGCACTTCCTGCAGAGCTGGCCCTGTGCTGGAGGTTCCAGTCCACTTGAGCGCAGGCAGGCAGGCAGGTGTGATGTGGAGTTCACTGGTGTGCATGGCTACTGACCGCCTCAACTTCAGGGCAGTGGGGTCTTGGGAAGGGTGGGGGGGTTGAATCTTCTCCAATGCGCCACACAGTGCGAAACCCACCACCACCCTGGGGAATTCTGGACGTCTTACCCCAGCTTCCCAGCAGTAACCTGACCCCATCACTGCCTCCTCTCTGCTAGGCCGTCCTCACCTCCTCTCCCTCCTCATCTCTGTCTGGTGACCACCCTCAGGTTGGACGCCCACAGAGATAAACTCCACCTCTGTGAAGTCTTTGAACAAGGCTCACCATCTCCACAAGCCCCCTGGGAGTCACGGAAAACTGCCCCCCCCCCAGCTCACCATTCCCACCTACCCAACTCTGTCCTCCTTAGCTCTGGAACCTTCTCGCCCACCAGCAACAGTAACAGGTGACTCAAGAGTGCTGTGGTCAGCAGGTTCACCTCACAGTCTAACCTCTGCACTGTTTCAGACATGCATGGTATAGGTGATGAAGGAACTTCTCCCACAGACTACTCTTTTGATTTGGTACTTGAAATACATTCCTGGGCTACTTGCCAGAAGGCTGATGCTGCTATGCCCAGCTGGAATCACAAGGCCTTCAAGGTAAAAAGAGGAGACCAGACCTGTCTCCACCCCTCACCGCTCCATCCACGCTCCATCCTGCACTGAAGTGTAACTCAGATGGGCTACTTTGGATCTGCGAGTTACAGTTGTCCTGTAAAGGGAAAAGAAAAGCCTCACGGGACAATTAAGAGGACAAGGTAATTACGACAGAAAGCCAAGAGGGCAGTGGCTCTGCCGATGAATGACCGACAAGCTCTATTACTTTCTTATAAAACCACTTCACCTGTGCAAGCTGCTAAGTCTCGTGATCTTTACTATTTATTGATGTGCTTAGAGCACTCACCTAACATATTTAGCATGACGAGGAACCCAGAAGAACTGCGCCCTCTTGAGGCCACGCAGGCTTGGCGCGTGTAGGCCTCGTCTACCTTTGCAGCCTTGGGACTCCAGGTGGGCCACCTCACAGCTGACCAACTCACCTTGACCTTCTGGTATTGCCAGTCCAGAGGCTGCTCGGTGCCCACAACGTGGCCCCTGGCATCCGTTCCGGGCAGGTTCCCGTTGACTTCATCCTCCTCGCCGACCTCTGACTTGCCGCTGCCTTCCTGAAGATGGGTCCCGTTCTGCTGGATGACCTGGGTGTGCTCCGCCCCGGCCCTTTCCGAGTCCAGCCAGTCCAGAAGATTTTCAATTTTAGTTCTGTTCTCTTCCAGCTGCCTCACAGCTGCGACCTGGGCAGAGAAGGGGAACTTACAGATGTGGGCCAGGCACAATGTTCACACGCTTCTAGTGTCAGCACTTTGATAGTTTAAAATATAAAAGCTGGCGGGCATTAGAAATATCCTTAAAGTCTTGACTACGCTTGAAAAATGTAATCTCAGGTCAGGTGCTGGCCACTGACACCTGTAATCCTCACTGCTTAGGAGGGTGAGATTTGAGAATTATGGTTCAAAGCCGGCCTGGGCAGGAAAGTCCATGAGACTCTTTGCCTCTAATTAACTGCCAAAAACCCCTGAAAGTGAGGCTGCGGCACAAGTGGTAGGGTGCTAACCTTGAGGAAAAAGCTCAGGGACAGTGTCCAGAGCTCTGAGTTCAGGCCCAAGGACCAGAAAGAAAAAAAGCAATCCCAAATTTTAGTTTTAACTAAACATGATCACATGTTTCTGAAGTACAAGGTCTCACAAACCCCCTTCACTTCTAAGTGTTGCAAAGCCAGTGCCTCATACCTGTTGTAGTATTTGCAACTAGTATTTGTAACATCCTTGGAAACTCGGAATTCTAGTTCATGGAAGTAACCAGTGCTCACCACCACCCACCATCACCTAAGAAAATCACACCACGGTTGCATTCATCAGTTCTGACAAGCCAAAAGAACACCCGGGAGCTGAGCGTGACCTTTTCCGTCTCTTCCTGGAGCGCTGTCCTCATAACCTTGTCCAGCTCCTTCCGGGACTGCTCCGCCTTCACGTGGAGCTGCTCACACTTGACCTTCGCGTCGCTCAGCTTCTGCTCAATCAGAGCCTTGTCTTCCGGGGACAGCTTTCCACCACTCTCTCTTAGGAAGTTCTCTGTGTTTTTCACTATTTCTGCCAATGCCTGTGCACTTCCTTGCATATCTTTCTGTAATTCCTTGTAACACAAAAGAAAAAAAATCTACTGAACTGGTCCAGACTTGTAACTCTTAAAGAAGGGACAGTCAAGCATGCACTGTCTGGAAAGGGGACTGAATAGGCTCGTTTGCATCGATCTGTTCAATAGTGTTTAATGTCATCTGAAATCTTAACATTATGCAGGAGATTTTCATGATTAACCCGAGCAGTTTGTGAAACACTGAAAACACTGAGGTATTTGGTCTACAATCTACATGACTGTTCATATGCCAGATTCTTTAATGTAAGCATACTTTCTCATATAAGCACATTTGAAAAGCTTGAAAATACAGAGCAATATTTATCATTTGTTGTTTCTAAGCATCAGCTCTGTCTCTCTGTCTCTGTCTCTCTCTATTTATCTCAGGATAAAAAGAAAATAGTTCCCCAGTAAACCAAAATACTTTTCTTCAAAGCACCAGTAATAATGAACATTTGCTTCTTCACTCTGGCTATTGGGAGGCTCATGATTAAGATTTCTTCTCAGTAATGACAACTTTCCTCTGACTTGAGAGGAAACTTCCCTCTTTCTTCCTTTCCTGTTGTAATAGATTTTCTTTCTCTATAGTGCATTCTTTGAGTTTTAATGTTGTCTCTATATTTTATTTTAGCCTCCTCAAAGTTTTCTGAGAAATTCTTTCTCCGAAAAGTTTTCTGAGAAGTATGTTCCCCGAAAAGGAATCTCCTCATTGAGCAATCCCTATGAGACATTATCTGTGCTAATGACTTAACTCACAATATTTACAACAATGTGGCAATGGAAGTGCAACCAATAAAGAAACTAGGCTCCCTGAGAGGATTATGACACAAACTCCACAGAGGTCTACACTCTGAATCAAAAGCTCTGTGCTGGAATGCTCTCTTGACCAAAATGAAGGTAGGGATGCCTTTGTTATTTTTTCATATCCCTTCACTTAAAGAATAGGAGAAGGAAGAGGACTGAAGACAAGGAAGCACCTGAGCTGAGAACTGCCTAGTTCTTCTGATTCTCAAGCAAGTACGTGGCTTTAAATGGACGACCTCTTTGCTTATCCAGCCCTGGGCCTTGAACTCTGGGACTGGGTGCTGTCCATACGCTCCGGACTGGCTTCAAACCATGATCCTCAGATCTCAGCCTCCTAAGTAGCTAGGATTACAGGCGTGAGCCACTGGTGCCTAGCTGGGACTCAAACTTTAACTCTTCACACAGGGTGTCTCCACTACCACATCTCCTGTACACCTCCCTTATCCAGTATCTAGCTCACATAAAGTTTAAAGCTCAGGCATGGAGCCTCAGGTATGCCCTGTTTATGAAAATCTAAAATGACTGGTAGTTTGCAATGATCTTAACTGCCTTCCAGAGGATAGTATTCAGCCACTGAGACAAAACCAACTTCTACCTCTTGCTTGGACTGGTACTTCTTCAACTCTACCGTGCCATCTCCAATCACAAAGGCTTCTTGGTGGCCGATCAGACGGTTTTCAGTTTGGGTAAGGAGGTCGCATACCCCCTGGAGTTTCTCTTTGTACTCCTGCTGACGTTCAGTCACCATCTAAAGTGAAAAAAGTCCAATATATCTCAGAGATTGATCTCCAAACCACCACTGTGACCACTTCCTATCAATTAGGACACACGTTTCAAACTTCCTCGACTAAGCTGCTAAGTATGCTGTAAACACGGTAGCAGTGGGGACGCATTGAGCCATAGAGACAGGAAGGCCAAGCCCGCCCCATGTGCACGTGAGGTCATGTGAGAGGAGCGGTGCTACAGAGCACAGGCCATGCACGCGTGTGAGCTCGAACTTCTGACCGAGAGAAGAAACATCCCATTTTCTTAAGCTCTCCAGACTTGCGACACACGCAATTAATTCTGCAAAAGGACACCAAAAGAGAGTTAGCCATGGTTTGTCAGTTGACATACTTGATATGCATATATAGGTTATCAGGTTGGAGGTAATGCTTGCATGCTTCTAGAAGTAACTAAAGAAACCCTGCATGCACTACTTTTGCTTAGTCACTATGTCTCATTGCATTCTCATTTATTTGCTCATTATTATTATTAGATACAGCACTTCAATCTAATTCATTATAGTCAATGTATTCATAAGATATTGTCTGAAAGATGAATTTACCAAGTCAAAACTAATTACTTCTATTTTTCATTTCCCTTTTGTATGTACGCTGATTATCCATCTTATCACCATAGTGGGTGCAGATCACCTTTACTAAAAGTCTAGCACACTTACATGAGGTACCGCTTTATATAAATTCTCACAAGAACACCCGGTAAGCACAAGTGTTGTTTCCAGAAACCAGAACTACTCCTTTCCACCAAGAGGAAGGCAGCCGGGATGTGAACTGGGGCAGCGGGTGGCTAGGCAGCCATACTGCATGCCCCTGGGAGACAGACTCCTGACCTCCATCCTCACAGTCATCACCTCTGTCGGGAAATCGGCAAGAGCACCCAGATCTCGTCCGCAGGGTGGAAGTCAAAGCTCTCACTTACAATCACTACAAGTAGGGAGTCATGGCGATCAAGTCCACTGCATCAGAGGATCTTCAGGAAAAGCCACAGTGCCACATACACCGGGGTCAGTAGGCTGTACCCTGCTCAGCTGCCTGCCCAGAAAACCTTCCTGACATGCTAGAGTCCCTGTCCTGACAGAGAACCGCAATTCACAGAGGAGAGCAAACCTTCTGGTCGTCACGGTCCTGCTCTAGCTGTAACTGAGTCTCTAGCCTTTCCACCTGGGCCACTACAGACTCCTGCACGTCGAGAAGGCACTTCTGAGTGGTGTTCAGGAGCCTCAGCAGCTGCCTGCTCTGGTCGGGGGACAGATCCTGGGCATGCTCAGAAATGAAGAACTGGACGTCAAAGGCTGTGGCCTCCAGCCGCGCTTTGGTATGTCCCAGGTCTTTCATCATTGTCTGTGAACAGTTACCAATCAAGATACAGGTATGAGAAAGCTGACATTCATACTTCTCATGCTTACTGACTTTAAAAATAAGTTCTTTTACCAATGTTTAATGAGTAAAGAAATTCATCAATAATCTATTCAGCAACAAGTAATCATAAATAATTTAAATATGATAATATATAAAAAGATAATTCCCTCCAAGAATGATTCTATCTTTGCCTCACATACCACATTGAAACTGCACTTCTGACCGGAGGAACATTCAGCTTAATACCTCCTTTATCACCATGGAAGGAGATGCTGGCATTACAATATTACTTGCTAACATTTACAACATCCATTTAATTATCTAAGACACTGCAGGACTATGGGAAAACTAGATATGAACTAAGGAGGCCAGACTTTTCTTTATTCATTCATGCTCAGGGGGCATGTTATTCAAATTAAGAACTTGGTTAAAATTCATGCCAAAATCAACTATCATATAAATACTACGCATAATGTTCCTTTTTTTTTTTTGCCAGTCCTGGGCCTTGGACTCAGGGCCTGAGCACTGTCCCTGGCTTCCTTTTGCTCAAGGCTAGCACTCTACCACTTGAGCCACAGCACCACTTCTGGCCGTTTTCTGTATACGTGGTGCTGGGGAAATCAAACCCAGGGCTTAATGTATACGAGGCAAGCACTCTACCACTAGACCATATCCCCAGCCCCCCCCCCTTTTTTTTTAACCATTCCTGGGGCTTGAACTCTGGGCCTACGCACTCCCTAAGCTGCTTTTTTTGCTCTCTAGCTAGCACTTTACCACTTGAATCACAGCGCCACTTCCAGGTTTTTTGAGTAGTTTATTGGCTATAGGAGTCTCATAGGCTTTCCTGCCCAGGCTGGCTTTGAACCATGATACCTTAGCCTTCTGAGTAGCTAGGACTATAGGCATGAGCTACCAGCACCCAGCTCAAGGTTATATTTTCATTGGACTACTTTACAGCTATGATTATGTGACTAATACATAAATAAGCACGCAAATATAAAGTGAACATGCCAGTGGTGAGGAGAGGTCTCTGAAGCATTTAGGAAGGGCTTGCAATAGCTTCTCTGAGGCTGTGATTATTTTATCCTTGTGTCAACGCCAAACAAACGTCCCTTAGAGACCAAGGACTTCATGTTTTATAGGCCTTGGAAAGCAATACTTGGTCCTAATCTGTTTTTAAATCCATAGGCTTTGCAATATACTTGGTTGTATGTATTCTGACACTTGCCTTCAGGAACTCCAAGTTCTTCTTCCCTCGTTCGGCATCCTGGGTGTCCACAGTCCCGATGGCCTGTGCAGAGCTGCCCCTCTCTGACACCCAGTCTGAGAAGGACTGGAGTTTACACAGGAAGTCTTCGTGGGAAATGGCTAGTTTAGACTAGAAAAGAAAACTGTGTTCGTGTCTGTCCACAAACTTTCAGAGTCCTATTGTATCGGGGAGCAGATACCTAAATAGACTCAGAACTACAGTTTCAGCCCGGCAACCAGTGTGCTTTCAGTGACACAGGTCTTTTAAAGACTTTTTGTCTTTCCCAACGCCTGATCTTCTTCCCTGCCCTTTCCCCTTCGTGAAGGACTCAGCACGACGCCAGGTCCAGGAAGGGTTGCCACGCTGGGCCTCTCGTCTCACTGACCACGGGGGGCGGGGCACTCGGGTCTGTGAGGAACACCCCTCCCCCGCCCCCGGGGACGGCCAGGTGGGTCTCAGCACAGACGTCTGAAGGCATCTGCGGCTGTGACCTCTTAAAACTCACCCACCCCGGACACAAAGACTCTATGGCAGTGGTATGGTAAAACTTGATAAAACTAGCCTTTCCTTTTTTCCTAAACTTTGATCTTTTTATTTCTGAATTGGCATGGCGTTCAGGGACCAAATTTCCAGTGATACTACAAATAGTGATAAGGACTTAATGCTATAAAAATTAACTTCATCTCATGACTAATGTCTTAATTTTATTTAAATTTTATTCAAAATCTGCCTCCTGCCTACCTTTTCAGAGTCCATTGCCAGCGTGGCGTGCCGCTTTCTTTCTGAGCATGCACTGAGAAGGGAAGTGAAGGTGGCCTGCAGGTTGTGGTAGCTGGCACTCAATTCCTCGCAATGTCTTCTGGAAAAGTCACTGGGAAGAGACTTCAAGAACTCTTCTGCCAACTTCAAATCTTTTCTTAAAATCACAGCAATCGGAGCCAATCCCAATTCAAATGTCTGCAAAGAAACACATCCCAGATCCATTTAATATTCAGTGGGGAAAAAATGTAAGTATAAAACAAATGCAAAGCACCCTGCCTTTTCCAAATCCAACACCAGTGACACCATCCCTAACGACCCTTGGCCACGGCCAGGCTCAGTCCCTGGCTGAGTACAGATACTGTGGGAGCAGGGCCTAGAGGGAGGGACTCTTCTGGTCCCTAGGGAGGGCCCTCCAAGTGAATTATGGGACTCCAGTCTCTGCTGCTTCTCAGCCACAGGTAAGTGGTTCTCTCTACCACTACATTGTGCTGTGTTGCCACAGGTCTAAGAACAAAGAGGGGCCACTGGATTATGGACTGGAACCTCTAAAACTGTAAGCTCAAATAAACCTGTGTCTTTAAAAGTTGATTGTTTCAGGAATCCACTGCACTGAAGGAGACCTGGCAAACACAATAACACAACTCTTACCTCCAGCTGTTTAAGTTGAGTCCTTAAAGCTTCTAGATTGTTATCCACAGACTCCTGGTTATCCAATGGGGGGTTCAGATCTTGAAGCAAAGCCAGGTACTCATGCATTTTTTCAGTGTGCTGCAAACATTGTTGTAACTCACTGGAAAACTAAAAACACATTTGGACACCATAATTCAGAAGCCTTTATAAAAAACATTTTTAGGGGCTGGGGATATGGCCTAGTGGCAAGAGTGCTTGCCTCATATACATGAGACCCTGGGTTCAATTCCCCAGCACTACATATACAGAAAATGGCCAGAAGGGGCGCTGTGGCTCAAGTGGCAGAGTGCTAGCCTTGAGCAAGAAGAAGCCAGGGACAGTGCTCAGGCCCTGAGTCCAAGCCCCAGGACTGGCCAAAAAAAAAAAAAAAAACATTTTTAAGCAAGTAAAATGTATGGGATTATTACCAAGTGTTTCTTTTTTCTGCCAGTCCTGGGGCTTGAACTCAGGGCCAGAGCACTGTCCCTGGCTTCTTTTTGCTAAGGCTAACACTCTAGTGAGCCATAGTGCCACTTCTGGCCTTTTCTATATATGTGGTGCTGAGGACTCGAACCTAGGGCTTCACGTATATGAGGCACCCTTGCCACGAGGCCATATTCCCAGCCCATTACCAAGTATTTCATGCAGGTACTTCCATATAAAATGGGAAAGGCAACTTACTTTTTCCATTGCATTGTCTCCAGAAGGCATTTCTTTAGGCCCAGGAACACATTCCAAATGGCTTGGCAAATCATCTTGTGACCCCTCCAGCCTCTTATCTCTTGGCAACACCAAGGCACATGTGGGAGAACTTTCTAGTCCAGACTCTTTTATGGATGGTAAGTTAAGGAAACAGTGGGTTTCTTCTTTGCTTTCTAGGTCAGCACAAACATGTGGCTTTTCTCCACCCACTGCAGAGGGCGGGCATGCCTTCTGACTCAAGACTCCTAGCCCGTCCCCTCTCCCTGGATGCCCATCAGCCAGCAGCCTGTAGAAAAGGCTTCCAAGTTCCAGGGGAAGCACTCTAGGTGGGTCAGCTCGACTCTCCACACCCCAGTCTGCTGGGACAAATTCTCTCATCAACTCAAAGGCTCCAATAATTTTCTGGCTCTGCTGACTTTGTCTCAGTCTATCGAGGAGAAGTTCAAATGTCAGATGTGGAATGCAGAAAGGATCATCAGTCCCCTCCGCCCTCGGTTCTGATGAGGTGTGTGGAGGGGAACCGGGGTAGTCTATGATTTTGCAGTCAGCAGGCATGCCAGATGCTTCATTTACCCACTGTGATGAGACAACACTCTGAATCAAGTTCTGAATTAAAATCTTAGCGTCTACACAAGCTGAAGTGTTTCCCATATCTTGAGGATTCATACAATCTTGAGTCAATCTGCCTTTTAAGATACTCTTTACCTCTTCCATGACCACCTCTGACAACTGAGGAATCTGAGCTTCCTTCTCTTGAGCTCCTGGAGACCAGGGTAGTTCTTTCAGGAGCTGTAAATGAGCCCTTTCTTTCTTGTGGTTTGTTTCCATTAAATAGCTGCCCAAGTCCAAAGCACTGTTGGAGTCATTTTTCACCCCATTCAGGCAGAGCTCTGACTGCCCCAAATCAGTACTTCCCCCATGAGGTAGAACTGGAAGTGTGGCTTGGTTGCTTCCTGGAATGATCTGAGGGACCTCTCTTCCTCCTTGGGAGACTCTTTCTTTAGCACAAAGGTCGCTGTGCTGGGCCATCTCCCTTATAGCCCCGTGGGCCTGTGGAGGGGCTGACTTCTGTGCATTATGGAAATCTTTCTCAGGACAGGCAGCTTCCAAGGCGAGGCTTGGGGTATCTTTGTTTTGCTTCAGTCCAACTGGTGTTTCTACACCTCCAGCACAACTTTTTACAGGAATAGAGAGCTCAAGCTCTTCCTTGGGTCCTTCGGTGAAGGAATCTTTCTTAGCACCATTATTCCCTTCAAACACTGTAATATCTGAAGCAATGCCATCATCGGTCACTTTGGAAGCTGAAGTGTCAAATATTTCCTCAAGATTCACAAATTGAACAGGACTTGTACTAACCATCATCTGCACATGCTTTGCTTCATCTTGGAGAGTTACACTTATTGCTTTAACACTTCCTTTCTGATTAAATTCCTCAACATTTGTGAAATGTGGAACTGGAAACTGACTCTCAACTAAATCAAGACTCTCCCTTGTGCTTTTATTTGGTGAAAGTTCGGGGTATTTTTCTTCATTTTCTGGGTCTTCCAGGAGTTCTCTTCCACCTGTGCCTGTCTTCTGAACTGATGTTTCTTCTTCTGTTAGCACACTGCTTTCCCCACCTCCTTCTAGAGCTGGACCTTTTCTGTTTCCTTGGTGATCTCTGTCACTTTTAGGAGTTGTATTTGACCACTGGCTTTCCTCATAAGGTATTCCTACACACTCGGGGTCAGAACACACCACTTTCTGGAGATACTGATCACCATCTGGCCTTTCAATCAAGTTGCTATTTGTGTGCATCCGCTCATTAGCGAACTCACAAGGTGAACTGGTAGTGTGTGTACACAGGCTAACATGCTTTTCTGATGTGTCTTCACTGACCAGTGGCAATTTATCTTGAAGTGCCATCTCATGACTTAAAAGATTGTCTTTAGTTTTTCCAGCAGCCTCTGTTTTATGTTCTGGGAGGCTCTCAGTAGCTAAGCTACTTATACTAGTTGTTTCTTGCTGTAAAGCATTTATACCCGGCCATCTCACAGAAGAACTGCAATTGTGCACTTTATCCAGAATCATTCTGTTGGTACTCTGATCTTCCCCTACAGCAATGGCGCACAAGTGAACACCACTTTCAGCTTCATCCTGGCACATGAACTCTCCAATCTCAGCTCTGATCTCTCCCCCTTCACCATCCCCATCATCATCATAATCGTCATCCTCTTCCTGATCATTACTGTCATATACACAGTCCTCGTAACTTTCTTCACCTTGCACAGAATCGAAATGATCCCTATCAGACTGAGACCCTTGCTCACTTTCATACTCTTCTTTTCTCGCTCTCCAGCTACCAGTGTCAGCCTGTGGTAATGAAGTACCAGCACTCCCTTTCCTTCCAGTAATTTCATACTCAGCCAAGGAACCAGACTCCTCACCTTCCTGGTCCCTGGCATCTTCCCTGTCTGACACGGCTTCCAGGGACAGTATGTTCGCCTCATCTGAGCCAAGTGAACTTGAAAGTTCTTTGTCATCAACACAGAACTCACCTTTCTCACTACCAAAGCGATGCTGAGGACACTGTGCTTTACCCCTCACACACAGGCTATCTCCAGAAGGAGAGGTCTCGCTCCCCTCTCCCAGGGCAACACAGTCCTCGGGCTGCAAACTATCACAGTCATCACCTTCAAGAAGCAGAGAATCATGGTCGTCCTCGTCCCAGGAGGGGGTGTCATAGAAATCATCACTCTCCGTGTCTGTCCCTGTCTCACTCTGCTGCTCATCTAGCAGGGACGTTTCATATTCCCCCACACTGATGGTTTCTTCATGCAATGGCATGCTGGAAATATGAGATACATTGGCATTATCCAATTCATACCACTGAGTTAGGGCCCAGGACTCTTCCACTTCCAGGTCAGGTTGCTTTTCTTTGGATTTCTTCTGAGAAGCACTAGGAAGATGTCCACTCTCACTGCAAGTACCTGACGTATATCTGTCATCATGACATTCTTGAGGACTGTTACAACCCATGTTTAAAGGTTTTTCTTCAGAGTGATTTCCCTGGCTGATATTAATTGCTGCAATCCCCAGGAACTGGTCCTGAAAATTTTCTCCCATTCTTTGATCTGCTAACACATGCTTGTCACTGAACAACAATGTAGAAGCTTCACATTTGTTTTCCTTATTCTCTGGGGTATGTTCATCATGGAAATCTCTGTGCCTATACCTCAGTTTATCATGACTGAGCAAGGCACTCAGCCTTGGAGAATAGTCAAAGACGGATGACTCCTTATCTGTAGTATCCTCATTCTCTCTCTTACTCAGCTCACAGAGTCCATGAGTCTTTGATTTCACAATAGGGTCTGTTATCAAATCACCTGCAACATCTGAACGACCACAGCAATCTCCATGTTCCTTTGTTTCAAGCTGACTTTGGTTTTCACAGGCTTTAGGCGTGTTTTCGGGGCCATGTCTAAGTTTGCCGGTTTCTTCACGTTCCATCACTGGTCGATAGGACATAGGATTGGGGACACAGACACCAGCTAAATGATCAGCTTTCTGATTGGGTACTGTTGTATTTTCCAGGCTTTCTGACTGGCACATTTCTCTACACCTAAAATTATTTCCCATTTCACCAAACTCTTCCTCCATAGCACACTTTCTGTTTTCACACGTCTCTTGATGTTCAAGCTCTCCGCAGTGACACTTATCAACACCAGCTAGTGAGGCTGACCACTCATCCTCTTCTTTCCTTGGACGATTGAGAAACTCGCCAGGGAAAGCTGAGGCTTTGGGCCTTCCCTTCGCTAGCGCGTCCTCCTCCTGTGGCTCTGAGCTACAGCCTGGCCGCATGGCGCCAGCAGCCACGTCCACCTCTGCACTGCAGCCTGGCGGCAGCATCCTCACAGCCTCCTCCAGGTCTCCATCATACAGCAAAAGCCTCTGTCCTGTGTTTGCGTCCATGTAGCTATTAACCATCAAGTAAGACAAGAATAACTTCCTGGCTTGTTCTGAGCTCTGGGGTGCCACTGGCTCTTCACCATCAAAAGCATCTTCTTCTTGCCTATAATCATGAACTGTAGATGGGTGGAATTTACAAAAAGAGAGCCATCTTCTAGTGTTTTTACAAGCTTCTAAATCTCCCAAGTCCGGCATTTTATCTGGTAGTATTATGTTTTTTAGTATTGATGCTGTGTTATCATCTATAATTCCTAGCTGCTTAGCAACATCCAAACCGATGACCTGAGAGCTTTCTGGGATATAAAGGGCAGCTATTTTCTGCCTGCCATTCAGAATTTTGTAGGCCAACTCATTTGTAATCAAGTTTTGATGCAAAGAAGATGATGTGGGGAATATTTCACCAGAGTGGGGCCATATGAGACCAACATAGCCTCGCTGAGCCTCAAGGACCAAGAGAGCGCTGCTGGAAGTGATGAGGTCGCACTGGACAGCTTCGTCTACCGTGAGGCGCTGAGCGGAGTTTGAGCGGATGATTCCACCTGTCTGAACCTGGTAAGCAAGAATGCTGTGGGCAGTGTCTCTGTCAATCACCCCTGCTGCTGTGGCTTCTTCCACCGTCATTTTTTTGCCAGAGTTGCAATCGATCAGACCACCAGACAGAAGCTGTGCACCCAGTAACCTGAACATGGTCTCTCTATCTATGAGACCTTCATGGGCTGCTCGCAAAATACTCAGGCTTCTCCCACATTTTAAAGTTATTCTTCCCCCTTCTTGCGGTCTCACAGGAAGAAGCCACATCCTAGTGTCTTCCTGTAAAATACTTCTTTGTACCATATCCATTAAAGACACCTTCTCAGAGGTGCATGGATCAATGAGATCTCTGCATAGATGTTGCCTTTCCAACACTTTTGACAACAGTGCTGAGGAGATCAAGTTCTGCTGGAAAGCCTTCGGTAGAGTCCACCGTTCCCCCATGGTGGGAGCAACCAGCATGCCTGAGGCAAGCAGGATCTCCAGAACTTTAATGGACATGGCTTCTGATAGCAGGCCTTGAGCCAAGGCATCTAGTACAGGGATTGTGGTGGGTGGCACTGAAGAAATAATCTGCTTGGCTTTATTTACTTCTTCAAGTTGGCACAGGAATTGCTCATCAATAAGGCCATGATTTTTGGCCTCCTGGAGGTCAAAGCACTTTCCCAATTCTGGTGAAATCAAGCCAGAAATCATTAGCTGTGTCTCAAGCAACCTGACCCCCGTGTCAAAATCCACAAGCCCCCTCAGAACAGCCTGGAACACTGAGAGGACTTCTCCAGTCGTCTGGTCAATGGTGCCCGCAATCACTCTCCCCAGCTGGAAGGAAAACATAAAGGTCTTAGGTCAACTCTGTTCCCCAAGAGTGAGGAAAATTTCATGCAACTTTTCTTGTTTCATCATGAAAGTCCTCTACTTACCAAGGTGCAGCAATGCTGAGAATGTTAGGAGCTCAAATGCACAGTGATCTATGTCAGTGATCTACTCAACAGAAGTGGTAAAGCTTTGAAACAACATGCATCTGTGAAGTGAAAACTTATACGTGTACATTAACCAGGTTAGTGAGGACGCAGCAGAGCAGACGATGATGGAGGAAATAACACACACCTAGAAGGCAAACCATGCTTTCTGCATTAGAGAGAGGTCAGAGTTGAGTGAGGTGAAGGAAGGCCAGCCCCCCCACCAACCCCAGGCTACCCGTGTTTACAGCATACAGACTTCAACAAGGACAGTCCCAAACTAAGGAGCCAGAAAGTTGTTTTGTACCCACAAACTGTGTGGAAGTACTCCCGAGAGTAATGGAATTAATTACAATATAAAAATTTTTTCAAGTTTGTATATTGTATTGAGCATTTTTATATGCATCACCAACATTTTTAAAAATTAAGAAGCGACATTTTAAGTCATTTGTTATATTCTAAAAGGCACTAGACTATCTTCCCTGTAATATAAGACCTCCCATCCCTCAAGTGGAGGAGAATGCCATTGGTAGTCACTAACTTTCATGAGTATCCCTAAGGGTCAAACAAACTCGATAGCACATCAATAATGCTGCCATCTTTACAAATGATGCTTAAGATAGGGTTTTGCTATGTAGCCCACGCTGGCCTCCAACTTACAATCCTCCTGCTTCAGCCTCCTATGTGCCAGATAGAGGCACGCACACCCCGCCCACAGGATCTTTTATAACATGCTTTATAATAATATACCCAATATAGATGTAGAAAATGGCTTTTTGAGAGAAGTGTTAGAAAAATGAATGATTCTTTCCTTTTATCATGCAAGGCAGAGATTAAGATGTCACAGAATCTGAGTTAAGTGGAAACTGCATTTCATAAACAACACTAAACTGGCCCAATAAATTCCATCCATACTTTATCTATGCATTAAAACTCAAAGCAACTTCTCCATTTTTGCCCTGGAGTCCACATCATGCAGTCAAGGCTTCTAGAAACAGCTTCATTGTAACCACTCCTATTACCTTCTCATCCACCTTCACAGCTCCCGAGCTCTGTGATTCTTGCAGTTGTTTCAGAGACTCGCTGCATAATAAATTGTAACCTTCTTGAAGAGTTTTCACTTGTTTTTCCAATTCATTTCTTTCTTCTTCCATTATCCTAAAATAACATTAAAGGATAAAAAAACAGCACTGGTCCTCAATGGTCGAATGGTCTTAAACCTTTCATGAACGTATTGCTCAGGCCCTAGTATGGCTGTCTATGAAAATGAAGCTTCCCCCAAAAACACCTAGGAAGAGAGGGATGTAAAGTAATGTATCAGCACCTCTAGGAATTTCTAGTTCATAACTGCTGTTATCTATGTAAGGAAGGACCCCAATGCCAGTCCCAACAGGAGAGGAGACAGAAAGCACCAATCTCAAGATGGGCCTTTTCACTGAAGACTGAAGAGAAAGGAAATTTACAAGGAAATTAATGTAATTTTCTAAGGTACAATCTGGAGTCTTTCTGAAATAATCTTAGAACATCTGAAAGTGACTGAGACAAAAGAAGATCCTTCTCCTGAGTTGGCTGCAATAGATGTAGCATCGTGCTGCAAAATAGAGGCCAAAATATGAAACACTACAGTGAAGAAAGTGAAGGACACATTATTCACACAAATTTTCCAATAGGTCTTCTTGGAATGCCACTTAGAATTAAGGCTTAACTTGGAATCTTATTTCTTCCATTCACTAGATAGTCAGCTTTAGCTTCTCTAGGTCTGTTTTCCTATTGGTACAGATACATTTCAGACTAGTTAAGACTACTAGAGAAAAATAGGTTGCTAAGTTTATTTTCTATGTTGAGAAAGTAAATTGTGGTTCCTTTATTTCATTTTTTTAAAATTTGCCACTTTTTGTACTGCTGAATATTTCTTAAAATTTTTTCTTTTTCTTCTTTTCCAGTCCTGGGCTTGAACTCGGGACCTGAGCATTGTCCCTTCTTTTGCTCAAGGCTAGCACTCTACCATTTGAGGCACAGCGCCACTCCTGGCCTTTTCTGTTCATGTGGTACTGAGGAATCGAACCCAGGGTTTCATACATGCTAGGCAAGCACTCTTATCACTAAGCCATATTCCCAGCCCTTTCCTCAAGTTGTATTAGTAGTAGTAGTACAAAAAAGTTGCAATCCCATAAGTCAGGTTATGAGTATAATGCAACTTGATCAATGTCACCCCTTCCAGCCCCAATAGATCTCCTCACGCTGTGGATTTCAATTTGTGCATTGCTGAATATGTCTAAGAATATGTCCTTACTCTGAATAAAAGAGCTAATGAAAATCACATACTTGTCTCCATGTTTAGCCAGAAAGAGCTGCATAGTTTGAAGTGTTTCAGACAATTGTTCCTTCTTGGTTGATATTTCTTCACTGGAAATCTGCAAGGAAAAGAAGGCACATTCAAACTCCCCCCTCAGAAGGACTAGACAACAGTACATTTAAAAATAAGTTTTTATGAACAGATCTACTTTCTGGATGATACAAATCAATAACTTATCAAGTTATTGGCAGTGTGAAGACCTAGATAAGGGTCTCTATTTAGATGCACAGGAAGGAAATTACCTCTCTTTAGATATAATGCCACCATCTTTAAGAGGGAATAGTAATGCAACATCATATAGTTCTTGAAATTATGAATAAAAATGAGCCCTGGACCCTGACAGAGGTCAGTCATTACTGCAGGGCAGGGTCATCACTGGCCCGGTGGTCCTCTTCTACATCGCAGTGCTCAGAAAGGACAGGCACAAGAGGAAGATTATCACTCCAGAAATCTTCCTCCCCTTAAACTCCTGAACAAACCACTCTCCTTTCCAAACACTGATGCTGAAAGCATGAGTCTCTAAGCTTAGTGATCAGGAATGATCACTAATGTTAAGACTCTCCCACACAAAATTTACTGTGGGAATCAGAGACAAGGAAAGTCCTCCCCATCCATCTGTGGACCACTTCTTGGTGCCTTAGTCCAGAGCCGTCATTCTTCTAACGAACAGACACAGCAGGCCAGTGGAGACATATGACCATTCCCATGCTGTCACTCCACAGAAGGAAATATTTCGCATGCCCACAGGCACTCATGAGGATGATGGAAGACACATACTAGGACGTTCAACTTCATAAACTTCCTTTCCCAGAGAGATTCCATGCTCTGGGAGACGCGTGAAGGCCATGATCTGTGTTTGAAAGATCTACCTCCTTTACATGTGCTAAGGCTAAATCTAACCCGGTAATGTTGGGAGAGCTTCGCAGAATGTGAAGACACCACTCCTTTATAATCCAAATAAGTGAAGGAAATTAATTCTCCTAAGGGCATTTTTACTAGGGCTCACATGCTTGTTTTGTCTTATTTGAAAAAAAGAGGTGATAGCAATTTAAGTTAAATATCTGTACTAAATTGCCTTGAAGGTTTTTAAAACACCAATATAAATGCTTTCTGACTTCTCCTTTCTTCCCTATTACAGGATCTACTCTATTGCAAGACTGTGAGCTCCCTCTCCAGACAAAGAGTAGTGCCTTTCAGTAGGGCAGAATCAGACACCTGTGTCCTCCCTTTCTAATCATGTCAAGGGAAAGCAAATGAGCACTGAGGCAGAGCTGGACGAGGGACTAAGTACTGAGAATGTGTGATGGCTCCTGCCACTTCTATATCACATGGGCTTCAGGATAGTGTTGGGAAAGAATGCCTTAAGGAAAAGCTTTATTGGTTCTACAGGGGAATCCCACCCTTGCTAGCCACACTGATACAACTACACCTGATTACCAATGTCCTACAAGTGTGAAATGTACACCACAAAGCACCACTATTGGTGCCACGGCTGTACCAATCCAACTAATGCTCATCACTGGGGCTAAAAGGACAGCTAGGGGCTAGAACCTCATTGGGATAAGGCAAGGAATTTACATGTTCCAGCAACGACTTCCTAACAAAACGCGAGACCCAAAAAAGCACAAGTCAATACTGTAAATAAAATGTTCATGTCCTAGATGGTTTCTCTTCTTAAAAGGTATCTGTTGTTATAAGGAAGAGAGCAATGTCTCCATGGGGCAGAGAGCCTGGGTTACAATGGACTCTCATGTCATGGGGCAGAGGGTCTGGGTTACAATGGACTCCCATGTCACGGGGCAGAGGGTCTGGGTTACAATGGACTCCCATGTCATGAGTCAGAGGGTCTGGGTTACAATGGACTCCCATGTCACGGGGCAGAGGGTCTGGGTTACAATGGACTCCCATGTCATGAGTCAGAGGGTCTGGGTTACAATGGACTCCCATGTCATGGGGCAGAGGGTCTGGGTTACAATGGACTCTCATGTCGGGGCAGAGGGCCTTGGTTACAATGGACTCCCATGTCATGGGGCAGAGGGTCTGGGTTACAATGGACTCCCATGTCATGAGTCAGAGGGTCTGGGTTACAATGGACTCCCATGTCATGGGGCAGAGGGTTTGGATTACAATGGACTCCCATGTCATAGGGCAGAGGGTCTGGGTTACAATGGATTCCCCATGTCAGGGGGCAGAGGGTCTGGGTTACAATGTACTCCCCATGTCAGAGGGCAGAGGGTCTGGATTACAATGGATTCTGTCTGTTTCCATGGGGCTGAGGGTCTGGGTTACAATGGACTCCCATGTCGTGAGTCAGAGGGTCTGGGTTACAATGGACTCCCCAAGTCATAGGGCAGAGGGTCTGGGTTACACTGGATGCCCATGTCAGGAGGAGGAGGGCCTGGGTTACAATGGATTCTGTCTGTTTCCATGGGGCTGAGGGTCTGGGTTACAATGGACTCCCATATCATAGGGCAGAGAGTCTGGGTTACAATGGACTCCCATGTCAGGGGGCAGAGGGTCTGGGTTACAATGGACTCCCATGTCAGGGGGCAGAGGGTCTGGGTTACAATGGACTCCCATATCATAGGGCAGAGGGTCTGGGTTACAATGGACTCCCATATCATAGGGCAGAGGGTCTGGGTTACAATGGACTCCCCATGTCAGGGGGCAGAGGGTCTGGGTCACAATGGACTCCCATGTCAGGGGGCAGAGGGTCTGGGTTACAATGGACTCCCCATATCATAGGGCAGAGGGTCTGGGTTACAATGGACTCCCCATGTCATGGGGCAGAGGGTCTGGGTTACAATGGACTCCCATGTCAGGGGGAGGAGGGCCTGGGTTACAATGGATTCTGTCTGTTTCCATGGGGCTGAGGGCCTGGGTTACAATGGACTCCAAACAGGGCGATCCTACTTTTGAGCAGTCCTCATTCCAGTACTGGGGCGAGGAGGCGGGGCACCGTACAACCTATTAACTGGCTAGTAGGTGATACAAAGGTAGGAGGTTTGGGCTGTGCAATCAGAGAAGCGCTAACTGTGACTCCTTGGACAAGGGATCTTCACTATCATGTACTGTAAAAGCAGGGGGAACTAAGGTAATTAAGCAGTGTTTAGGTGTACTATACCAAGTCAGGAAATTGTAACCACTAAGAAACATCCTGTGCGAATACCTTCTGCTTAGAGAAAAGAGGTTTCCCAGCCTTCTCCCCGTTCCTCAAGGTCTTGGTCATGTTTGACACCCATTTCTGCAATTCTTTCGCTTTTTCAACATGTTCTTTCTTTTCTTCTTCCAGAGACTTCTGACAGGTGTGAGTGGTTAAAAAAACAAACATTCCAGTAAACAACTGAGCTACGAAACTAACATCACCACTGAAAACAAGAATGCAAACATGCCTTCTATCCCACACAGGTTATAGAGATATTTTATTTATTCACTTAATCCATGTTTACTATGTCACACAGAAGATGTACTTCCGATATCTACATGGCCCAAAGAAAGTTTGGCAAACATTCTGTCACTCGTCCAACCTCCCAGCTGTTGGATCCATAGGACAAGCACACACCAGCCACTTTATTCATGAGGCCTTGGAAGCCCTCAAACTGCTGCCTTTGCATTAGCATTACAATCAAAGGTGTGAGATAATAGACAGCTGAAGAAAAAAGCTTGTCTGCAAGGAAGGAAAATGCACAGAATGAGGAACTACCCCACCACCATGGGAACTACCCCAGCACTCAACACAGAGCAGGCTGGGTTTAATCCCAAAGCCTAGAAGTGAGAGATCACGGTGAATGCTTTATTGTGTAAAGGTTTCTATATGCAAAAACCTCAACACTGTGGAAGCCAAGGACAACATGCAGCCAGGAGACCCTGGGAAGGAATGGAGACCCTGGGAAGGAATGCACATCCTCCCTTTGATACCAGTTGCTTTGTGAAGAGCTCCGTTGGGAGCACAGAAGTCAGTAAAATGGAATGAATGCAAATGCCAGACCAGCTCTGTCAGCCTCCACCTAGCCCCTGAGAGGGAGGTCTGGAGAAACCATGACGGGGGCACTGAAGGGCAACCTTAACCCAGAGTGTAGGGATCATGGGCTAATTTTAGTGCAGGAAAGATTCAAACAATGATTCTCAAGAGCTAAAGAGAACCGTGGAGAGAGCATCAAATCTCTTGTATTTTCAATTTTAAAATTGTCATCTTTCCTGAACAGTGGGAGCTTCCAGCCCTCAAGAAATACCAGTGCTTCAAGTCAGTGACATGCTTAGCCACACTCTGCTCTAAACAGCAGACCCGCACTAGTAGCATGGCTGCTTGCACAGGGCTAAACGTGTCCCACTAGGAAGAGTAATAGAGGCTAGAAATCCCTGTCCTCAAGGGCTCGGACACTTCTAGGAGTTTAAGTCCTGTGTGGAAATCAAAATCAGCTTTCTCTAGGGCTTCCTTATAGGTCAGCTTCCGTTTGGTCTGGGGACAGATTATATTCCGGACATATGACTTGTGGTCTTTGAGCCTGGTAGCGATGAGGACATCGATGATGCCCATTTGCAGGGCCTCTTCTATGGATACCCGTGTGCGGGCCTGGGGCTCTATCAAGCCCCCCGTCAAGTGCTGGAACTCCAGACAGCGCATCCCCATTTCCTTACTGATGATGTTCGCGTTCACAGCGTCCACCACCGACATTGTTTTGCTGGTCACAGGGTGGGTGACCCCCGTGACGACCAGTTCACACTGCCGCAGCTGCTGGGCAAAGCCCTCGTCAACCAGGCCTCGGCGCAAGGCTTCGGCCACCCTGTACCTTTTGCCGGTTAGGGGGTCGATTATTCCTCCTGTGCTGACCTGGGCTTCCAGGCATCGGAGGGCAGTAACGCGATCCACCAGATTTCTGCGGGAGGCCTTGAGGAGGGAGATCCTCTCCCCGCTAGCGGTCAGCCAGTAGCCTGCGATGGGGCTGTGTGGATCCTTCTGGGGAGCCAAGCCGCTCAGCAGAGAGTCAGCAAGCTCTGTCAGGGTGATGAGGCCATCCTGGTACTTTCTGACCACGGCCTTATCAATTGTGCCCTGCTCTACGGCCTCATTAATATTGAACTGGAGGCCAGTTTTCATCTCAGTCAGCATGTGAGAAGGAGGCCCATGGGATTCAAAAAATGTAGCTTCCTTCCACTGATACTGCTGTCCTGAGAGTTCAAGGTAAATGCCTTTCTCGATGAGGTTTCTCTGGAAAGCCTCGTACGCAGTCAGTTCTGCTCCAGTTTTAGTGTCCACCACTGCAATCTTGTGACTTTTCTCCACATTGAGACTGGAAATGTTCCTCTCCCCAAATGGCAGCAGAAAGCACTGGCAATCAACATCAAAGACACACATTCTCAGTAATTCTGCGTAATACAGAGCCTGCTTGTTGTTGGGATTGGGGAAAACTCTCGTGTTGCTGGAAGGCTCATGCAAAAATTGCAAGATGGCATTGTTGAGTAAGCCCAGCTGCAGAGCAATCTCAGGGGGAACACGAATGCCTCGCACAGGGTCGATGACACCTCCGCTGGCAATCTGAGCCTCCAAGATATGTTTCCCTTTCTGTCTGTCAAGCATTCTATTCTCCATGGCCTGAAACACTGACAGTGTCTTAGAAGCACACGGATACCCCAGGGCTGCCTTCTCTGCCTCAAGGAGTCTAATTCGGAACTCAGGCTCAACCACCCCTTTCAGAACTGCATCTTCCACAGAATACATCTGGCCCGAGATGGGATCGATTATAAAACCTGTTGCAGCCTGAGCTTCCAAAAAGGCTAATGCCATCATTTTGTCTATTATGATTTTCTTGGCAGCTGATGCAAATGAAATCTTCTCTTTTGTAGATTCTAGATAAAGCCCTGCAATTGATGTGGCTTTTGTCAAGAACTTGCTCAGACTTTTCTGAACTTCTTCAACAGTCTTCAGACCACATCGCAGCTGCTCGATCGTTCTCATGTCCAGAAGCTTTGCTTCAACCAACTGCCTGGCAGTAACAGACTGCCGAAGCCCCTGGAATCTGAACTCCGCGTCCCTCACGGAGCATGCCTGATCACTGTCAAGGTTCAGCCGAGGCTCTGCTTCTGAGCCTCCCCTGGGGAATTCTCCTCTCTTGGGTCCAGAGGACGCGCTGCACCCATCCACCTTCCATTCATGTGCACTGGGGGCTGGGGTCTTTTCTTGTCTTAGTGTTGTGACTTCTGCGTGCATGTCATACTGCTTGTTCTTAGCTATCTGTAACAGGAATGTTTCAGAGGTTAAAAGTCATGATGCCACCTTTCCATTCTCCATCCAAACACAATTCCGTGAGTTACAGAGACAGGTAAGAGAGAAAAGAACAATTTTCCTCTTTGTTGAAGAGAAGAAAAAATTCAAACTAAGGGCTGGAAATAAGTAACATTATTTTGAGAGCCTAAAATATTTACTCAGAAGTTACTTTTAACTGCCTGGTTCTTCTAGTGTTTTAGTTGTTATTTTGTGTGTGTGTGTGTGTGTGTGTGTGTGTGTGTGTGTGTGTGTGTGTGTTCTCTCTTGGCTTTCTTGTTCATAGCTAGAGCTCTACAATCTGAGCCATGCCTCCAGTTTGGCATTTTACTGGCTATTTTGGAGATGGAGTCTCATGGATATTTTTGCCTGGACTGGCTTCAATCCATGACCCCTTGATCTTTAGCCCATCTAGATTTTTAAAGCACATTTATATATGTACACACATATATATACACATATATATACATATATTCCCACAGATACAAGAGTTTACCCATGACACCTGTGTCTTTAATCTCTACCCTTCACAAATGAAAGAGGATTTTTTTTTTTTTGCCCTCTCAAAACTACCAGGAGCCAAACACTGAAGATTATGAGAACTGTAGTCTAGGAGAACACAAAGAAGAAGAAACTCGGCATTTGGCAGCATGTACCTCTAAGGGTGTCAAAAGTGTCACCAGCTCCATCTCCTGCCGGTCGTCCTGATACCTGACCGGTGGCCTGGAACTGTGCAGAGCATGGTCTCTTATCTTCTCGATTTCCGACAGCCGTGTCACAGGGCTTGTCTCATCAAAAGTTATCTGTAATTCGGTGCTTGTTTGAGAAAAATACTCGGAGTAACACTGCTGGCTTTTCTCTTTCTCAAGCGGAGCCCCTGGCGGCCGGAACAGTGGTTCTTTTGGCACCTGCTCGGCACCCCAAGTTTGCCATGTCCCGTCCACCTGCGGTGGCTCCTGGGCCTGTCTCAGCAGAGTCCTGGCTGTAGGGTACAGGTGGAGAGTGTTTCGTGAGGGGCCATCTGTGGGGTGCTGACCCTCCTTCACTGTAGTCCCACAAGCTGTGGCAAAGGCAGAGTCTTTGGCTGGGTCCCGGTTTTGGATCTGACACTGAAGCATAACTAACTGATGTTCATGCTCCTTTATCTGGTGGTCCATTTTTTGCTTCAGGTTCTCAACTTCCCGTTTCTGGGCTATCAGCTCATCCTCGAGTTTCCGACACTTTTGATAGTGGTTCCCTTCCACGTGTGGCCCCTGCTGCATTTGTTCTCTGTACTGGTGAAGCTGCCTTTCCAGTTCTTTAATGTTGGTTTCGCAAAGCTTAGCATTCTCTTGAGCTCTGCAGTTTTCTCGCTGAAGAGACACAAAGTCAAGCTTAATGCCTGAAATATCGTTCTCGGTGATCACTTTGGACTCCATCAATTTTTCCATCTTTTTCCGAAACTCCTCTGCTGAGCGCTTGAACTTTTCAGACTCTTCCTGAAACACGGCCATCTTCCTGTGAGCCATCTGCTCTTCGATGGTCTTGAGGTGCAGCTCGTCCTGCACCCTTTTCAGCCTGTGGTTCAGCTCCTGCACCTGCGCCTGCTGCCGCTGCGCCTGCTGCTCCTCCCGGAGCTTGTGCTGTTTGGAGGCGCTCAGCTCCGCGCTCAGGCTCCGCACCTCCTGCTCTGTGCTCTGGATGATGGCAGTCTGCTGGTCGCACTTGTGCTTAAATTCACTCACTAAATTCTGACTCTTGGCCAGGTCTTCTTCTAGGCTCTTGATCTTTCGGTGGAAATCTTGTTCTGTTTTTGTCTGTTTATGCAAGTGTTCGTTTGTGTTACGCAACTGGTCCCTGAAGCCGTCCGCCTGAATCCGCAAGGCTTCACAGCGCTGCTGGATGGCTTGCTTCTCTAGCGCGATGTTCTCAGAGTCTGCCTGGACTCGCTGCATCATTAGCCTGGTTTCCGCGTTCTGCCTAGTCAGCTCATCTACCTTTTGTTGTAGCTTTTCTGCGCACTCGTTGCTTTTCTCCAGTTCTCTGTTGAGCTTTTGGATCTTATCGTTATTTTCTTTTTCAGCTTTAATATTCTGGAGCAACTGCTCATGGCTTTTCTCAAACTGCTCCTTGAGATGATCTGACTTCCTCTGGCAGAGCCTTTGTCTTTCGCTGGAAAACTCCTTCCCATTGTGGAGAGCATGGATCTGGGAATTTAGGTGCGCAACGTCCCTCTCGGCCGCGGCATGGGCCCGGGTCACTCTGTCCACTTCTCTCTGGAGCTTGCCCTTCTCCTGGTGGAGCGAATCTAACTCTAACTGGTAAGTGTGCTTGATCTTCTTGAGGTCGTCGGCTTCCTGCATGGCCTCTTCGGCCCTGCCGGAGGTTTGGTGGAGCTGCCGACTCAGTTCTCGGAGCTGCTGGGAGTAGCCTTCCTCCACCTGGCCCTTCCGCTCCAGCTCCAGCTTCAGGCTCCTCAGTGCCTCGTTTGTTTCGTCCAGTTTATCTTTCAGCACACGAGCCTTTTCTTCAGATGAGGTTTTTTCAAGCTCAAGGGCAGCAAGTTCATACTTGAGCTCCCTCATGTCCTTCTCCGCCTTCCTGTTGGCAGCAGTGAGCTCATCCACCTGTTGCCTGAGCTCCTGTGTTTTCTGCTTGTCGTGCTCGGTGGGAAGAGCCCGCCCGGGCCGCAGCACTCCCTCCCCACATGCGTACTGCAGCTCCGTTATTCTCTGTCTTGCTTCCACCTCCACCTTTTGCTTCTCCTTCAGCTGTTTCTCGGCTACCTGCTTTTGAAAGGCGAGGTCTTTCTCCATCTGCTTGACCAGCTTCAAGAGTTCTTCCTCGCTATCTCTCTTCCTTCTTAGTTCTTCCATTAATGTCTTTTTCTGCCGTTCCAAATCGTTGAGGCTGGAGTCTTTCCTTTTCAGATGGTCTTCCAGGGTTCTTCTTGTGAAGGTGTTCTCCTCCAGCTGACTCCGGAAGTTCACAAGATTCTCTTCCACAGCTGCCCTTCTGGCCTCGGCCTCCAGGGTGAGCTGCCTGACCCGCTCCAGCTCCCGCTCCGCAGCTTCCTTCTCCCGCACGATGCTCTCCAGCTCCAGCCGGTACCGCTGTGCCTCCCCCTCAGCCCTCTGCTTCTGCAGAGCAATGTCCTCCACCGTTCGCTGCTGCTTCCTCAACTCACTCTCCGCAGCCTCCCTGACCTTCGGGAGCTCTGCCTCTGCCTGGGACTTCTGCTTCTTCAAGTCGGCCACCATGCTCTCCAGCTCATCTATCTTGCCTGTGAGTTTGCTGTTCTCCGTGAGCACTGCCCTCTGACGCTGCAGCAGGTCTGAATAAGCCCCATGAGCAGAGGCCTCCTTACACCTCTTCATCTACAAGACACGTGTGCAAACTGTCAGACGCCTCCTACTCACATGCATCTTAAAACCTCTGGAGCCACATCTGTGAAAGCCAGGGCACCCGGGTGCAGAAAGAACAGCAGAAAGAGCCGGTCATCGCCAGCAACGCTTGCCCCAGACGGGGCAGCAGACGCACTCAGTCACCACCACCACCAGCGACACCTGCCCCAGAAAGGGAACACCAGAAAGGCAGCAGCTCCCTGCCTGGGCAAGCTCACCCAACAGGTGAGGGACAATGATGAGGAAGGACACAAAACCCTACAAAGCTGGGTGCAGAGACCTGATCCTGGGCACCAAGAATAACACACCCCAAACAGAAGCCACATCCAGGAAAGAGCTATGCAAGCACAAGAGAAATAGAAAATGGTGGTTACTTTCCCACAGCTGATGGGTAAAGCAGCACAGACTCAGAAAACAACGCTTCCTGCCAAGAAGAAGGGGAAGAAGGAAGAACACACAGGAACTTGAAACCCTGGGGTCAGACCCTCTGTGTGCCTCCTGGCCACATGACAGCCTGATGACTGTAACCCCAGGAGTGCTAATGCAAAGGCAGCTTGGTCCCTGACAGCCGTATCATTACTCACAGCTTTGGCTGTTAATGACATGCCCCATTCCAGTCCACCTTGAGAAGCCCTTTTAGGTACCCTCAAGATGTTCCTTATGTCAATTACATAAATACTATGAAAATACACTGGGAGAGAGACGAGGAGACCCTGTGCCTCTGACCTCAGCTGGGTGGGGCTACCCTGACTGCAGCCCACATGGCCGGGGTCAGCTTCCACTAATGAACGTTCTCAGGATCACAATGTCATTGGTTTTGTTCCACCAACTCAACTATACTCAAAAGCGATTTAAATAGGAATTCAGAAATAATTTACTTTAAACACTGATTTGCTATCTTCTGTACTTCAAACTTACTCTCACAAAAAAACAACTTCCTCCAGTTTCTGCCAGTGGATTAATGTCCAACAGTTTGTGTGCTACAGAGATTGAACTTTTTTGACCACATTCCAGTACAGCTCTCCGGCTGACACTCTACAGTATTCTCTAACAAATGCGGTGTTACTCTGAAGTGAGCTGCTAGATGTCTTTGATTTTATTATTATGGAAAGCTGCTCTCAAATCAAGGTTTCCTGTGTGGATCTTCGAGACAGAGTTTCAGAAACACCATTTTTAGGGTCTAAAATTGGACCTACCTATCTTCGATAGCCATGGCAAGTGGAGGGTTTTAGAACTTAAAACTCTAGCATTCACATGTTTTCGACGTTCCATTTCACTATAAATCTTTGAGATTTCAACAGTGGCAATAATTTAGGTTTTTATTTACTTTAGGTCCTTCAAAATACCTTTGTATCAACTTTTGTCTTACTGGACAAACTAAGCAAAGTGTCCACATATGCATAATCATATATCCACTAAAAGGAAGGGCAAGACATTATTTTATTTTACAAGAAGTACTTTCTTTACTTGTGGTAAGAGGGATTAAACCCAAGGCATGCTAAGTAAGTGCTCTGCCCTGAACGACCCTGCCAGCTCTTAAATTATGTTCTCTTATATTTAATTACCATGTATGTTATTTAAAATACATATTATAGACCATTTCAATTGGAATGAGATCTATAAGAAATAGTGTATGAGTGTGTGCATGTAACGTGCAAGCGTGTTGGTTCTTTCCCATGTAAAAAGCACATGTGTGCCTGTCACGGGGCACCACTATTCTGGTTCTCCTCCAAATGCAGAAAACTGGTCATAAAGTCTGCAATTAGCCATGTTGGTCAGTCAGCTGCAGAAAACTTTTAACTCCGAGCAGATTAAAATAGTTTACAGGAGCCACATTTCCAGGAGCTCAGTGGACAGAGAGTACTGTTCTGCTTCTTGCCCTACATGGCCAGACGTGTTCAAAGCACCCCGGACACCAGCAAGTCCACCAGAGCTGACTGGGATGCACGCGTTTCAACTTACCCTCTCCTAGCATCGAGTCCACTATTTTTGTCTGTTCTGAGGTTAGAGGAGAATGTGTATCCATATAATAGAACACAGAACCATCCTTTCAACCTAAGCAACCTTCCGTGACAATGTGTGTTTATAAGTAGGTCATTACTTTTTCTATATCTTAATGCAATTTTTAAAGCATAATCAAAGCAACAGAAGTCCCCCACATCAGAATGGTTTTTGAATAGGCTATAGTACCTATACTTTACGAGGCAAGCATTCTTGCCACTAGGCCACATTCCCAGCCCCCAGTACCTATACTTTAAAAAGCCTAAGACTCTAGAATTCTTAAAATGTAGCACTCTTTTACAACAACACTGATCACTAAATTGAGATCTTTTTAAGTATAAGTTTAGTTCCTTAAAAATGAAACCTGAAGTACATGTATGTATTTCTACAGACATCACAAAAGAAGTAAATGTACTCTGCAGAAATATCTAGCAGAGAAGGCTGAAGAAAATTCTGTCCAGGTGCTAGTACTTTACTAAATTAAACCATTTCAATATCAAACCTATCATCTTTGGGTCACAGATGGTTTTGTTTGTTTTTAAGTTCTGAGAAATGAAATCAGGACTCAGGGCATGCTGAGCAAATGGTTCACTACTAAGCTCTATGCTCAGACCAGCCGAAGTGAAAATAAAACTGTGTTTCTATTAGAAAGAATCTTAAAAACAAATAAATAAAAATTCTAGGCCTTTCTCCACACCCTTCACTCTTGTTCATTATAATTTTATAGCTAATTTCCTCCATCAGCTACCAATCAGGTAAATTTATCATGAAACCTATTTTGCTTTCTCAAACCATGCTGTGGTTCCTGCTCAGATCTAGTGCCTCTGAACTCAGCTGCTCCGCGGTCCTTGTTACCTCCTCCTCCTCCAGCCTCTTCAGTGAGTCACCAGCAAATTTAACATACTGGGTCATGAGAGTGACCAGGGCAGTGTACCGAGTCCGCAGGTCCATGAACTAAAGGGAAAAGTAACAGACACATCATTAACAACTGCCTTTCACAAGGCCACTGGAATCTGAGTAATATTTCTAATACTGACTGGGATCTAGAAGACTGAAGCACAGCACCCTCAGTAAAAAATAAGTTTATTACTGAGAGCACTCCAGTAATAAGTGGGGAACCCAGTAGCAGAGTGCTGATCCTGTTATGCACACCCTACTAAAGGGTAATTTTCTACCAACATTAATGTACATAATATTACTAATGTAATGGAAGTAGTTATTTACCTCTACAGTATAAAACTAATATTGAATTGATCTTGACTTTAAGAGGGTTAAAAAACCACTTAATAAGCCTGCTCTTAAAGGGGTTAGACTTTCTGTTTGGGATGAAAGTCAGTACTGGAAACGTGTAGAGCTAACCGCTACCTAACACTGTGACCTGCTTAACTGCACATCTGGAAACAGCTAAAATGCTAAAATTCATGTTCTGTATGTTTTCAGAAATGCTGCTTCTGGTAGGCCCTCTCTCTCCTCTTGCCCTCTTCTTACCTCTTGAATAATGAGATCCGCAGAGCTCTGCATTCTTCGGCGCTTCACAGGGGATTTCTGTTGAGAGTCCACCATGGCCCGGTAGGTCATTGTTTGTAATTCATAGTCCTGTGTAAAAGAGCCAGCATGCTAAAATTTATGACACAAAAATCTAAAGCGGCATTCTACCATGATTAAGCCCAGAGAACTGGAACCTAATTGCACCAAACTTAGGGATAAAATATTATAGATCTACATTTTGGGGGAATTTATATGCCCTCAGATGCTTCTAGGGTAGCAGTGAAGGTAGAAACATATAGACTAGTCAGGAAGTGCTCATAAAGCATCTGTTACAATACTAGAGTGGTATAGGAAAGTATGATCTGGAAGGCTGTCTGTGCTAACCTGAAGACTGAGAAATGCCAGAAAGTTAGAGATTCACTCAGTGCTCAAGAGGAAAGGAAATGAGAGGAAAATGTAAGGAACCAATTTCAGAGTTATGTATTTATTTTGGTTATGGGGGTAACAGTATGTACATTTTCTTGCACATATGAGGCAGAGAAAGACAACCAGAAACTGTCATCTGACTCAGAATTGTGAGGTATATATCCAAAGTTCAAATGAGGATTCTTTCTTCTTCCTTTTCAACTATAGTGAAATGACTTGCATGGCTGTAAGAGTACAACCTAGCACTATAACCCTGATAGTTTGGCTTGAGAAGTGGCTGGGCCTTCCTACCTTTACTGTTGCCGAGTATTGCTCTGCATGTTTTTGGCAGTCATCCATTTTACTCTGTTTCATTTCTATCTCAGATACCAGCATCTATAAATACACACAATTTAGAAGCAATAGGTCAAAAAAAACTTCTATGTCTCAATATCTTCAAAACTAAGCATATGTTTGTAATCAGTTACTAGTTCCTGAACTCTGTACTGAGTATGCAACTTGCATTATAGGTAAATTGCACACTTCCAGACTGACTCCAAGTGACTCCCTCTCAAGAAGCAGAAGCTAATGCACAGGAATTACCAAAGGCTGACTTGAGCCCTGTCTAACCTCTCTTCCTGTTGAAAAGGCTGGACCTCAAAGGTTGTTAAACACTTGAATTTCTGTTTGTTTAATTTCCTGCCAGAAAGCATTTCCATATATTTAGAAAGTAATATGTGTATCATAGCCAGCTAACTATCAAAAATAATTCTATCATCCCTATGACCAAAGGTCATACCCTATAACCCTCTATCCCATCAGGATACTTTCTATGACCTACGATCAATACTTTCAAAAATGACTGCCAAGAAATAGAAATAAGTGAGGTAGGTTTGAGTTGTAGGATTTCTATACTTACACTTACTTTCCAGCTTTCCCTAAACTGTGCCTTTTAATAAAGAAAAGAAGGTTAAGGCTCATGTTTGACCAAATGGAGATGACCTCAGTGCAAGGATTTTTATTTTTACATACTTTCTGTTGGTTCAACTGTGTGGCTAAAGTTTTGCTGTTTTCAGGCTGATTTTCCTGAATCTTCCTCTGTGTTGTTTCCACCTGTTGGATCCAGTCATCTAAAGGGTGATAGGTGTCTCTGTAGTTCTTCAGTGACCTCCCAATGCCCTCCAGATCCCGTAGCCTAAGAGAACAGAGAGAGAACGGGTAGTTCCCAGCTGGGTCCCTTAGAAGGGTGGAAGGTGGAGGGAAGGGAGAGACGAACTAACTGTGCCATGACCAATGCCATGGAGGAACACGGAAAGCATTCTGGGCTGAGGCACCATAGGCAAAGCTCTGCAAGGGTTGACATGCTGGAGGGGGTTCAATGTCAACTTTGTGCTCCTGCAGTTGTACAACACAATGGTATTGATAGTTCTATAGCTAATCCCAAAAAGCTTAAGTTAGAAAAGCAGAAAAATTAACCGTAATTATCACCAATTAGGATGCCCTGAGTAGCTAAGGAGCTAAGGCTTGTATCAAATGGCAGTTGACTGTTGAAGTTAGTTCAGTGAGAGACTAACATGGTCTCAGATCTTTTTAACATGTAACGTACAGAGCCAAAGTAATAGATATTTGAACATAAAGTTATTTTTCAAGAATGGAACTACATGTGTCATTGGACTGAATGTACTGCTTAAACTTACAGAGCCAACGTAATGAACATAAGTTTACTTTTCAATAATGGAACTACATATATTGTTGGGCTGAATGTACTACTTAAGTGGGAGAGCACCTGCCTAGCAAGCACAAGGCACCGAGTTCAAACCCTATTCCTGCTAAGTAAAGAAGGAAGGGGGGATCTGAGTGGGGAAGAAGCAAAGTGGGACAACAAATACAAAGCCAACCTGAAACCCATAGAGGCCTCGTCTCCAAAACACAGAAACCAAGAGATATAACTATACGAATGCTAGACTATATCAATACATTTAATTATACAGTTCAAAAATGCTTATTCTGAAGTTAAATGTCTTGCTAAAGTCTATCATGTAAGAAAGAAATGTTTGTAGGTAACACTATTAACTAGGATATGTTGCGAAGGCCTGGTATGCTTAGCTAATGCCCAGTGGACACAGACAGGCCGTAAGTCTGTGTCTACATAGACCAAGAAGGGTTCTCACCTGTGGTCAATCTGCACATGCACATTCTGCCACCTCTCAGCTAGCTGCTCTGCCTTTTCTTTGTGCCAGTCAAAATCAAGGTCCCGTTCTTTGTATGTCTTAAACATTTCATCACTGACGGCTTTTGCTTTCTGCAGCTCATCCTCCAAAGAGTGGAACACCTCCCTCTTCTCGTCTACTTCAGATCGCCATTGCTAAAGTACAAGGATCAATAAGCAGTATAAAATGCATCAACCAGTCATGGGGTAAATACATTATTTGCTTCAGGATTCATATATTTACAAATGACTGATACAAAATCAGATGAATGAAAGACAAGCATATAAAAATATTAAATTAGAGTTAACTACATTAAATAGCCTGATCTTTACAAAGTAGCAACTTATAAGAAAATAAAATAGAATCCACAAGCAAAGTTGTCATTGCTGTCTTTTTCACTGCTTGTTTTTAAATGCTATTAATCTATTGCTTAAAAATGAATGCCCACAAAGTCAGCTGCTCTCCTCTGTCACATTGGTAATGGAGCCCAGTCACCTGGGGCCAAGTGACTTTGTGGACTGTGCCCTCGGAAATACTGAACCTCAATAAATCCTTTTCCTTTTAAGGTTAAAAAAACAACCCACATTAGATGTTTTAGCTCAAGCCTGTAACTCCAGTTACTTGGAAGGCACAGACTAAAGGATCATGGTTTAAGGCCAGCCCCAAGGGAGAGGCACAGAGTCCATTTCACAAGACTTCATCTTGAGCGATGCTGGGTGTGGTGTGCACCCGCCCTCCCACATGACTACAGAAGCACTACAGCGGGGCACACTGGTGTGCACCTGTCATCCCAGAGACAAAGCAAAGAACAAAGAAGAAGATCACAGTCCGGGCCAGCCTGGGTGGAAAGCAAAACCCTATCTCAAGAATAGCCAATATGGGGGCTGGGAATGTGGCTTAGTGGTAGAGTGCTTGCCTGGCATGTATGAAGCCCTGGGTTCAATTCCTCAGCACCACATAAATAGAAAAAGCCAGAAGTGGTGCTATGGTTCAAGTGGTAGAGTGCTAGCAGTGAGCGAAAAGAAACCAGGGACAGTGCCCAGGTGCTGAGTCTAAACCCCAGGACAATACGAAAAGGAGCCGCAGGTCCACGTGGTGGTGTGGCTGCCTGGTGGGTGTGAGGGCCTCATGTTTGAAGATCTGAGCTCAGAAGTACTTAACGCGTGGATAAGCAGCCCCCAGGGATGCTCTTACCTTTAGAGTGCTCATTAGGTTCTCAATATTGTTCTTGTCAGCCACAACTGCTTCTTCTTCACACAGTTTGGTTTCATAGAGTTTTACAAGAGCCTCTGCAGCTTGAGTATTTTTCAATACTAAATTAACCGTTTTCAACCTTTAAAAGGGGATTAAAAACAGGTCCAATTGTTAATGTTCATCTCTACATAATGCAGTCCTGACACATTATGACACACAGCACAGCACTGTCCCCTTGGGAGACACTGGCACGATGACTCCAAGATTGCTCAGCTGACTTCCTAACAGTGCATGCTCCAGTCACAAATGGCACTAACAAAACTTCCAACACAATACAGCTCAGGCCAGGTACAAGAGGAAAACCCTGCAGATACCAACAGCTAAGCTACCAAAATAGAAATGAGGAGAATACAGTATAGACCCGTCTCTGAGGCAAAGCCCCTGACAATAGGGGCGGGGGGCAGAAATTCACAGCAATTGTAGCGTATGTCCTCAACAGAGGAGAGCTTATGTTGCTATCCGTGAGCTGTTAAAGCCTATCGGGTGACAGGCAGTAAATCGCACAGGGTGTTGTCAGGATGGCCACATACTTCTCTATGTAAGTGGAGGACATGGAGTAGACGTGGTTCATGTTCTGAAGAACCACGCTGAGCTCAGATCGCAGGGTGGGGACGGAGGCAGAGGTGGCTGCTTGACTAAAGAATTCTTCACATTTATTTGTGATTGTTGCCAAGTCATCTTTAAGTCGTTCCAGCTCTTTCTTTAGTTTCTATACAACGAAGAACATAGATGATCATTTCATTGAGGGTGTTTCCTTATAGTTTAAAAATACATTTCACATTATGACATAAAAACCTGTATAACAGAGAACCAAAGACATGACATTCCAGTTTCACAGTCAGTAATTCAAGGACCCTAACTCATCTCCTGAGACCAAACCTCTGCCTGCTGCTTTTGCACTCCGTGGCTACAGAAGGAAGGCCACGGGATGTGGAGACGTGCCCACGGCAGAGGCAGAGCTGAGCTGAGCTGCAAGCATTGGGCCAGCGCGGACGCTGGATGTGAGGAGCCACGGGAGGCAGCACTGAGTTCACCACGCAACCCACTCACCACAGACTTCCATCTCTCACCTCCAGCCCAGCTGGTGAACCTGAGGGGTGATGGGAGGCAGGCGGCACCAAAGGTCACCACTCGCCCCACCCCACAGCCAGGGGCCCCGGGAGGTGGCGCCAAAGGTCACCACGCACACCCCACGCCATGGACCTGCACCTCTCACCTCCTGCTCTGTGATTCGGAACCCACTTTCATGCACATCATCTCGTTCCAGGGGAGTTCGGATCTGCCTGATCAACCGGTCTTCACAGTTCTCCAAGCGAAGCCTAATGTTCCGAACTTCAGAGATGTAGAGATTATAGACTGATTCCTCTTGCTCCTCTGCAAAAGCAAGCATAAGCATCACGTTCAGAAAATGCCTGTCATGCTCTTGCTCAGGGCTCTTTTTCTTCTTTTTTTGATGCTAGTCTGGAGATTGAACTTGGGTTCTGGGTGCTGTCTCTGAGCTTTTTTGATCAAAGCTGGAAATCTACCACTTGAGCCACGGCTCCACTTCTGGCTTTTTGGTGGTTAACTGGTGATCAGAATCGCACTCATTTTTTTGTTGTTGTTCAGACTGGCTTTGAACCATGATTCTCAGATCTCAGCCTCCTGAGTAGCTAGGATGAAGATGTAAGCCACCAGCAACTGGATTTTGCTCATGTTTTAGTAAGAGGATTTTTGCATCACTGGGTCACAGCTAGTCAAACCTACTATCACTACCAGCCTATCCAAGAGATATAAACGTTAAAATATAAATCCTGAAACATAAGCTTTAAAAATGTATGTTCTTAGTGAAATTTACCCAATGCCTTTTGAAGAACTCATTTCTGACTTCTGATGGCCAGAACAGGTAATTTATTTTACTGGCTTCTGTTCACAAAATGTGCATTACATAAGCTGTAGATTATAAGAAGTAGTTTAAAATCCTAAAATTGAAAATCAAGTAAAGAATCTATTAATGTTCTAAAAATCAGAATATTACTAGTAAAATTGTCTCTAATATTAAGAGTTCAGGACAAAATTTATACTTAATAAGACCAGTATGTAGGTACCTGTCTATAATCCCAGCACTTGGGAGCTGAGACAGGAACGCTGTGAGTTTAAAGTCAGCCCAGGCTACATATTGCAGTTGGGTACATAAGAAGACACTCAACTACATGTGGGAAAATAATTAAACCCACTGAGAACCTGAAGGATTACATGTGAGCGCCACCTGACCCAGCAGAAAGTATTGAAAAGTAAATGCAAAGTGAAAAGTAGAGGTGGCGATTAATCTAGGGCTTTGTGTATGCCAGGCAAGCGCTGTACTAAGCTATGCCTCTAGATCTCTTGAGCCTCTCTCTCTCTCTTTTTCTTGTTAGTGTTTCAGCAATCTTGTCTACCACAGGCTGAGTGCCATCATAGACCTGTTGAAAGCAGGGGGAGCAGGGACAGCACACCCATGCAGAAGACACGAAATACCTGTACGCTACCTCTTTCTGCAGACTTAAGAAGTTCTTGATAATACTGCTTGCACACGTTAACCTCCTTTTCCAGCTGTGTTATATCGGACCCTGAAAAAACCCGGGATTCTTGGCTATCCTCCAGGAAATCTTCAAATCGAGACTGCAGATTACTGAGGACTTGTTGATGTTCACCAGGCAACATGGTCTTGATCTAGAGAAGAGTAAAGATCGTGCGTGCATTAGAGGCTTCCACCCCGAGTGCTGCGTGTGAATGAGACGGAGCTCATCTTCTTCTCATGGTGTATTGCAATTAATATTCTTTTCCATTAATCAATGTTAATTGAGGGCACCAGTGGCTCATGCCTGCAATCCTACACAGGAGGCTGCGATCGGAGGATCACAGTTTGAAGTCAACCCAGGTAGGTAAGTCTGTGACATTTTTATTTATAATAAACTGCAAAAAGACAGCCAGAAGTGGAGCTGTGGCTCAAGTGGTAGAGCATTAGCCTTGAACAAAAAAGCTCAGAAGCAATACCCATGCCCTGAGTTCAAGCCCCAGGACCAGCATGCAAAAAAATAATAATAATTTTGAGAGACAGGAAAAGCAAGTCCTCCATAAAATTCAATAGATGAAATCAAACTATACCCCTCTCAGAGGTCTGCACTCTGCATCATAGCTCTGGACCTCTTGGGAGCACCACACAGTCTGACCTTTGGTCCCCAGTGCACAAGACATGCCCTCTATAGCAGGTGCCTAACTGGTCCCACTCAGGGCTCGCTGTGAGCCAGGGTCTGCTGGGCTCCGTCCCTTTGGGGACTCACGCCAAGTGTCCACCCGGCTGAGGTGTGCGTCTGCCAATACTCACCGAGGCCACACTGCTGGCTCGAATCCTATCAATTTCATTGATGAGGTAGTGCCAGGACACCACACTCTTCATGTTTATGTGGGACTCATGCCATAGAGCCAGGACATTCTGATACTGCTGCTCAATTCTGAAACACAGAACCAAGAAAGTGGATGAAGCCTTCTTATTCCTTTTCACAGTACGCTCCATGCAGATTTTCTTTTGGTTTGTGAAATAAATCCACAATATTTCCTGCTTCTAGGGCCTTCTATCTCTTGGTACTTAACCAAGTGTTGACTGTTTCTTTCGCCTCAGAAAGCCCCCACCCCCACCCGTTGTATGGTTTCAGCTAATGCACACAAACCTGTTTGCAAAGTCGACTGCCTCTTTGTTGGGTGGCGGCACGGTGAAGCACACAGAAGGGACCATCGCCTCGTTCCCTGTGGGGCTGATGACCCTCCACTTGGCACGGTGAGAGTTGTTGGCCAGCACACACTCGTCATCTTTGTAAATCGTTATCTGGTTTTCCAGGAAGGGAAGAAGAGCTAAATGAAGTCATTAAGCAATGAATCTTTCTCTATACTCAATCTTGGGCTGTCTCCTTTATTTTTAGAAGATAGAAAACCTATAGCTGGGCACTGGTGGCTCATACCTGTAATCCTAGCTACTCAGGAGGCTGAGAACTGGGAATCATGGTTTGAAGATAACTTAGGCAGGAGAGTTGTTGGTGAGATTCTTGTCTCCAACTAACCACCAAAAACCAGAAAGTAGAGCTGTGGCTAAGTGCCAGCCTTGAGAGAAAAGGCTAAGGTATAACAGCCAGGCCCTGAGTTCAAGTCCTAGTACCACAGTGGAGGGGAGATAGAAAACCTTAGTAACTAAAGTTTCTTGACACTCAATCTTGGGATTTCCCCTTCTGTTTTATAAGATGGAAACCCTTATCACTAGCATGCAATGTGATTTCAGCTTAAAACCACGTGGATAAAGATAGGCACTACCCGCCTCAGAGACCTGCAGGGAGTACCTCGATCTGTCTGTAGTCGCAGAGAGCCTGGATAGGGACAGAGGTTTTGAGTGAACACTCAGGATTCCTTGGCTTCAGCTGAATTACTGTTTTTGCTCGGCCCACCAGGCTGGCTACCGTGCTCTTGTACTGCAGGAGTTGTTCTTTCTCTTCCTAAAAAATAAATAGCACAGACTTAAAAACATGTGCATGGTTCACTCCTTCCGCAGAAAAGTAATGCCTGGTCACACGAGCAAACCTGCACCGCTGCTTCACCGCACAGTCCTCCTTCTGTCTGGTTTTGTTTCCCGCTTTACCATTATCACTACCTAACAAAGCACATGTCATCTGTTTATTTAACATGTTATAGTCTATTCCCCCCTAATGGGTGAGCACCATATGGGAAGAGATTCTTGACCGTTTATCTCCAGATCCTAAAATAGTGCCTAGAAATAGACAAGTATTTGTGGAATGAAAAAATATATACACAGACATGCTCAGATGCACATGGGAGAAAGAGATAAGAGATGAGAGTGGGGGGGCAGAGGGGAGAACAGGTAAAAATACACAGAGAGAGAGAAAGAGAGGATACTGCTAAAGCACTTCTAAACTTCTAGGCGATCATAAAAACTTAAAGAGTAAAACTGAACGTTTAACGGCTTTGTGGAATGAGGTGAAAATATCGAGGACCATGGAAACATGGTGAGTGACAAATGTAATGCTGGTGGCATGCACAGGGTTTTACCATCGACTCCTGCACAAGGTCTTCCAGCCTGTGGATGCTGCTTGATCTGTCGCAGCTATATTTCCGCTGGATGGCATCTTTCAGATTCCTCAAGTAATCTGTGGCTTCTTTGGCATCATTGAAAAACTAAGGAGAGACAAAACTTGGCGGTTACAGGTGCTAAATGCCAGTAAAGCAGAGAGGTGTTAACTCTGTGTACCCTCCATAAGACAGAAGAGACAAAAACAAAACTTAATAGCCACTTTGCTCCTTGAGCCTAACAACACCCCTGAACTTGAGTGGCTCATTTGGTTTGCTCCTTATTTTAAATATACAACTTTCATTAATAAAGGACTTTTTTCGTTTTGTGAGGTTTTAAGGGTTTCTTCTTGTTGTTTTGTGCCAGTTTTAAGTCCTGAAACTCGGGGCCTGGGTGCTATCCCTCTTTCACACAAGGCCGGTGGCTCTGCCATTTGAGCCACAGCTCCACTTGTGGTTTTTTGGTGGTTAGTCTCACAGGCTATTTTGACCACTCTGACTCCCAAGATCCTCATATCTCAGCCTAGCCTAGCTAGGATTACAGGTGAGAGCCACTGGAGTCTAGTTAAAGGTCTTTTGCTTTTTTTTTAAGGATTTCTTTCTGAACTGCATGTCCAAATCTCTCTTTTCCATAGCACCTGAAACTAACTCTAAATCCTACAAAGAGATATCTCAGAGCATCTCCCCTTCCCCTGGGTGCACCTCAGACATGTTTATAACTTGTAACGGTTTCCTCCAGTCAGCCCAATCTCCCTGCAGCCCATGGAGGGTGAAGCTACATTTCTATTCACACACCTCAAAGTACGCAGTGTTCTCTCTGATGTGCTGCTCCACACACTGGCAGAGTTGTAAGATCCAGCTCCACTGTGTCTGCATGGCTGCTCTGTAGGCCTGAAAGATAAAGCAGAGCCACTGAAACAATGCAGAGAAGGTGGCTCAGGGGCAAGGCGCTCGTCCAGCATGCCCGAGGCTCAAGGTTCCAGCCCCAGCACCTCCATCACAGATGCTTTTGAGATACTCTACTATGAATAGGTGATTAGTTATTTCAACAGCATAAGACTAATCAGGGTAGAAAATTGTCCTTCTTGCCTAAAAGTTCCTGCTTGCACAACCAGCCCTAAAGTTCATATCTAAGTTTTAAAATCAATCCATTTAATTTCTCTCGAATTTTCAACTTAAGATATTTCCTTAAAATACAAATGGAAATGTGAATGACAGTAATTTTTACATGAAAAACTTCTGAAATGAATACAAGCTCTCTCTCCTATAAAGAAAACCAGCCCTTCCCTCCACTCCTTGGTCCCTACCCAGTATGCCCGCCGTATGATGCCCCCAAATACGCTTTCTCCTCGCCATCTCTGGACTGCTATGTTGTTGGGCCATAGCATCAACCTTCTAACACAGAAATAGGAAACCCCCATAGCTGTACTTTTCCTCTTGGCTTTGTGGAGAAAAGGCAATGTACTCTTTCCTGTCACTGTAATTCTGGAGTTACAATAATTATAGTAGTCATCTTTATTGAAAAATCTCTCAAAGTGTTACTCTTCCATAAATGCAAAAAGAAATATTGTATAAAGGATATCTACTTCATTAAAAATAATCTTTTCCTCTTTAAGGCTCAGTCACTCCTGTCCAGTAGAGGGCGTGCAAGGGGTGTTCATGACTCTAAGTCTGCCATTTTTCTCCATTTGCAGCAATCCATTTCTACCCAGCTTAGTTCAGAAAGGCTTTCTGAGTAGAAGGCATGTAGCTACTGGGAATCTGGCAACACCTGATCATACCTCGCTACTCTTGTTTCTCCTTCCACCCAGACCATTTTCCTGACTCACCTCAATAGTCAACCGGGCTGGGTGATTTTCTAGAAGTAGCTGATCTGCTATCTCCTGGACTGATTTAATATTTTCTTCCTTTTGGTCAAGTTCTCGCATTAATTCCTAATGAAGAAAGAGTGAGGAGTATGTTAGAACAAAGATCTAAACCTCCAGTGAAGCCTCAGTGTGCGAGAACACAGGAGTACTTACAGCATGATACTCTTTTTTCCGAGCTATGTTGGTATTTCTCTCACTCCAGTCATAAGCAACTTCCTCCTCCTCTTTTTCATTCAACCAGATAAGTTCATTAGTTGCCCGAATTACAAAATTATGGAGTGTGTCGAGGTGGCGTTCCTGAGTCCTGGATGCGTTCTTTGTAAGGAAGACAGTGTTAACAATCAGATCTTTGTCACAGAGATAAGGGAAACCGAAGTGTTAAAAAAAAAAAAAACGTACCAAGAGTTTTCCATACTGACTCTCTAATCTGTGCAACTTCTCTGCATAAGTCAGCTTAAGAGGTGCTGTCATCTGAATCTAGAAACAGAATAAAAAGACTCTGAGTTAGGAATCTAAGGAATTTGGATTATGCACACTAACTAGAGGCGTCTATTAGTGAGTGACAGAGCTTCCAAAAAGGAACGCCACATTAAACTACCGTGAAATATATGTAAAATTTTAAATTGACATACCTCGCTGATTTTTGCTTCTTTAAGGCTAGATTCAAATTCTTCAATAGCTCGGTGAACATTTTTATGATTTTCTAAATGGCTTTCAACACTTGGCAAATCTGAACCCCACTCAGTGTGATCCAGTTGCACCTTCAATAACAAAATACCAGGTTACAAAGCTCACAGTGGCAAAGAACCAGAAACTCAGGAAAACCAAGCATTTGTTTTTCTACCTGCATCTCATCAACCCAGTTCAAAAGATCCTGGACAAATTTCATGTTGACTTCCTCTTCTGTTAAATTCTGATCCAGCAAAGATGACTTCACAAGTGGTTTTCGGATCCGCATCAATTTCAGAGTCTGCAAGGAAGCCGGCTCTACTCCTGCACTGAAATTTGGAACTAATCCTGCCGGAAGACCAGGAGCATACACTGGGGTAACTGAGGGAGTGAGGCGGGAGGTCAGCCCTGATGACAGGCCGGAAGTCACACTGGAAGAGGTCAGGGAAGGAGCTGAACTCTGGGTCAGCCCTGAGTTCAGACAAGGGTTTAAGGTCTGCGCGAACCCCGCATGTAAACCCTGCGTGATCCCTGATATCATGAGCTTTGTCCGCTCCGAGGTCAGCACGCGTCCTTTGCTGTACACCGAGGCACACTCGCTCCTTAAGGCCAAAGTTTCCTCACGGAGCTCAGCGACCCTGAAAAGAGCAGGGGAGACGGGTGTAACGCGAGGCGGGAGCCCTTACTGAAAACCATGGCTTACGGCAATGTACCCGTGTTGGCTTCTACCCCTGTAATGCCGCACAACGAACGCAATGTGTTACAAGTAGGGAAGGAGAGAAAGAAGGAAGCCTCAGGGACAAGAAAGAACTGGACTTTCCACTCAATTCTCCTGTAAACACTTTTCAATTAAACCCATCTTCAAAAATTCCTAGTCACGTGGGTAAAATTCTGTATGGTAATTATCATCAATAATGAACATTGTGCTATATGCCCTTTTCATATCATTAGGCTTTTATAGCCATTGCTTATGAGGAACAAAATTGCTACCCTCCAATGTCATCCTTCACCTACTCTCTGACATCTAGGATAACAAGAAACTTTACTTATAACATATTTCTGGCATTGGCAGGCACAGTGACTAACACCTTTAATTCTAGCTACTCAGGAGGTAGGTATCTGAAAGCTTGTGGCTTACCGCCAGTCCCAGGAAAAGGATCCAAAAGTTAGTGAAACCTCATCTCAATTTAAAAAAAAATTTTTTTAAGCCGGGTATGCGTAAACCTGCCATCCCAGACACTCATGAGGCTTTAAGAAGGACCATGATCCTTATCATTTCTTATATGTTTTTCTTTTGTGGTATTAAGAATTGAATGCAGGGTGGTGTGCATGTGAAGCACACACACTACAATGAGTATGTGCCCTGGACACACCCGTGAATAGGTTAGAAGTTTGCAGGGAACATAAAGACATTAATTTAAGCACTCATGCTAGTGAGCTGCTTAGTTACTGTGTTACCTTAGTTCTGATATACTGAGGTTTGCGCAGTAACTGCTAACCACAATATATCAGAATTAACATAATATACTGTTACCTAAAGAGAGCTAAGAAACATATTCCACAAAGTCATGGTATTCAGTGCATACTATGTAAAAAACAAACTATGCAACTTGTGGTCAAGGACAGGAGAGGGGACTGGGGGAAAGTGAAGGGGGGCTGACACTGTTTGAGAATCATTTTCTCATTACCGACTTCTAGCCGGGTAATGAGAAAAATAGTAATAGCTCCTCCTTAATAATCCTAGTAAGACTGTCCGAGTCTGCACTTATCTCCCTGTGCTCACGGAGGTCGGGGTGGGATTCTCACCTCTGTACCAACTGATCTGCCTGGTAGTACTTTCCATCGAGAAGAATCTGCACGTCAATCACATGCTGGTGTAAGAGGTTCTCACATTCAAGTATGTACCCGGCAATCTCGGCTTCATTCTGAAACTGCAGCCCTGATTCTAATCTCTTGGAATCCTATGTTTAAAAGAAATCAGGATGAATTCTATGAGACATCTGGCAAAACCATCCTGAAGTTTGCAACCCCACACACTAAAAGAGAAGCCTACATGTGTTTTATCTTCCTTTTTGGTTCAAAACCAGGATTTCTGTCTGCTCACTGTTCCTCCAAACAAGAAATACTGGTCATAACCACTGACCAACCTTAACTCTCAGTACAGAGAGCACACCAAGGGCCAACCAAACTTCACACAGAAGTTTTACCTCCCTCTGCCCCCACCCCTGTCCCCACCTCTCTACAGCTCTAAAATCAACTCACAGACTGGAGTGCATTCCGGGCCAGGATCAGTTTGTCTTCACAGAGGACACTGTCCCTCTGGACTCGGTGGGCAATCTGCTGCAGCATTTCCAGCCTATGGGAAGGGACAATAGGAAACACAATTCTTCCTTTTGAAGTCAAAGTATTCATCATCCCTGAAAACTGCTGCCCACTGGAAAGCGGAATGAAATTGTACCCCGTATCTCCCATACCTGTGTCCATGTGTGGACTCATTGCCAAAGCTAATGCAGGAGCTGATGAGGGTTGGACCGCAGTGAACGGAGAGAAGGTTTTCATTAGAATCAAGACTAGTGCGGGTGCTGGCCGTGTTACTAAATACAGAATCACTGCTCCGGTAGCTGTAAGTGCTGCTGTGCATTTTCAGTCCCAGAGCAGTGTTCTCTGACTATGAACGTAAAGAGAAAGTCCCGAGAACTCTCTACTTCTAACGGGAAAAGCAGCAATGAGTGCTAAGGCTCTAATGGCTCCTTAAATATGCCTCAACATGCAGGTGCAACACCCAGCAATATGCTGATCACCATTCAAAAGAATCTCGCCTCCAGCCACTCAGCGGCTGGCTAAGGTTCACCTGGTAGGGCCTGCGTGAAAACCCTGCAAGTACAGACAACACAGGCTGATCAGGGCGTCACTGGAACAGAAGCACCACATATTTTCACTAAGAGTCATCTGATTGCAACCACCTAAAAAACAACTCCAAGCCTCACAGAAGCCCAGGGACAATTTGTAAATACAGTATTGTCATGATGATCATCACACAGAGATGGTTCTGTCCATGCCAGTCATCACAGACGGTCCCTTCAGATGGTTCTGTCCATGCCAGTCATCACAGACGGTCCCTTCATGCACAACCACAGTTGGAAAGCCTCTTCCATTCCAACCTAGGGTCATTTGGTCATAAAATTCAACCAACAGAGAAGTTACTTATTTCCCTGGGCTTATAGTGTGTGTCCCAGTAATGCTGCTTCTGCTAAAGTCATTTAGACAGATGCTGAAAAGTCACATTGGATACAGTGTTTGCAAAGTCTATGTCCCTGTTATTGTTTTTCTTTCTTTAGGTTATTACATGGCATAAAATGCCAGCTTTTCCTATTTGTCTTTCATATACTCCAGGACATAGTTATTATTCACAATACATAGCCACTGCCAAAAAACTTGTTATGTCAAGAAAAAAACAGAGACATGTATCCAACCAAACTCCTCAATATTTTCCTACTGCTAACACTACAAAGCCAAACTTCTCCACTCTCACGAGAGACACCTTCCTAACAAAAGGCAAGAAAGCAGCCAGGTGCCAGCAGCCTGTTCTTCTAAGCTAACTACCGAGGAGGCTGAGAACAAGAGGACTGCTGCTCAGGGCCAGCCCATAGCTAAGCACAGTGGTGTGTGCCTCTCCTTCTAAACTACCTAGAAGGCTGAGATGGAGAGGATCAGTTTGAGGACCATCTAGGCAGAAAAGCCAACAAGACTTCATCTGCAGATGAAGTGAGCAGCTGAGAGTGGGGTGTTCCCCAGACATCCAGGAAAGGGCGAAAAGTGTAAGATGGGTGAGTGGTGGTCCAGGCTCTCCCTGGGCAGGAGATGGGCTGGAGGCATGGCTCAGGGGTAGGTGCCTGTCTAGTCACAGCCAGCACGAGGCCCTGAGCTCAAACACCAGTACTGCCCTAACCAACCAACCAACCAACCACCCTGCTGAGGTCTGAGTCCCCCAGAGCCAGAGCGCAGATACAGTGTGGAGAGGTGGGTGCCAAGGAGGAGACTCCATTACGAAGGCTCTGCTCTCACCCACAGATTAACAGGGGAGGGTGGGGCAGCCGGTGAGCCAGCACCATCCGCTGGCCCTCCCAGCTCAAGAGGAACAGAGGCAGTCCCTACACCCCACAGCCGGCTGGGGGTGAGGACCTTCAGGACACAAATTCACCCGACAGGGAGAGAGCCGAGTGGCAAAGCACTTACTCAGTATGCACCAGGGCCTGGATGAGGCCGGGCCGCACACAAACCGGACCTACTTCTCAAGCATCAGTGCATGAGAACAACAGACAATGGAGAGCTGGGGGGGGGGGCACACTCACAGAGGCAAGGCATTGGCAGAAATGTGGCAGGAAGGAGAGGGGAGGTGACACCTTCTAGTGTTTCCTGGATGGGACTCTGCTGCCTTTACATGGAGACAGACTACATTTGGGGTTTTTTTGTTCTGTCACTAGGGTTTGAACTCAGCCTTGTACTCACTCCATTTGCTTAGCTGGTTCTCTATCAATGCCTGCAGCCCTGCTTTTTGCTAACTATTTTGGAGATGGAGCCTCATGGGTTTTTCTTCCTGGGCTGGCTTCAAAATGTAGTCCTCTGGACCTCAGCCTCCTACAAAGCTGGGATTACAGGCCACTGGCACCCAGCCGTTTTTGTTAATTAATGTGTTTCTGTAATCTGAGGAGAAGACTCATTGTCAGATGTACTTTCAACAAATCCACTTCACATTTTCCTTTTTCAGTGTCTGGTGGGCTTCATCGGGATGCATGTATTTACAGTTCTAAGGAAAGATGGTCATGGTCAAAAATGTAACAAGAGGGGCTGAGGATGTGGCCTAGTGGTAGAGGGCTTGCTTTGCAAGCACAAAGCCCTGGATTTGATTCCTCAGCACCACATACACAGAAAGAGCCAGAAGTGGCGCTGTGGCTCAAGTGGCAGAGTGCTAGCCTTGAGCAAAAAGAAGCCAGGGACAGTGCTCAGTTAAGACGAAGGACTGGCCAAAAAAAAAAAAAAAAAGGAACTAATCTAGGAGCATGTAGGTCAAGGCCCTAATGACTAAAGGCCAATTAGAGACATTCTCCTGGGTAGTTTTCATTGGTTTCAAAACTATGACAAGAAGATGAGACTTCACATGCCAGTCCACCCTACAAGGTCCTTTACCCCCTAAACTTCTCAGCAGAATCTCTAGAGCAAAAAAGCGGAGGACCAGAAAGACAGTGTGATTTATCTAAGGTCACACAACCATGTAAATGGAAATGTCAAATTGTGATCTCCATCTGCCTGGCTCCACAGAAACAAAGGCCTCCTTCAGACGGCCTCATCTTGCTTCTACCCCGCTACCTTCCTACCTCTCCACCTTGGGGCAAAGAATCTTCCCTCATCCGCCTACCTCTCCACTTCGGGGCGAAGTGCCTTCTCTCTCTCCAGCATGGCGATGATGAGTTTGCCCCACTCCTTTTCTATGTCATTCGGATGATACCCTTGGAGGAGTTTGATGCGGCCAAATTCTATCCAAATCTGGAGGACAGGAAAAAGAAATTAGCATGAAGCCAACAGTAACAAAGATTATGCTTGCCGATAGAAAGGGTATTTCAGCTTACCTCTAATAATTTATATAAGCGTTTAATTTTGGATTTTTCTGTCTCCTTTGGTGGAATTTCAGTTTCTTTGAACTGTAAATACTGATTATAAAGTGCCTAAAATAAAAGAGGAAACAAATTAAGAGTGACACTTCAAAGACCTATGTTCGTTATGTCATTATGTCACCAGTGCACGTTTCTGCAGTGGCCCATGCCTCCACTCGAGGCACAGAGCGCCTGCTGGCTGGCGCCTGGGTTCGGTAAGACTTCAGTGAGGGTGGAGGTATGGACGGCAGCCACGACTGAATGTGCGCCACACAGGAGCCTGTGTAATTCAACTATGAAGGTTTAAAATGGCTCCAATATGTATCTCATCATCTAAGCTAGAAAGTATGTCTTACAAAAAAAGTACCTCCTAAACAGCACACATTAGCTTCTAGTTTTCTGGAAAAATAATCTGATGCAATTCCCATGAAGAAACAAACTGAACTATTCTCTCTTTCATTTCGTAGTTGGATCATTGAACATACAATTCCTAGCAAATGGCTTCAATGTCTCAATGTAAGCATATTTTTAGATACATGAAGGTATATACTAGTAGTTGATGGTACCATTATTATACAAAGTTCAACCATATAATTAAATGATGATTCTCATTTGTAGATATTCATTTGAGAACCTTTTAAACTTATTAAAAATTCAGTATACTAGTAAAATGATACAGATAAAGCATCTCCATATTTAATAAGTGTATTCTACTTATCTCATCCTAATTCATGCTGCACTAAAACTCGATCCTACAAACCTTGGGCAGACTACTTTGCTGTAGGATTCCATTCAATGGTTTCGTGGCTAAAAGACTTGTTTGTAGTCCCTCACAATATGCTTCCTTCCCACATCACGCCCTGTCCCAGGCACTAGCAAGGAACCCTGCTCCATGTCTTTACAAATCTGCACTACTCAGAGGTCCTGACACATTTGTCCAATGGGGTAGACAGTGGAGATCCATTTGAAAATAAATAAATGTGTCTGCGTTCAAAAACCAAAGACGGCATCCTCTTTAGGAGTCCGTTGTTCCTAAGTTTTAGCACTACATGCTACAACACTGTCTGTAGAACTACATAGCAGAAGGGATTTCCCTTGTGCCTTAGGAAAAAAATAAAAAACTTTCCTATTTTCCCAGGGAGTGGCCAGACACACAGCCCTGTCCACAGAGGCTCAGGAAAAACTCCCCGTGGGGATATGGGCAAGGTCTGGGCCCAGATGTTCTGCACAAATGAATGACCTCAGCAGGAACCACCTGGCTATTATGGTATGCTGATTCCAGACTGATCATGAAAGACTTACAAATCAAAGAATAACGCCTCCTAGTCTATATCTACATTATCCATTTTTCAAGTGGACTGCTTTGCTGCCTCAAGCACAAATGTACAAAATGGGACAGTCTACTCTTTGTAAGCTTATGTACATACAATGTGTTCTACTTTGCTTAACATACCTACACTTTTCAATTTTACCCAGTGCTTTGCTAAGCCATGGGCACTAGCCTAGAGTAAGTTCCAAACTGACTTTACTAAAGCTTGAAGTCAGGTATGTATTTTCAGTTCATGAGAAAATAGTACAGGCTGCACCTCCTGCCCTGCAGAAGCAGCTTCTTAGGCACTGCCAGCATGACTCAAGCGGAGGAGGCTTCCAGACACTTCCAGGACCTCTTCCCCTCCACCTGCTAGGCTCTAAGCATCTCCACACTCCAAAACCATCCAGCAGTGCTAGTTCTACACACTCTCAAATTACACTTTATTAAACGCACAACACATCAAAGCTTAAGGGTTGTAAACTTCTTTAGGTTGTTTTTCCTATTATGTTTCAATTATTGGCATTTGCCTCTATGCGTTCAGTGTAACAAGGAAATGCCTAAGTAAACATAAAAGTCACTCACTTGTGGCTTGCCAATGGCAATTGTTATTGAACTAACTTATAAAATCATGGAATTATTACAGCATTAGCTGAAAGTTTATGATCAAAAGAATCCCACTGAACTTCCACACAGCACCAACCTTTAGTTCTACGGGGTTATTAGGAAACGTTCTCTCAGACATTGTGGTCACGTGGTGTCTGATCCACTGCATGAGGTAGTTCACCATGTTCTGGTATTCGATCCATTTGACTTCAACATCCTGAAACAATAAACCAGGGAAAAAGTTCTTGTAGTGATTCAGCTGTGAAACGATTGGGTCAAAAGGCTTCTTGTAAATTTCAGTCTTAAAGCCAGCTGTGTTCCACTCAAAAAACGGCTCTACTTTTTGCTTTCTACTCAAATGTAATCCTTTCCTATAAACATTAACAGCAAGCTGTCAACTAACACCAGCCTCAGAATGCTAATTCTGATCCAAACATAGCAGCATCTGGGCTTGGCCCTGGGGGCCTCCAAGAATGAGAGAGGAGAGAGGTGGTCAATCGAGGTGACTTCCAGGCTCAAGAAGGGGTCACAGCCAGGCCACCTCTGCTGACCACTTAAGTCCACTGCATAGCTGCGCTTCAAAGAGTTACCTAATGAGCAGGAAGCCAGACAGGAAGGAACTGGATATGGTCAGATTATTCATTCCAGTACTCACTAAGCACACATTTGAAAAAGGAAAGAACCTGGAAGGCTGTCCACTGCTATGTTCAATTAGTGTCTCATGAATGCGTGCTGTTTCAAAACCATGTTCAACATTGCACAAAATCTAGAGCTTCAGACACACACCACTGTTGAAGAGTTACTAAGTGGGACCCCAGAGGAATTCACAGGCAAAGATAAGGAAAATGAAAGCAGAATTTACTACAGGTGCCAAGTAACCAAAATAGGTAGCCCTCTCCCAGGCCCTTACTTTAAACAAGAAACATGGTATCTAGCCAACATATTTCATGGGGTCTGTGTGTTAGTAAACTTGAAGCTGCTTTCAAACCTGAGGCATCTTCTATATAGAGAACAGGAAAGGAGGAGCGTTGGAACAGGAAGCTGAAATTCAAATTTTAGTGCTCTATACTGCTTGTTTATAAACTTTGAGTGGTTATATTTATTCCTGACAAAGACCAAATGGGATTTTTTAGTGACACTTAATTTCAGTGGTAGAATTGATGCCAGAAAATAGTGATCAGTTTATGAAACAGCACATTGGCTCAAATTCTTGTTTTCGAGAGGTCTCATTCTGTATCCCAGGCTAGCCTGGAACTTGCTGTGCTACCCAGGCTGGTTTTGAACTCAGGATCCGCCTGTGTCAGCCTCTGCAGTAATGGGATTTGTGCAGGCTTATGTCATTATTCCCAGATCTGATCCCTTCAAATTCTTTCAAACATGTTGGACATTTGAATGCTACAGGAAGCACTTGCTGTTGGCAAGTGGGCAGCACTCACATTTGCACCAATGCCTTCACCGCCTTCGGGTACTTTTGGGAAGGCATCGTAGAGAGAGGACACATACGTTATTACGGACTTCTCATCAGGCGAAGAGACATCCACATCTAAAACAAGCAACAGAGAGAATTATTTCATGATGCTGAAGGTCAGACTGCCATGCCAGCCCAGAGCAGCCACTGACTGACCTTCAGGGTCCAGAAGTCTTATAACACCAATCTTCTCAGCTACATAGAAAGCGTGCTCTAAATTTGCAAGGTTGCTTTGAACAGCAACAGTATTCATATCTATCAGGTCCGGCCTAGGAAAAAGGTCACCATGTTAATTGTGTCTCCTCATGAACCAATTCAACTTTACAATTGCATGTCGTATTTATTTACGTAACAGTTTCTTCAAACATCAATATTAAGCCTGTGTCAAAAACGAAGGTTTTCTTCACATGTTTGATAATGCTGGCGTCTCTCAGAACTTTGCCTAGGCTGGAATACACCTGAGACTCTGGTCTCCAGAACGAAGCATGAAATGGAAGCGGAAACAAACGTGAACACAAAGCTGCTGGAGGAGTGGTTTCCATCCTCATGGCACCGGGTGAGAATGGCTTATGAAGGAGGCTCTGGGTGCTCCCAGCCTCTGGTTCACCTAAGGGGCCACTCTGGAAACCAGCACAGTGTGGAGGGCTGGGGGTGCCGCAGAGGAACTGAGCAGCAAGTCATACGCAGCTCAACGGGAAGGCCATGCTCTTGAGAAACCCTGGAAGCAGAACATTAGTCTTACAGAAAGAAAAAACAAGTGCTTGCGCTCTTGGTTTTTTTCCTGGTGAGAAAGCAGACTCCTAAAGAATCTGCTCAGGCTGGGGATACGACCTAGTGGTAGAATGCTTGCCTCGTATGCATGAAGCCCTGGGTTCCATTCCTCAGCACCACATATACAGAAAAAGCCTGAAGTGGCACTGTGGCTCAAGTGATGGCAAAATGTTAACCTTGAGCAAAAGGAAGCCAGGGGCAGTGCTCAGGCCCTGAATTCAAGCCCCAAGACTGGCAAAAAAAAAAAATCTACTCATACTTTTATAGCACTTTGAACTGTGGGTAGCACTTCCTACATATTCATATCACAGGAAATCATTTTGACATTCCTCGATGTTCATGTGACATCAGTAAGACCACTCAAAAGTGACTCTACATCCATTGACAACAAGAGACATAAAAACAACACTGCTAAATTCACACAGACTCATGTTGAAGGACCCTCCAATGTCAAGATTACTAAACAGGTACGTATAAAAGTCTAGACAAAAACAAATACCTAAAGTTATTTCATTAAAAAGTGGCTTTGTTTCTATGAAATTTATATCCTTGAGGAATAAAAGCCAGCTTTTCTGAGTCTGCCAAGTTGAGAACAAGAAACAGCACGTTACGATGAGACCTTGCTATTAGTAAAGAAAGCAAACACTGAGTAATCCCAGAGAGAATGAATGAAGTCATTGAAGAACCAAGTTTCTGCCCAAGAGAAGAAAGCACAAAACTTCCTTCAGAGTGACACAATTGTCACGGCCTGGAGGCAGCTGCATAGGATACAATGAGTCTAAGTCACTGCATCTACCCTGATGGTTTACATGTTGTCTCTAGGGTACAGAGGGCTGCACAGTGACATCCCCGCACACGCATGCAAGGCACTGCGACAGTGTACTGTGATGTCCCCACACACGCATGTAAGCAGCCACCTCCTCTAGTTCTCCTGAACTGTGACCTACACACACACACACACGTATGTACGCCACTGCGACAGTGCACTGTGACATCCCCGCACACGCATGCAAGGCACTGCGACAGTGCACTGTGACATCCCCGCACACGTATGTAACGCAGTCACCTCCTCTAGTTCTCCTGAACTGTGACCTACACACACACACACACACACACGTATGTACGCCACTGTGACAGTGCACTGTGACATCCCCGCACACGCATGCAAGGCACTGCGACAGTGCACTGTGACATCCCCGCACACGCATGCAAGGCACTGCGACAGTGCACTGTGACATCCCCGCACACGTATGTAACGCAGTTACCTCCTCTAGTTCTCCTGAACTGTGTTGTCCCTGCAAACACATGTAACACTGTCACCTCCTCGGGTTCCCCTTGGTTCCCCTCCCATCCTTTTAAAATGGTTGTAATGGGTTTCATTAATCTGTATTTGAATGTGCGTATGATGAATTTAATACTTTAATGCAACAAAAAGTGGAGAAGTTTTCCTCCAAAAGACTATATAGACAAAAATGGAAAGAAGAAAAACTGTAAGAGCCATGGCCAGGACTCTGGGGACTTCTGGTCTGCTGTGCCACCTCCCCTGCCAGAGCTCCTGGAATCTGAGCTGCATCTTGTCCTCATCCTCCTTTCTTCTTCTCACTGGGACAGCACAGCATTCTACACATACTCAAGACATCTGTTTTCATATTAAAAGTTTCGTTTACCTGTAACATCTCCTCATGGAACATTAGCAGTAAATTTCATTTTCACTGCAGGTTTGACTAACCAGACTCTCAGCTTATAGCGTGTGCCTAACCCATGTGGAACTTTAGGGAGGAGTGCATGAATTGTCTAACCTCCCAAAACCATTCCAAATCATCCCAGGCAAACCTCTGGCACTCAGCATTCATATACCACTATCTTCAAAGACTATTCTTCTTTAACGATCTAGCTAGCTAGCTAGCTAGCTACATACGCACACATGCATGAGAACATTTATGTATCTATAGGTATCTATGTATATGTTTATACAATATAAAAATATCCCCACCAACAGTGACAGACAGCTAAAGTTATTTAACACTCCCATTCCATGGGAGATGGAGAAGGATGGTGGTGATGAAGAAGGATGAGGGCAATAGAGAAGGATGGGGTGATGGAGAAGGATGGTGGTGATGAAGAAGGATGAGGGCAATCGAGAAGGATGGGATGATGGAGAGGGATGGGGTGACGGAGAAGGATGATAGAGAGGGATGAGGGCAACAGATAAGGATAGGGTGATGAAGAAGAATGGGGGCAATAAAGAAGGATGGGGCAATGGAGAAGGATAGGGTAATGGTGATGGAGAAGGGGGGTGATAAAGGAGGATGGGGTGATAGAAAAGGATGGGGTGACGGCTGCACAGATAAGTGACTTAACGTCCTTCACTCTAGACTCCACGTGAGTGAGACAACATGCTTGATGTCAGGTACACCTCAGTGCAATGACATTTTCTTTTTTAAGACAATGCTTATGTATTCAAAAGAAAGGCTACTTGAGGAAGAAATAAACCACAGAACTGTAATCCGCAGCCCGAGATGTAGCCCTGATCTGTTGACTCGGAACATACATCCTGAGATCTGTGACTCAGTTCCTCCCATAAAAAATAAAAATCAGGACTCACAAAAGTTAAAACAAAGTCAGCTAGAATTCCAGTTTCACACGGGGAGCCGTGGAGATGTGTGCAGTGATGGCAGGGGAGGCCCTGGCACGACGATGGAAGAACCCAAATGATTTTCTGAAGGCCTCAAGAGAGGACGGAGGGAGAGCAGCTCTGCGTGAGCACACAAGCAGCGTGCACAGGCCACGAGAAGTGTCAGATGCCACCTCACCAGTGCCACGAAAGTGCAGTCTGAGGAACCAAAACAAGGCTTTGCTATGCTACTTCTATGTAATTCTTCCAGTCTACAAGTTAGCCGATTGGCTCCATCCCCAGCAGAGGCACAGGAACACGGTCACCGTGTGGGCTTCCTAGGAGCCAGGGAAAGCGGCTGAAGTGCATGAAGCAGGACTGTAAGATTAAATGATCGGTTCTGGGGTCAGAGGGAGAAGGAATCTCAAGTATTCCCCCAGCACTCAGTCAGGGGAGGCCATGGGGTCTGCAGAGGAAGAGATGGCAAATGGGGAAGGGGAGAAGTCAGGCGATATTGGGGAACCCAGATCCTTAGAGCTTCCTTCTACAACACTGGTGACAGAAACTAAAGATGAGCAAAATGGGAAAGTCAGCTGTGCAGACTGAAATACTCTAACAGAACCGTGTGGGGAAATAGCATTTTAGGAAGAAATGGAAGCTTAGCTGAGACAACTACTGAAAGGCAAGGCCTAGAAAAGTGGCCACTGACTTCGCCACACAGAAGTCTCCCAAGACCCTAAGGGTTTTAGTGGATTCCGGAGCCAGAACCAGACTGAAGCAGATGGAGGAGTCAATGAAGGCAGGAGGCCGGAGGTCAAGGACAGCTCTGCTGAGTCCGTCCTAGGGAAGGAAGCAGCTAGAAGCATGGATTAAGGGGGCAGGGAGGAGGCTGCATTTGGGTCACTTATTTAATTAAAAGAAGAGGGATCTGCATTCTCCAGTGCAGAACATCTACTGAAGAGAAGAGCCGATCAGGGGTGAGAAAGAAGTTTTCTGAGGCAAAGGCTAAGAGGAAGCCCACAGCAGGCAGGACTGCTGGGCCTGGCTAGGCGGAGAGAGGACTGCTCTGTTCAACAGAGCCAAGAAGGGAGGTTTCTAAGACCAGGTCCAGATTCCTGAGGCAGGGGCATCCCATCTGCTAATACAGAAGGCAGGAGGGGAGGGAGGGGAGTGTCACGGACAGGAGGAACCTACGGCTGAGACCACTTCGGGCTGTAGCTGGAGCTCTGCTGAAAGCAACCCAGCCTCCAGTGGGATGTTTCGGGTGCATCACTGCGGGGCACACAAATAAGGCAGATGGCTGGTTCACGCCGGCTCAGGCATGGCTGGGAAGATGGTGCCTGAGCAGCAGCTTGCAAGGAAGTTTAAAATAAAAGCCACGACAACTCCACTCCAATGACCCAAAGATCAGCCTTAAAGCCACGTCTGCACTCAGAATATAACCCGCACACAGCTCTTCCCCCGCACATGGTAAGGACACGTGCACAGTGCACCTCCCTTCTCCTTACCAGAACAAATTCCTGAACAGGACTGCTTGGAGGGAAGCATGCTCAGACTTGGTGTGTTCGTTCTGTGCTTATTGATACATCAGCATCTGCCCCTCCTTCCTCCACTCACCTTGCCAAAAGAAAGACCTAGGCAATGTTCTCCTCCCCTGTCCCCAGCAAACAAACAAATGCCTGCCACAGATCCACACAGTGAAGGAACAGGGTGTAGGCATTCCTTCAGGCTCAAATGTGAGCAAGAACTCCAGGGCACCACCCTGCTATGAAGATAACATTTCCTTTCCCCTAAGCCAGATGCCTGAGTCTACTTCACAGAGCCCTCCTTTTCACTTCAGAGTGACCCTTAACACAAAGGCAGGGCACCAAGAACCTAAACACAAGTTCAGCAAGCACTGCTGGTACCTCATGACTGGCACCTAACAACTTCAATCAATAAAAGATACTTAGACTGAATTTGTCTCTTAATTCACAAAGAATAACCCACTCCCACAGCCTCCTGGACTTTAATCAATACAGAAAATGGCACTAATTTCATGGACTTCATAAATACAGAGAACAGCACTGATTTCATCTGAGAACTCCTTCCAGGCCCAGGCTTCAGCAAACCAGTGGTTTGAGTAAGTTCCCAGTGAGCTTAGTGACTAAAGGGTAGATACCTAGCCCCCACAAAATAGTGAGATAGGGATCATTTGTTCTGCTGGAGAAAAAATAAAATCTTAAACTGCTTCATGTGACTGTATATATACAAGTGTACATCTGGACTATATGTATATATATACACATATATATATACAAGTATACATCTGGACTGTGTATACATGTGTACAGCTGCACAGTGTGTGAACATGTATACATCTGGACTATATATACATGTGTACATCTGCACTGTGTGTGCACATCTGGACTATACATATACATGTGTACATGTGCATTGTGTATGCACATCTGGACTGTATATACACATGTGTACAGCTGCACGGTGTGTGCACATACATACATCCAGACTGTATATATACATGCGTACATTTGCACCGTGTGCACACATGTACATCTGGACTATGCACACGTCTGGGCTGTGCCTGTGTACACACGTGTACATCTGGACTCTGACGGCTGAGGGAAAGGGACCACCTAGTCAACACTAACTCAGCACCTGGGAGACATTCCAATCCCTAAAGTGCCTCCTCCCAGTAAAGCCAGTTCGGTCCAGTTTAGCATGCTGGGTATGATTGAACCCAAGCAAGGGAGTGAATCACTAGCCTCAGGTTATACCATTAAATACAACTCTGACCACACCCTTGCAGGCTAACTTTCCCAATTAAAACATCCTTAAGCATTCAGTACAATGGAATACGATGATGGGCCCCATTAAATTCAAAATGCAAACAATGAACAAAGTAATTGTACTCAATTACACATTGCTGAATTAGGAAATATTTAAATGGTATGCTCTTACATAAAGTCTACTTCAATGCTTTTAGAATTGATTGGCTAATGTATTTGAAACAAGCCTATGAAAAAAATGCCCCGTGCCGTCAAAGCAGATCGGAACACATGAACAAGAGTAAGACAGGCAGAAGAACCCAGTAAGCAGAAACCCCTCAGCGCTCCGGCCCTGTCCTGGCTCCCGGGCGTCCCTTGCCCTCCCAGGCTCACTCCTCACTCACGGGCCCTCCTGCACGTTCCTGCTTTTGCAGCCTGCCGCTAGGCTTTCATGTCCACGCCCGCTGTTCACGCATGCTCGGGCAGGTGTTTTCACACCGGGCAGGCTGTGGTTAGAGCTTGGCTTTCATCCGTGCCCTAGGGGACAGCTCACTTGCAACTCCAACAGAACTCAGCCAAGTCAGGGCTGAACTTAAGTTAGAGCTTTGTCTCTCACAGAGAAATAAACTAACTTTACTCACCACCTAAGCACATTCTGAAATAGAGGTAGAAGTTGAACCCCTGCTTGCAATGCCTTCCCCTGAAGTACACACAGTACTCTAAGGAGCTAAGTACTCCTCCCTAACTCTGGTGGTTTACCAATCTACAGGTGGGTGGAGGATGTGCCTAGATTCCCTTAACTCCGCTTCATCCACTCTTGTTTTCATGCTACTTATCAAAGGCTTCTGTGACACCTTTTTAATCTAAATAAATCCAGTCTCCCTTATTCTTTTGAAGAAAAATTAACTTTATAGGCAAGAGTCAGGCTTATTCAAGTAAATTTAGCACTTGCCAGTTGTGGTTTTACAGTGAAAAGATTTGATGATGCATTAAGGAACATTGAAACTACATTTGAACAATACAAACAAAACAAGCAGAAATTATACAGCTGTACAGTATTTTTTATTATCTGAATGCTTTCCACTGAAAACTAAACACAACAGACAGAAGTTCCTAAAAAGAAGTTGGAAGAACATTTCTTAACATGGATTTAATGGAAAAGTAATATATTATCTGTGATCTATTTATACAAACCTTCAGAACTATTCCTACAATCCTTCAACTAAATCATATGATGTTAGCATTGCCACCTCTGGCATAATCCAAATTCTTCATCTCTTTAGGGTAACAGAACAGAGTAGAATACACAACAGGTCATTTATGATCTTGTGCATAAGCCAAGTATTTTAACATTCTTTTACTATCTACGATTTACCCACTATATTAGGAGGTAATATGTTTTTTATTGTTAGCTAATCTCCCAAATTCATGTCTAGCAAAGACCTTGGTTTTAACTGTAAATGAATTTGGTCAGTTCTTAAGGTTATCAATAATTTTCACAAATCTCTGTATCATTTGTCTGTTCTGGTGAACAGGCCCATTTCTTGGAATCTTGTTGTCCTAAGAAAATGGTGTAAGCAGTGTGTAGAAGTGTAGTAAGGCTTGAGAGCCCAGAACAGTCATCCCCATTATTTATGTAAAAGGTGGGTGACTCTCCATTATTTATGTGAAAGGCATGTGACTCAGCATACAGATCACCCTGTAAGACTCATTTTTGTTATTGATAATATTGGAAACACAATCTATCTCATAGAACTCAAGTAATTTTAAATACTAACCTGTATTTTCAAAAAGCTGGAATGAAAACACCTTGTAAACACTTAAAACCTGATATAAGGGTTTTTCTTTAACCATGATTTCTCACAAGAGAGAACAAAGCAAATTAGGAAACCAGAAATTCAAAGATAAAGCTAAACAGTTTTCTAAAATGATCAGGGTGCCAAAATGGAAGTTCAGACTAAATAATATTTCCATGGCTCAAATTCTTATCACATTAAACTTCTCTAAGAAATTTTAGGATCTTTGACATGCACAGAAGTGTGTAACATACGTGTGCCATTCATTCTTAGGATACTTGTAAGCGACAATGATTTTCAAAGTAAATTATTTTAGAGGAAGAAACTGCTTTGAATTTGACCTGAAACATTCAAGGAAGAGAGGAGGCCCCTTGGAGATGAACTGTGACAGGAACCCTTCGAGCACCACAGACAGAATGGGCAAAGGTCTGTCATGTGTACTGTTCAGCTACCCAGCCTGCTTGTTGCCATCACCTGAGCTGCTCAGGGGACAATGCCAGCACCTGTGACCACTGTGGCACTAAGGAAGATAGAGCACTTTATTTGGAACTTGATCCTAGATTTTCTTCACCCAACAACCTACAGCCACTTCCCTTTAAATGCTGCTCCATAAAGGAGGAGACTATTGCAATGTTTAAAATCAGGGCTCTTGGGGGTGGGTGCATGGAGGATTCATTACTGCTTTCCAGATTGTAAAATCTCCGAATAGAAAGTGAGCAAGAGACAAGAGATGAATGGGGGAAGTAAAACAGAAGGAGGAGGAAGAGGAGTTGCTTCAAGTCAAAAAGAGGAATGTGTACATTCAACCCTGTAGCTGATCACCAATGTGGCCTTGGGTTTCTCATCCACCAAACTGGATGTTAACAGCCCTGCTTTGTGGGTTGCTGAGAGGTGAGAATGAGACAGAGTATGAACAGGACTTAACAGTCTCACACCACAAGCCATTCCCAGGCATTAATATATTTATTCCATCAAATCAGACATTCAATTAAATGAATTATCTATGATTTCATTTACATCTTGGTCTATATAGAAATATCTTCAGTTCTTCAATAATTTAATATAATCTTTATAAAACCAAAGATAATGACTGAGAAAAAATATATTGTTTCCTATAAACATTCTTGTGGATTTAACTTTTTATAAATAAAAGCATGGACCTAAGAGACAGTCTTCCAGCCACTTGCGAGCTGTGTGACAAAACCAGTATTTACTGTGTGTCTCTGCTTCTGCCCGCTAACTAAGGATGAGAGCAGGGTGTTGTGGTGACTAATAATTAATATGTAAACGCTTCAGAAAAGCACCCGGTGCTTAGTAGGTGTTGTGTTAACTGGTAGTGTGGATTGAATGGTCAGCAGTTCTCCCTGGAAAAGCCCAGAGCCTCTGTCCTCAACCTTCCCCATAGATGCCCTCAACTCACCTCCCTGCAGATGCTCCACGTCAGAGCTCAGGTCTGCTAAGTGATTAGAAAGACCCAGAGACACAGGACGACTGTGTACGTGTGCACACACACAACGTTCAGAGAGAAAGCCTCTGATCGTGGGAACATGACGCTTTTATTTGGTTTTCTAATTTCCTGTCATGTACCTGTATGGTAACCCCTATAATGCCAGGGAGTTTTAATTCTGTACCTGTACTTATGAATGATGGCGTTGAAGAGTTTCCCGTCTCTCCAGCAGGTGGTGAAGTTTTCACACCGGACCCCAGCATAGCCCTCCGTGGCCTGCTGGGTCCACAGGAGCAGCCTCTCCTTTGCAGACATGTCCTCCGACTCACCCGTCACGTGGATGTCAGAGATCTACACACAACAGCAAGGGGAAAGCATTAGGAAGGGAGTCCATGCCGGCAAAGCGCCTAGTATGTGAGGGGCTGGGGGCTTGCAGCATTGAGCCTACTATGTGCAGGGACCTACAACATCAATTCACTCCATCCTCAAACGTCTCACTTACAAGCTCCATGTTTCCCAGTTCACATATGGATTCAACAGGTTAAATAATAGTAACAACAAGTCTCGGAACTCACACTTAATGCACTTATATCCAAGTTAAAAGCATCTTTTTCACTATGCCAAAACTTCACAGCAATAAAAAAACACTCTACATTCTTCTTTGCTAATCAGATCTGTTAAAGCAACTTAAGCAAAAGTGGTTGGTTTTTTTCCAAATTCAAATGGATCTAAGGTAAAACTTAACAGTTACTCTACACTACCACCTGCTGGGCAAAATTAGACCCAGCAGGTGTACTGCATAGAAACAAGCAGTCTATTGACTGTTCTATGGAACCATCTAGAGTGCCGTCTATTAACTGTACTAAGGAACCAACTAGAGGAAAGCCTTCTGTCTTCTGCTGAGTCATGCTCAGCTGGTTCAACCAGAAATCTCTGTTGTTAGATTTCCCAGGTTTCCTTTGTTTCCTTCATTTTTCCTAAGTCTCTACTACTGACAAATAATAAAACAGGCCACACTCACTATCATTTTCTCAAGAGCACATCTCCAGGAAGGGTCCCACAGAACCTGCCAGTGACCTCACATGACACAGACTATCAGGAGCCAAGGGGAATTCCAAATCTGTGCTAAAGCCATCAACGGTCCCCTCCCACATGGAATCAGGGGATCAGGGAGTCAGGCCAGGGCAGGGACAGGTGGAGGACAGACTAGAAGCTACACCTTGCAAGGACAGTCATTCTGTGAGAAAAACAGACCACTAGCCAGCTCACGTAGTCCAGCCCTGGCCCCAAAGCTTCCCAGTTACTTCCGACCTACAAGTCAATGTCCTCTGTAAAATGAGGGAGGAGGTAGCAGAGAATGGTCTAAGGTCTTACTACAGACTAACAAATCCAAGGGTCAAAATACACAGAGTCAAGGAACTGAAAGCAGGAGGGGGGAACCTCCAGACCAAAGAGACCTTTGTTACCTGCCACTATGCCCAGCTCAACAGGAAGCCTTTATTCCTCCTGACTGCCTGGAGGGCACAGCTGGTGGGGGCCTGGAGGGCATGGCAGTTAAAGCCTTCCAGGCCTAGCAGGGCAGCCAGTGCCCTGTGGAGCTCACTCCAAGCCCCAGCTGGGACACTTGACCAAAGGCCAGGATTTAGAAGCAAGGCCTGAGTCTTCACCCCAGTGTTCCCCTAGGAATCCACGCACATCCCTGCTGCAGGGCAAGGGCTGTATCTATGGACACCAAGGGACTTCTGTTTCTCCATGCGGAAAATTCAGCCACTATTTTCTGCTCAACGTCCATGGATATTCTAATCTAAGATTATGGCAGCATGTATTCCTCTGTATCTGCACAGTTTGCACACTGAAGCCACAGAATGGCTTCCAGACCATTCCAGGTCTTGTAACCTAATGACGAGAAGAACCACTGTACAGTTTGTGCTGAGCCAACTCAACCTGAGCAGACCCATACCTGTAATCATAGCTACTCAGGAAATTGAGATCTGAGGATGGCAGCTCAAAGTCGGCCCAGGCAGGAAAGTCTGTGAGACTCTTATATCCAATTAACCACCAAAGAGCTGGGCGTGGAGCTATGGCTCAAGTGGTAGAGCACTAGCCTTGAACACAAAAGCTCTAGGACAGCATCCAAGCTCTGAGGTCAACCCTCTGGACTAGCCCCCCAAAAATAATAAAAACCTGAAATGATGATTATAACCATGTGCATCTTCTCAGGCAGCTGTGGGATCACATGACTGTAACCACATACATCTTCTCAGGAGGCTGGTGGGTCACGTGAACTCATCAACCCAGCACTCATCAGCACACGTCTTGGCACACAGAATACACTCTGACCACAACTTTATTATTCTTATCAACAATCGGCCAACCAATACCAAAAATTTTAAAAATGATATATGCCCGAGGTCCCGCTCAAACACAAGGCCCCAGACTTCAAATCCAGGTCATTGCTGGCTTCCCTTTGAGTTCACATTCTTCTGGTGGTGAGCCTCTCAGCCCATATCCAATTTATTTCTCTTCTTCTCACATCCCCCAGACCATTCCCAGAGTTCCCAGGCATGTCTGGCCCAGGGGAAACAAAGTCTCTGACATCTTCAATACCTTCTATTGCTTGTGGCCTCAGTAAGTGTTGGGTACACAAGCGTCCTCATGGAACCTTTGGAGCACACAGTAGGACAGGAGCTCCTGGACACGTCTCAGTCCTTCATCTTCTTCTCCACCACTAGTGCTCCACCACTTAAGCCGCACCTCTACTCCAGCTTTTTGCTGGTTGCTTTGGAGATGACGTTTCTGCGCAGGCTTGCTCTAAACCACAATCACCCAAGTCTCACCCTCCTCGGGCTTCTGAGGAGCTGAGTTGTAAGCTGTCACTTAACCCTGTAATTTCAGAAAATAAAACTCTGCCCAATACTCCTTTCCAATCGTAGCACAATGTCCTGGCTGCACAACAGTGTCCAGCAAGGCATTTAAACCCAGAGACCACTCAGTGACAAGCCAGGACACCAGTACAGGAGCAAGCCTCACCTGAGTAGTTTTTTTTTTTAATTAAAAAACAACAACAAAAAAACACACCACACAAACTTGACACCCATATAGTGTGGAAATGCGCTGTCTCTTAGGTTCCTGGCTCCAGGCGCTAACTGCAGTCAGTGCTGAGCCATACCTACATCCAGAACTCAGCTACTCCCACTGGGGACTTCCTTCCTTCCCACGTTTCTACTTCTCCACCCTGTGCTGACTGGCCTTAACGGAGGCCCTGAGCCTGCGTGCCACTTTAGGTCAGCTCATTATTGCAAGGACTTGGGAGAGGCAGGCTGGCCATCTGTGAAGAGAGTGACTAATGTCACAAGACCAGGGGAGTTCATGCCAGGATAAGATGAGCTCAAGAACCATACAGCACTCCCCGTGGAAGTGACCTCAAATGTCCAGCCCAACCCTGCCCGTGACTGAGCGAGAGAGAGAGAAATGGGCAAAGGGAAAGATGAGAAAGAATTAAAGGAGTGTGGCTGCAAAGCCCCATCTAGGGTGATTCATCCACCAAGAGCGGGGGCTTCAATAGATCCAATTCACCAGTGGGAAAGTATGGCCCAGAAGCAAGACATAGGAAGACATCGGACTGTGGATAGGACAGATCCAGACAGAGACAATCAGCAGAGGCAAACACCTCCAAGGAAGCAGGAAGACACCTGGGAGAGAGCTGAGCTGCTGACCCTGAATCTACACCGACCCCACTCTGCAGGTGACCCTACAGCTAGGATGACCCCTACTCTGCGCTGACCCAAGCTGTGCTGACCCCAGCTCTGCGCTGACCCCCAGCTCTGTGCTGGCCCCAACTGTGCACTGACTCTTGCTCTGCACTGACCCCAGCTGTACTGATCACAGCTCGACACTGATCCCAGAGCTGTGCTGACCCAGGCACTGTGGGATGAGCAGTCTCCATCTGGACCAAAGGAAGTGAGATGGACACTCTGGGCTAGAACGATAGCTATCCACTCACTTGGACCTAAAGATGCCAGACTTATCACGTCCCACGTCAGTGCAAGTGACCTCTGCCCAGAGCTCCAATGACCTCCCCCCTCCCGTGTGTCACTCACAGTGACACCACTGACGCCCACAATCTTATCAAAAGAAAGAGTCAGGAGCAAACCAAAGAACAAGCCATCGACTCCCAGCTCACTAGTGCAGAAGTCATTTGGATTACACACTTCCACCAGCAGAGAATGTAGATGAAATGAAAACTCCAGGTAAGTAATCTGTCTTAAAGTTAAATGTCAGGAATAAAGACCTCAAGTTTCTGGTTGTCTCTAACATATTCAAATTCCTACCATATGCATCTTAACAGTTTCTGATTCCAAACTGAGGCCAAGGAAAAACTCGTCTTATCTCATAGGCCATCTTATCTGTGCCTCTACCTCCAACACACGTACAGAATTGAAAACAATTTTTGTACATAAAAATTTACAAAGGCCAGGTACCAGTGGTTCAAGCCTGTAATTCTAGCTACTCAGGAGGCTGAGATCCAGGGGATCGCATTTCAAAGCCAATCCAGACAAAAAACAGTCCCCAAGACTCTCCATCTACAAAATAGCCAGCAAAAAGCCAGGCTGGAGATGTGGCTTAAGTGGAAAAACACCAGCCAAATAACCAAGCAAATGGGCATGAAGCCCTGAGTTCAAACTCCAGTGTCAAGGGGAGAAAGAAAAGAGAAAGAGAGAACGAGAATTTGTCCTTCAGACTTAAAGAAGAGCAAGTAAGTACTGTACTCCACACAGGCAACAATGGGACAAGATCCAGGCTGTTTCTTTTTGTTTCTGTGCTATAATTTACACACAGTACTGTGCGCATTCATGGAATGCAGTGTGACATTTTTGTATGTATATACAATTATAGTGATCAGGCCAGGAGAATTGGCAAGCCGCCCCCTCCCAGCCCCGTCTGCGTTGGGAACACTGGTGTCCTCTTTTCCAATCACTCTGAAGCAGAATATTCCATTTTCACAACTGTCACCTACCACTAAGGGATCACTGGCTATTCCACTGTGAAGTCATGGAACTGCAGATATCACACAAGCAGATCCTTTTAAACCAGTGCTTTTCTAAGTAATCCAACCATAAAAGTATATAAGGTTTGATAGCAACAAGTGAATAAAGGATATCAGTAACACAAAATATAAAATCCTAAGATTATGAATGTGATGCACCCCAAACCCTATGACTCTCACATAAAGGAATGTGAAAGACACAGGAGACATTGCAAAGGGCAGCAGATCTGTGTCCGTGCACAGATACTCCTTTACCTTAAACGGAGACTCACTGGCACCAGCCTCGTCTGCAAGGGCATCCCTGGAAAGAGGGGACGCACTCTCACCCAGGGAATGGCTTCTCTGACATCTACGTGGGAGGTGGGAGGTGGCAGGCAGGCAAAGGCTGCCTGTGGTCTGCCTTTGTAGAACACTGCTGCTGCTTCCAGATGGCTTTTCAGCAACCCCCCAGTGCTCAGGCCGCCTCTCGGTGCAATAGTGTGTAGAAGTGAGGCTGGCTGCCTTGTGTAGAGGGAAAACGCCAGCTCCTGGCCGTAACGTTACTTCTGTGCTGACGCGGGCAGAGTAAGTCCTCTCTGTGTGGTCAGGGGTGCTGTCTGAGTCTGACCTCTTTCCATCCAGTGTGCTGGCTTCTGCCCCGGTGGCACAGGCTTCTGCCCCCATGGTGCTGTCTTGGTCAGACTTGTTGCTGTCAGCTAGCACCTGTGACTCCTCTGCTGTGTCTTCGGTCGCTGCAGTGTGGTCCCAGGTGGGGCGGGGGGCAGCGGGGTCCTGCTGCAGCCATGGTCCAGATGGCTCGGCTGGGGCTGGCCACTCTCCTGGGCACTGGAAGCCACGCGTCCTCCTGCCTTCATCTTCACTGTTTTGCTCCACCAACTTCCGGTCGCCTACACTTCTCTGGATCCATTTCCTTCTGAAGTATCTTCTTCCAGGAGAGCACTCCGCTGGGCCCCAGGGGGCCCTGGCCGGGTCTGCGCCTCGCTCTTCCTTCTCAGCCCTGACACAGCCGCAGACACTCCCCATTGGAGCTGAGGGTGATCAGAGCTCGACAAACACACGCATTTCAACCCCAGGGCTTCCCCAGACCTCCCCAAGCCCGGCACCTCCACTCTGACCTCTGATTCCTCGCCGACTCTGTGCCCATCCTCTTCAGCCCAAGGCCATGTTGCTTATGAGAAAAGCGCACACAAGAAATGCCCTGGCAGCCTGCCCAGCCGTCCCTGCGGCTCATCAGGCGCCGCGGCTTATTTCTGGCCACCAGTCCTTGTAGACAAACAGCCCTCACTGTCAAGTCACAGCTCTGACCTGGGGCTTACTGTGTGAGCTCGCTAGCGCTCACAGACACAGCACCCAAGTGTGTGTTAACCTTTGAAACTGCTGCTGGCTGCACACAGCTGAGAGCAAACAGAAAGCAAACTCCAGGCGGAAGGACTCAGCAAAGAGCTCTCGGACATGGTGTCAGAGTGCGTATCACTGCTTTTCTTGTGACTCTAGAGTGGGGACGAGCACACTCACAAACAAAAAGCTTGACAATCTCCAAACTCTACTGGCTCTTATTCAAAATCACAGCATAAAATAAGACTCAATAATTAGTTGAAGGAGACATGTGAATGCCTACAATTCTTTCATAAAACTGCCTCTAAAATCAGTTTTGTAAAGTCGTCTGGAATATTGCAAAAGCAAGGCTCTGAGATCACTGGAGATTTCATATGAGCAACGAGAAAAGCAATATGATATGGACGATTGGATACTTAGCCACAGAAATGAATACACGTTCTCTACATGAGTTAAGGCAGGCCAACTTCATGTAACTTCATGTAACCCACAGAATGGGACTCTAGTTAAACATTATGCCATTTAGCACAGTCCTGCTGGAAAAGTTAACATGAATATGGGACCTGTTATCTGCCGCATATTTCCAACAGAATCACAGATAAGTTGCAAAGGCAATCAGAATGGCACAGAGGCAGGCCAACACCACCAGAAAACAGAAAAGGAACCCCAGCCATTGCTTTCTCTAGTATTCTCTAGACTAATCCGAAGTGGGGCTTATGACATTGCTGAGTAAATGCTCAATTAAACAGTCAAGTTACCGATGATGTTGGAGTGTGTTTGTAACAGACATATCATTTTAAAGATTTCCTTTGACATGTAAAAAGGAAATTTAATATTCTCCTGGGCAAAAACCTAAATATTCTAGATAACAACTGGCAATAAAAAGGGGGGCCCTTGGGTTGATTTATTTCAAGTTTTCATGTCTTCAAAGGCAATGGAAGGCACTGCAGGGTGTTTGAAGGCCGGATGACTGGTATTTGTCACACACATTGGAGAGGCCTCAGCCTGATGGCCCCACCCTCTGCTCTGCCCCGGCCAAGCCCAGCAACTGGACATTTTTAGACCACACACAGGGCACCCTTTCTCAGAAACAGCCCAAAGCTCTTATCTCCTGGTAGCTGGCCTCTGTCTCACAAAGCCTATCTTTAACATTAGTGCACAGATATTTAAAATGTATCCACATCCTCCTTATCATCTAATCCTTTTCTAGTTTCTCCCAATGCCCCTCACCACACATTTCCATTTTTATTTACACTTATTTGTATCACCAACACATTGCAAGCACTTGATGAGGACTCACAACAGGAAGGTACAGGATGCAGGGCATTGTGGGTCATGCCCACCTTCAGAATGCTGGCTGACAAACTCAAGCTGTGGTGCTCACAATAGATAATATTAGATAAGTAAGTCGGTCTTCTGAAATTACTGTGGTCTCCCAGATGCAATCTGTCACCCCCACCCAAGTCCTCATCTGTGTCACTCCACTCTAAGACCGTGACTCAGCCTCTCAGCTCATGTCCATAAGGATGGACTTTGCCCCTTGCCATCGACCTCACAAAGACTTGGGAGATGCTGGTTCTGAAAGCACACTGTTTTCCCAAGCTCTTAGCATTAGGAACTGGCCCTGTATCATCACAGCCATCGGCAAAGGAGCCACGATTGAGCCCAACAGCTCCCATCTTCTAATGCCCGTGTGGTCGCACCGCCCCCCCTGGCCCCCATTCCCACACAGCCATCGTCTTCTCCAGTCTCACTGAGGAGCAGTCACTCAGAAAGGTGTGCTACGCACAGTAGCTGTGTGCACCTACTGTGTATTGCATGCCTACTGCGTGCCAGCCTCTCAAACGCTCATGGAACTTGGCATGAGCGAGTTCCAAAGCTAGGAGTCACCTTAAATCAAAGGCAAATGTGCCTTCAAAATGCGAAATCACAAAAACTAAATAAAAGTCAGTCATTCAGCATAACGTCATTAGAAAATTATCCATAGTCTACAAACTTGTACGAAGCCCCTCAACTCTAGACAGATATACACAGAAACAGTACTTTTCGTTTAATTTTTTGTGCCAGTCCTAGGGCCTGGGCACTATCCCTGAGCTTTTTTGTCTTTGCTCAAGAATTGAGCCACCTCCAGCTTTTTGGTAGTTAATTGGAGATGGGTCTCACGGGCTTTCCTGCCCAGGCTGGTTTCAAACTTTGGAATTTCAGCCTCCTGACTAGCCAGGATTATAGGCATGAGCCGCAGCTGCCAGGCCAGGACTCCAAATTCAGACGTCCTTAGTATAATTCTACTGCCATCTAGTGCCCACAAAGGAAATACAGCTTGTTTACAATCTGGATTCTAAATTAAAGACCTCATAAGATCTTCACATCTATGCTGTCCAGAAAACCAAATAGAAGAGCTCACATTCAAGAAAAAGAAATCTTTATTTTCCAATGCTAGGAATACAAGGGGAGACCTTAAACAGGTCATGGAGGAGAGGAAGGAAGAGGTCAGGGTCACAATCTGCATGTCACTGCAAAGAGCAATTCAAATGTGCTATCTAAGGAATCAGCATGAAACATTTTTTTTTTTGGTCGGTCTGGGGCTTGAGCTCTTTTGCTCAAGGACAGTACGCTGCCATTTTGAACCACAGCTTCTACTTCTGATTAATTAGAGATAAGAGTCTCACGGGGCTTTTCAACCTTGGGCTGGCTTTACACTGCAATCTTCAGATCTCAGCCTCCTAAGTAGCTAGGATTGCAGGCATGAGCCACCAGTGCCTGACAAAACTTATCTTTTGTTTGGAGGATATAACAAGCCTTCATATGATGAACTGAAAATTATCCTTGAGATCTAAAAGGTGATGACCCAGAAAACCGGGACTTACCTGAAAGTGCAAAATTATTGTCCATATCAATCCCAGTGTCAGCTTGGGGTTGCCATCCGTGATGTCATCGTTCCTGATGTTCACTAACTTCACCTGTTCCACGTGAAGAGAGAACAAACTGTCCATCAAGACCGCACAGTTCCATCTGCCTGCAGAAGCGATCCTAATAACACAAGCAATGCAGCAATCTCATCCCTGACTAAATAACAAATGAAAGCACAATGAAGCTGGGTCCAAGGGGCTCACAACTATAATCCTAGCTACTCAGGAGGCTGAGATCTGAGGATCGTGGTTGAAAGCCAGCCTGAGCAGGAAAGTCTGTGAGACTCTTATCTCCAATTAATCACAGGGAAAGCCAGAAGTGGTGCTGTGGCTCAAGTGGCAGAGCACAAAGGAGCTCAGGGACAATGTCTAAACGCAGAGTTCCAGCCCCAATACGGGCAAAAAAAAAAAAAAAAAAAAAGGAAGAAAGAAAAGAAAAGAAAAAAGTACCATTAAATTTGAAAATCATTTTAACAATTTGTTTTTCCATCACAAAAGATTTTAAAACCACAGCATTGTTTCTCAATGAGTGCATCCTGAAGTTTGGGTAGATATTTTAGAAAGCTAGGCTTTGGTGGCTCATGCCTGTGCTCCTAGCTACTTAGGAGGCTGAGATCCGAAGCTCACAGTTTGAAGCCAGCCCTGGTATGAAATGTCTATGAGAATGTCTATGAAATGTCTATGTCTTATCTCCAATGAACAACCAAAAAGCCAAAAAGTAGAGCTACCACTCCAGTGGTAGATAACAAATCTTGAGCAACAAAGCTCTAGGCCCTGAGTTCAAGCCCCAGGACAAAACAATAGTAATAAAAATCAGGTATAAACCATATCAACTGTCAAGCTGATTTTCAGGTTAATAAGTGCAATAATGATATATAATGTTTACTTCCCATAAGATTATGAATTAAATACCAAAAACTACATAGCCTGATACCTAACACTTTATTTTCTAGAGAAAATACTACCAAAAACATTTCTGATAAGGAAATATAATAATATGTTAGATGTATACAAATATATATGTGTGTATATACACACATATAAAAATGTGTGTGCATATACACATACATATAAAACCATTTATTGTCTGGAACCTTGCACTAAAATGAAGATGCAAAGGAGGATGCAAACCAAGTAACACCTAGAATATTTAAGTTCCTGTTTGGTAACTAAAAGCATTTTAATGTGCCTAATAAACTAAAGAAAGGATAATAAAACCTAGCATTCCCTTACCCCCTTTCCTTTCTTTTTCCCTACTCCCCTCAAAAGCAAAACCATTAGGAAGTATACACCACCACACCCAGACCCCAGCCCTGGGGAAGCTGAGGCAGGAGGATCAAAAGCAAAAGGCACTGGGCCTCAGAGGGAGACCTTTTCTCTAAAAAAAAAAAAAAGGCAGAAGTGGTACTGTGGCTCAAGTGGTAGAGCATTAGTGGAGCATTAAGCCTTGAGCACAAAGAGGCTTGGAGACAGCACCCAGGCTGCAGGACTGCAAAAAAAAAAAAAGATGGCTACCCTGTTGCATTCATTACTTTTCTGATCTCCTGCATTTCTTTTTCTACTTTAACTAAAAAAAAAAGTATCAATATTTTGTTTGACCCTAGGACTCTAATACAAATTCCACAAAGTCAGGAGTGCACGTGATTTCTTCTAAGCCTCACTCTAGTCGAGGACTGCTATATGAGACATTTTCTTTATAACCACTCAAAATGACCAAATAAAAAGTTCTCAGCATTTGAGATTCATTGCTACTGAACATCTCTGGCAGCCTAGGCAAATTTGCATTCTACTCTCAGCAACTCCAGGCTTCATCTAGTTACTTCCTTTTCCTGGGAACAAATGTTTGAACATGGTTTTAAAATACTTGCCTTACCAAAGTGCAGCTTAATTATTATGCTCACAGCCAAATTCAACTCTTTCAATCCCTGGCATGTTTCTATTTAGATTTACTCAGGCACATGTTTACATGATTAGAATCTAAAAGACATCATACCTGCCGTCTTTTCAAATAGTCCAGTGCAATTTGTACATTCTGCAGTCTGTGAAAGCGCATTCGACCTTTCTCCCTGGGCTAAGAATAGACAAAAGTCAGGTAAGAAAATATAGTGTGCAACACCACTGACTCCTGCTAATTTAAATGCCCATTCTACACATCTCAATGAATTAAAATGGTATTGATCACACAGTTACTTAAAAGAAGTTTTTAATTTCTGTTATCTGGGACTGAGTTTAAACTATCTGGGATCTTTTCTGTATTATTTAAACATACACTTCATTCCAAATGTTTCCAAAGGAAACTAAAGAACATAGAGACTTTTTATATTCACTAAGAACAATTCTGGCCTACAGATTATTTAGCTACAGATGCATAAAAGTAACTATCATCCCCATTTACCTTCTTAATAGCACTATTAGCAAGAGGATTTTATAATCAAATACATGGCATGTTAATGAAAATGAGGTAAAGTAGCATGCGGTTAGTATAAAAATCACCAAAGAGAAAGACATGATTACTCAGCCATGACAGAGGAGGAGGGAGGGGTGCTAGTCCTACTGATAACAGAGGAGGAGAGAGGGGGCCTAGAGTCCTTTTGGCCTTCTCTCAAATCCAGACTCTGTAACGGACAGAAAAGACTTCACTCTGGTCTCCCCCTACAATGGGTGGAATGTGACACACTATGGCTATTTTCCTTCATGCTGTGTCCCTTAAAAGCTGGCACAAGTCAGCAGAAGGGAAATACAAGGAACAGAGCTGACAAATGCTTAACAAAAACACAAAGAATGGAGCTGAAATTTGCCACAAAAAGAAAAGGGCCAGCTTCTCTACTTGAATCTGAAGAGAGTGCTAGAGCCAAAGCTGTCTGTGCAGAGGAGTTGCACACCTCAGATGGGAGGAGTCACAATAATGCTCATAAATTCACCTTCTCGATCCAAAAGAAGCACAATGGCCAAAAACCTGGGGGCAAGGGGCCATGAGGACCTAATGACCAAGAGGCCCAGCTGTCACAGTGCAGGCAGGCTGATGGCCCCAGCCATAGTGGGGGGCGGGGGTAAAATTAACCAGCTCCTAGAGTCCCAGAGCTTAGCATCTTCTTCCCTTCTAAACAATACCTACTGCCAATGGGTAGATTTGAAGCAGAAACGTAAACAGTAAAATTCCCATTAGTTCCTACAGGAAAAGCAACCAAGTATTGCCACATTTGGAATACTAATTCCAGAAGCAGACTGAGTTTGCACAGCTAGCACACCGCTTGTATTCACAGGTACAGGAAACCCCTCAGCTGAAATGCCATGATGGGGCTGACGCGGCTATGAGTGATTCCCACAGGCACGGTACTGAAGACATACATAGGTCAAGCAATCACTTCTGCACACAGGGGGGTCGGAGCCTGGCTATACTTTCTCAAGGGAAGCCCGAGCCCACGATGCCTTCTCCATCAGGCTAGCCCACCGCACACTGCCGCACACTGGAGGCTAGGTTAGTTGAGTTACGGGGCGACACCTACCCCCTTATCCTCATCCTCCACAGCCTCATGCTGCTCATACTCGCATGCTTCTGGCGCACTCACCAATCGTAAGGTCTTCAAAATATCTCGTTCCCTCGGCTAATGAACATAACAGACAGAAGATAGGACGGCAAAGACACAAGACAGACCAGAAATGAAAAGAAGAGCATGAACAGAGCGCAACGAGGAGACGGGAAGCTGAGAAGGGAAGGGGGTCACAAAAAGGACAATGACACCTGAGGGATGGGTTAGAGCACCTTCCAGGAAGCAGTGTTTAATTCCTTGCTGTGTGTGAGTCTTCTACTGTGTGGTTATATTATGCACCCAACTGCTCTTATGCAAAGAAAAGAACTCAAAGGTAAAACGGAAGCAAGAACAAAAATACTGTTTTAATTTACAAGGCAAAGGATTCAAGGTCCTCCAATCTCACATCACTAGACTGGAATCTTGGAGGGCTTACATGTGTCTAACCAGAACTTTTTTATTCAGGAAGAATTCCCATCTAGAGAGATAAGTGCTGCAAACATCTGAAGAGTGTGTGTTGAAAACATGTCGGTCATGTGCAGAAAGGATCACGTGTTTGTGCAAAGACACGTGTGGAATGGATCGCATGTTCACCCGTGGTCACGTGTGGAAAGGACTGCATGCTTGTCCATGGTCACATGTAGACAGGGTTATATGTTTTTCCATGGTCACATATAGAAAAGACTGCATGTTCAGCCTGGGTCACGTGTGGAATGGACTGCATGTTCAGCCTGGGTCACGTGTGGAATGGACTGCATGTTCAGCCTTGGTCACGTGTGGAATGGACTGCATGTTCAGCCTGGGTCACGTGTGGAATGGGCTGCATGTTCAGCCTTGGTCACGTGTGGAATGGACTGCATGTTCAGCCTGGGTCACGTGTGGGATGGGCTGCATGTTCAGCCTGGGTCACGTGTGGAATGGACTGCATGTTCAGCCTGGGTCACGTGTGGAATGGGCTGCATGTTCAGCCTGGGCCGCGTGTGGAATGGGCTGCATGTTCAGCCTTGGTCACGTGTGGGATGGGCTGCATGTTCAGCCTGGGTCACGTGTGGAATGGGCTGCATGTTCAGCCTGGGCCGCGTGTGGGATGGGCTGCATGTTCATCCAGGTAAGTTAAGAAACTTACAACTTACCAAGGTGTCCCCGGAAAGAACCTCTAGGAGGGAGATCAAGCTGTGTCCATCCCGCAAGTCTTCATAGAGGTCATTCACGTGTTTCCGAACCTATGAAGAGAAAAGCAGAGGGGAACAAGGAGCTTTATTCCTCATATGGCACTTGTTCATTTTTCATTTTTACTCTCTCATTACATAAAAATTAAACTTAAAAGCGAAAGGGGAAGTTCAGCGTAATAAATTATCGTGATTATGACTCTTGAAACCTGAACACATTAGAATAAGAATGGGCTGCTTGCTACAGGAACACCCTGACGTGACTCACTGCCCGCCGTTCCTTGTTCAGCACACCAGGACCACCTCAGGCCGTGGCTGGGCTCTTACTCCCCAGCTCCTCTCGCTGAGCCACAGCCGCAGGACGGAGTATAAGCAGGCACACACCATAGGATGGAGGACACACACACACACACACACACACACACACACACACACGCTTCACTTGTTGAAACTCCATGAATAAGCCAGGCATGGTGGTGTATACCCTTAATCCCAGCTACCCTGGAAGATATGGTCCAAGACCAGCCCTGAGTAAAATCTTGAGGCCCTCCCTAAAATATAACTAAAGCAGAAAATGGCTCGGGTGTAGGTCACGTGGTAGAGTGCTGCTTAGCAAGTGCCTAGCCCTGAGTTCAAGCCCAGAACCCGGTGTGTTAGGCAGTCCTTCCTTAGAAAATTTATAAACACCTTAAATACATTGTAAAGGTTTTATCCACCCCATTAGAATCTTTACCTTGGGCCAGCTCGGCACTGGTGGCTCACGCCTATGATCCTAGCTACTCGGGGGGGGGGGGGGGGGGGGTGACGATTTAAAGCCAGCCGGGGCAGGAAAGTCCATGAGATTTTTACCTCCAATTAACCACCAGAAAACTGGAAGTGGTGATGTGTGGGGCAAGTGGGAGAGCGCTGGCCTTGAGCTGAAGAGCTCAGGGACCACACCCAGGCCCCGAGTTCAAGCCCCATGACGGACAAAGAAAAAAAATATATATATATATATATATGTACACATATATATTTAAATTAAATGACGATCCTCTCAAGTTCTCAATTATATTTGAGATGAATCAATCTTCAAGGCTCTTTCAAGAATGTAGCTACTCCGTGTGTGCATGTGTGTGCATGCACATACACACAAGCACACAGGCTTATAATACGCCCTAGTGAAATGACTACGGCTGAACTTTTGTGTTTGGTTATTAGAGCACTGTAACCTTTCACCCAGCCCAATTATAAAGCATGAGGGTGAAATTATAAGGCCACAGCCCTCTTAAAAACAAGGCAGAGCCTGGGACAGAGGCTCACATGTGTAATAATCATAGCTACTCAGGAGGCTGAGATTTGGAGGATCATGATTCAAGGCCAGCCTGGGCAGAACATTTGCAAGACCCTGTTTCAACCAATACAAAGCTTGGTATGGTGTACACACGAGACACCCCAGCCGTCTGGGAAGCCTGGTATGGTGTACACACGAGACACCCCAGCCACCTGGGAAGCCTGGTATGGTGTACACACGAGACACCCCAGCCACCTGGGAAGCCTGGTATGGTGTACACACGAGACACCCCAGCCGCCTGAGAAGCCTGGTATGGTGTACACACATGCCACCCCAGCCACCTGGGAAGCCTGGTATGGTGTACACACGAGACACCCCAGCCACCTGGGAAGCCTGGTATGGTGTACACACGAGACACCCCAGCCACCTGGGAAGCCTGGTATGGTGTACACACGAGACACCCCAGCCACCTGGGAAGCCTGGTATGGTGTACACACGAGACACCCCAGCCACCTGGGAAGCCTGGTATGGTGTACACACGAGACACCCCAGCCACCTGGGAAGCCTGGTATGGTGTACACACGAGACACCCCAGCCACCTGGGAAGCCTGGTATGGTGTACACACGAGACACCCCAGCCACCTGGGAAGCCTGGTATGGTGTACACACACACGAGACACCCCAGCCGTCTGTGAAGCCTGGTATGGTGTACACACACACGTGCCACCCCAGCCGTCTGGGAAGCCTGGTATGGTGTACACACGTGCCACCCCAGCCGTCTGGGAAGCCTGGTATGGTGTACACATGTGCCACCCCAGCCACCTGGGAAGCCTGGTATGGTGTACACACGAGACACCCCAGCCGTCTGGGAAGCCTGGTATGGTGTACACACGTGCCACCCCAGCCACCTGGGAAGCCTGGTATGGTGTACACATGTGCCACCCCAGCCACCTGGGAAGCAGTAATAGGAGGACCATGCCACAAACCATGTCAGCAGACACTGAGACCTGATCTCAAGAAACAGCCATAGCTAAAGGGCTTGGGGCCCTGGCTCAAATGGTAGAGTGCCTGCCTAGCAAGTGCCAGGCACTGAGCTCAAGCTCAGTACTGCCCCTGGAGCTACTGACCTGTCAATTTAAAAGAAAATGTGTAAGACGAAGCCGCTCTTAAGGCCTGTGGCTTAACTTCAGGTTCTGAGGAGGAAATAGCCCGCTTTAATGTCTACAGTGCTGTATCCAGACGTGCTGGCACTGTGTAGCACTGCTCTTCTGTCCCAAGTGAGGTTCTGGAGAAGAAATGCTGCGCATGAAATCCTCTCCTACAACAGGGGCCGTGAAGGCAGGCGGGGGCTGCAGAAAGCTCCAGTGCCTTGCACGGGGGGCCTGGCTTGGACCCCAGGGACTGCAACACAAACACACGCACGATGCTTCTATCTTCACGTTTTCCGTCCTCACGAGAGCCAATATCACCATTATTAGTCACACACAGAAGTCCACACATGCTCAGGGTGCCTGCCCGAGTATGCTGAGAGCTTTAAAACGTAGCTCATGTTCCTCACCGATACAATGGAAGAGAGTCATAGGAGAAAACTGAGAAAGGTTGGGTGTGTGGAGAAACAGCTGATCCAGGGAGCAATTTAAGAGAAGGAACAACGGGAAGTGAAGTCATCGCTAAGCCTACCCAGAACGTAGCCATTTCATTCTGTCCAAAGTCTGAGTCACAGGCACTTGGCCTGGAAGCTTCTTTCACAGACGACTGCACTGCTGCAAACACCCTTAACCTTCTGCCTCCCGCTTTCAATAAAACATTCTTTCTTCCCTTTTTGGAAACCATCTCCCTTTGGGATGAAAACCTGTCTGAATCAATCGCGGCCCGTAGGTGACGAGTGGCCACCGGCAGCCAGGGCGCCCGGGGTTCGGTCACGTAACCTGGGTTACATAAGGAGAGCCGTGCCGTCTCCTGATGGCACGCTCTGCCCAGCTCGGCAGGGCTTCCGAGGGCGTGCACCCCGCACGGCTCCTCCAGGCCCCCCGGGGGTGGGGGTCCTGTGTGGACAAACACCTATGGGAGAAAACAAGCAACACCCTGAACACACCAGCACCGGTGACCAGAGGCAGTGCCACAGCCCTAACAGATGGGCTGTTTAAAAACGTCTCCTTGTCCAGAAAGTTCATCTGTGAACCTCCTCAGGTGCTTTTACCGGGCTAACCCCATTCACCTCTGGAGAAGTCAGCATGCCCAGAGCCGCCTGTCAGCAGTCTACCTTGGCAGTGGCTTGCTATTAGACCAATGCCACAGGAATTCTGCCTCCTGTATGTAAGTGTGACTACTCTGGCTGTAGGGCATTTACTCAGCACCTGCGCCAGGTAGACACAGGCAAGGAGCACTGCCTTTGGAGCCCTCGGCTGGGACAAGGACACTCACTGGGGGCATTTACTCACCGCAGGCTAGAGCTGGGCCTGCTGCAGGTGATCTTGGGGATGAGCCCCATGTGGGCTCCAGGACCTCCTCCCAGAAAAGGAGGTGGGACTGTTCCAGGTGACAGGATGCACAAAACGGCGGGAGACCCAGGGGGAAAGAAGAGACCAAGGCACAAGGGGGGCTGGAGCTGGCCTAGGCAGAGAAACAGGGAAAGCCTTAGGCCATGCAGTCAGGGCCCCAGGGTGTGAAGGGCCTCCAGGCTGAGCAGCAGGCAGCAGGGCTGTAGGAAAGCCTCTCTGCAGACACGGGTCAGCCGACATGCAAGGGGAGCCCACTCCTCAGCCACTGGAGAGAGTGGAGAACAGCTTCAAACCCCCACGGGCCTGCAGATGCGCTACAGCCATCTCCAGGGACACACCCCTCTCACCAGCCTGTTTTATTTCCCTCCCACAATGCCAGCCCAGAGACTCAAAGTCCTTGTCCTTTGTCTTGTCACTTGTCTAAAAAGAGGATCTGTCTGTGAGCATGAAAGCCAGCTCTTTCAGAACTACTGGATCCAGGGAGACTCCCATGGCTTTTCTTGTTTATTTCTTATTTTGGGCATCCAGCTAAGAACAGGGACAGGGGTGGAGGGATTCTCCCCAACACTCACTCTCTGAGCCAGCCCAGAGTACTAGTAAAGCCATAGGCCCAATCTGCACTTAATAAGAGACAAGGGAGTCCTCTGGAAAAGAGAACTGGAGAGCGCCTTGAACAAAAGTACACCCTCCCCACCCCCGCACACCAGAGGCCTGTATCAGCCGCACAAAGGACCAACATCCACACAAAGGATCAACAGGCCGGGTGAAGACCCCGACATCTAACAGTACAGCATTCAGAATGAAGATCACTGTCTTCAAGAAAGAACAAAAACGATAAAAGACGGCTTGTCCCGAGGGAGATGGCCTCACTGCCTTCTGCTACTAATGGAAGGACAAGAAAGGGGACCATTCGCTTTGGTGAAACTACAAATTCAATTTCTTTTTATTCCGTTTTTGTAGTTCGTGGGTAAACATGAAAAAGGGGTCATTGTGTTCCCTGTGAGAGATCCTTAAAACATTTCAGGAAAATAGTGTACTAATAATTTCACCATCTTAGCTATTGATAAGTAAATTGATGTTTTTAAAAAATATGCTTGAAAACAATGTGTTCTATTAAAACACTGTCTAGACAGCTTCACTTGCTACAAATTTCAATGCTGTTTCTTCAGAAGTTGTAAACTTACAACATGGATCTGACCTAAATTATTATAAATTTCAAACTAGTTTAAGTATAAGGAAATATCCTTATTTAGATGAGAAAATGGTAGCCACAAGGCCATACAAAACTGATCTGCTTTGCAATTTCTTTAAGTATAAAATAAAGGTATTTGTCATGTGTCTTAAAGTATACAGGACAACATACTGGAAAAATTTTAAACACTACCAGCATCAGGCAGTGTTTACTTCATAATGATCTTTTCCAGTCTCACCACAAGGGGATGCTATAGAAGTTCACAGTATTAAGAAAGTTTTTTTTTAAGTCTGAGATTTGTGCTGTTTCTGGTTCTTGTGCTGGCTCTGGATCAGTCTGGATTTCCATCTTCCCTTTAGCTTCTCCTCCTCTAAACAGGGCAAAACTCTTCTCTATACAGAGTTCTCCTCATCTTCTCCACAGATGTGCAGAAAGCCAGAAGCAAATCCATTCCTCACATCAGTGACCTTTTCTGGTGTCTGTCCACTGCCAGGGAGGGAGGAAGGGAGGGGAGGGGAGGGGAGGTCCTTCAGCCTCACTGTATAAATGATCAGGGTCTTAGGTGAAAGTGAATCACACTTCTTTCTGTCTGGATTCCAGGGTAATTCACGGCCATATCTGGCAGAAGGATACAGATCTTGACTCCTCAAAGCTTTTCAACTGTCTTACTAGCTCATGCTTTTAGAAAATCTTTCTTTAAGCCCTTTATGATGACAAACAAATCCATGACAAGGGCTACATTGAAGCTTTATTACGAGGAACTGAGGAGGCACCAAGCACTGGCATTCTTAGGCTCTCGCTGAGTGGCCACTCTTCTGTCTCACCATCTGGATACTGAAGGGGGAGGGGGCATAATAACTATACTTGAAAAGCCACTCAGTAAAACAAAAATTTTGATATTAAAGAAAATGTGTAACTGCAGCAACTTAACAAGACAAATGACCAGACTAGATGCTGTCATAACAGCTGTTTCACCTGTTTACAGGTGTCATGTCAAGATGCAAACAACGTTAAAATGCTAGTTTTAAGACATTAAAGTGTTCAATATAGGTAATTTATAGCATCACAGTCATGTCTTTAATAACAATACCTTAAACAGATTCCACTGAGTGTTCAAATTCTAGTTCTTACTGAAAAATGCTTAAAAACAGAATTGTGAATACTTTACAATAAGAAGCATACAAAAGTATTTCATATCCATAAATGGTATTTTTATCCTCCTAATAAAACTTTTTAACATTTTTAAGTGGACTTCTTCAATAAATTCCCATTTAATGACTATACATTAAAATTTTCCTTAATTAGTCTCAAATAAATGGTTGGAAGTGAAAGAAAGATCCAGGTGAGTGTGTTTCCTTCCTCCTCTTCCCGCAAGGTCATTTTATTCAAGGTCACTCTATCAGCTGCCCTTCTTCTTCACACCTACCTCTCCCAAGTTTCACAGAAGCCTTAATGAGAGCTGGTGCCAGGACGGAGTTGCTGGTGGGAAGGCAGCCGGAGGGAGGGAGGGAGGGAGGGAGGGAGGGAGGGAGGGAGGGAGGGAGGGAGAGGGTGTCAGGGCAGAGGGCCATCTGAGGACCCGCACAGCTGCTGGGTGAGGAGAGCTCAGGGAGGGGAAACGAGGAGGTGACAAACCCAGTCTCCAACAGCATGGCAACCCTGGCTAAAGTGCTGGCTGTGGCTACCACCCTGACGACGGAGCTGACCTTTGTCTGCCCTTGTGGAATAAGCAATCCACTGGCCCTCCATGCCTGACCGTCCACTCAGCAACTCAAGGATTACATGGGTACTTGCCCTGAGTAACGGATTTTCTCTCTTCTCGCACCATTGGAAATGCTGGCCTATCACCATAAACCTGGTTATGGGGGGGGGGGGGAAATAGCTAATCTCACAGTCTGTAGAAACATCCACAGTCAAAGAACCACCAAGCCCTCAAAAATGAATCTCATGAACTTCCTGGAGGACGTCTAACAGGGCTCCCTGCTTGCCAGCCTTGCCTCGGAGGTCAGACGAGGAGTTAGGCTCCGGGCTTGCAGGAAGCCAGGTCCTCCTTCCACCGAGAAGGGGCCGGCAGGGACCGAGTCTGCTGGTGGGCAGGCATGGTGGCACGGGCCATGCGGAGGTCTGGCTCATGCCTCCCACGCTTCCTTTCCAGACCTCTGCTTGCTGGTGAGCGGTGACCACAGCAGCCACGACAAGCTGTGCACCTGGCCACCGGCGTGGGCACACAAGTGGCTCAAAGGCTCAAACATCAGAAGGTGTGGGCGTCTCCTGGCAGCACACCGCATAGTTTTAAGGGTTTTATTAAGCACTCGGATGCTCCCCAACATTTACATGAAGACAAACACAAGCCCAAGTTTCTCAAGTCCCCACAAACAAACAACTAGGAACAACTGGTCACATCCTCTGGGTAAACTGTGGAATATTCTGGGGCAAGGCCTTTGGCCAGCGTCAGAGGAGAGGAGCCTGGGACCTATTTATACCGACGCCCCCAGATGCTGAGCACTGCAGCCTGTGCTGCCATTCATCCTGAAGCTTGACATCCTTGACCAAACAGTGCTCCTCACGCATGGCTTCCAGGCCCGACACTGTGGGTTTATTTTCTAAAATAACAGGGCAATGCGTACCACCTTGCTCGTGACCATGTCCGTGTATGGAGAGGGCCTATGCGTGAAAACACTATTTTGAAGTTTCTGTTTTCTATTTGCATTTTGGGAAACAAGTCAAAGGGAGAAACTCATTCAGCAAAGCAGCTATGGTAGAAAATTCATCCACCAAGCTGTGATTGGCCTTCCATTCAGAAAAAGAAAGCAAGGTTGTGCCATGAAGTCAAGGCAAGCACCAAGGTCATTCCTCCTTCCTCATTAAAAACCTTACTCCCAGACAGAGGCCGGGGGCTGGGATGTGGCTCAGCAGAGATTGCCTAGCATGCACAAGACCCTGGGTTCCACACCGAGCACCACAAAGGGAAGAAAAAGAGGTCAACAAACACTTTTTGTAAGATTCCAAGTAGTAAATTTTTTGGCTTTGAGTGCTATATACTATATTAATAAAACAACAAATGAGCAAAGGAAAAAGTTAAATACAACTTTATTTTATGAATTTTCATGAGTCACAATATGTTCTTGTGATTTGTTTTCAATTGTATAAAACCGTAACTATTTTTCACTTAAAGACCATACCAAAACCAGGCTATCCAAGAGGGTTTGTTTGGATGCATTTTGTTGAAGAATATCTATTAACATCTCTTTGGGAAAACCTGCTGCAGATGTTTAAAGTAATTACTTTTAAACCAGTATAATAAAATTTAGTCGTAATTGGAATTAGACTTTTGGGGAAAGAGATGGATTAAATGGGTTTCTTTAACCTAGAGCTCTTTGGTCTTTAATGTGCTAATGTATGCCAGAAATCTCCTCAAATAGAACATGTTACCTTCCAAATTTTGTAGTCTATAGAAAGATTATTAATCCTCCCCACCCCCACCCAACGCACGCTGTTTTTATGAAGGGTGTGTGTGTGTGTGTGTGTGTGTGTGTGTGTGTGTGTGTCCAGAAATGAAGGCTGCTGGGTCTTGTGAGGAATACCAGTCCTGAGACCCCACCCCAGATCCAGTAGATCGGAGGCTCCTGGGGCCCAAAAATTGATGTTGTCACCTCTAACTGACTTGAATCCACCTGAAGGTTAGGAACTGGTATAAATCCAAAGTCTTAAGCAAAACAAACAAACAAAAAACCCTCAATTTTTAATTCATAAGAACCAAAACCACTACGTTCTACTTTAATAAGCAGAATTTTTTATTAGTGATTTATGAAGTCAGTAATTTAAAAAATTCCCCGCCTCACCTGTGGCTCTGACTTAATATCATTACTCAGTAGCCGAATAGTGATCAAGAATGTGGAGCAAACACATTTTTTTCTGTTCTCTAACAGATATCAGTGTGTTCTCAGCTTGGGCATTTACATTTCCTTCCAGCGCCAAATCAGAAAACAAAGAATAGTGTGATTAATTCTGTGGAGCCGGGAAGTCCTTAGTGCTGCTGTGTGGCCAGGGCACCCTGGCACGAGTAAACTGAGCCCTCCAAAGTCACAGAGGAAGAAAGCAAGCTGGGCACTGGCACTGGTGTCTCCAGGCAGAACCAAGGCTGGACTCTAGCCGGTGGGTCTGGCCTGGCACTGGAGTCCCAACACCTTCCTTTCCAAATGCACCTGTGCATCAATCAATTACAATTCAGAACAAAGGAAAATCCTGCAGAACTAAGGTGCCACTACAAGGTGCTGTGGAATTCATTTCATATTGTGAGAATATATTTAATGTGACACAGGAATGTATTTTCCACTGTAGCTTTCATGGGGGATGGATTCTTTGTAAGAGGTCACACTGCATGTAAACACATCTAGAAACTACTTGTCTCCTTGAATACAGTCATGTCCCTCACCCCACTTCTGCTCCAAATAAGCAATTCAAAGGAATCCCCTTACCTTTGGTAACTGTTAAACACTTCTTCTTTCTCAGAGGCATTTAAATCTTAGGTGTGTGTTCCTTGTACCACAGACAGCAAGATAGAATTGGGTGTGATTATTACGAACAGGTAGTTCATAAAGAAGTATCCCCTTGTACTACAAATAGGGTAGACATAAGTGCTCTACGTGGTAAGAGAATGTCAACAACCTTATTATATTTAGAATCATTCTCCAGGTGAAATGTAGCCAAATGCAGCTAGGTTTACTTCCAACAACAATCAGCTCACTGGAATGACAGCACTAGGGCTCAGACTCTGCTAAAGAATAACACGGGTGTGCTCTTGCCACCAATAGCTAACCTAGAGAGGGCACTGAATGCCAAACAACCCATTCTATTCAGGGTGTGAAGACAGAGAAGGTGGATTTGACTCTTACAAGTTTTCGAAAGGATGAATCAAAAGGAAAACACTGTTGCCAGAGCAATGAGTTTAAGGGCAGGCTTACTCATTCAAACAAGGCAAACACCAGACACTAAGATTTAAGAGCATGTGGAAAAAAACTAGTGGCATCTGCTCCCTAACAAATGCAAGTTTCAATTAACCAGTCTATTTACTTTCAACAAGGCTGTATGGAACACTTTTTGGGGAAGAGGTCGTGTCCTGAAAATCTTCACCTAATGTTTCAGGGAGCAACTGTCTGTGCTCCAGAATCCCTGCTGGCCATGGACTGGGTCCTATTTCAGCCACAGAAACTGAAGTGGCAGGGATTAACAACAAACTGCCAGAACTGTGAGGGGGGGCAGGGGGAACATTCTCACAGCCTGGGAACCCCAGGGAGACTACTGCAGGTCAGTATGTGATGCAACCATACTGGACAGAAAGCATCTTGACTTTCAGACCACTCTACCAAAAAGAAGAGGCCAGGGGCTGGGAATATGGCCTAGTGGTAAAAGTGCTTGTCTCGTATACATGAAGCCCTGGGTTCGATTCCTCAGTACCACATATATAGAAAAAGCCAGAGGTGGCGCTGTGGCTCAAGTGGCAGAGTGCTAGCCTTGAGCAAAAAGAGGCCAGGGACAGTGCTCAGGCCCTGAGTTCAAGCCCCATTACTGGCAAAAACAAACAAACAAACCAAAAAGAAGAGGCCATCATCCCCTTGGTCAGACAGAGAACTGGGGGCTGAGCCAGAGACATGGAAAATGCCCCACAAGGGTAACTCTGGTAAAGCTACCACTGGGGACCAGAAGCCACAAACCTGCCACGACAATGGAGAAATGGGGGGGGGGGGAAGAGTGACAACATGCTTCAGACCCCAAATCAACCCTAATCAGCAGGTAGACAGGAAAGGAACAGAGTAAGATCCCCTCAAGTAGGCAATCACCAGGTACACAGGGTTCTAGGACATGCAAGCATCTGGCCACTTTTATGTCCTCAAGTCTCTGACCTCAAACTCCATCTTGTCCTTAAATGAATAAAATAAAATGATGGCACTTGGAGAAAGGCAGAGCAATGTGTAAGGGAGGGAGAGGTCACCAAACCCACTTTCCACATTTATGTGATGCCAACAGGGCAATCTCTCACTTAGCACACAATCTCACACTGAGTGAGCAGTGTGCCCGGTGCTGGTACACAGACCTAAATGCACACAACAACCTGGCATTATCACCACCTTTCTGCCTGGGGCATAAGAAGGCTCTGCTTATGGAAGGAGGGGACTGCAAAGCTGGGGTAACACCACCCCGGGGCAGGCCTTCCCTGGGCAGTGTGCCAGAACGCATCAGCAGTCTATTGAGAAAGGGTCTCATGAACTCTTGCCTAGGCAACATGGAACCTTGGTCCCCAGATTTCAGCCTCCTGAGTACCTAGGATTACAGACGTGGACCACCAGTGCTCGGTCAGACAGAACATCCCTGCCAGACCAGTGACGGGTGCTAGGAACGAGTAACGGTGCCTCCATCCTCAAACCGCTCAACTAGTACTTGGACATGAAGATTGAAGGTCGTCTCCTCCTTGCCAGCCTCATCATCTACATGGCGAAGCGCCCAGTTCACCACGCCTGCCACGGAACACGAAGGAGCAAACCTGCAGGGCTTGTGCCGCGTTCCCTCAGGGCGTCTGCATCTATGCTTCTCCCTCCATCAGTGACGGGCCGTGAGCAGCCTGGCCCCCATAGCTATGCTCCATGGGGTAGGAGAGGGCCCTCTGGGCCAACCTCTACCCCGGACCCCCAGACACCCCTGGGCAGCCCCTGCGAGGCCAGGAGCCACAGACAGTCCTTCACCAGGAGAAGGGAAATCCTGGCACTCCTACCTCGCCCCTCACTTCCGCACTGGCCTGTGGGAGACCCATCCCTCCCCACCAGGCACGTGGTCCCTGGGGAGACTCTGTCCCTCCCCGTGAATTGCGCGGTCCCCAGGGAGACTGCAGCCCTCCCCCCTCGGCGCAGGGTGGTCCCCGCAGGACGAGCAGAGGTATGCAGAGGGCAGGCTCACAAACTCCTTCCTCTGTGGACATGCCAGGAGATTCAACTCCTGGAAGTAACAGAAGCTCCTACAGAAACCACTCTCGGGGGGAGCAGCTGATAAGACCCCTGAGGGGCATCGTGAGGACCTGAGAAAAGGGTGGTGAGGGTGTTGGGAGGCAGGAAGGCTAAGTCTGTCAGGTCGCCCTGATAAGCACCTGACGCCTTAAAAAAAAATCACTTTTACAAACACTTCACTAGATTTTCTATTTCTGGTACTGGTATCACTCTTAGGCAACATGACAATTTAAATAAGAGTTGCAGCGGGTGCCAGTGGCTCACACCTGTCATCCTAGCTACTCCAGAGGCTGAGATCTGAGGACGGAGGTTCAAAGCCAGCCTGGGCAGGAAAGTCCATGAGACTCTTATCTCCAATGAACCACCAGAAAACCAGAAGTGTCCCTGTGGCTGAAGTGATAGAGCTCTAGCCTTGAGCTGAAGAGCTCAGGGACAGTGCCCAGGCCCAGAGTTCAAGCCCTACGACTCCAAAAAATAAAAATAAAATAAAAATTAAAATAAATAAATAAAATTTGCTTAGTCTATCTTAAGAGTGCAAACATGCTGGAAATAATATAGTGTTATGTATATTTATAATTAACATAATATTAGTATTTTATATTGGAATCATATTTATATTTCTTCAAGGCTTCCCATGAAAAGGAGGTGAGACAAAGAGCATCTGTTAGTTTTGAAATCCTAAGGGTGCTCATTCATGCTGGCATTTGAACTCACAGCCCTGTGCTCTGCCACTTAGCTATGTCATCAGCTCTCCTGACCTGAGAGCTTAAAGGGCCTCAGAGGAGGACAACAACGTCATGAAATGATGGGCAAGTTTTGTGTCATATGCGTATTTATGGATAGCATGTATCAGATTCTGAAACTAACCCATAGCTCACAAATAAGTATTAATTTAAGAACTACAACTAATATTTTTTGCCAGTCCTGGGACAAACTCTGGACCTGGGTGCTGTTCCTAAGCAACTGTTTCTCAAGGCTAGTGCTCTATCACTTGAGACACAGGGCCACTTCTGGCCTTTTCTGATTAACTGGAAATAAGAGTCTCATAGACCTTCCTGACTGGGCTGAATTCAAACCCTGAGCCTCACATCTAAGCCTCCTGAGTAACTAAGATTACAGGCATGAGCCACCAGTGCCCAGCATAAGAACTACAACTAACTGAAGAACTAAAACTACTAACAACCAGAGAGCAAGAACTATAGACTGAAGCCCTGGGCCATGCTAACTGCAAGAACTCATTTTGTTATCAGCTCACCTTCTGCCTCCACATAACTCTTATTTCTAATAAGAGAAAGGGAGGGAAGAGATTAAACTAAGCAAAAAGAAAGAAATGTACATATCACCCCACCTGGAAGAAATTGTCTTACTGTTCATGTTCATAGAGTTCATGAGCACTGTAGACTAGAATGATGATTCCCATCACTGGAACGGTTAAAAAAAATTATCAAAGCAGAAGTGGTGGAGGTGTGAGAAAAATGAGAAAGTGGATAACAAGTATAATAAGAAATGTACTCACTACCTTAAGTAACTGTAACCCCTCTGTACATCATCTTAACAACGAAAAAAGAATGAATATAAACAAACAAAGCTAGCTTTAATATAATTTGGTCAACATAATAATTCTAAGTACTGGCTACTTACTAAATATCAAATTATAAAAATTTGTGCCAGTTGATTGGTGGTACAAATAAGAATATTAGGAATGGAATTGTTCTTTACAAAGCTATATAATTTTGAAGAAATAAGTATGTGAATACATAAATAGAACATTCACAAGTAACAAAAGGAAAAAAGATATTTGTAGAAGTGCAGCTTTTCCATGCTTTAGCATATGAATATTTACAGATTTCTTAAAGTGCAGAGATCTCTGAGTCCAATAATCATACGTCTTACAAATGTCACAGGACGCACTGTGATTAGTGGTCCACCTCCATCATTACCCACAAGCCACACACCACGTAATTACAGAGGCTTACCAAGCACGGGAAAAACTAGCACTCAACTTTCCATTTGCTGCTCAGAAGCTTCAGACTATCCATCTACTACTGCCCCACAGAGCCGAAGACCACACCCTTCCAGGATGTGGAAGACATAGAAACTGACCTTCATGAGATGCTGGTTTATCCATTTTGTGAAAGTTTTCTTTTGGACTTTGTCTCGTTCATCTGGAAAATGAGATAGAAAATAAAGTTGGTAAGAGTTATGTATAACAGACTCTGCACCTGTCCAAATGAACGAACTCAGATCTACAGAAGATATCATTCAGCATGTCCTAATCTTCTTATGAATTCCAACAACTTAGGCCATGTGTAAGAAGGTGTCTCTCTCCTCAGTGCTGAGTCTGCCAGCACTGCTCCAAGAAGCCAGCACCTTGTTCCTGCCACTGTGAGGATATCCACCCCCCTTTCTAATTTCAGGGGCGCCCTGCATGAACCTTACAGCAGGAGGGAGGCTGCACCAACCCCAGTCCACAGAAACCAAGGCTTATGTTCTTTTGGTCACTATGTCTGTGTTGTGGCAGCAGCTGCCACAGGCTCAGAAGTGCAGCTGGAAAGCAAGTTGATGTGGGGAAGTTTCTGGAAGGAGACACTGAGGTAGCAACATGCGAAATGTCTGCACAGCTACCACAAAAGCATCAGGTACAAACATGGACACTAGTCCAACAGCACGTGTGGCCCATAAGTCCTGCGGCTGCTTCTGACATCAACAACTAACCTCAGACAGAGATCCGGCCCAGTGCACAGCCAAGGGGAAGCTCTAACACGAGCACACTCGCATGACCCAGCAACAGCGAGCAAAGAGCTAATGTGAACTTGAAGCTCACACTTCATGAGGAAAGAGCTAACATGAAATTTAGGCTCACATTTAAAACCTCAACTTTCTCCAGGAGCACCACTTAGGATCAGGGACGCATTTTCATCTGGGATGAATGTGATTCAGTCTCCACACCCATTATTTCAAAAGAGAGTCTTCCCCATGACACCATCTAATTTTCCAATTGCAAGTCTCATATTGATTCCTCACGTTACTTAGTCACAGATGGCTAACACTGACATTTATAGTTGGGGCACTTGTTGCTATGACAACAAAAAGAGATCCTTCCTGTGGTCTCAATCATTTCCACTGGTTCTACAGACTATTCATCTAAGACTTGGAGCGTAGTTTTATAACACTGGTCTACTTGAAAATTAGTTCACTTACAATCACTTTTAACAGAAAACACAGATTTATGTTTGCCTTATAAAGTTCAAAGTAGTTGAAAAATATAACAGCGAGTGTAAATAGTAATAATAACAGAATTTAGCAGGAAAATGACAGGTTTAAAGAACAATGGTTATTAAAATCTACATGGTTTCAGTAAAAGCCAATCAAAGGTGAGTGCACATTGTTCCACACACGGTCAGTACTGAGGTTTTTCATACACACACACACACACACACACACACACACTACACACTACCACAGGAGGGGAAGGTCTCCGAGTGGTCAGATTTCATCCGGATTCCTTGACAGATGCCCCGCCTTCGGCTCCCCTCCCCTATGCAAGCCAAAACAGGTAATGCAAGCTTCTCCCCTGGCTGTGACAAGTGCAAGGGACAGGGCACAGGCCCTGGTGCCGACCCTCAACAGGCACAGACAGACCGGCAGAGCTACTGACCCATACAACACATCAGCCGCACCAGCTTCGCGCCCCAGCCTGGGTCCTCCCTCAGGAGCTGGCCCATCATTCCCAGGGATCTGCAGGAGTTTCCCAAGCTCTCTCCATACACACAGGGAGCGTCAGAGCCCAGCTAACTGTGTGCAGTGAGGAAAACTCTGACGAGACACTCCTACTGGCAAGCTTAGAACTAGTCAACACCCCTTTTAAGCAAACGCGGCAAAAGCGGGCTCCTCTACTGTTCTGTGGACACTGCAAAGAAACCAAACTGTCATAGCTCTACCCTTACAGGCTATTGCATAAGGAGCCACTTCAAAAGCAGTTTTGATTCTTTTTTTTGCTGCTCCATGAGGCAAAACGTGAGATGTTGGATTTTACACGCTAAGCTGAGTCCTCCTGTCCTCTCTGATGCCCCAGGCAAATTACTCTGTGATAGAAAGTAACACCCAGCCCAACCTGTTTAACTTAGCCCTGAGGTGCTTGCTGCGGGCTTGATGTGCAAAGCTGCCCTTTGCAGGCTAGATGTCATACTCGGGAACATCATTGCCAAAAGTTCCTTGGTGTAAACTTCAGAGATAAATGTGTGTTTGAATCTCATAAAAATCCGAGTCTAAGACCTATTTTTAACCTGAAAATTTGTCTCTAAGTTGGATGCTATTGTGAAACTCACTAAAGAGCTGATGCAGTGGTGCACACTTATAATCACAAGTAACTCGGAAGCCAAAGTAGGGAAATTGTAAACTCAAGGCGAAAGAACAAGAAAAGGGAGGAAAAGAGACAGGAGGAGGGAGGAAGGTGGGCAGGCAGGCAAGTGGGTGGGCAGGCGGGAAGGCAGGCAGGCTGATAGGCAGGCATCTCTACAGCCTAAGTGAGATCTAAGTGTGATTCTAAAATCTCTTCCTTATTGGCCAAATAGAACCCCCTAATGTAAAAACAAGGGGCTCCAATTTACAAGAACTTCACTTCTGAACATGAATAAATGACAGAGGTGATGTCAAGAAACAAGAACCTTTGTTCTGACACACACAAGCAGCCCTTTCTGTACAGAAAATGCGCCAGCAGTCCTCAAAGGAAGCCATATTACCTGATCACACCAAGAGAAGATCCATGGTTAGATTTAACTGTTGCCAACACACTCTAAAGAACACATGTGTGGTGTTTCCACTCCTCACATCCAACGGCCTCAGCCGCTGCTCAGCAAGTCCAAGCACCTGTTTAGTACATGCCACGTCCCTTGACTTCTCTCCTCCACGTTCTCATCATCTTATTCCTTCTAGAGTCCCTGCCTCAGGGCTCAACTTCATTGGACTCGGGAACACAGTAAGGACACACACTTAGAGCACACTTAGTATCTGCAGTTATTCTTTTACACACATAACACACATACCCTGCAAATTATAGTCCTAAAGACACTCGTCTACTCATGAAGAAACGGGCATTACAGGCCCACTGCGGGGTCACCTTCAGAGCAGGGGATGGAGTTTGCAAAAAGCAGGCACGGAGTTTGCATTTCATGCTTGGGAAGCAGTGTTCTGACATTTTTAAAAGGACTAAACAATTCATAAAATAAACTATGGCCACACCATGAGGGGTGGGTACAAGATGGAACTGACCAGTGCACATTAGTGACCGTACGGAGGAAAGGGAGGAAACCCACACCCTCTGATAAGAGGACACGGGACCATGGAACCAGAAGGAGATCTGTGTCACAGTGAGGATTTGGTGTGGATTTTAATTCTGCTGGAGATCAAACGCGGGGTCTCATACATACCAGACAAGTGTCCCAGAACCTCAAGCCCAAGTTCAGTTTTATCATCAGAATTTTAAATCAACATATATACAAATGACTCATGAGTAATGCACAGATGAGCAATGTGTAATGCATTTTGTCTTTTGTAGAAGAAATAGTAAAGAATCCCAGCTTCTTTGAAATACTTTTTAGTTGTTTCCCATCTACCTGCAATACAGGACACGTGGGCCGATCTTTACCCTTCACTGCAAACCCCGCCAACAGGACTGTGATTAGAGGCATACCTGCCAGGTAGATTGGGCAGGGACGGGTGGGGAGGGGGAGGGGGGTCAGGAGGCCACCCCATTCTAACTAAAACTTCTTCTCAAACATTCCCATGGAAGTCCTGCTTTGTTTCCATTTAGCTGCTCCCACTGCAGTTGCCACCTTCCTCTGTGGATCTGACTCACCAGGGCAGAACTGAAGATTAAGAAACTGCTTCAGTCTCTAAGCCTCAGTCACAACCTGCTCCCCTCCTACACAGCCTGCCTCAACTCATTTGTTTATTTAGTGCCAGGGATCAAACCCAGGGCCTTGGGTGTGCTAAGCACACAATCTACCACTGAGCTACACTTGTGCCGTCCCCCACCTGTGAAAATTTCAAATTGTCATAAAAAAGGTTTGCAAATACAGACACAGGGATGGAATTACCCCAATGTTCTTACTAATTTCTTAGCTAAGACCTATTGCAAAGTCTGTCTGCTGTAACTGCCTCCTGCATCTGCAGACCCCACTGCTGCAGCCGGCACAAATGTAAGGAATGAAGACTGGGCAAACTACTTAGAAGACACAAATAAAGGACTAAGGTCAGACCCGAGTGCCCCCATCCAGATTTGAAGATAGTCCAGGTGTGGCTGGTCTTGTTCTTAAGCTGATGGGTGTGACCAGGGCTTGTATTCATGTATAAAGAAATGAACAGCTCGTATGGATCAGGAACTAAGAATTTAGGCAGGAATTTGCCTGCTTGACATTCAATTACTACAAAACTAAATGCAGTGTGGCGACACTGGCATTTGTCACAAATCTAGGGACAGGACAAGGGCAGAGAATGTGCTAGGTAAGCTGTGATGTACAACAATGGGTGCCACAAATCTCCCCACAAATGCCTTTGTGTGTCCCCTCCATGCCGGCACTAACCAAATCGCTTGCCCTCCGGTCCGCACAGCTGCCTGGCTGAGGACCAGCAGAACTGGAGGCTGGGAACAGAGGAGTCAGCTGCTGCTCTGACAGGAAGTCACACTGTTCCCAAGAATGATCAAGAATTCAACCTAAAACTCCTTCAATCTGCCCCTTAGTTTACTTTCTCTTACCTGAGCCTGGGGAAGATAGAACACGAGAGCTCTAATCACCACAATGCTGTTTCCACACTGTAGTATGTGCCATTACCCTGCCCTCCCCATCCCTGCGGCCAAGATTCCTGCAAGAAACAGACCTCTGTTCTGAAAAGTTTGCTGTATTAGCTGTTCTTTCCAGATTCAGAGGCCTGGTGAAAAATATGTCCCAAAGTACACAGATATTATACAAACGGATTAGAATAAATTACCATGTGCACATTAATGGTATATAAAATAATCTGCTATATTTATGAATACTTTAGGTAATTTACGATTTCTAAATTCTTTAATTCAGAAGACCACCATTATAAGCACTATGTATATGGAATATGGAAGAGTTTACTATAAAATTACAATTAATATATAGTCTCAGTAGCACTTATAAAATTAAAGACAGTTGAGTGCCAGTGGCTCACAACTCAATTGGCTGAGATTTAAGGATTGCAGGTCAAAGCCAGCCCAGGCAGGAAAGCCCATGAGACTAATCTCCAATTAAACACCAAAAAGTCAGAAGTGGAGCTGTGGCTTAATAGGTAGAGCACTAGCCTTGAGCACAAAAGTTCTGGGACAACCCTGGGCCCTGAGTTCAAGCCCTAGGACCAGCACACACACAAAAAAATTACAACACCACCGGGGGTAATCTCGGTGGTTCATCACTTGTCTGCTGTGCTTGTGAATGCTGTGTGTATATGCATGTATATATGCATATATGGGTATTTGTATTGTGTTTCTACATATGTGTGGTTCTGTGTACATATGTGTATAGGGACATATATGCGTGAATATCCTTTGCAGTATGTACACACACATACAAATTACACACACATACAAACTGCATGTGCTTTCCCAAGTATTAAAAAAAAAAAAACTGTTGCTACTTGGTTTCTGAGGACTCCACTTTCCTTTCCTTGATAGAGAACTATGCCTACATAAATTAATTAAATAATTGCATGTCATTACTTCAGAGTACTATATAAAAAGAACTCAGTAGCTAAAAAAGACAGCAATGACAGGAATGAAAAACACAACTCAGGAGTTAGCAGGGGCCCAAGGAACCTACATGAATGAGGGTACAGATTTTGGTATCAGCACTGGTAAGGGATTTCAGCTTGGGAAAACAACTTCAGTCAAACTCAAGTTTCTTTATCTGTAAAACCTGTTGACTTCTTCCTTCACCTATCTGGAAACCTATCAAACAGTATATTGTAAAAGTACAGCAAGGTGAAAGCAAGGTCCTCAACAAACACTACTCTTTCTGTTGAATCAATCAGCAAATATGTATCAAGTAGCTCAGTAAGTGTCAAGGTCATCACATCATGCAATACATGTATCACATCATTTCAAAATAACCCACCACTGGGTGTGGTGTTTGTGGCTCAAATCTGTCATTCCAGCTACTCAAGAGGCATAAAGTTCAAAGCCAGCTCAGGCAGACAAACTTGAGAAATGTTTCTAGATAATTAAGGAGCAAAAATCAGGAACTGAAGCATGGTTCAAGTTGTAGAGTCCCAGCTTTGAAGGAAAAAGCTGAAGGAGAGCTTGACAGGACTTGAGTTCAAGCCCGAGTACATACATACACACATACACACACACACACACACACACACTCTCTCTCTCTACCACCACCACCAATAACAACACCACATTTATTTATATCTCAAATTCAACACCAACACCACATTTATCTATATCTCAAATTCAACACCAACACCACATTTATCTATATCTCAAATTCAACACCAACACCACATTTATCTATGTCTCAAATTCTTAACAATTAAAAGAAAACAAGCAAATTTCAAAGAACGTAATCTAGCCCAAGGTTCCTATAAGGAAGCAAACAGTAGAGTTGGGTTTTCTCCATTTTTCTTCTACAGACAAAATGAAATAAGGGAGACTGGGCCCACACAGTATCCAGCACCAAGAAACTGGGCAAGCAAGCAGGTGCTTTGCTTCTTGTTATACCAATTCCAGAAAGGGAAAACTCAAGTTTCCCCCATGTTAAGAAACTAATTCCTTGTGTAAAAAACCTATGGGATAGCGCCCAAGCCTTGAGTTCAATCCCCAGTAATGAGCAAAAATAATAAAATAATAGAAATTAGTCATTTCACCAGTCTTCATGAATTCCTTACATGTAAATGAGGGAAAGATTAAGAGAAATTCTTCATGCTGCACCAGGGCAGAATCTTTACCGAGACAATCTGCTGCCTGTCCGGAGCCAGACAGCAGGCCATGGCACTCAGGGTGCTCTGAGCACGTGGTGGTCTTTGCTGGTAATACTGGCCAGTGCCCTGATCGCTTATGGAGGATAGCCTGGTATACCCGAATGTGTGCCCTAGCCAATATTAATTTTTCACAAAACAGACACCACATTCTTGGTAAGTTCTTTCATACAGTGCAGTCTCTTACTCAGCCTGGCAGGCTGAGAGGGCAGGCATCAAGGCCCTGGAGATCAAGATATGATTCACACATGGCTCTTTCTAGTCCTACCCCACCAAGGAGCCACCCAGTGAGTCAGCAGGGGGAGAAGAGGTGGGGACATAGAGAACCAATGGACGTGTTGGCTCTGGGCTTGCTGCATGAGGAGCTGACCTCCCACCCAGTGTCCAGCCACACAGACCACAGCTTAGAGCCCGACTACCACCTGTGTGCCCACATGTGAGCCCAGTGGGCTGCAGAAGGCACACTCCAGCAGACTCAACCCCGCCCCAGAAGCTCCGCCACCTCCAGGCCCCGCCCGAGCAATCCTGAGCACTCTTCTACTACAGGGCCAGGGCCATGACTACGGGCCACGCCTAGGGTGGGATGGAAAGGCCACTATTCCCACCTTTCACCCCTGCACCAATCCCTTCTCTATTGAAACCTGAAGCCCTTGTCTGTGCCCCAAAGCCTTGCAGAGCTGCTCTGCTCCTCCGGGGGCTGTGTCTCTGCCTGCCACCACCCCCGGTTTCTCATGGCCTCGCTGGGACTGTGGCAGTCTAGGGCTGGGCCTGGTGCTGACTCTTACAAGGGCCTCCTTGAGAACTTGGGTGCGTCCCCCTCTCAGACAGTCACTCGACACGCTGAGGAGTGTTTTCAGAGACCAATTTTAGAGTTCCCTCAGAGAATGTTACTCTTCCTATGGCCTGTCAGCTGCTGAGTAGCAAAGCCTTCACTGCCTTAAGCCAATGACTGAACTTCAAGGGCTTTTGAGCCCCACCCAATAGAAGGAATTAAAGCATTTTAAGGTCAGTCCTCACCTGACACCTAGCGACAAAAACCTCAAAGTGAATCTCTACGCACTTGCCCAGAGGGGGCTCCCCACGCTCTACAAAACCTGCCTGCCGGAGGGGTGCTGTTTGCAGAAGTCCGTGGCATCTCTGAGCTGGCTAGGCAGAGTGCCATCTGGCAATACAAAGGAGAGTAAACCTGCATCTTGCCTCAGCCCCATGTAGGAGAGAACAGCAGGACAGTTTGCAGAACCGTGCGGTGAGGGCCATGGCAGAACTCTGAGGAAGGAGCTTTACCTCCATAAAACAAGAGAATCTTAAATGCTTAGTCCCAAGAGCTTGGCAATTATTTGAATCCTGTAACCAGCACCCAAAACAAGACATGAAACGTGTCCATCCCCCCAAGGAAGTCCCCCTGCACTCCCCAATAGCTGCCCCTCCGCTCAAGCGCCCCAACTTCTATCATGGGAGACCACTGTGCCCACTCCAATGCCTTGCATAGATGGAGGCCCACACTGCCAGCTGCCAGCTGCCTTTGTTCTCCATCACATCTGGGCACTGCCACATCTTTATCTCCCAGTGAGCTCTTCTGGGAATCACGGAGGGGTAGCTCACTGGGAGTACCAGTTCCCAGGGGCACTTTCCAATACAGGAACAGTTTGCACTATTTCAATGAGACTGAGTTGATCTGATTTTTTTTCCCTCTTTCATCATACTGATGTGTTTGTTTTTCCATACAGGGTCTCCTGTGGCCCAGGCTTATCTGGAACTGCAGGTGCGAGCCACCAAGCCCAGTTGTAGTGTACAGGACAGAGACGTAATGAGTAAGCGGCAAAATAAGGCATAATCAGAGGGCATTGAGGGTGACTGGGCATAGATCCAGTCTGCAGTACTTAGATGAGTCTGAGACAAGACTACAGTAAAAAGCCTTTAAAAATAGTCTGTGCAAAGTGCGGGGACTGGGTCAAGAAGAAGAGAAGGCAGGCTGTGCCCCGAAGGGGGCACTCAGCACTTGGCACACGATGGCCTTTCCTGGCAATGCTCTCTGACAGTCTGGTAGGCAGCACTCACCTGGGCTCTTCCTGGAGTCTAACTGATGGCACTGGCAGGAGCATCCTTGATGACTTGTGCCATCACCAACGCCCCCGTCGCCCCACGGCAGATCAATGGAGCTCTTTGAGTGCCCAGTTTCTAAATTACAGCTGCCAGATTTCTTTGGAAAAATTTTAGGTAGACAAAGAATGAACACTGATTAAGGATATGTGTTATGGATGCACATTCGCCAGCTGGACGTGTGCTCATGGCTATGGCGACTCTGTAGGAAGAAGCGGCTGCTGGGTTACAGTAACCATGTCTGCTGCTGCCAGGGACATGCCAGAACACAGCAGGAGCAAACAGCACAGGCCTGTCTTAAGACGAGTCTTTTGTCCACATGAAGCACTGTAGAAAGTCGCCTAGTGCTACTGCTAATGAAGTTTTCAACAACAAAACACACCAACAGGAATGAGATGGAAAGAATTCAGCATTGCTAAGAGCCAATCCAGCAATCGCTGATGCAAACAGTAACTTCTTGTTAAAATGAAGCTTTCAAAAGGAAGGCATCCAGTAAAAGAAATACACAGCTCACCTGCAGATTCTGGTCTTACAAAAATGAGAACAAAATACCCTGACACAGTAAGGGCAGCTTTTTTTGTCCAACTTTTCATACAGATGGGGTCTGATAACTATTCTTTCTAAACTCTGTTCTCTTGTTTTACATGCCACTGGCCACAGGGTGCTAGGGATAAATGGCTGGGCTGATTCGCAAAGGCCAAACCCATTAGCACTGGCTCGGAGTACTGACTACTCAAACAGACTCAAAATCCCAGATGGCTTACAGTATCTAAAGACACATCCCCACAGCTATATAAACATGGCCCCCAAAATCAAAGTGACACATTTATTATTGATTTTAAATCAAGCACATGTTCAAATTTGATTTCAAAAACCTTTGGGCCATGAGTATTCTTGCGTAGAAAAAAGTAGTTACTAGGTAAGTGTCTACTATAAGTATCACAGTTACTAGAGAGGTACCTAAAACCTAAAAAGTAATTTGAGTCAAAACTAGCTAAGGGATAGAAAAACAGGTCGTAAGATATCACAAGAAATGTACCCACTGCCCTACTATGTAACTGCACCCTCTTTGCACAACACCTTGTAAAAAAATTTATGTCCAATTAATAAAAAAAATACTAAAAAAAAACAAACTAGCTATGGGTAAAATGTCCTATGTCCTTGGTACTACAGAGCCTGAAAAATCTCAACCAGTCCCAAGTTACTCAGAGGTTGAGTACGCTTTAGAGTGAGGAGGGGAATAAGGGAAGTAAGACCAGAAATGGAATTGTGTATGACATAACTACAACTGGATTATGCAGACTACTTACTGGCTTAGAGTAACAACAAGCAAGGCCCATTTTCCACTTTAAAATATGTACTAGGCTTAGGAAAAAACTCCCCCAAAGCACAAACTACATAAAAAGCACATGTGGCCTGCCTTACAACATTCCAAGTCTAATAGAGAAAATGCAGCAGCAACTCAGGTGCCAGCAGGACCCTGTGCACATCTGAAGAGGGAGGAGTAACCAGTGGGGCCCTGGGTTTGGAGAGAGATGTTTGGACATGGCGGGGAAGGGTCGGCTGTGGTTTATAGGGAGATGGAGCAGTAGGGGCCCACACAGGAATGCGCATGGTGCAGGATACAGCCATAGGACACCAGCTCTAACCAGCTGAAGCCATATATTTCCCTAGACACCCAGAGAAAAAGGCAGGGAGGGGAAGGCTGACTATAGGAAGCTCCCAGGAGACAGAAAAACACCCTTGGGCCTCTTCACCTCACATCAGATGGTGCCATAATCAGGTTCATTTTAGTCTGTTTCCTCTACTAATCAGAAGCTGTCCAGATCCACTAGAAAATGCAGGAAAATCTTTTGTCTCCATTTCCAAGTTTCATTGTGAGTTACACTCTCAGACTGTTGTACCAGGCGAAAAAGCTAGCGGCATACAGAGAAGAGTTATGATGATGAAGTTCTCCCACGACGATGAGTGAGGTGGTGAGACTCTAGGTCTTGCAGCCACTCAGTGTCCTGCCAGAGAAAGTAGTAAATTCCCTCAGACTATTTCAATTCTGAAAAAAAGGGACAAGAGTACTTCCAGGGAGAGAGAAAGGGTGGGAGGGCAGGGGAGAGGGTTAAGAGGCAGAGACCTCCCGTCAGGCAGCTCTGGACTGCCCTAGCTAGAGCTGGGGCAGGCATCCTGGCCACACTGTTAGCAGTGGGAAAAGCAGGCTTAGCACTGGGGCTGGAACAGGGAGCATCTGCACACAGCAGTGTCACCCGCCAGTAAACACCAGATGTCCTTACAAACACTGCATGTAGTCATGAGCATGGAAAGTCCTGTGGAACACAAATGCACACTCTGAACCTCATGTGCAATTTCTAATGACTGTCTGGTCAGAGGAGAACCTGTAACGTGGCCTAAGTACAGAAAACCACAGAGCTCTTTGCATGCTGATGGTGTGTATACATTTCTGCATGCTGATGATATGTGTAACTCTACACATGGATGATACATGTAGACCTCTGCATACAGATGGTGTGCAGAGATCTCTGTTCGTCGATGGTGTGTGGAAAGCCTCCTCAGGCCATGCCACACTCCTTGGTGAGTGAACCCTGTTGGATGGAATAAACCACACTTGCTCTCAGAGGCCTGGCCACAGGACAACATTCTGGTGGATGAAATGACAGTAGAAGTGTTTATGGCAGCGCCCATTGTCTCTAAGAGAGTCTGTGGTGGACCCTGGAGCTTCCTGAGATGGAGAGCATGCTAACAGACCCCTTGCCCTTGCTCCTCCTTCCTTCCTCTACTAGCAGGAGGCAGAGCTGAGGGACGAGGCTCAGGGGAAGCAAGCTATTTCTACAATAATGCAGGGTTCTAAACACACAGGTAACGAGGCAGCAGCCTCATCTCCTTTCCTGACCTAACTAAGCTATGTTCCATAATATTCCACCACACTCATCCACCCCCACTGCTGACCAGTGGCTAGGTGTCAACCAGATTCAAGAAGAGACAGCAGATAGTAAAGGAAATGCAAATAAAAACAACCCTGAGATACCACCTCACCCCAGTTAGAATGGCCTATACTCTGAACTCAGGAAACAACAAATGCTGGAGGGGCTGTGGGGAAAGAGGAACCCTTCTCCATTGTTGGTGGGAGTGCAAATTAGTACAACCACTTTGGAGAACAGTATGGAGGTTTCTCAAAAAGCTCAATATAGACCTACCCTATGACCCAGCCATACCACTCCTAGGCATCTATCCTAAACAGCAAAATCCAAGATATCAAAAAGGCATTTGTACTACCATGTTTATCGCGGCACAATTCACAATAGCTAAAATATGGAAACAACCCAGATGCCCCTCCACAGACGAATGGATCCAAAAAATATGGTACTTATACACAATGGAATACTACATAGCGATTAGGAATGGTGAAATATTGTTATTTGCAGGGAAATGGTCGGAACTCGAACAAATAATGTTGAGTGAGACAAGCCTAGAACACAGAAAACAAAGGGGCATGATCTCCCTGATATATGACTGTTAACAAAGGGAGACGGAGAGACAGTAGAGACCAAGTCTGTGAATACTGTATATGTTCTTGATACATTGTATATTGCATATATGTCAACCTGACCTAGACAAGGGATAGAAAAACAGGTTGTAAGATATCATAAGAAATGTACACACTGCCCTACTATGTAACTGCACCCTCTTTGCACAACACCTTGTAAAAAAATTTATGTCCAATTAATAAAAAAATAAAAAATAAAAAATAAAAAAAATTAAAAAAAAAGAAGAGACAGCAGAGAAAGTGGCAAAGAAACTGCACCTGCTTAAACCCACTCCAGGGCTGGGCAGCAGCTTGGGAGAGAGGGCTCGCCTAAAGAGGGCACGCTCTGGGTTCCATCCTCAGCGCAGGCTGCCCCCAGTGCCACGTTGGCCCAGGTTGGTCAGCTTCCCACGTCTTCCCTTCTGGACAGTCCATGAGTGGAAGGGAAAGTGGTCAATGGGCGTTCTAGCGTCCAGGCCTGAAGCAAAGCTACCTCCCACATTCTTTACTCTGTGAGCAATGTGCTGAAGGTTAAATAAACGGCTATGGAAGGTTTGGGAACGTGTAGTCGAGAAAACACCCCGATGAAACTGAACTCTGCAAGTAGATTAATCAACAGTAATTCAACCTAGCAGTAAAGTCCAATAATTAAGATGTCTCCAGCAAAACACACGTGCACACACATGAACATATGCATGTGCGCGCGTGCGCGTGCACACACACACACACACACACACACCTCTGAAAGAGACCACAGCCCTACTCTAACATTTCCCTCCTCTGGGAGCTTGGCTGCCCAGTTTTCCTGCGGCCCCCAGTGGCTGAACTAGAAACTGCAAGTCACCACCCTAAGCAGCAATTTTCTAAAGCTTTCCTTCTACTCAAACCATTTTCACAGCAAATGCCACTTGCCGGCCTGTTTGGCACGTGGCGCTTACGTCCACATCCTTAATCACTTCACATCCTGTAACTTCTGGCCCTATCACACACCGCTGGGATCTGTCCGCTCTGCATCCCAGGCTACAAGACCAGGTCTCTGCTGACACCACCAGAACAAAGTCAGAGTGGAGGCCTCCTAACATCTTCCTTCACAGTCGCAGAAATTAGCACCCGCTCAGCAGAGAAGAGATATTTAAACATCTGTGGAAAGATAAAAACTGAGGAAGAAGGGCCATTGGGAAGAAGGAAACTCAAAGGAAACAGGGAAAGGAGCAACGGGCAAAACTGAGCTTCAGAAACGGGTCTGTAAGGACCCTGTGGACCCATTTCTTCATCTGGAAGACCTCTAGGTGGCAAGGTGGCAAGGTGGCACGCTTCCGTTTTCTGTTTTACATTCCACCATCCCACAGTAAGAGAAAAGTCACTGCCATGTGAAATTAAAAGAAGAATGGAACCAAACATTTGTAAAAAGTGACCTAAGATATCATAAAAGGAAGGTTCCAGAGGGGAAGTACTATGCAGAAGCCAGGCACAGGAAAGAGACCTCCGGTGTGAGTCTCCAGCAGAAGAGGAAAGAAAGCGCCGAGTGGAGAGGTGATGGGTAGACAGTGGTTGATGAACTGTGACAGGATGTGAGGCTCTGCCAGACAGACCCACATGAGAGCTGGTGTCAGTGCTGGGGTGGGGGTCCAGGTACCAACTGAGACTTCTGCTCCCCAAGGACTACAGGAGGGGGAGGCTACACTGCTGCTCCCCCAGGACTAGGCCATGTTCAGAGAGCAGCCTCCCCGGCCTCCTCCTCGCTCCCAGCCAGGTCTATGAACCTTAGTGACTTCTCTCACAGCGCATGCGGGAAGTCCCAGGCCAGGAGTGTACGCCGGGGGTCCATCCACCCACACCAGCCAGGAGTGTGCGCCAGGAGTGTGCACCAGGGGTCCGTCCACCCACACCAGCCAGGAGTGTGCACCAGGGGTCCGTCCACCCACACCAGCCAGGAGTGTGCGCCGGGGGTCCGTCCACCCACACCAGCCAGGAGTGTGCACCGGGGGTCCATCCACCCACACCAGCCAGGAGTGTGTGCCAGGAGTGTGCACCAGGGGTCCATCCACCCACACCAGCCAGGAGTGTGCGCCAGGAGTGTGCACCGGGGTCCGTCCACCCACACCAGCCAGGAGTGTGCACCAGGGGTCCATCCACCCACACCAGCCAGGAGTGTGCACCAGGGGTCCATCCACCCACACCAGCCAGGAGTGTGCGCCAGGAGTGTGCACCGGGGTCCGTCCACCCACACCAGCCAGGAGTGTGCACCAGGGGTCCATCCACCCACACCAGCCAGGAGTGTGCGCCAGGGGTCCATCCACCCACACCAGCCAGGAGTGTGCACCAGGGGTCCATCCACCCACACCAGCCAGGAGTGTGCACCAGGGGTCCGTCCACCCACACCAGCCAGGAGTGTGCGCCAGGGGTCCATCCACCCACACCAGCCAGGAGTGTGCGCCAGGGGTCCATCCACCCACACCAGCCAGGAGTGTGCACCGGGAGTGTGCACCAGGGGTCCATCCACCCACACCAGCCAGGAGTGTGCGCCGGGGGTCCGTCCACCCACACCAGCCAGGAGTGTGCACCAGGAGTGTGCCCCAGGGGTCCGTCCACCCACACCAGCCAGGAGTGTGCACCGGGGTCCGTCCACCCACACTAGCCAGGAGTGTGTGCCGGGGGGTCCATCCACCCACACCAGCCAGGAGTGTGCGCCGGGGGTCCATCCACCCACACCAGCCAGGAGTGTGCACCAGGAGTGTGCGCCGGGGGTCCGTCCACCCACACCAGCCAGGAGTGTGCCCCAGGGGTCCATCCACCCACACCAGCCAGGAGTGTGCACCAGGGGTCCATCCACCCACACCAGCCAGGAGTGTGCGCCAGGAGTGTGCACCAGGGGTCCATCCACCCACACCAGCCAGGAGTGTGCGCCAGGAGTGTGCACCGGGGTCCGTCCACCCACACCAGCCAGGAGTGTGCACCAGGGGTCCATCCACCCACACCAGCCAGGAGTGTGCACCGGGGGTCCATCCACCCACACCAGCCAGGAGTGTGCACCAGGGGTCCATCCACCCACACCAGCCAGGAGTGTGCACCAGGGGTCCGTCCACCCACACCAGCCAGGAGTGTGCACCGGGGGTCCATCCACCCACACCAGCCAGGAGTGTGCACCAGGGGTCCATCCACCCACACCAGCCAGGAGTGTGCACCAGGGGTCCGTCCACCCACACCAGCCAGGAGTGTGCACCAGGGGTCCGTCCACCCACACCAGCCAGGAGTGTGTGCCAGGGGTCCGTCCACCCACACCAGCCAGGAGTGTGCGCCAGGGGTCCATCCACCCACACCAGCCAGGAGTGTGCACCGGGGGTCCATCCACCCACACCAGCCAGGAGTGTGCGCCAGGGGTCCATCCACCCACACCAGCCAGGAGTGTGCACCGGGAGTGTGCGCCAGGGGTCCATCCACCCACACCAGCCAGGAGTGTGCACCGGGAGTGTGCCCCAGGGGTCCGTCCACCCACACCAGCCAGGAGTGTGCGCCGGGGGTCCGTCCACCCACACCAGCCAGGAGTGTGCACTGGGGGTCCGTCCACCCACACCAGACAGGAGTGTGCGCCAGGGGTCCATCCACCCACACCAGCCAGGAGTGTGCGCCGGGGGTCCGTCCACCCACACCAGCCAGGAGTGTGCGCCAGGGGTCCATCCACCCACACCAGCCAGGAGTGTGCGCCGGGGGTCCGTCCACCCACACCAGCCAGGAGTGTGCGCCAGGGGTCCGTCCACCCACACCAGCCAGGAGTGTGCGCCAGGGGTCCATCCACCCACACCAGCCAGGAGTGTGTGCCAGGAGTGTGCACCAGGGGTCCATCCACCCACACCAGCCAGGAGTGTGCGCCAGGGGTCCATCCACCCACACCAGCCAGGAGTGTGCACCGGGAGTGTGCGCCAGGGGTCCATCCACCCACACCAGCCAGGAGTGTGCACCGGGAGTGTGCACCAGGGGTCCGTCCACCCACACCAGCCAGGAGTGTGCACCGGGAGTGTGCCCCAGGGGTCCGTCCACCCACACCAGCCAGGAGTGTGCGCCGGGGGTCCGTCCACCCACACCAGCCAGGAGTGTGCACTGGGGGTCCGTCCACCCACACCAGCCAGGAGTGTGCACTGGGGGTCCGTCCACCCACACCAGCCAGGAGTGTGCACCAGGGGTCCGTCCACCCACACCAGCCAGGAGTGTGCACCGGGGGTCCGTCCACCCACACCAGCCAGGAGTGTGCACCGGGGGTCCGTCCACCCACACCAGCCAGGAGTGTGCGCCGGGGGCCCCCAAGATTCTTTCTAACTTCTTTGTGGAAGATGTCTGGCCTACGACTGTACTCTAAAACCCTAATGAGGGGCACAATGCCTATGTGCTTCTGATCATATAAAACAATACTTAGTATAATGACCTCCAGGAAATGGAAACAAGAGGCTATTTTTCTTTGTTGTTGTTTTTGTCTTCTTTTCTTTGGGGCTTGTTTATCTGTCTCCGAGGGCAAGGGGGAGCACAAAAATGGAGGGACAAAGGGTGAACAAATGCAGCAGTGTTACTCACTGGACACTATGTTGAAAAAGAACTAAGGCGGGGGGGGGGGGGACTGTGAGAGAAAAACTGGGATAGAACAAGGGAAGGGGAGACATTGTCCAAAAAGAATTGTTCTCTTTACCTGGCTTATGTAACTGTAACCCCTCTGTACATCACCTTCACAATAACAATAAAAGATTTTTTTGAAAAAAATCTATGAGCGAGGGGTGGGACGAGGCTCAGTGGTAGAGTGCTTGCTCTGCAGGAGAAGCCCCAGGCTCCATCCCCAGCCCCCTACACACAGAAAATCAAAGGACTGAGCCAGTGCTTCTCTTCCCCATCTTTGACTTGGCTGGTGTGAGGCTACTCACTCATATTTTACAGAGATATCATGCAGCACGGGCCGTGTACTGTCAGCTAAGACACAGCAAAGCCAACACTTCTTGGATTTCATCGCCAGTGTGCCAGCTAGGCTCCAATGTCACATGTAAAATTCATTCTATCCCGTCGTGACCTATGATTAGTTATCATCGTGGCTCCTGCTCCATGAACAATCTCCCAAAGTCCAGGGATGTTCAAAGTGACCGAGATCATAAAATGGCAGAGCGGGCTGCCTGCAGGAGCAGTCCCAAGCCCCAGGACCACGGAACCTTCCATTCACAGAAACGAGGTCTCTGCCTAATGGTGTGCGTGATACTCTACTCAAGGAAACAAAGCTTACTATCCATTCTTCTTTCAGTCCAGACAAGTAAACTAATGCCTAAAGAGATAACACAGTTTAATCAAGACCACTCAAGCAGAAACTTGACTTCACTTCCAAGTCCAGATCTAGTTCAAGAAACCAGTATAAATACAATCCTAGATACAGCACAAATGGGCAGGAAATAATTTGGGGTATGTTAGGGTGGAAGTACTTCATTATCTAAGAAAGGCTTCAGTTCCCACTAGGGCTAGAAAAGGTAAGTATGAAATATTTAACACCCACCACCAAAGGTAAGATGCACAATTTCAGCGTTGGAAGTTTTGTGCTGAGGCTGGAACCTAAGGCCTCACCACCCATACCAGATCCAACCTGAGCTGCACCCGCGGCCTCCACGTGGCCTCTTCCACATGACCTTTTCTTGCAAGCAAGGGATGTAGTAAACACCAGAAGCGTGGGCTGCTGCTATCCTGTTTCACAGTACATTTACTTTTTAACAAGATAAGGGAATGATTCTAAAATCCCAGCTACTCAGGAAGCTAAGAGCTGAGAATCACAGTTCAAAGCCAGCCCAGGCAGGAAAGTCTGTGAGACTCTTACCTCCAATAAACTACCCAGAAATAGCCAGAAGTGGCGCTGCGGCTTAAGTGGTAGAGTGCTAGCCTTGACCACAAAGAAGCCACGGACAGTGCCCAGATCCCAAGTTCACATCCCAGGACTGGCCAAAAAAAAAAAAAAAAAGCATGTATACATATATATGTATATGTGTACGTATATATGTATATACATATACATACACATGCACAGAGTAAACACACAGAACATAGCAGAAACTGAGACACAAGAGAGAGCAGTTAGGTTACTATATTAATCTAATACATTAGGGACTGTAAATGTGACTTAGTGGTAGAGTGTTTGCCTACCATGCATGAAGGCCTGGGTTCAATTCCTCAGTACCACATAAACAGAAAAAGCAAGCCAGGGACAGTGCTTAGGCCCGAGTCTCAAGCCCAGGACTGGCAAAGAAAATTAGTAATAATAATAATCTAATATATCAACATACTGAATAACAGATTATTAGTGTGTTCCTCTAGGAGAATATTACTAAATAATATGCTAAGTTAATATGTTAACATATCAGCCCTGGAGAGCCAGAGAGATGGGATGGTACAAGGAAACCCAGTAGCTCACAGTGTCACATCTGAATAGAGAAGATCAGTGATTAGCTTGTAGTTTCTCCTAACTACTTCACCTGCCAGGACTTAGGACAAATAAGCAGTGCAATCAAGAAACCAGAAACACCTCTAATGCCCAGGTCTTGATTTTTAAATATGAAGAATGAAGGAAAACTCTTCAGGGAAAGAACAGACTCAGACCTGGGAAAGCACAGAACCTGAGACACCTCACTAAGCCAGAAAGCACAAACGTGCTCGCAGGCTGAGGGAAGACAGGTCAACTAAAGCGTATCTCTACTAACATTTCCTAAAGTGGTATGTTAGCAATTCTCTAGAACATGAATAACCTCTTAAAGTGAAATATTTACTGCTAAGCACTGGTGGCTTCTACCCATAATCCTAGCTACTCAGGAGGCTGAGATCTGAGGAATGAGGTTTGAAGCCAGCCCAGGCAGGAAAGACAAAAAAAGCCAGAAGTGGCGCTGTGGCTCAAGTGGTAGAGTGCTATCCTTGAGCAAAAGGAGCTCAGGGACAGGGCCAAGGCCCAGAGTTCAAGCCCTAAAACTAACAGAAAAAAAGAAGAAAAGGAAGAAGAAATGAGTTATAATTTCTAGTTTTCTTTGTGACATCTGGTGGAGGCATAAATGGTACTCAGAAAACAAAGTATAAAATGTTAATTCACTATTGCTTACTTAAGAAGAAATGTCAAGCTTTTTTAGGTGGAACCAATGTGTTTTTAGGCTGTCTAAGCCAAAAGGTTTATGTTACTACCAGCTGCCAGCTGCCCCCTAGCGGTGGGATCAAGCAAGACTGCAGGTCTGGTCTTCAGTCTAATGTAGCACATGCAGCACACCAGCCGTGAGCTCCTGCAGATGTGTACTTCAGCGAAGACCATGGGCAGGGAGGTCAGGATAGGCAGAGGACTGGCACCACCTTATTTTCTTGGTTGTCACTATTACTCAGTTTGGATTGAATGGAGTAGATGAACTCAGCTTATTTTTGTCCTCCTGAAGTGCAACACTGACAGCAATGGAATTTGCTTCTAGAATGTAGCCTATCACCAAGTAGATGGGCCACCACTGGGGGCTAGAAAGCCAAAGGACAAGCTAAAGCCAAAGGAAGTAACCAGGCCCAACCCCAGGCCCAACTGTGAAGCACCCACAAGCTCCACTGAGACAGATGGAAGCCAGTCGCTACAGGGCTGGGGCAGAGTGTGAAACGAGAAGGAAGAAGTCCAATTTGGCTCTCCTCAATATGGCTGCGCAATCTCCAAGAGCAGAGGTTGATCATGTGGGAAGACGTGCACAAGGAGACATGGATGGGGAAGGCAGACTGAGGAGGAGTTCACACCAAGTCAGCATTCTCCAACCAACTCCCATCCGCAGTGCTCCCTCAGGCAGAACTAGAACTGAACCTGCCCACCGGAAGAGCTCCAGACACTCACATCAGAATTCTCCCAACACAGCGGCCTAACAGATCACCTAAGGAGAGAGTCAAAATCAAAAATCCACCACGTAGAGAACACTCACTCCTGTCAGACACAATCAAGGACTCAGCCAGGAAATGCTAGTAAAAAAAAAAAAGCCCCTCATACCAAACCAGAGGGCTACAATAAATGATAGCTTTCTAAAAAGAAGCAATTCAGAGAAAACATAATTGAGAAGAAGCACAATGGTTATTAATACCCTTAAAGAAGAAGGCAGACACTGCATCCATAAGACAGGATGTTCTGGAAGCCTGATGGGAAATGTGAGCTCAGAGAAGCAATCATGTGATGTAAACTAACATCATCATCACACAGGTGCCCACCACATATTACTGAAGGAGAGACTGAAGTAGATTTCCCCCTCCTGAGCATCTATCCCACTCCTACTTTTGATTATTTAACTTTGATTCATCTGGTTAATTTATGAGGTTAAGAAATAATCAGAAAATAGCATGATAAGTAGAACCAGTGATCTATAAATTCATAACAAGTAATATATTTGTGTACCGTAAGACTATAATTGAAATTGTATTTTCTCATCTCCATGAACAGTGAACTAGTATTTCCTTAGCTTTATAGATGCAAGAATCACTTTCTTAAAACTCTTAAGGAAAAGATTTCAATCTTTTAAACTTGGTAGCCACATAAAAGCTCCTTAGCAGCTATTACTTGAACATAAGATACCATGCAAGATTTTAGTAATTGCTTTTGCTCGAGTTTACTACTGCCAGTTCTAACAAATTCAGAATGTCTCAGTGGGATTCAGTTACTGAGGATTATATCAAATAGTGACACTTACTGCTAGCTAGACTCTGACCTGGAGACAAAGGCCTCTTTGAGGACAGAGCCTGAGCAGCTCATGGGAACAGACTTTACCTTCCCTAACACTGCCCTGCGTTCCAGCAGCACGACCTCTGCCTGGCTCCACACACAGCAGCAGTGACATCCTGGGAGCCTGACGCAGGAGGGGGCAGGAGGGGGCAAGAGAGGGCAGCGTGTGGCCCCACACACAGGGGAAAAGTCATGTCTGCTTCTGGATGGTGTCAGCACCTGGCTACCAGCCAACTCCACATAAACATCACCATTCATGGGAGCTGGACCAGTCCTTATCTTCAGTGAACTCCAGACTGCTGGAAAGGTCAAAATTCAATCTCAGAAAGAGAATCACTAGGAGCTGAGAATGTGGCTTAGTGGTACAGTGCTTGCCTAGCAAGCACGAAGCCCTTGGTTCAATTTCTCAGCACCACATAAAGAGAATAGGCCTGTAGTGGCGCTGTGGCTCAAGTGGCAGAGTGCTAGCCTTGAGCAAAAGGAAACCAGGGACAGTGCTCAGGCCCTGAGTCCAAGGCCCAGGACTGGCAAAAAAAAAAAAAAAAGGAGGGAGGGAGGAAGGGAGGGAGGGAGGGAGGGAGGGAGGGAGGGAGGGAGGGAGGGAGGGAGGGAGGGAATAATTATATTTAAGAAGGCCCAGAACACAGAGGGAATATTATTGTATGGTAAACACAGCACAGCACTGACAAATGACTGGGGCACTGCAGCTGACAGGAGAGCTGTGGAAGCACAGCCACCCCTCGGGTTTTGACACACTAGCACTGAGCTACACTCCACTCCACCCCACTTCCCGTCATGCATGCTCTGCAGGTAGGAAAGTGAATTCAAAGAGGTCAGTCACTTGGCAGAAACAAGGCTGCAAAACTTGTGTGCTCTTCAGACACCTTGGCATGCCTAACATTAACCCTACAACAGGGCAACAACATGAACCAAGTGTCTAGAAAGAGCCTCGGCCTTTCAAAATCACTGTTTTTCTTTGTTTCTTCTTGTGCTGGTCCAGGGGCTTAAACTCGGGGCCTGGACCCTGTCCCTTAGCATTTTTGCTCAGGCACAGCACTCAATCACTGGGGCCACAGAGCCACTTCTGGCTTTTTGGTGGTTAATTGGAGATAAGTCTCATGGATTTCTCTGTCTAGGCTGGCTTCAAACCTAATTCTCAGATGCCAGCCTCTGGAGAAGCTAGTACTACAGGCATGAGCTACCAGCACCCAGCTGGAAATCACTTTAAAAATATACGCTATAATCTTATTGTATACTTGGCTTTGTTTTCCAGGAGAGGTTTTCTTCTTCATCTCAGAAATAACAGCTGCTCAAATACACCTTCAGTTTCTTAAGTGTAGTCCGGAACACTGGAGAGATCAGTGCTTGAACACTCTCTATTTGGGCCAATGGCTGCCCTAGGCTTTTGACAGAGCCACCAAGTTTCCTGCAGTTGTTTTGTGCACTAGACAGGTAGTTTCCTCCCATGAGAAAATGCCATTCTGCAAGGAGATGCTTTCCATCTCTGGCAGCCACAAGAAGAACCTTGCAGGCTGACCATGCTGGCCAGCATGAACTCAAATGTAGAGCAATAGCCGTAGGTCTAACCTCCTGGTCATTTTGATCATTAAAGCCCTGAAGAGACCAACTACCCTTTTCCTTAATTCCCTTTGCAATGGTGTGTATATTTCTTTAGGGTTATGTCATGAGAGGACTGTCTTAACAAGCACACAATGGTCATCTGACCACACTAACCTTGGTCCATGAAACACATCAGAGAGAGGAAATAAGGAGAACCACATGAAACCAATGAGATCCTTCCCTGATCACATTAAAACATTCCTCTATGGGGCAGAGTAATTACCCATCAGCCTTCACAAACAAAACCACTACCCCATGTGTACACACTGTTCATAAACAGTAGAATTTATCAAGGCTTGTCGCTGTTTTTACAGGTAACAACTGAATTTTGCATCTACATTAGTGACTCCTTCCTGTTTACCTTCGATTTGTGAAGTATTTTCTCCAGTAGTATTTTGTGCTGTTAGTAACTTTTTTCACCCCATATGGTTCTGAATGAATGTCACTCTTGTGTCTGATACTGCCTGAAAGATGGTAATGAGTCAAATGGGTCCCCCGAGCTCAGACTGCTGAACAAAATATACTGAATTTGCTCAATAAAATTCAGAGACTATATTGATCTCTTTGAATTCTGAATACTTTTTCATCTCATTCCCTTTAGGGCACAAATTATGAGGTTTCTTTTTTAATTATATTAAGGTCATTCCTATGCTTTTAAGCTTTATTTTTAAGTAAGTAAATAAAGTCACCCAGTGAATATTTTCTCACTAAATTACTCAGATAATTTTTTTAGACTTCAAAACAAGTTCCAAGTGTGAACAGGGTTCCTGAGCTAACTTGATCATTCATAAGTCATATATATCATGCTGTTTCTACGGAAACACATCATCTGGGATCAGGCAAACAAACTAGGAGCCAATTTTAAAGACTTCCTATGTGGTTGCCAGTAGACTGAATACCTTCCTCATGACTCAATTTATTTATATGGTAACAAGGTAAAATAGGGTCTCTGCAAAATCAGACTCTGAAGATAAAATGTCCAGGTTATCTTTGAAAACAAAGCTGAGCTTGCAATTACCTATCTCTGAGCTACTTACTTGGTTTCCACAATTGGTCCCCACCCCCCACCCCTGTTCTAAGAGTTCTTTCAGATTTCATTCAAAGACTATACACGCATTTACCACCAAGGAACAGCTACTATTGCCTTCTCCTGGACCAGACAACATCTCTGCCTCTTAACCTTAAAACCTGATAGCCCAGACTGCAGGAAATAGCTAGAGACTATCTCCAGGACCCTCTGCCTGTTACTTTTTAGACCTATACATAAAAAAGACTGGAATCAAAGGGGGCGGGGGGGGGGGGGAAGCTTAACATTTCCTGTTTTGCATTCTTATAAGGAATAGTGATCTGCTATCTAGCTATTATCTTGTGATCATTTCTTAAAGTAATGAAATTGTGCACAGGGACATCTCATCAACCTTTTTAATACAGGAAAGTATGGCAGTGACTACTTAAAGTCAACATGAAATATTATTTTATCACTGTTATTGAATTTGGTTTCCTTTAACCAGTAGTAAGTGTTCTACGATTTGTTTTCCCTTACTAAGCTTCAGCTGAGATGTTAAAATAAATGACCCACTGATATTTTTATAATTAGCAGATGGAACACAGTCTAATAATAGACCTAAACCACACTTTCTGCCACCTGCTGGCAGCCATGTTTATTAGTGTGAGAGGGGTTTCAATCCTCTCTGAATAATGGCTGTGGATTTGCTGGGGGAGGCTGAGGCTGGTGGGGATGCTGACTCTCTGATGTGGATCCCGGCCTTCCTGGCCACCCACAGCCTGCCCTCCTGGGAGGCAGGCAATGCTAAGTCACTCAGCATAGGACAGCCAGGGGAACAGCTGGGAGGCAGGACTGTGGGAGGACCACCTACAGGATGGCTCCCGGGTCCCACCTGCTCTTGAAGGACAGGCATCTCTCCTCTGCTTGTGATCTGCTTTGTGGTCTCTCACTTAAATCTCTAGATACCACCCCACCCCAAATTCCTCAGTCCCTCCCACTCCAGACTAGTGTCATCAGTTACAAATATTTAAAGAATGGGGCTGGTACCCAGGAAGCATCTCCGCTGCCCCTCCCTAGGGGAGAACAGCTTCTCCGTGTCCTAGCAGTTTTCTCCTCATGGTGCAGTCCCAAGCCACAAATGGGGACAAGCCTTCCGGATGCCACCAAACAGTCCACGCTCCAGCCATTTGGGTAGCCGCCTGAGTTAAGTGAAAACTGCTCTCTTGTAATTATTGTATTTATTCTTTGGCTACAAATATTACAAATCCTCCTAGAAATTGGAGCCGCCAATATACTATCTCGCTCAGCACGATGTCAAAGGAAAAAACTGAAATATTTTTCAAACACTGAAATACCTAATTGGTTGTTTTGACATGCCTAAAAATTTAGCTTATTCTCCCACCTTCCGCATTAACAGCTCCTAATCAGTTTCCAGGAGTGACTGGTTCCAGGGCTACAAACTTAAGAAGGCTGTCTGTCGGCTACTAGGAACAGGTGGAGACTGTGAAGCAGAAAGAGACTGGTACATTTTAGATTTTCAATAACTGGAGAGTTATTGAAATATCTCTCTGCTTCCTTTCCATCTTAAAAAAAACACAAAACCTGTATTAAAATAAATTTGGACACGCAAAACTTTAAGGATTTTAAATACAGCACTTTTGCTTATTTATATTGTTTTGCTCTCTTGTATTTATGCTGCCTAGTAGCACATGCTCTGTTGGGCTACAGAAAATGGGAGCGATGACAATCTTGCTTAGTACACAACTAAGCAGCATGTCCTAAGCACAATATTACATCCAGCTCTAACAGGACGCCACCCCGCAGACACCAGGGATTTCTGTTGATATACTAATTATAATGTCAGCCATCCACAACAAATCCAACTGGAAAACATTGAAGGACTTTCATAACTATGTGTAAAAGTTGGTGCATCCTATGCCACAAAAATATCTTATCTTCCTATTTTTTAAAAACAAAATCATTTTGAGCCTTTTTGAAAGGTGTAATCACTGCATTTAATGTTATAACAGTGACAGATGAAATAAGTTATATAATGCAAATTACCAGATGCATTAACACCATCTCACACACACATGCACAAACATGTGCACGCACATGTATATACACACACACAAACACACAAAAAGTTCAACACTTTCAGTCATCAAGGGAAATTTAAATCAAAACTACAGCCAGGCGTTATACCACTGGCTCATGTCTGAAATCCTAGCTACTTCAGAGGCTGAGACCTAAGGATTGCAGTTCAAAGCCAACCTGAGCAGAAAAGTGTATGGGACCCATCTCCAATTAACCAACAAAAAGCCAGAGTGGAACTGTTACTCAAGCAGTAGAGCTCTAGCCCTGAGTGAAAGAGGACAGTGTCCAGGCCCTGAGTTGGAAAGGGAAGGAAAGAGGAAGTAGGGCAGGAAGGAGGAAGTGGGGTAGAAGGGAAGAAAGGGGCAGGAAGGAAGAAGCAGGACAGGAAAGAGAAAGTTGGGCAGAAGGGAGAAATGAGGCAGGAAAGAAGAAGCAGAGCAAGGGACCTACATTTCCCACAGAAATGAAAAGAAGACATAACTGAATGAAACTTGTTATTAGCAGATCCAGAAAGCCAATTTAGAAAAAGAAAACTTTGAAACAACTCTGCTGTGAATTGGAAAGGAGAAGACAGTGGAAAATAAAATAAAAAGCAGAACAAAGTGGCTAAGACACAAAGTTTCATGAGCACTACTAACAGCATGCATTGAAAGACTAACTAAATTAAAAAACTGAAATATGTTTGTAGCCAGGTCAGAGAGCAGGAGGACTGGAGTACAAGGCCAACCTGGGCACAAATGCAAGACCCTTACCTGATTCAAAACCTTACCCAAGCAAAAAAAAGCAGGGAGTGTAGCTCACGCAGAGTTCCTACCTAACAAGTGTGAGTCCCTGATAGAAACTCCTACCACAAAAGAAAAAAAGAAAAAAAACAACTTGTGCTAAAACAGACCTACCTAAGCCAGGTGGTGGCTTACACTTGCTACCCTAGCTACTCAGGAGAATGAGATCCGAGGATCACAGTTCAAAGCCATCCTGGGTAGGAAAGGCCATACAACTCTTATTTCCAAGTAACCACCAAAAGGCTGGAAATGGAGCTGTGGCTCAAATAATGGCTCACTACTTTTGAACAGAAAAGGTAAGAGACAGTGTCCAGCCCCTGAGTTCAAGACCCAGAACTGGCATGCGTGCACGTACGCACACGTGCGCACACACACACACAAACACACTAGATCTACCAATTTTAATCATGAAAGAAAATAAATATTATGTGGTAAAATATATCAGTTTTTTCCCATTTCTCACTTAAGAAAGTGCTAAGCCTAAATGTATTTTTTAATTACTAACTCAAACTAAGGTAATTCCCAAAGAGAAAATAGGAGTAAGAGTGCAATAACTGTACTGATTCTAACAAGCAGACAAACTCTCACACTAGCTTTATTAAATGTAAGGTATTGTGTATTTGTATTAACAAATATAGGTAAACAGGGGCTTCTATATGGCTTCAGTTTTACAATAAAAATTCACACGTGTGGCAAATGAGCAAAGAAAAGGGTTTTTACTTTGTTAAGCTTTATGTTTACCATTGCACAACGTATTTTAAAATCTAACTCACCAAATTAATAAGCAAAAACACTCTTGGATCCAAATTCGTCTGCAAATGGAAGGACTGAGTGGATGACAGAATGCTTCTATTTGGAGCTGTCACTGAATTAAAAGGTTAGCAGAGCTCTGCCTGGTGACAGAACAACACCTGCCACTAGCAGTCCCTCTGAGCAGGAGTTGACCTCTCCGGTCTACAACATACCAGAAAAACTCTTCAGAAGCAAACTTATTCCCAAATTAGTCTCAAATAATGACCAGTATGGGTCTGTGTTCAAAAGGAAACTAACAGGGCTGGGGATATGGCCTAGTGGCAAGAGCGCTAGCCTCGTATACATGAGGCCCTGGGTTCGATTCCCCAGCACCACGTATATAGAAAACGGCCAGAGGTGGCGCTGTGGCTCAAGTGGCAGAGTGCTAGCCTTGAGCAAAAAGAAGCCAGGGACAGTGCTCAGTCCTGAGTCCAAGGCCCAGGACTGGGAAAAAAAAAAAAAAAGGAAACTAACAGCACCACAAGACAAAGCCACTGAGAGCAAATCCTTCTGGGGGTGGATGGCTCACACCCACAACCCTAAATAATAAGAAGGCTGAGAGGTGGAGGATTGCAGTTCAAGGACAGCCTGGGCAGAAGAGTCCATGAGACTGTCTCCAAAACAAGGAAAAACCAGATTGGATGTGTGGCTCTAGGGGTAACTGTCAGCTGAGCAAGCAAAGCTCAGTGAGCTCAAAGCCCTGAATTCAAACCTCAGTATAGTCAAAAACAAAAGGAAAAGCAAATCCTGCCTGAGAAATGGAAGGTGAACTGTCTTCTCGCCTCTGTCAATATTCCTGTCAGATTATGAAAGGATTCTCAAGGTAATTGCTGGGGAATACAAGATACCTTATGGCTTCCTCCAAAGTTTAGCTGCTCATTCAAATACGAATGAACAAAAAGATTTAAGAGGCAAAGCATATGCTGAAGGCTTCTACTTTTTTTTATCGATACTTCTACCAAATGATCCAGAGTCAAAAGTCAGGAGCAGAACAGTGGCAGTGACAGTACAGAGTGAGCGCACAGTGGGTCACAGCTGCTGGGAGTCAGCAGGACCAGAGCCCCCGCTCTGCCCCACACACAGTCCCTGGGCAGCCATCAGTCCTCTTTGCCACCATTTCCTCACCTGTAACATGGACTCGTGACACCTGGCTCAAGGAGCTACTACTGAGATGAATGTAACAGGTAAGGTGCTAGAATCAGCCTGCAGCAAGCAGTAAGGTTCACAGAAGTATTCGTGTAAAAGGGAGTAGAAAGAGAAGGAACCATAAATAAAAGTTTTAAGCTTGGAGCACTTATTCCCCTTCAATTTTCACAAAAAGGACAACTTCTGTTTGTCTCATCTACACCGGGCAAATTTATTCAGCACAGGTTTCATTTGGCTTGAGTTTGTCACCTCTTTCCAAAATGGATATGACTGGTTCCGTCAATTTTTAAGTCAGCCTCGGTGCTCTGCTTTTAGAAGTGGGTGAAAGGGCTACTGCGCGCCCTTTAAAGATGATCCCCACAAAGGGGAGGCACCACACCTTCTCCAGATTTGGCGCTTGAGCCATGATGGTAGCTAGGAGAGCAAGCCAGGTGACTCAGGACCAGTTGGCCCTGCAAGCACATCTAAGCACTGGAAACACCTGGCTCTTCCAAACTCAATCACGAGTCGGTGACAAGTCAAATGCTATCAACCGCATTAAATGAAAAGCACTACAAGACTGCCACACACACTGCATTCAGACCTACTGTTAACAAGTAAAACGTAAAAACTGATTCTTTCAGTGGGTGGAGTGGCTCCAGCAGTGGTGGCTACCCCATGATGCGGGGCCCTAAGGTCAAAGCCCAGCACTGCCACTACCGTCAGAAGACAACAGGCAGATGGGCCTCATGGTAGACTAGGTCTGTGTCTTGACAGAAAAACAGCTGTGTGAACGGTTTCACTATTCTTCCTCTCCAGCCCACCAGAATCTGGATCCCGATCGTCATCAAAGGAGGACTTCCAGGTGAGGGAATAAACACCACCAAGTCCAGAACTCTCTCCTGCTGCACCTGCCTGCTGACTTCATTCCACTTTTATGTCTGCAGTTTGGCTCACAACACAGGTAAACAAAGTCACAAGAAATGAGGTGGCAATGAACTGGTTACTCAATTTTGCTCTGCTTCCTTTGAAAACCAGCTGGTGTAGCAATCCTTGAAGAGAATGGACAGTGAGCCAGGTCTCTACAGCCCTTTGACTTGCGAAGTGACAGCCACTTTGCAAAGGTTCATGGAGCAGAGCGGAGGCCTCCACAGGGCCTGGTCCGTGATATACCAGTGAGGTTCAGACACCTAGCAGCAGCACTGCTGTATCATCCTTGAACTTTATTAACAGCCTTACCTATGGCATAACAGAGGGAGGAAATCCTGAGCTAGTTACTAGCAGAGAGCAGGTAACAGGCCCTGAGCTCCCAGACAGACCAACAGGCACACTGCTTTGAAAACCATGCAAACGCCGGCTTGTGAGACGCCCATTCAGAGTCATGTATCGAGCAACACTGACTCCCAACCCCTGGAAAATAAGAAAATGAAACGGGTTCTGCCACTTGTTTTTTTCAAATGAAGGAGACAAAGAGAGGTCTACTCATATTTGTTAAGTTCCTGTGCAAGGTGGTAGGGACTCATGGTCTGTGAAAATCATGTCCCATCTCCAGTACTGTGGGGAAGGGATAGATGGTGGGGGCACGAATGTGGGGGGAGGGGAAGTACAGGAGTAGGGGACCATGGGCTGAGGAGGGACATAGGCTCTGAAGACAGGTATCCTGACGAAGCAGCCCAAGTACAGTGCTGGGCAAGTTAATCACAATGTGATTCAATTCCATCAAATGCAAAATAAGGAGCAGTTAAGCACGTGGTACTTCATGAGGCAACTTAAAGGATGACGTGATGACATGATGTGCCCGGAGGAACTGTAGATCTATTGTCAGTGCTAAGCTAGAACCGTTCACAGCCTGATGGTTATTGCTGGATTTTGGGGACTGCTAGCTAGTTGTTCAATGTAGCCATCATTCAAAACTAAATGACATGAACCTATTAAATAAACTACAAACCCCACCACTCACTAAGTGCTTTCCTACACTGCACTTCACCTTTGCCCTGTCTTTACTGACCTCCGTTTTGTATGCTCAATGGAATAGTCTGCAGCAGAGAACCAGTGTGCAACCTGTGGCCCCAGCCTGGAATTCTGGAATCAGCCATGGTGAACACATTTACCCTGGGCACCAGCAAATGCTGTAGATATAAACGCTGTTCTTGGGGAGATGACCAACATCTTTCAGCCCACTGCTGTGTCACGGTGATTGTTAGAAGAAATCATCCTTAATTTCCTTCTCTTTACCTTCTTCCTCACAGGAAGTTTAAAAGGTGACAACCACTAAAACATTAGTTATCACTACCTCTGGTCCCTCCTTGTGCTGTAAATGCAAACCTGACTGACAACCAACCAAAGGGGTTGTACTTCTAAGACAAGATCTCTCTACCTGGCCAAAGCTAGCCTTGAACTCATAGTCCTCTAGCCTCACTCAGCCTCTTGAGTACTGGATTAACAGGCACATACCAATATGGCCAGCTAACCTCAAGTTTCTTTTCAAAGCTATGACCCTAAATTTAGAACCACATATCTTTTTGTCTATAGCTGCTCAAGACAGAGGCCATGCTTGTTCTCTATTGCCATAGCCCAAGAGATTTGATATTCTTTAAAAATAACAAGGCCACCGGTTCAATATGGATGCCTCTTTAAAAGGCAAAAGCTAAGAACCAAACTGCCATCACATATGGTCCACACATCTTTCAGAACTGCTCTGCCCTTCTGACATTACTTAGCAATTTGAGTCATATCAAATGGGCAAGTCACACCGTCTGGTGAGACACAAATATTAACTTTGAAATAATGGCTGAGTGTCCCAACATCATGCACGCTTGTCACATGTACTGTGCTAGGACCTACCTCAGTGCATACATAAATGATGTGCCCCAAGGGACACACTCAATGCCCCTGCTCATGTCCAAGTGTGGCAGTGCTGTAAGAAGTCCCCCCCACCCCCCCCCACCCCCGGCCAGGCATTGTAGGAACCGTCTGCAGTCACCTCCTTTCCCCAAAGATGTCAGAAGCTCCTATGCATGCAAAGGGAGAGGGCTGCTCCCCACATCACCCAGTGCCAATACTACAACACATGCTTCTAGACGCTAACAGATGCTTTCGGAAGATGCTGAGACTCCACGTGGCTAGGGACTCTGTACCTTCAGTTGTTCATTCTCCCTCAGCTGCTCTAAGTTTCTCCCTGGAATGGTCAGCTGTCATATCCAAACCTCCCATCCTTCCACAGCCACCCTACTCTTACAGGAGGTAGCACTCAGGCCGCACAGCCATTCTCCTCCCTCCAGTCCCAGTCCAGAGCTAAAGGGAAGGTTCTGGCATCTAGCAGCTCTTCAGAATGCACACCATGAAGGTGTGACAAACAGGGAAAGCCCTGACCTGGATCTGACTCCCTGGAGCTGATCTGATAGGTACAAGGAAACAGCCCACTCTAAACCCGCAGCCCTCATCCAATCTACCTCCAAGCTGAACGACTTTTCAATTACACGTTGTAGTTTCCATTTGTATGAAGCCCGAACTGCAGTTCCTAACACACACACATGCGATGGAACATGAACTCAGCGTCCCTCTCACTACACAGTGACACTGCTCCCATCCTGTCCACACGGCTTTGCTGCTTCTACACAGCGCTTCCATGTTTTCTGCTGGCTCCCTGTCAATCTTTGGCTCTTTCATTAAGTGACTTAGATACAGCCAAGAAAGTACCTTCTCCCTTCACCAGGGAGGGAAAAGAAAGAAGAAGGGGGAGGAAGGGAGGAGAGGCAGGAGAAAGAGTGTGGAGGGGAGAGGAAAGGGAACATGAGAGCAAGTCATGTACCCCTCCAAAAGACCGAGTTTATGTAGCATTAACTCATGTAATGAGAATAGAAAAGAAATGTGAATTTCTTCCAAAGTTCTACATCAATCAACACTACAGATAAGGTTAGTCTAAGTACTATTCAGTGCCATTCAGTGTCTGGAAGATGGCAGAAGCCATGAAAAACAAACACAAACTAAACCTAAAACCCAGAACCATTTGAGGAGGTTTTTTCAAAAGGAATCAATTATAATTTCTGGAAAAAAAAAAAGAAAAACCATAAATATGGTAGTCATTTCCAAACGTGAAATGACATGTATGTCCTATCAAAAAAAAATTAAGTCATGTCTTCAGATAATGGGAGAGGACTTGCTTTTCATTCATGTTTTGTACATCTTTATTTTCCAAAACTGTTAGCAAGTATGTTAGAGTCTTCCGAGCTCCTCTGAGTACTTCCATAGCTCTTCTTTTCCACTGAGTACAGAATTACTTGTTTAGTCAATGGGACTGTTTTTCTGCTCAAATTTAGAAAGCCACAGTGAACCCTATAATTAGAAATGTTGCTTCAATTACAATGAAAATAAGAGAATGGGGTTTTCCCCCCAGCACTAAGTCCTCTACAGCTGTATGGGGTGGGGGGGGGGGGGCTACTCCACGCCCAACCTGTACACCGGTTAGCATCGGGACAGGCCGCGCCCCTCCACACTGGGCAGCCTCCGTGCTGGCTGCCAGGCTAGGCCTTGGGCACCAGGACACCACGGACAGCACAGTCATGGGAACCTGACATCCTAGCTGGGCTGTGAAACAAGACTGGTTCCTGTGTCACAGACGCAGAGAACTGCTGCAAGAATTAAACTGAATCCTATGTATAAAACCTTGGCAAATGCGTGAGGTGCTAAAATTATGATAATCATTAATTCAGGGTGATGATGGCACTATGCTATTTAAGGAAATCTCATTCTATCTTTACATTCCCTAAGCCATGACTAAAAGCTGGGTCTTACAAAATCTTTAGACTTGATTATATACTTATGGTATAAGAGTTCTTAAAAAAAAAAAAGGGGGGGGGCAAAAATTTTAACTCCACCCTAATTAGCTGAAAAGAAAAGCCTGTTTATGAAGATACTGATTCCATCATTATGGCAGCACTTTCCCTACAACTCAGCGTGATGAGCAGGGGACCACCCGACAGCCCTCCCACTGCCCACTGAGATCTGCCTTCCTTCCTTCCAATGCCAACCCAGCCTGTGAGGGCCCTGGCGCCCAGACCCCTCTTCTAGGGGCAGTCCTCAGGAGTGGGCCCTGCCCTACTCCTCACCCAGCTGTGCCCTCGGAGGCACTATGGCCCGGGATACTCTTCCTTCTGGAGGCCCTGGTTCCTGCGCACAGATCTGAAGGATGGAACCAGCAAGTGTTTAGAGTTAGATCACGTGTGCCAGCTTGGTGACTACCACTTCTCTTCAAGTGTGTCTGGGCACTGCAAAGTACAGAGACAAGAGGCCAGGCGAGTGGGACCATTCTGTGGTCACTGTTCATGGACTGCAGAGGACAGATTTCCGACTAGAAAGAGAAGACAGGCTGAGGAAAAAGTTGCTTGAAAGTTTCCAAAGGAATATTCATGTCTATCATTTCATTTATCATCTTAATTCTACTGAACCACAAGTTGAAATTTCTATACACTCTCCTAACAGAAAAAGTTAGGTATTCAAGGTAAACTCTGATTCAGGTCAAGTATCCTTGCATTTTTTTTTCTGGCTTGTGCATGGGGGAGGGGTCTTGTGCATAGGGGCCTTGTGTATGGGGGGGCCTTGTGTGTGCGGGGCCTTGAACTCTACCATGGATCTACAGGCCCAGCCCTATCAAGCATCTTGCTTTCTGTGAGAACCAAACCTGCAAAAAATCCACAGAGAAAAAGCATGGGAACTAAATTGCTGCCATGGATCATTATAACACTGACAAGATGCATTGTTCTCATAACCTCAGTAAGGGAACTACAACCTCTTGCTACAACTACTTAATAATAAAATGTTATAAATAATTTTAAAAGTTAACAGGAACCAAACTGTTATAGCTTCTGAGATTGCTTAAAGAGTGGTTACAGAAGACTGCAAAATGCCTTCATCTAAGTAAGCTCTCACTTAAAATTCCTAAGATATGCAAAAATCCAACTCTGAATTTCAATCACTTAGCTTTTGGCCTCCTATTTTTCCTATTTTCTACCTTCTGTTATGTAACATCACAAGGTCACAAAGTGGCTAGACACTGTTTTAATTTTTTATTTATTTAAACTAGCAAAGGCAAGTCACTGGTGTGCTAGGATTCATACGCTTTTAGGGGCTTCGAGTCTTGTAAAATATGTTATAGGAAAAATATGATAATCTTGCTCTCTCTCAATTTTTATTTTAAAAATAAAAGATGATTGTTTACATAAAAAAATTTTAACTCTAAGGAGCAATAGTATAAAATTTGGGGTCCTTATAATCTGTATTCATTCATTATATCTAGGCTACAATCAAACCACCAAAACAAACACTTACTAAAAATTTTAAATAAAAGTTGAGTGCCAGTGCCTCATGCCTGTCACCTTAGCTATTCTGAGGCCAAGATCTAAGGATAGTGGTTCAAAGCTAGCCTGGGCAGGAAAGTCCATGACTCTTATATCAAATAAGCCACCAGAAAGAAGAAAATAAAGCTTTGGCTCAGTGATAAAGTACTATCCTTGAGCAAAAAAGCTCAGGGATAGTGCCCAGGCAGGCCTTGAGTTCAAACCCCAGGACTGGCAAAAAAAAAAAAAGCAATAATAAGTAAACCACTCTCTATCCAACACTGCTTTTGATTACAGGTCTAAGAAGATTTACTTCAATCTCCAGAATTTAACTTGCGCATATTTTACAGGACAGGGATTATTCATTTCAGTCTATCCTTAAAATAGACGGTCCAACTAATTTTAGGCACAAGCGTTCTTCAGCACCACAGCCAACTGACTGGATACCTAATGTGCCACTGTGGCGTGTGCAGACAGGCCAAGCTAACCATCAGACTGCTGGACTGAACACCACACAATGAAGAAGGCCCAAAACACAATGTACTTAGCCAAAATGAAACAGTACATAAGCACAGTAGGACCAGATAAAAATGAAATAAGCCCATGTCAATTTAAATAATATCTATAAAATGCAATGGCTCAAAGGCATCAAAAGGAGGCAAACACTATACAAAGGCCACTGACCATTTGCAAACATGACCTAATCGAGGATTCCTATCGAAAGCACATGCAAAGATATCCTAAAACTCCACAATAAGAAAACAAAAGCCAGGCATCAGTGGCTCCTACCTATGATCCCAGCGACTTAGGAGGTTGAGAATGGGATGGTCGTAATTTGGGGCCATCCTAGGGAGAAAAGCCTACAAGACAACCTCCAAGAAGGAGAGCTAGGTGAACCAGCAACACCTGTCATCCCAGCTATAGGGGAAGTCAAAGGAGGTGGATCACAGCCAGTGCCCCTGAGAAGGAAGTGAGACACCCCCCCACAAAAAAACAAACAAACTCTACAATAACCAGTGCAAACGGCCAGGGGCACAAAGTCCTGAGTTCAAACTCCAGCCAATACCTGAGCATGAAGCAAGACCCCCATTCTACATCAACCAGTGCACAGGGCCAGGGGTACAAAGATCTGAGTTCAAACCCCGGTACTGTCACTGGAAAAGAAAAGGAGAAACAACCAATTTAAAAAGTGATCAAAAGATCTAAACAAAAATCTCACGAAAACATATCTAGCAAACACACAACTGGCAAATGAGCATACAAAATATACACATCCTTAGCTATCACTAGGAAAATGCAAGTTAAATAATCCAAGCACCACAAAATTCAAGAGAGGGGGGAAGGAGGGAAGGAAGGAAAAGAGGGAAGAAGGAAGAGAGGGCAGGAGGAAAAGAAACATCAGCACGTCCTTCAGAGCAGCTCAGGCAGGGGATGGTGCCCTGGGTCAGATGTGCTTGCAGAAGCGGCCCTGGACGTGGAGCCATGGAGGTGCCTGGGTCTGGGGCTCCTCCCCCATGAATGACCCATGTGTTTCGTAAGAGCCCCGGTTAGTGCAGGATCATGATCTGAAGCCAACTGGGACAGCAAAGTCCCTGAGACTCAATCTCCAACTAATCAGCAAAAAGCCATAAGAGAGGCATGGCTCAAACGATACTGGGCTACAAAGCCTGGGGCCCCTGAGTTCAAGCCATGGCACTGGCACACACACCATCAACAACTGCATCCTTTACCCAAATGAGCCGAAACCTGACGTCCACACAAAACCCTGCACACAAAATGTGTGCAGCAGCTGTCTAACTAATTGACCAAAGATGAGCACCACCAAGATGGCTTTAGTACGTGTCCTGTAAACACACTGTGGCACGGTAGACAAAGGACTATTTATTACTCGGTGATAAAGGAGAGATAAACTATTGAGCCATGAAAACCCACAGACCATGAAAGAAGCCAGTGTGAGAAGAACATACACCATATGACTCCAGCTACACAACATTCCGGAAGGGCAAACTATAGAAACAGCCAAAGGGCCAGGGTTCCGGGGGAAGGGAGGATTAGCAACAGAGTGAAACTGCCCCGCGCTACCCTGTGATGGAGGTCCTCAGCACTGAGCATCTGACAGGACTCAGATCTGAACGGCACAATGAACCCCCCTGCTCATCCATTATAACCAAGAAAGCACATCAACGAAGGTGTCGACCAGCAGACTACAGAGGACAGGGAGGGCAAATATGGAAGTGCTGTACTTTCTACTCAATTTTTCTTTAAACCTAAAGCTGCTCTAAAATATAATATATTAGAAAAGGAAAGACGAAGGGGGGAGGGGAAGGGAAGGGAAGGGAGGGGGGCAAGGAGGGCTATGAGGAGCCTGAGGACTTAACTTGGGGTCTTAGGTCTACTTCATGCACTGCCCCACCACTCAGAATACTGGTCCTCCTAATCTGCCTACCCCATTGGGTAGGATACCCCATAAAGGTAGGATAAATAAGTGATACTCACTGGACACTGTGTTGGAAATGAACATAGTGGGGGGTTGGGAAGTGAGAATTGGGAGAAAATAAGGGAGGGAGTTACACCATTCAAAAAGAAAATGTACTCATCCTACCTGATTTATGTAACTGTAACACCTCTGTACATCACCATGACAATAAAAAAGTCAAATTAAAAAAGAAGCATTACTTCATGCCAAAAATCATGAATGCATACTGTTCCGCTGCACAGAAAGCCCCAGTATTGAATACAGGGGATGTTTTAAATCCCTAGGACAATAGTATCTTTGTGTATTACCCTTAATACCAGGACCCACTGGAGAATATTTGCACCCACTAGAGAAAAATCAAGACTTTGTCAACTCCCTTTGACAATTATTTCCAGGAAACATTTCAGGCATGAATCAAAATAGTCACATTCATTGGTGACATTTACCAAACTTAATTATTTTCAGTGTTTCCTCAACTTCAATATGTTTGAGAAATTGTCACATTCATGTTGTAGTTTAGCTTTATGGATATCTTAGGAGTTTATGATCAGTCTCCAAAATCTACTTCATATTTGAGTTGAAATAAACTCTCTGAAATTTTAAGCTATTAATTTTATTTCGCTCATCTAAAGTTCAGAAAAAAATCTGGTTTTAATCAAAATCAGATACCTGTTAAAAATATTCCCATAAAATCTACCTCGGCAGCATTTCCTGGACAAAATGCATAGTTTGTCCTATATACACATGATGTCCAAGGTAACAGCTGCCACCAAGACCTCAATCGTGTCAGGAAAATCAAACTTCCTTTCTCATGTTGGTACCAGAGCTTGAACGTGGGGGCTCACACATGGGCGCTCTACCCCAGAGCTGAGCCTCCAGCACTTTCTGGCTAGACCCACTCTTTAACTTGATCTTCCTATTTGTCACTTACAACACCAGCTGGGCACACACCCCTGCGACCAGTCGGACCTTATCTCTGGTGTGTGAAATGGCAGTGGTTTGAAGAACGTTAGCATAGCTGCAGGTGTAGAAAGTGCGCCGGCGGTCCTCCCCTGTCTCCCACACCCAGCTGGCCAGCTCACAGGTAACAAACATCCTGCTGTGGACCCCCCGAGGGTCCCCCTCCCATCCACAAACTCCAGACAGCCATGCCGCATCCCCCCGAGCCCCAAATGAAGTGCTGAGCAGGACACCCAAGCCCCCTTCCAGTTTAGTCCTAAGAAGCCACCACAGCCCACTCACGCTCACAGGACCTGTGTCCAGGGCACCCCTCACAGATACTGAGTCACACAGCCTCCCCATTGGGGCCTCCCCTGCCACAGAGTAACAGCCGCCCGAGGACCCCAACCTGGAGATCTGTTTAGCTACACCTTCCTTGGGTGACGTGAAAGTAGAGTGGAAAGCAGCAAATCAATGGTAATAAGGGCTAGGCCAGGAGAGGCGGAAGAGAGTGCTAGCTTTACTTCCAGCCGAGGCGATCTGCCTGAGCAGATGGGTGACAGTGGAGGTGCCACCACAAACTACTAGACACCAGGAGTTCCTCCGTGTAGTGTGAGACAACGCACAAGTTCTCAGACAACTGAAGTCCCAGCACCTGATGGAAACCACTTTCCAAATCCAGGTGGTAATGTTCTAGAACATCCCCCTGCGTCACCTGGAAAACCCAGAGACCAGTGGTGCTGGCGAGCGCACTGTGTTGTGGCAGTTAACACGTGCGTGGATCAGCAGTGCCAGAGGAGGACCGGGAGCCGTCACAAAGCCAGTGGCCACTCTTTCCTTACTCTGTGCAAAACTCAGCTTCGTTCAGGGCTCCACATTAAAATCCACATTTCCTACTTCGCAGATAAGATGACCCCTAGAACAAGACACAAGGGCTGGAAGAGCAGCCGCCATCTTGTGGTTACAGAACAGCCTCCGAACACTGTCAGAAACATGAGGCCAGGTCCTTCACTGGCAAACTTTCACCTTGGACCACTCAGTACCTGAGAAAAACATCCATTTGGTTAAACACAATCACCTGATGCCTATTACAGCCAATGTCATAAACATTTATCAGATTAAGACTGTTTTTTTTTAAAGTACCAAGTTACACCATCATGAAGCATGAAGCCCAGTTATTACATAACTGACTACTCAACCATGGACAAAGCACCAGCAGAAGAAACCTGAAATCAGGTTCCTACAGACTCCTGGAGGCCAGCAGAAGACCTGAGCAAGACCATCACGGCTGCCCCCCACACTGCAGAAATCCTCCAGACCTCTGCTCCAGCCATCCACGCACCTGAGCCCTGGAGGGGGTGTGCAGAATAAAAAGTGATGTTTTAACCAATCACATGTCCACAAAGGCAGTGAGTGGACGGAAATTGAAAGCTATGTAGTCTCACTCATTGTTCCATCACTGTGTACATGAGCAATGAGGCAAGAGTTTGAGGAAAACAAAAAATAATTGCCTATAGTCTAAATAACAGAAATGTCTGGGGTTTTTAAAAGTGATACTGTAGTTAAGTAACCAAGTCATTGATCAACTTTCATAGAAATGACGATGTAACATGCCACTAAAATTATGTGAGGACAAGTTTTAATTTCAAGATCAATAAAATAAATGCCACTTTCTTGGACCAAAATAACCCAAGAGTTTAAATTTTGAAGTCTGAACACATAAAGAGTAAAATTTGCTGGCTGATAGTATATCATTTTCTCAGTTCACGTCACCTAAAAAGTTAATAGTGTTGGGACATAAAATCTCTCCATGACACTTACAGCTGCATTCCCCAAACTAGTGAATCATCAGTGAGCAAGAGAGATCACTGTACACTGTGCTAAGTGCCTACTACACAGTAAACTCACTAGGTAATTCAGGTACACAGAAAGGCACAGTCATGGCCAATGTCTAGTATAAACAATTTACTAAATATTGAGAATGCTAGAGATGTGAGAATTGTGTTTTGTTAAAAATAATAATAATAATGTGGGGCTGGGAATGTGGCTTAGTGGTAAAGTGCTTGCCTAGCATGCACAAAGCCCTGGGTTTGACTCCTCAGTACCACATACACAGAAAAAGCCAGAAAAAAGTGGCGCTGTGGCTCAGGTGGCAGAGTAGCTGCTAGCCTTGAGCAAAAAGAAGCCAGGGACAGTGCTCAGGCCCTGAGTCCAAGACCCAGGACTGGCAAAAAAAAAAAAAAAAAGTGACTTTATTCACCCTGACTTTGATATCTACTGAAATAACAGATACTTTTGATTGGGGGTTTTACTCTGCGATTTTGTTTTTATTAAGTACTTGGACAAAGAGGTTTTGATTCCATCAGTCAGGTTCTGAGTACAATGCATCTTGATCCATGTCACCCCTTCCATCATCCCCTCCCATTCTCCCCTCCCATCCCTACCTAACCTGAAGAATTCTGACTAAAAATACACTTCCCAAATAACAAGATGAGATGTGAGTCAGAAACTGAGCCAGTCTTTGCAGCCCAGATCTCTCCCTGTATCATTCAAGTTCAGCAAACAGATGCCTATTTTTACACAGAAGTAAAGGACTGAAACTATTCATAAGAATAGACCACCCCATAAATACTCAAGGCTCATTTACAATTCCTCTTGCTTTTCTACCAAGGGCCTGAGGCTGAGGACTGGGCGTGGCAGAACTCTGCACGCTCCTCGTCTCCACTTGAACTTCCAGGTTACAGGTTATAGGTTATCCTAACTCTACATGCTGATGATAGGCAGATTTCGCATGGGCTCCAGCTGACTCTCCCACTTACACCACTCAACAGCTGGGGCAAATGAGAACTTTGCAACCTGATAATACCGGAGGCCAACGCAGGCTCACTCTGTAGCCACAGGCTCCATCAGAAATGAACGTTAAAATAAGCTCTCTGAAGTTCAAATGGGAACACAGAATGTTTTGAACAAAGCACGATTTCAGAAAGTTAGCAACTGCTCTCCCTGAAAGGTTAGCAAGCTGACACTCCCTGCCCAAAGCCTACAATTCTTTTCTGATTAGATCAGGCGAATAAGCACTGGAGTGAAGTCATCATATCAGACGCTGATGGGAAATCAGGGCTGGCTTCAGAACCCAGGGGCAAACAATGAGTTTTCCAGGTCTCAGGCTTCCCCCGGAATCACCGGCCCATGCATTTCCCTTCTTTCCAAGACTAAATGAAACACGGAACATCTATAAAGTCAAGACAGACCCAGACACAAGGAAAATGAGGGGAGCCCCAAATCTCGGGCAACACCTTTGGAGAAGTGCACGTCCGCCTGCAGCGCTGACAGCAAGGCTAAGGTGGATGAGAATGAAGTGTAGTGACAAGTGCAATGGCCTTCAAGCTGTAACTTTCCCTCATTCGCGAAGGCAGATAAGGACGAGCTCTGGAATCACGCCTGCTGTCTCCAGGCTCCTCAGCCCAGCACTGGGGCTCGTTCTGTCTTGGGTCATCTCAAACTGCCCACCGTCACTCATGGAACATGTCGTACGACAGGAGAAAACCATGCAGCCACGGTTTTGTTCCGTCACAGCGTAGGAAGCCGGCAGGGCCGAGCTCCTGGGCTTCCTGTGAACTCCGTGGAGCCGCACGTGTGCCTCTTCCACACGACTTCACACTTGCAGGGCTGTACCGTAGTGACTCCTCATTCCCACCGGCGGAAAGATGGAGGCAGGCCTGGGTGGACCACTCGCACACACGCACTCACGCGCACTCACACGCGCGCACGGGGACACGCGTCGGGGTCTCGGTACAAAGGCATTCCGCGTGTTCACGGAGTTCCGTGCGGCCGCCAGGCCTTTCGCTGGGGACGGGACCGGCCTGCGGGGATCCGGCCTGGGGCTTCCTCCCGGGGGGGGGGGGGTAACCTCCGGCTGGGGCGGACGGGGCCCGCCGCGGGCAGCCCTCCCCTCCCCTCGCCTCCCCGGGCGCGGGGGCTGCCCGCGGGCAGGACCGTGCCCGACGCCCCCCCTCGCGCGCGCAGTGCTCCGCCGGCTCGGCCCCACCCCGGCCCGGGCGGCCCCCGCCCCGGCCCCCGCCCCGGCCCGCACGCACCCTTGTACCGCTCCAGCACGTCCTCGTAGGCCTGCAGGAACTCCCGCTCCTCGGCGGCCGGGTAGGCGGCGGGGCACAGGGAGCCGGCCATGCCGCCCAGGCCCGGGCCCGCTCCGGCTCCGAGGGGACCGGGCCGCGCGGGGGACGTGGGCGGGAGCCGCCCGGGCCGGGCGGGGCGGGGCGGGGCGGGGCGGCGGCCCCCGGTCAGCGGCGCGGACGCGCGGCGGCGGAGGGGACGCGAGGGCCCGCGGCGCCCACCCGGGCGGAGCCTCCGCGCGGCGCCTGCTGCGGGCCGGGCCCGGGCCGCGGGCCGAGAGAGCGGCTGCGTCCGCCCGGGAGGCTGCGCGGCGTCTGCGGCATCGCTGGCCGCAGCGGACGCTCCCCGCGGGGGGGGGGAGGGGGAGGAGGGAGGGAGGGAGGGAGGGAGGGAGGGAGGGAGGGGACGGCCCGGGGAGGGAGGGGAGCGCGCGAGCGAGCGAGCGCGGCCAGCGCCCCTCGGCCCGCCCCACGCCCGAGCGTTTCTATTCAGGGCCCACGACAGGTGCCTGGGAGCCGGCGCCGCGCCGCAGCCCGCTGAGGGCAGCCCGGCCCGCGGAAGGGGCGCCTGGGCGGCCGAGGGCCGCGCTCGGACCCCGTGAGGGCCGCGGCTGCGGTCCACGGGGTGGGGGGCGGGGGCGGGGCGGGGCTGGAGGGCGAGAAGCTCAGCGCCGGGGGCGAGGCTGGAGGGCGGGGCGTACCCAGCGGGGCGGGGCTGAGCAAACGGGGGCGGGGCTGGGGTGTCGGAGGGCGGGGCGTCGCAAAGGGGGCCGGGATGGGGGCGGGGCATAGAAAACGGGGAGGGGTATAGCCGACAGGGCGGGGCGTTGTGGGGAGGGCGGGGAATCACTGGGGGCGGGGCATCGCGGGTGGGCGGGGCGTCACAAGCATCACCCACATTCAGAGCCCAGTCCAGCCGGCTGGGTTTCCCCCCCGCGGCAAGGGGCACCAAGGCCGGTGCCCAGGCTAGGAGACGCCTGTGTCCAGGGTGGGACTGGAGTTGGGCTGCGCCGGCCTCTGTATGATGGAGGGCAAACAAGTCCCAGCACCGTGGAAGGAGACAGGGCCGGGGCCATCACCGTGGGCCGGCCGATGCCTCCCATTCAACCAGCTGCTCTACCATTATTCCTGTTATCAGACACAGCCCTCCAGGCCTGTGCCAGCTTCTCCAGGCCCACATCTTCCCTCCCTGTGTCCTCCATTAAGAGCACTGACCCTTTGCCTTTGAGATCAGCATCGTTTCCTATGAACTCTTAGATGGGGACCAATTGATCTTCGAAAAATGGTATTCTTTTGGGAAAAAAAAATCAATTAGAAGCTAGGGCACATGACTTCCTCCTCAGCATCTGGCCTACTTTATTTCTCCAAATAAAGCAAGACTGGGTCTCTTTGATGTGTTATTCCCACTCATTTATAAATCTAGAATGTGATTCCTGTTTCCCTGAGGTTTCAAGATCACTACAGTTTGTTTATAAATGCAACACCATAGGCATCCACATGCATATTACTTCATGAAGTAACAAATGTGTGTCCACAGGACATTTTCTTAAAGTGAAATGATTACATTTGGTGGTGCAGGCCAGTAATCCCAGAGGCTGGAAGATCTCCAGTTCAAGGCTAGCCTTAGCTACATAATGAGACCCTGTATGAATTTAAAAAAAAAAAAGAAGGAAAAAGTAGGGGGTTAGTAATGAGATCACTGCGAGTTACTCCATTTACAGATAAGACAAGCATTAGACATAGGCCTCTGTAAATTGTCTCGCTCACGGTGAGGGCAGCAAGAGTGATACCCAGCAGCACCTGTTACTCACAGGGTCGGTGTGTATTTAGTGACCAGGTAAAGATGTGCAGAAGCAGCGCTGTGTCCAAGCACACTGGAATGGCATACTGAGTGACATCATAGTCGGACCACCTGGATCGTTACTGTGCTAGAAATAACAGTGCACTCTTCAGGCATTAAAGCCCAGCAACTGGAGGCTGGCCTGGGCAGGCAGACTTTGGGGATCCAGTCCCTAGCCCCTAGGGAGACTGTAGGACACAGACCCTGGCCCCACAGAAGACTGAGGGACCCAGACCCTAATTCCATGACATTGAGTTGATTCTACTCCTATCAAATTCTGAGCTGAAAAATGTAGAAAATAAGGGTGTGGCTGAGGAGGAGGAAGAGGAGGAGGAGGAGGAAGAAGAGGAGGAGGAGAATCACAGAACCTATAATGCAAACAATATATTCATAGATGACATAGTAAGTACTTATAAGACCACTTATAGGGCATTTCCCTATACCAAGGAATCTGTAAAACAAAAAAGTGTTTTACATTCTCAATCCTACTTTTTACCATAGTAATGTCCCTTTGATAAAGAAACTGGAACTAAGGAAAGTTCAATGAACTATCCAAGTAAAATGCAAGTATATAATGACACAGAAAGAAATAAAATCCAAGTATGCCTAAGAACAAAACCCAGCTCTGCTTGGAATCTTTAATTCTAACTGCAAACAAATTCTTAATTTAGGGGGGCTGGGAATATGGCCTAGTGGTAGAGTGCTCGCCTCGTATACATGAAACCCTGGGTTCAATTCCTCAGCACCACATATATAGAAAAAAGCCGGTAGAGGTAGAGTGCTCAAGAGGTAGAGTGCTGGCCTTGAGCAAAAAGAAGCCAGGGACGGTGCTCAGGCCCTGAGTCCACACCCCAGGACTGGCAACAAAAACAAAACAAATAGACGAATTCTTAATTTAACATGGCATCATCACAGCCAATCATGTGTCTTTACAGGTACTTCAAAACTAAAAAGCAACAACTTAAAAAAGGGTACTGAAGCTGAGAGCAGCAGGTCTATTACTCTCACGCAAAAGCATGCACGGAGGGTACTGCAAAGCCCTCCTCCTACTGCATTCTCACACTGAGCTGCGTGCAGGGTGAGCTGGGTGAACTGTGCTATCAGACTTTAACATGGCAAAACTACAATAAATGCAAACTTGCTTGTACACACACACACACACACACACACATTAATCATAGGGATTGAGCCAAAGGCTGTGTATGCTAGTTAAGTACTCTGCCACAGAGCTACAGCCTCATACCTGCAAAAGCACTTTCAGGGCACCATCAAATGCACACACAAATACACACACACACAGCTATAACAAATATATTCTACAGATATATCTATTTGTAATTATATAAGCCTGCATGTGTCTGTATGAATATATGTAGATCGGTGATATAGACACCATGAATAACTCGCTGAATTGCACACCTGATTACATAGATGACAGACATGTGACAGCAAGGACTTACTAATTTGCAAATCTGATGATGTCACCACACTTCTCAAGAACCTGGGGGTGGCTCCCCACCAGGTCAGCGCACAAGCCACAGCCTTCCGATTGCGGAAGACACCCTGCCAACCCCTTCTACATCCTAACACCTAACTCCACGCACGCCCCTGCTCCTTCCGCTCCCCACCTGTGCCCCTGCAGTCCCAGCCCTGAGCTGTGGCCTCCCTCGCCCTAATTCAGCAGCTCCTGAAATCTCAGCTCACATGGCACTGCCTCAAGGAACCCTCTCAGGAGCCTCCCTCCCCTCCCCCGCCCGGCCCCCAGGCTCATTAGCTGCTCCCCTAGTTCTTTCAGAAGGATGTGAGGGCGGCCACTGCAGTCTCTCACACCTTGGAAGTGTCTGGCCACACACTCCTCACAGGAAACTCAGACTTCTCAAAGGCAGCACTCTGGTATTCCCTGCTTTCCTGCACAAGTTCAGTGCGGATGTGTTCAGTGTGGGTGAATACAGATCTCCCACAGAGGTGGTGGCCCTTCTGATTCAGGGGACATTCTCACAAACAACTCTCTATAGCCTTCCAAAGGCGTTAAACCCTCACCCCTTCTGTCTCCACACAGGACACCGTGACATCCCCACCCACTTCCGAGCCACCTCTCCCTCTCTCTCAGAGGGGAAATTTCAAAGAGGGAGGTTTCAAGGAGATCATAAATTAGAAGCAACGCCAGAGCCCCCTTGGGAATGCCCCCCTGCCATCTACCGGTGGCCACTGGCCAGTTGAACACCAACTGGGGTTTATCAGTCAAGCAGACTGCGATTCCATAAACTGGGGTGCACTGAGCACAGGGTGGAGAGGGATAGAAAAACGGGAGATTTCACAGGCTGCCGCTCCCCTCCACAGAACTCACAGAGCAAGCGTCCTGTCTTCACCCAGAGTGGATCCAAATCTCATAGTTGCGCCAAGGCAGGGGTTAAACCTGCCTTGTGTGGGGGCCCCAAGCCTGTCCCTCCTATGCACATCGTTTATAATGCACATGGCAAACAGTTGGTCCCAATTGCAGTATGTTTCCATATCATTTGTTACTTTTGTTCTATTTTCTTGAAGAACTACTGTCATCTTAAAAATAGGTGACTCTGAGGTCTCCATACCAACTCCACGGACAGTTCACGGCGAATCGCACACACGGCCTCCACCCCCAAGGCGTCTGCAGGCGGGGAGAACCCCAGTTCTTCCATTGCTCTACACCTCAGTGCACCCCAGATCTCCCACCCCCCGCCACCCTGTGCACACACACCCCAGGTTATGTAATCTGTCTGCTTAGAGCACAGCTGCATGTGCGTGCACTTGCACGCACGTGCCCTGTCCATCTGTGCTCTCCTCCCACTGAGCCAAAGGCCTGGCCGGGCCGCATCACCCCTGGGCGAGCCCTGGACGGATGGAGGCTCACGCCAGGCAGCTCGGCGGCCCCAGTGACTCAACGCTTTCGGCAGGGGCGGGGTGAGTGACGGGCAGAGCCCAGGCAACGCTGGTCCCGGTCCCTGGGCTCCCACGCAGTCTCCAGCCTCCCCCCTCCTCCCTTTCCTGCCCCACCCCTGCGCCTCAGAGGCTGGGCGAGAGCAGCCGGCATCTCACCACGGGAGCCGGGAGAGGCTCGAGGCCGTTGCCCCAGAAACCCAGACTGGGGAAGGAGGAAGGACGGGCTGGGTCCCGTTCGTGCGCCCTCCCCCCAATCAGAGCATCCCAGCGGGGGGCGGGGGGCCCTGGGGGGAACTCGGCTGCCTTGGCGACTGGAATCCGCGCTGCCGGAGAAACTCCCGGCTTTGCATCACCCGCGGTGGAAAGCGACTCCGAGCGCGGCCGGAGCGCGGAGTAGGAAAGGGAGCCGAACGCGAGGTCGTGGCCGCTGGGGGCCGCGGGTGCGGCGGTCCTCGCCCTGCCCGGCCACGGCCGTGGGGGGCGCGGCGGCGCGGTGGGAGGGAAGCCGCGCCGGGCCCGGGGCGCGCGGGGCGCGCGGGGCGGGCGGGAGGGGCGGGCGGGGTCGGGCAGGCTCAGTTTTCACCAGGGTAAAACAAGCCCCGCGGCTGCTCGGCTTCCACCACCATCGGTGCAAGGGGACACCGGGGAGCCCGAACACAAACACCGGCAGCTCCCTCTCGTGAATTAACCAGGAGGCGCGAGGCGGGCGGCTGCACCCGCGCGAGCCGCGGGGCCGGGCGCGCCGTCTTCCCGGCACGAAGCCTCCGCCCGTCCACCCGGGGCGCAGCCCTGCGTCACTCCCAAGGCCTCGCGGGCCGCGTTGGGACCCCGGGGTGAGCGCCGGCCCCCCGGCCCCCCGGCCCCCCGGCCCCCCGCCCCGGGGACCCCCCCCCCGCACGCGCGCGCGCAGGCGCACACCGGGAAGTTCAATGCAGATGTCTGCACAGGGCGCCTGGCATTGCCAGCAGGACCCCCTCATCCCACCAGAAGCCTGGGCCCCGTCCCCGCCACCCGCACCCTTGGGCGCCCGGCACACCCCCCCCCGCCCCGCCCCGCCCGGGGGACCGGCGAACGTCCGCCTCCGCGGGGGCTGGGGGCGGCCGGGCGCCCCCCCCCCCCCGCCCCGGGGACTCACCTGCTATCCGGAGCACCGCGCGCTCGGCCGGGTCCAGCACCGAGCCCCCCTGGACCTTCCTTTTGGACCGCTCGTGTCTGGGTAAATTCCAGGGCAGGGTGTCCCCCGGCGCCGGCGACGCCGAGCCCGACTTCTGGCTGAAATCCTCCTCGTCGGAGAAGTCCGCGGAGGACGACATGGAGCAGCGGTAGGACGCGTTCCCGGAGCTCTGGAGGATGACACAGACACGCGCGTTACCCCACGCGCCATGCCCCACGCGCGATTCCCCACCAGCCCCCAGCAGCCCAGCCGGGGCCTGGCGCCCCGCAGCCGAGTCGGAGGGCCCAGGGGGGCGCTCACACGAGGGGGCGCACACACCCCGAGAGGGGCGCACACACACCGAGGGGGGGCGCACACACCGAGAGGGGGGCGCACACACCCCGAGGGGGGCGCACACACACCGAGGGGGGCGCACACACACCGAGGGGGGGGCGCACACACCCGAGGGGGGCGCACACACACCGAGAGGGGGGCGCACACACCCCGAGAGGGGGCGCACACACCCCGAGAGGGGGCGCACACACACCGAGGGGGGGCGCACACACCGAGAGGGGGGCGCACACACACCGAGGGGGGCGCACACACACCGAGGGGGGCGCACACACACCCCGAGGGGGGCGCACACACCCCGAGGGGGGCGCACACACACCGAGGGGGGGCGCACACACCGAGAGGGGGGCGCACACACCCCGAGGGGGGCGCACACACCCCGAGGGGGGCGCACACACACCGAGGGGGGCGCACACACACCGAGGGGGGCGCACACACACCGAGGGGGGCGCACACACCCCGAGGGGGGCGCACACACACCGAGGGGGGCGCACACACACCGAGGGGGGCGCACACACACCGAGGGGGGCGCACACACCCCGAGGGGGGCGCACACACCCCGAGGGGGGCGCACACACACCGAGGGGGGCGCACACCCAAGCCCGGGCTCACCATGGTCGCCAGGCCCGGTCTCCACCCGCAGACACAATGCCGCCGGCGGCTCCGAGGCCCCGCGCTCGCTCGCTCGCTCGCTCTGCGCAGAAGTGCGCGGCCTGCGGCGGCCCGGCTCACGGAGGACCGGCTCGGCGACGCGGCCCGCAGCCCCAGCCTCCCGGCCCCGGTCGGCAGTGTCTGGCTCCCCCCGCAGGCCAGGGGAAGCGCGGTCCACCGCCAGCCTGCTGGTTAATTCATTACGGCCTCCAACGCCAACTTGGAAAAACAAAGCACAAACGCAGGATGCCGCCGCGTCCCGGCTCCTTTCCGCTCCGGGCCGCCTCGCCCGCCCGCCCGGGAGCCCGGCCCGAGCCCGCCCGGCCCGTGCTGGCTGGGGTTGATGTGCTTCCAGAGCCTGAAGCAGGTTCCCAGAAGAGAGCCAGGAGGGGGAAGGGCTGGTTCTCAGAAGCGCCTTTTCATTAGGCTGGAAAAACACACAAAGGCTGCGTCCAGGATCCCAGGATCCCGAGGTGGGGCCGGTAAACACACGTGGGCAGGCGGCCGGCCGGAGCTCCGAGATGACTCCAACCGCTGCCAATCATGGGGGTGCCAGGGAGAGCGGGGTGACGGCGGACTGGGATGCTCTCCCCTGAGCCGAGCGCTTTCCCGGAGGCCAGCCCCCCTTGATCCCGCCCGAGCACCGGGGGGCTGCACCCTCCCTGGAGGGGAGAGGCCCGAGATGTCTGTTCCTTTCTCCTACACCGCCATGTCTCAGTAACTAGAGCCACCAGCTCCACAGGGTTTGGAAGCACAGGTGCCTCAGAACCTGTGACGATGGCCATACGTAAACGAGTAGCATTTCCCACCAAGTGAGATGTGGAAGCTTCCCTCCCCCCAGAGCCTTCTGCTGCAGGAAATGTCATCACCCTTTAGATTTCTGTGTGGTCACTCTCCTAGTGACGAACTTGAGACGGGCATGCATATGAAATCGATTTTCTGTGTTGTGGCTGTGCGGGACTGTCTCAGGATGTGACTCCCAGCCACTCTATTCCCCATGCTTTTCTGGAAATTCATCTTGAGCCCACCAAGGCGTCGCTGTTGGCTGGGCGGTGGGAGAGAGTGGCATTTATAAAGAATGGGCTGAGAACCGGTGGCTCACTCCTGTAATCCTAGGTGCTCGGGAAGTGGAGACCTGAGGATCAAGGTTCAAAGCCAGCCTGAGCAGGAAAATCTCTCAGACTCTTATCTCTAATTAACCAGCAAAACCCACCAAGTAGAGGTGTGGCTTAAGGGGTAGTGCACCAACAGCCTTGCACAATAAAGGCCAAGGGACAAGAGCCCAAGCCTGAACTCAAACCCAGGACCAGCCCTTGAAGGGGGGAAGGGGGTTCCGATTCCTGTGCTGCCCTTAGTCTTTCCTTCAAGCTGCCTCCTACTTGTTCTAAGATAATCCTTTATCTGAGTGACTGTGTTTCTTGCTGCCAGCACCATTTAGTGGGTTCAGTAATTGGGACAGTTTGCCTTTAAGGACAAGCATAGGGAATGACTGAGAAAGACCACCCCCCTTCCAAAGAAACCACTGCTTATTGATTTTCACAGAGCAAATTCTTTTAATGGTGAGAGTCTCAGCTGACTGGACGACGAAATGTGATTTATGCCGTGACACCTGCACTGTTAATCACATGTAGCCAGATGGGAGGAGAACCGGCCCTGGGCCTCAGGGGGTTGCCTGGCATGGTCTCTAATCTGGTCTTCTGGCCAGTAAACAGATAAGAGAGAAAGGGAAAGGACACAGAGAAGCTCCTTTCCACAATGTGTCATAGTAAGTCACAGACCACACACATACACATGTACACATGCACACGCATGCACACACACACGCGCGCGCGTGCACGCACGCAATTGCAGCAACTGGGAAGTCATGTATGCCCAGAAGCAGTAACTCAGCATGAGAATTTTGGCTATTACAGCGTTGACTTTTATTCCACTGGCTTTTAGTCGTGATCACTTCCTTAAAATACCCGGTAATGACACAAAATGAGGCCCATTTGAATGCCAAATACCGAGAGATTTCAGTGAAGCTGCTTTGGAGTAACAGATCTTGTAGAGCTATTATGTTCATCCATTGGTTTGAAATTATTTTCTAAGCCATGTCACTATCTTGGAGACAGAAGGGACACTATGAGAATGCTATTCTGTTTGTTTGGGGAAAAGCAAATGTTTCCTGACCCAGCGCCTAGAGCCCAAACTTTGCTATCTAGAAGGGAAATCAAAGAAGAGGCTCCCATGACCACAGAAGCCCCCAAGGTCCAGTCTCTCTCCTTAATGCTTGAGATTTGACTCCTGTTAAACCAAACCATGCTCACCACTAGGTGACAAATTACATACGTTATAGTATATCCTTACCACATATTTTGCAGCAACTAAACATGATAATCTAGCCAGGTGCCAGTGGCTTAGCCTGTCATCCTAGCTACTCAGGAGGCTGAGATATGAGGATCACAGTTCAGAGTCAGCCCAAGCAGGAAATTCTGTGAGATGCTTATCTCCAATAAACTCTTCAGAAGTAGCCCTGTGGCTCAAGTGGTAGAGCACTAGCCTTGACCACAAAGAGGCTCAGAGACAGCACCCAGGCCCTGAGTTCAAGCCCAGGACCTACCAAAAAAATAAATACATAAAATAAAGCAAAAATGGTATTGCACATGGGACAAAGATTTTAAAAATTATATAGAATGACTCCTTAAAGGAAGTGTATGTGAGAGAAGGAGATTGAGAGGGAGCAGGAAAGAGACAGAGAAAGGGAGAGAGGGGAGTCAGGGTACCACCAGTGTAAGTAAGCAGTGGTTATCTCTAGGTAATGATTTATTTCTTATAACTTTTAAATCCTAAGCAAACACATAAAGTTATCAAAAAGAAATGTGTGGCGTGATTACAATCACTTAGTGATGCGGGACTTTCACTGTTTAGGAGAGCGTTAAGGGTCACCCCTGAAAGCTGACTGACGTCCATGGACACGCCCTCCTGCCACCGCGGAGACCCCCCCCCCCCCACATAACCTGGCCGAGAGCCGTGTGGGGTCCTTGACCCGTGGCCCCGGGCTGAGACTCCAATTCACACGTCATCTCCTCTCAGAACCTCATCTGTCAACATCTCTTGGCACATGTGTGGATAACAAGAATGACAGGAAAGCGCTAGTCTGCCCAAGGGGGGAGAGGGTGGTGAGATACAGCTGGCCTGGGTCACATTGTGCACATGTGTCTCTTTCTTTATGAATGCCTTTGAGCTGCCTTTGGACTTACACCGAATATAAACAAAAGCAAAAACCAAAATGCTAGGTTGTGGCAGACCACAGCTCTCGGTGCTGTATCTTCTACAGCCTAAGCAGTGAAGCTGTTTCAGCCATCGAACTGGATCACGGAGAGCTTTCTTTCATCTCCTTGCCTAACAGCCAGGGCCTTTGAAGGTATAAAAACACCCCAATCTCCCAAAGCCTGCACAATTACATTACCGGACATTTTGGAAGGGGACCGAACAATAACTTCTTAATTGCATCCCAGTGGGGATCTGAGGCACAGACAATGGACAGAGCGGGGCCCAGATGTGTGTGCGGCTGGGCTGTCCACTAAAGTGCTCGTCACCGCAAAGCCATCCCTCGAGACCCCCGTATGTAATGGACAGAACATGCACACAGCCCTCCACCAACAGAAGACCATCAGGAAAGCTCTGGAGAAGTCAAAAGCTGCACACGACTTTTTGACTCTACTGTAGGGGAAGCTATGTTAAATATCAAAATAACAAACTCTTCTGAAATAGTAAAAATCTTTCAAAAACTCCAGGCACCCACCAGCCAACCTTCTTTTCCTTCCTTCCTTCCTTCCTTTTCTCTCTTCCTTTGCAAGTCTACCTTTACCCAAGCATAGTAAAATTGTACAAATAGCCAGGCCTGGTGGTAGAAACCCATAACCCAGAACTCAAAAGGCTTGAGACAGAAGGATCTTGAGTTTGAGCCCGGCCTGGGCCACACAGCACAGACACTATGGAAAACAAAACAGAAAAACACAAACACAGTCTTAGAACTGGAGACATCAGGCTAGTTTATGTTTGAATATCCACAAACAGTCTTTCCAGGGGAAGGACCTGTTAAATAATTTACCTAAGAGAAAAACAAACATGTCTCTGAAAATAGCCCTACAGAAAAGAAACACACCAGGAACACAAAGGCCAAGACTGAAACCCCCTGCACTACAGCAGGCACAATGTAATCGTTTAGCATTTAGATCCTCAGTTAAAATGTGCCCTAATATGATTGTAAAAGGGAGGGGGGGGGAGAGGCAGTGTGGGGAAGGGGCGGGGAGAGAGAGCCATGGGGGCGAAAGAGATCAGAGAACACCATGCACACGTGCGAGCACTGAAACCCACGGAACACTGTTGGAAAGCATGTGTGTGCGTGCTGACATCTTCAGGATGCAGTTATTGTCACTCCTGAAAGATGACTGTCTTAATCTGAACTAACAAAAATACAAGGCTCCAGCCAAAGGAAAAGTGGCCACTTGAAACTTGGACAGCAAACAGACTCCTGGAATGGAGTCATTTAACGAATGATGGCAATCTGTTTCATTCTGGATTTAATTCTTACGCTATATGGACCTATGAATGAAGTTATTTCATTGTTACTGCATAGAGAAGTGGTTTAAGATCACCTTTCTTCCTGGATAATACATGTCACTGTCCATAACAAGGAAACCATCTTACAGCTACAATTTTGCTCTCATTAACAGTTTCAAAAAACTGGCTGATAGGAACTATTGTTTACTGCAACAGCTGCTTGTGGACTATTGATCTTGTCAATTTTTTATTGTTTAAGAAACTGAGCATTAACTAATCAGAGTGCATTCAAATATCTGTTTATGTCAAGGTCTTTTTTTTCCCCCTTTGATTACGGGGCTTGAACTCTGGGCCTGGGCGCTGTCCCTGAGCTCTTCAGCTCAAGGCTAGTGCTCTACCTTAAGCCACTGTACCACTTCTGGTTTTCTGGTGGTTAATTGGAGATAAGAGTCTCCTGGACTTTCCTGCCCAGGCTGGCTTTGAACCTCAGTCCTCAGATCTCAGCCTCTGGAGTAGCTAGGATGACAGGTGTGAACCACCAGTGCCCAGCTGTCAAGGTCTTTTAAATGGCCGTTTTATAAGTATGTAGACCTGTAATGCTAATGGTTGATGGCCATCTTCTATGTTTAATGTATTTTTGTTCCACAATTATGTAAATCTTTCTAGGATACAAAGCTGAGGGAGATTCTTCCACACACAGGAGCCTTCTAAATTAGTATTTATATTTTACAGGTCTAAGTGTGTGTGTTCATAATTGTAATAGTAAAGCTCGGTGATTTTCAAAAGGAAAAGAAAAAGAGGAGCAAGGTAGGGAAAGAATAATATTTTCTGGATGTATTTGATGGAAGTGTATTATATAACTATATATAAATCACAAGGAAACCCTTTTGTACAATTACTTCAGGCTAGGAAAGAATTTTAAAAACACACCTTAAGGAGTAAGTACGATTAAAGGGCATTACATCATGTATAGAAATGTCACAAAGAGATCCCTCTGCTCAATCATTATATTAATAAAAATGTCATACGCATCCATCCATTGGCTTCTTCCATTGAGGAGTCTAAAATCTAAAGGTGATAAAATAGCCGGCTTATAATTAAATATCATCTTTGCATATTAAGCTTGAAAGCTATCTCCCAGTGGAATAATGTAAACATGTTCATGAAAATACGATGCTTGCCTTAAAGCCAGCAAGGCCAGAGGCTGAATGCAGTAGGCTGGACCTCCGAAGGACGAACACGCAGACGCCCGCCCCCCACGCCAGGAAGAGTCCACACCTGACCTTGGGGCTGGGGGCTGGTGGGTGCTCTGGCTGCCCAGCTTGTTTTCAAAAGCAAATTCCAGGCCAACGTGTAAAAGTGGGAGATTTCCCGTGAAAACTCAGATGTGGAGCCCTGGGCCTGGCGGTTTCCTCTGAGAAGGGCCCCGGTCCTCACTTGCTGCATTTTACTCCCTGAGTCAGGCACCGGGGTGGCTAAGACCATGACATTTAAAGGACTCATAGAGAGGGAAGGTCTCGACAATGGTCATCAACAGTGAGAGAGAAAAGGGATGGAACTTTAAAAGATAAGACACCCAGAGAAGAGAGGAGACAACACAAAAAGCAGGCAGACGAATGTCAAACAAAATGAGGGGAAACCCTGTTCCCACTGAGTCCAAATGCCGACTGACGTCACACAGCTCTGTGCTGGCTGACATCTGGAAAGCCAAGAACCACCTGACTCCCAGAGACGCTGGCTGCGAGCCCCAGGAATCCAGCGTCTTGAGACCCACCCGCCTGCCACTGCTTCTGACGACCTGCTAGGGTTGGCCCTGCCTCCGCCCGGCCCCTGGCCCAGCTGGCTCCCACGTGACCCCCCTCCCCTCCCTGGACTTCAGTGCTTTCCATCTGAGAAACGGGGAAATAACTGTACCCATAGGTAAAGATGACACAAGAGAGAGCTCAAGTAGCACCGGCGTACAGAAGCATTTGGCAAGTTGGAGCTATCTGGTGATGCTGTCTGTTCATACCTGTGCATGGGTAGGTTTATACATACATATATACATGCGTGCATAATTACACACATGCTAGATGACTGCTTGTAGGTGAGCCAATATGCCCGCCACAGGAATAACAGTTCTCAGTTTCCACAGCTCTCCTTCCCAGGCTTCCTGACTGAGACTTCTGTTCTTTGAGATGCCCTTGGACCTCTCCAATGTGCTTTTTTCTTTCACATTGATCGTCACCATTACAAGAGCCAAGAACTACCCCTGAGACACATTAGCTGAGAAAAGCAAGTGTAGATGTTTGGGGCTCCCCTGCCACTAGTGAAACAAGGCAATATCTTTATTTGTCCTTGGTGCTTTCATTTTCTTTACCTGTCTTTGCTGATGAGACTGCAGAATATTGCTTTTGTTAATAGCTATACTTCTCATTTCAAATCATTATGCTCAAATTAAGCAGAATAGCCTTTTCATTAACACACACACACACACACACACACACACACACACGCATTTGTTATTGCATGGAAACAAAGTCTGAACCTTTGGGCACCCACCCAGAGCCCCAGTACTATTCTGAGCAAAGCAGGGCTGTCGTGTGTGTGTGTGTGTGTGTGTGTGTGTGTGTGCGCGCGCGTGCGTGTGTGTGTGTGTGTGTGTGTGAGTGCGAATAGTCCTGAAACCGTGTGACACCCTGGAATTCAGTGCCTGGGCATGAGGCCTTCGGGCGCCTCTGGGCGGGATGGGTGGAAAACCTCTCCATTGGGGCTACACTAAGGAGCTGGGTTTCCGCTACCTGCGATCCCTAGCTTCCTTCCTCACTCGACAGGAGGCATGCTCAGGGCAGGAAGCAGAAGCCGCCTGCCACAGAAGGAATTCCTGCTTTTATCTTCCATAAGCCAAAAGTCTACAGTCCATCCAGACTAACGTTGTGAGGTCTCCAACTTGAGAGACATGCCCCAGCTTCAAAAAATAATAAAAAAGGCCTCTCCGGGCTGGAGGAACCACATACACGTGTACACACATGCGTGCACACACATAGCCACGCGCACCGCACGCCCTAAGGACTCCACAGCAGCGCCTTCCCCAGCCTCACGCTTCCTTTTCAAGTTACCTTGCATTAGAAGGCAATGAACTTGCTTCTGCGCACCGCTGCCTATTCTGAAGAGGAACGGGCTTATCCATAAAACGACGGTGGGGAAGACATCACGACTACACGCTATTCAGCCAGTACCCCAGAATGAGAAATGAAAAATGCAGGGGGGGTGGGGGTGGGGTGAAAGGGCGCAGAGGGTGAAGCCAGGCACGGCGGCTCAGGCCTGTCATCCCAGCTACCTGGAAGAACGGGAGGGTCATATTTCAGGTTGGAAGCTCGTTTCCAGCACTGCGTGCCAGGGCCCTGAAGTGAGCCACTGAGCCTAGAGATGGAGAACGGAGGAATCTGAGAACTCCTTAGAGAGCAGAGAAAGGCGGCCCGGCGGCGGCTGCCGAGGTGGGAAGGGAGGGGTGGGCACCACGCAGGAGAAGAGGAAGGGCTGACGGGTCAGGGAGCGCCCGAGCAGGGTGGGGCGACGGGGAGCGGGGCCCAGGCTAGCCATTCGAGGAGGAACCCCACGTCCAGGCTCCTCCTGGGAGCCGCTCACGGCTCGAGGCGCCAGGCTGGCTCCACACCAACTTTCCCCACCAACACTGGCGAGTGGCCCGTGGCCCGTGACCAAGCACCACCGAGCCACTGCTGCTCACAGGCACCGAGAACAGAGTGCGGGAACCCCTCGTGGGAAAGGCCTGACGCTGATTTACCACTCGCCTGACAATGCCGTGCCAGCTGTGAGGCGCTTCGACTTACAACCACAGAAACAACAGCCACATATTTTCTTCTGACCTCGAATTTCCTGTGGGCACGAGATGGCCACCCCCACCGTGCAGCGAGCCCCTCCCTCTCCCTCCCTCAGCCCTGTCCCTGCAGCTCCATCCTCCCTCCCGCCTCCCCTCAGTCACCCCGGGAGCCCACTTCCCCCACCTCCCCGTCCCCCATCCTGACCCAGAAAGAGCACTTGCATTCTTAAATTCCTTTTCACAACAGGGACTTTCCAGCTCCTGAAATGCCTCCTCCAAATATAACAATAAAGCAAAACACAACTCTTGAAAATGTGTATCTGCATCCGGAAAACAACATGATGAAATCAATCAGGAATGAACTCCATAGCATACACAGAAAGATGTCCATGTGTGCCCAGCCACCGCCCTGCTGACCTGGCCTGAGAGCTGACGGGGCGGATACCAGTGCTGCGGGAGGCCTTAGCAACCCGCATCTCCAAGGCGGTAACCCCACCGGACAGCTCACACCCCACCTGACAGCTCACACCCCCACACGACAGCTCACACCCCACCTGACGGCTCACACCCCCTCCTGACAGCTCACACCCCACCTGACAGCTCACACCCCCTCCTGACAGCTCACACTCCCTCCTGACAGCTCACACCCCTGCCTGACAACTCACACCCCACCAGACAGCTCACACCCCACCTGACAGCTCACACCCCCACACGACAGCTCACACCCCACCTACAGAGCAGATCCCCACCTGACAGCTCACCCCCCACCTGACAGATAACACCACACTGGACAGCTCACACCCCACCTGACAGCTCACACCCCCACACGACAGCTCACACCCCACCTGACAGCTCACACCCCACCAGATGGCTCACACCCCACCTGACAGCTCACACCCCCTCCTGACAGCTCACACCCCCTCCTGACAGCTCACACCCCCTCCTGACAGCTCACACCCCACCTGACAGCTCACACCCCACCTGACAGCTCACACCCCCTCCTGACAGCTCACACCCCCTCCTGACAGCTCACACCCCACCTGACAGCTCACACCCCACCTGACAGCTCACACCCCCTCCTGACAGCTCACACCCCCTCCTGACAGCTCACACCCCCTCCTGACAGCTCACACCCCACCAGATGGCTCACACCCCACCTGACAGCTCACACCCCACCTGACAGTTCTCACCTCACCTGACAGCTCACACCCCACCTAACAGCTCATACCCCACCTGACGGCTCACACCCCCACACGACAGCTCACACCCCACCTGACGGCTCACACCCCCTCCTGACAGCTCACACCCCACCTGACAGCTCACACCCCCTCCTGACAGCTCACACCCCCTCCTGACAGCTCACACCCCACCTGACAGCTCACACCCCACCTGACAGCTCACACCCCCTCCTGACAGCTCACACCCCCTCCTGACAGCTCTCACCTCCACCTGACAGCTCACACCCCACCTGACAGCTCACACCCCGGCCTGACAGCTCACACCCCCACCTGACAGCTCACACCCCGGCCTGACAGCTCACACCCCACCCGACAGCTCACACCCCACCCGACAGCTCACACCCCACCTGACAGCTCACACCCCACCTGACAGCTCACACCCCTGCCTGACAGCTCTCACCCCTGCCTGACAGCTCACACCCCACCTGACAGCTCACACCCCGGCCTGACAGCTCACACCCCACCCGACAGCTCACACCCCACCCGACAGCTCACACCCCACCTGACAGCTCACACCCCTGCCTGACAGCTCTCACCCCTGCCTGACAGCTCACCCCCCACCTGACAGATAACACCACACTGGACAGCTCACACCCCACCTAACAGCTCACACCCCACGTGACAGCTCACACCCCGGCCTGACAGCTCACACCCCATCTGACAGCTCACACCCCACCTATAGAGCAGATCCCCACCTGACAGCTCACACCCCACCTGACAGCTCACACCCCACCTACAGAGCAGATCCCCACCTGACAGCTCACACCCCACCTGACAGCTCACACCCCCACCTGACAGCTCACACCCCCACCTGACAGCTCACACCCCCGCCCGACAGCTCACACCTCCACCTGACAGTTCACACCCCACCTGACAGCTCACACCTCCACTTGACAGCTCACACCCCACCTGACAGTTCACACCCCACCTGACAGTTCACACCCCACCTGACAGCTCACACCTCCACCTGACAGTTCACACCCCACCTGACAGCTCACACCCCCTCCTGACAGCTCACACCCCACCTGACAGCTCACACCCCACCTGACAGTTCACACCCCACCTGACAGCTCACACCCCACCAGACAGCTCATACCCCCTCCTGACAGCTCACACCCCACCTGACAGCTCATACCCCACCTACAGAGCAGATCCCCACCTGACAGCTCACACCCCTGCCTGACAGCTCTCACCCCTGCCTGACAGCTCACACCCCACCTGACAGATAACACCACACTGGACAGCTCACACCCCACTTACAGAGCAGATCCCCACCTGACTGTGCACTGCTGCTCTGTGCCTTGCCCTCCGGGCAGGCCCAGGACTGCGGGACCTCCCTCGGCCCACCGCTATGGGCACCGCGGTAATGAACCAGCAGCAGACGTTCAGCAAACACTCGTGGAACAGAAAGAGGAGTTTTACAAAAGTGCTGGCATCGCCTGGCACATACTAGGAGCTCAATAAACGCCAGCTTCCTTCGGTAACTGTCCTGTCCGTCACTGCTGCAGAATCTGCCCTGAAGTTTGCCCTGAAACCAGACGTTTGAAGTACGTGGTCTCCCGGCCTTCCACAAACGTCAGACCACCCCGCAAGCCGACTGTGGGGAGCAGGGGCCCGGAGCTAGCCGTGCCTCGGGATCTGGCAACGCTCACCACCCCCTGTCTGGACTCGACACTGACTGCCTCTGGGGCTCCCTGAACTTTGCTTTTAAAAATAACCTCGAGGGCTGGGGATATAGCCTAGTGGCAAGAGTGCCTGCCTCGGATACACGAAGCCCTAGGTTGGATTCCCCAGCACCACATATACAGAAAACGGCCAGAAGCGGCGCTGTGGCTCAAGTGGCAGAGTGCTAGCCTTGAGCGGGAAGAAGCCAGGGACAGTGCTCAGGCCCTGAGTCCAAGGCCCAGGACTGGCCAAAAAAATAAAAAATAAAAAAAAATAACCTCAAAAGAACACCTACCTCCCCGGTTGCAGTTAGGATTAAATGAGTGGATGGCCTCCCCTCACCCCGGGCCCGGCTTACGGGCGGACGTATGAAATGCCAGCTGCGCTGTGGTGATTCATTCGCCTCGCACCAAGAACGCTATGGAGGTGAAAGGCAGGGGTCATTACAACTTGCTTTTCTACAGCCTCATTTATGGTTTTCTCTGGAGCTACAGAGAGATAATGAAGTTCCCAAATAGTTTTTAAAAGCATAAAAAAAAGAAAGCTGTTTTTTTAAAAACAAAACAACAACGAAAGCAAACCCAGCCCTCCCGTTTCAGAAAAGCCACTTTGACTTCCTTGGTGTCTTGAGTCCTCTGCATGTCAGACTTCCTGATTCTTTTTGCTCTAATAAACAGATAAGTTTGCCTGGAGTCATGGCGATTGCCCAGGCTGTACAAATAAACAGGATATCTGCATGGCCATCTTAATACTCCCATAAATTCCAAAGATTATGATGTCTGGGTTCTTTCTTTTAAATGTAAAAACACATAGGTTTTATAAATTAATTCTATATATGCATTTACTTTACAAAATAGATGTAGAATTTAAACACAAGCATGAAAAGAACTAAAAACGGCTCAGCAGACGTGGCATCTCCACAGAGATCGAAGCTGCTCCAGCGAGAATGGAGAGAGGGCTGGGAAAGAGGCCAGAGGCCGCTGCGGTCTTCTTCCCTCCAGCTGACAATCCAGGAGCCCCTGGGACGCGACCTCTGGGGTCTCTCAACAGTCCACACGTCTATCGTCTCTAGAGCTCTTCTGGAATCCAAATTTCAATACCTTTTCATGTTTCCTCTTCAAGCCTGTAAAGAGCCTCGTCATGCATCCACCGAGCTACGTGTAAAGCTAGTGAGCCAGTGACAGTCTACACAGAACAGGGTATGTGACCAAGGAAACGCAAAATACCTCTCCTAATCCCACAGCTCACGCTCCCTTAAAAAAATACATCTTAAATAAAAATAGCTTTTAGAAAGTTAATTGCCCCAAACGAACAGACACACAAATAAATAATAAATAAATAAAGCGTAAAATAAGCCCAGTGCGGTGGCTCAAGTCAGAGATCAGGGGAACGTGACTCCAGGACAGCCCCAGCAAGGAGAAGCTTGCGAGACTCCCTCTCAACCAAAGGCTGGGTGAAGTGGGTCATCCCCGCGGTCCCACCGTGCCAGAAGCACAAGGTAAGTGCGCCCGGGAGGCATGGGCACGGCAATCACAGCCCAGGCTGGCCCGTGAGACCGCCCTGGAAAAGAACCTGCAGGGAAAAGTGCTGGAGTCGCGGCTCCGGCGGTAGCAAACACAGAGCCCCGAATCTCACCCCAGTGCCACCAAACAAACAAGAACGTCCCTCCGTGACTGTAATTCCTGCTTCATAATACATTTGATTTTGTCATAAAAGGTATTAAATGAAAATGTCTATTTGAGGCTTTATATTCAAGTCTGAGTTTGAAGACACCCTGCAAGTAAAAACTGGATACTGCGGAGTGTGGTAAAGCATGCATGTGCTTATTCTCAGAATTGGGGAGACAGAAACAGGAACAAGTTTGAGGTCACCCTGGGCTACACAGCAAAACCCTGTCTCAAAAAAATAGAAAAAGGACGGGATTTGGCTTAACTGCCATGATACGTATATACTGCAATTAAACACTTGAAACTAAGTGGGTCACGCCAGGCCCCTCCACACCCAGAGCAGACGCGAGTTCCGCTCTCGCTGGGAATGACGGAGGTGCTGTCATCTGCTTCACCCGTGGGGACAGCAGCCCCCAGGGTGGTGGAATCACTCCGGAGGGGAGAACCGGACGCAGAGCTGGGCAGAGGGCGCGGGCTCCGTGACAGCCGGGGCCTGGTTCGCGAACCTTGGGGACTCTGGGAAAGCGGGGAAGAACCCGGGGCGGACTTGGCTGGGCGGGACACCGCCGTGCAGAGCCCCAGCCGTTCCACAGAAACAAGGCTGGGGATCCCAGGTACCCGGAAGGCAGCGCGGGGGCCGGCCGGGCTTGTGAGGTGCGGGGACGTGAAGGACACGGAGACAGCAAGAGGGAGCGCGAGACAGACAGCCAGAGACGGAGAGGGAGCAAGAGCAGAGATGGGAAACGCCACGCCAACACCCGACCTACATCCTCCCATGACGCCCAGGCACCTGTCAGCGCCCCAGGCAAAAGCAAAAGCACAGTCTAGAAAAGCAAAAGGAGAGCTCCGGAGCTCGAGAGGAGGCTTGTCAGCTTCCACTTTGAGGCCAGAAAGGGGGGCCACCCATTGCCCCCCACTGCGTGCTGGGCCTCATTGTCTTTTGCGGTCGATGTTTCATCCCCGCGCAGCATGCAAAGCTCCAAAGCTGAGAGTTGGGCAAAAATAAAGAAAGCTCCTCCTTGGAAACAAAATGTGCCTTGAGCCGGAGCCTCAAAACTGGCCACAGATAAAGTTCAGTCAAATATAAATTCTTAATAGCCCCAAACCTACAGCGAAACACGAGCCGTGGGGGAATTACAGAAACGAGAGACGCCCACACAGACCGGCAGACCTCACTCCAGATCTGTAACTTTCAGAAATTAAACACAGCTATACACTTTTAAAAAAATCAGAAAAGGGAATCAAAAGTAGAATCTGGGGACGATACAATCATACAACCTAGAACTCAGTGACCAGGAAATGCATGAAGTCACAAGAAGAGCACAAAGAGCCCACAGAGCAGAGGAGAGGAGAAGGTGTTGGTGTGCAGGAGAGGAGACAGGGACAGGTGGGGACCAGGCATCAGAACCGGGCCTCGCATAAGATCTAACAGGTTACACGAGGTCTGACACGGGGTTCACAAAACCTAGTGAGACAAGGTGTTCGGAAGAACACAGCTCCTCATGCTTGCTTAGCCAGTGCTGACAAACTAGCACAAACATTCAGGAAGATGGACTGGCATGGGCTTTGGAGTTGCGCTGTCATGAATGCCCCACAGCTGAGCAATGCCAAGAAACAAATGCCACCAAGCCCCCTTGCGACGCGAGGCTTGTGGAGGAAAGCCCAGATGACACTCCCCCTCAGACATCCACGTCACCCAACCCCTCGGCGGCAAAGCTTCCGCCCGCCCGAGCTCCTTCCTCTTCCACCAGCCACTTCGCAACCCTATTTTGGTTTTCTGGTTTTCCTTTTCTTTTTTTTAAATTGGGTTTCAGTTACTACATATACTTCACAGTACACATGTTAACTTTCACAATAATGAAATTGTCATTCTCCTCTACACAGCTTATGAAGCCTATGAACATTAACAATAAAATCATTTCCCCCATTTCAGGTGACGTGTACCTTGCTTTCCTTTTGTTTAGTAACATCTCTTCCCTCCTTCACTCATTCCTTCCTTCCCATTCCCACCCATGAGTTGCTTAGTTCTCTTTCATCAGGGTCCAATGTAGCTATATGGTCCCCTCTGCTACATTATTGTTGTTGTTATTATTGTTACTATCCTCACACACTTTCCACTCATTCTGTGTCCTCTTTGCTTTTTACTGTGTTTTGGTATCTTGAAACCTGTTTGCTTTGTTCTCTCTCTTTGCATTTTAATTCTAACACCCACATATCAGGGAGACCATATGCCGTTTGTCTCTCTGTTCTTGGCATGTCTCACTCAACATGATTTGTTCTAGTTCCATCCATTTTCCAGGAAATGCCATTATTTTATTCTTTCTAATGGCCGTGTAAAATTCCATTCTATATAGGTACCACATTTTTTAATCCATTCATCTGTAGTGGGACATCTGGGTTGTTTCCATATCTTCGCTATTGTGAACAATGCGGCAATGAACATGGAGGTGCAGGTGTCCTTGTTGTATCCTGGTTCCTATTGTTGGGGATAGATGCCTAGGAGTGGTATGGCTGGGTCGTAGGGCATGTCTACATTTAATTTTTGGAGGAACCTCCATACTTCTTTCCAGAGTGGTTGTATGAGGTTACATTCCTACTAGCAGTGCAGTAGGGCACACCCCCATTTTGAAGGATGTCATCCGGGGGACAGAACCAACTCTGAACCCTCTCGTCCTGGTCCGCAGTGTGGCCCTCAGTGTCCAGCTCGCCAGGTCGATTTCCCCTCTGCAAGCTAATCTTCATCTCCAAGCCTCTTTCCTGGTTGGATCCACTCCAGAGGTGGAGATTTCCTGTTCTTCCTCATCCACCCCCATGACGCAGAGCCTCGAGCATTCCCTGGCTCGGTGTCCAAGCCACTCCCTCTAGACTTACTGATTCCCTTGTCCAACTCTCTGGAGTTATCAATTCCCTCGTCCATCTCTCTAGAGTTACCAAATCCATCTTCCATCTCTCTAGAGCTGTCAGTTCCCTCGTCCATCTCTCTAGAATTGTCAATTCCCTTTCCCACCTCTCTAGAGTTACCAAGTCCCTCTTCCATCTCCCTAGAGTTATCAAAGCCATCTTCTACTCTCCTTCATTATCAATTCCACTTTCCATCTCTCTAGAGTTGTCAATTCCCTCTTACATCTCTCTAGAGTTATCAGTTCTTTCTCCCAACTTATAACAGTTGAAAAAGTCCTTATCTCCCCACCCTACTGCCAAAATCTGCTCCAACCCTCAGCAAACATACAAGTATCTACCACCAACAAGCCCTGAAAACAGCACACCACAAGAACGGTGTTCCCTAGGTTCTTCTCTCCATTACCCCAGTCACCAACTGTCAACCTCTCCTCTCCCTTCCTCTCCCCTCCCCTCCCCTCCTCCTTCCTTCCCCTCCTGTCTTCCTTCCTTTCTTCCCATGGTGCTGGGGATCAGATCAGAGCCTCATGCTTGCTAACTAAATGCTCTTCCACTTGAATTATGCCTTTGGCCTCTTTATCCACTGGTTATTTTCAAAGCAGGGCTTTCTTATCTACCCAGCTGAGGTGTGATCCTGCTTCCCACTGTCAGTGGGGCGACTGAGCCCAGCCACTGCGCTCCCTGTACTTAGTGCTAGAAACTGTTCCATTGAGCTCGTCTCAAACCTCTGTCTCCCTCCCGAGCAAGCAGGATTATATGCCTAAGCCACCAGGCCTGGCTCAGCCCATTAGTTCTTAAGGCATGTGTCTTTATAGCTCTAAAAATATGCACATAGTTGTACCTGAGTTCACTGAATTTAGACATTATCTACTGACTTTCTATGATGATGGATAAGATTCAGGGTTTTTTGTGGGTTTTTTTTTTCAGATATTTTTGCCTAATTCCAGGATTTGTTCCATGGCAATAAAATTTAACTACTGAGTTAAACAGAGTACTATGGGAAATCTCCCTTCTTATTAAATCCAGAGATGGATGAATTCACATAACGATATACTGAAATGGTGACCCTCGTGCACATTTGACAGTTGAGGAATCTAAGCCGCATGGACGTCACTAACTCACCGAGCTAGGAATTGCTAAAACCTGAATTAAAAATCCGCTGCGCATGCCCAACACCGCGCATACACTTGCTAGAAGGCTTGTCTTACCTCAAGCAACATTCACCTGGACCCAGTCCATTTATAAAATGGGTGACCCTGTAGCACATGAGAAAAAAAAACCTACTGCAATTCCTATTCCTATGATAAGCAGGTGATTTTCAAAAGAGCGTCAGCCAAGCTGGCAACTGTCACCATAACCCGGCCTGAGATTTTCTTTTCTCCACCAGTGTTCTCTGACCTCTCACCTTACAACTTTCCCTTACTAAATGAAAGCTGAACTCACTAGTGATTCATCATTAAATATTTATTAAAATCCAAGGAGCCCTTGGGGCTGAGTATTAGAAAACGAAGCATACATCTTCCTCTGAGGCGACATAATTCTTGTCATCACTAAGGTCAGAGACGGAACAGAAGCACAGAGGAAAGTGATGCTGATTACTATGTGACTCTGAGAAAGCTGTGCTGTTCTGACTGTCCGTCGACCTAGCTCAGCAGTTAGTAAGAGATGACTTAAAACATCAACTAGGGGCTGGGGATATGGCCTAGTGGCAAGAGTGCCTGCCTCGGATACACGAGGCCCTGGGTTCGATTCCCCAGCACCACATATACAGAAAAAACGGCCAGAAGCGGCGCTGTGGCTCACGTGGCAGAGTGCTAGCCTTGAGCGGGAAGAAGCCAGGGACGGTGCTCAGGCCCTGAGTCCAAGGCCCAGGACTGGCCAAAAAAAAAAATGTATATAGTGAGGGCTGGGGTATAGCCTAGTGGCAAGAGTGCCTGCCTCGGATACACGAGGCCCTAGGTTCGATTCCCCAGCACCACATATACAGAAAACGGCCAGAAGCCTGTGGCTCAAGTGGCAGAGTGCTAGCCTTGAGCGGGAAGAAGCCAGGGACAGTGCTCAGGCCCTGAGTCCAAGGCCCAGGACTGGCAAAAAAAAAAAAAAAAGAAAAATCAATTAATGCCAGATGCCAATGGCTCACGCCTGTAATCCTAGCCACTAAGGAGGCTGAGATCTGAGGATCATGGTTTGAAGCCAGCTGGGGCAGGAAAGTCCATGAGGCTCTTATCCCCAATAAACTACTCCGAAAAAGAAAGAAAAATGGAAAAAAGAAAAAGCTGGAAGTGGCACTGTAGCTCAAAATGGTAGAGCACTAGGCTTGAGCACAAAGAGGCTCAGGGCCCGCACCCAGGCCCTGAGTTTCATATATAGGAAAATACGTGGTGCCTGTGATACAAGAATTGTTTCCCACTCAAAATCAAATCAGTAACTAAAAGAAGCATTGGAAATAACTACAAGTATAACGCAAAGAGTAAGTAACTGGCAAACCCTCTGGCCACGCCTGACACCCGGTCTCCTCACCCAGCTCCTCCTCCTCCACCTCCGGGACCAACAGTTTCCTTCTGCCTTAGAATAAGAGCCGCGGGGCGCTTCTGCAGACCGTGGCAGGGTCCTCAACCTCGCCAACCGCACGCACTCTTTCACTCCCAGAACAGCAATCGTGCAGGCTCTGACACAGACCCATCATCTGATCGTTTAATCTTCAAAATCTCCATTTTGTCATCAGCAGAAGAAATCAGCCTAACCTTCTCAATGGGGAGTAATCGCTTGTTTCATGGAGGCAAAAAGAACACCGAGTGTAAGGAGGGACGCACTGCAAACCTGGGCTGAGGGTGATTGTTCTGAGATTGTTCAAGTCTCTGCTCTGGAGCCCAGGGCACCCCTGGGCAGCGCCGGCTCGCATTGGGGGGACAGCGGTGACCTTTCGGAGGCTGAGGACAAAGGTTTGATGCTCAACAGTGTTTAACCATTCTGGAATGCAGGACAAGGAGAAAGGCCTGAAAATCATGTCACCGTTGACTGTGATCAGGTCAAGGGAAATGCTGCACTGATGACTAAGGAAATGGGTTTCTTTCCAACTCTGATGCTAGCTATTTAAAATTAATTGGCTTTTAATGGCATGAAAGCACACATTCCTTATAAGAAATGTATTTCTTCTTTATACAGCTATACCCAACTGTCCAGTTTTATGTAGCAAAGTATCTTTAAAAAAAAACACATTTTCAACCATCCATCTTCATTTCTTATTGATCTAAAATAAAATGAAATTTCCAGACACCTAACAGCTTCAAACTTCCTTCATGAAGAACTGGCTGGCCTGCCTGTTTTGCAGAACGGGAAGGCAGAGCCAGGAGCAGCGGCATGGAAGCAAATGCCCGCACTGGAGCGAGCAGCACCTAATGGAAAGTGACGTCACTATTCTAGCCTAGCTCAGATCGATCGGCAATGCAATCGCGCCCATCTTAGCCATCATCAAAGTTTTATGGGCTCTGCGAGAAGACAGAAGCATAATTTGCTAGGATAAAGTAACAGGGGAACAGGAGAATTCCGCTTGCTGTGAACTAACTCCTTAGGCCAGGACTCCTTCTCCTTCGAGTGAGCAGACTCAGACAACATGATGGCTTACTCATTTTTTCAGTATGTTTGGTTTCAATAATGATTCCACTCTCGTATCCATAAATGTTCCAAGAACAGAAGTCCTTCTTGGGGTAAAATGGAACAATATGCTAATATAATTTTGTCTACTTTACATTTTTTGCTGAAGTTTTAAATCATAAGTGCATTTTTAGATGCCATTCACCAGTGTTCTAAGTAAAAAAACAACAACAACACATAAGCCTTTGGTGGTGGCATAGAAGAGTTCAAAGAAGGTTATGTTTTAGAAAAATAAGAATTACACCTAGGAGAGAAAGGCCAAAGAGAAAGGACCACATGCATAGAAAAGAAACTAGCTTTTCAAGAACCTTCTGTAAGGTTCCACTCTTCACGTGCCTTCACAGGCAGCCACAGCAACATGCAGCAACGAAGGGAAGTCCTCGCTGAGAGCCCAAGTCAGGAGTGGGCTGCAGTCAGGCCTGAGGCTCTGCCCGGATCCACGTGTGTGCAAAGGAAGGAAGGCAAGGCCATTTAACAATACAGGCAGAGGGACTGGGAAGGTGGCCTAGTGCTAGAGTGCTCGCCTCATATGCATGAAGCCCTGGGTTCGATTCCTCAGCACCACATACACAGAGAAAGCCAGAAGTGGCTCAAGTGGCAGAGTGCTAGCCTTGAGCAAAAAGAAGCCAGGGACAGTGCTCAGGCCCTGAGTTCAAGCCCAGGACTGGCAAAAAACAACAACAACAAAAAAAACCACAAAAAACAATATAGGCAGAAAGGAAAGAGAGAAGCCATCCCTCATGAAGATGCCTACACTTGTGTTAATATTCGTTGTCAAAAATTGAAATGATGGTATAAAAATATCCTGCAGCCATGCAACCACCCAAGCTGCAGCCAGACAAGCAGACGTATCCCCGAACTCAAAATCAGAATCCATGACAGAGGGAAACAAAGCGTGTGTAGGGGTGAGCACAGGGAGAGTAAGGGGCATGTCTGGAAAGCCTTCTTCTCTTTCCTCTGTCTCTACCTGAGGGCCCTTTCTCACCTAAAATGACTGTCCTCAAGCCCATGTCTCGAGTCTGGGCCCAGCTCTGAGGACACAGTTTGTATTTCCAGGAGGGCAGTTGGAGGTCTTAAAGAAACCATCTTCCTTGTAATAGAGGAAATCACCACAGATCTTGGATTACAAATTTTAATGCATTACTTGCCATTCTAAAGTCAAGCTGCAGCCCCAAAGCCAAAGTCGTTCAGAATGGTCCTCTCCCTGCAGTGATAGCTAGACAAGAAGAAGTGATGCCCAGAAAGCAGACGAGAGCACAAGGGTGTTTCTGTACTTCAACCAGAGGCGAATAGCTGTCTTGAACCTGTCTTGACTAAAGCTCAGTCTCCGTGATTGGCCAAAGGTCTGCTGCTTGTTGCAAGAGTAGGATGCAGTCTCCCTACACACCAAATTAGGCGACCAGGCACAATGTGTGGAGAAAACTTCAGGCCAAACAGTTCAACTTAATAACTCTTTCCCTAAACTCTCCACAGCGGAGGACCCAAGATTCATCCTCAGCCCTCTTCCATTCTCTATCAATCGATCAATATTCCCTTCCTGGTCATCTCACCCAGGCCCATGAATTTGGCATCTCCTTAGAAGTGACTTCCATGACATCCATTCATTAAGGCATCTTAGATATCTCAAACTTAACACCTTCACAGTGGACATTTGACTTCCATCCCTTTCCCCAAACCTGCTTCTCTTCTGTGTTCACCACCTCAGAAAGCAAGAGAACTCCATCCCATGTGCTCTGTCTGTTCGTTCTCCACTTCCCGAACCTGAATTCAGGCTCCACAAGGCAGCCGCCTGCTGCACCAGGGCTCCAAGGCAAGAGGCCAGATGTGCACCAGACCGAGGTGAAGCCACCGCACCGCCTGCATGGCAGCTTGGACTGCCAGCGATTTTCCACCAGACATTTATTCTTTCAGCTTGTATGAGAAGGTCTCAGAAGCACTGAGTCGCAGGAAATGGAGGCAATCCTGTTGTTGTATGAAACAACAACACACAAACAAAAAACAGAACTGGTGTCAAGTGAAATGCAACAGGAATAAAGTCTCCATGCTTGGTTGTCTTCCCATGTGCTGAGCCCTTTAGTTCCTCGTACCTGACCCTGGCTCCAGACACAGTAACATGTAGTGGCCTGAGAGCTGTGGCAGGTCAGGAGCCCACAGCAGGACAGACAGCTCCCACTACTTACCGGGGGGCCCTCACAAGGGAAGCACACAGGCCAGCACAACGTCTGACAAGAACGAGGTCTTATCTATGGCTTCCAAGCCTATTGTAAAGTTGGTCTTGATTAACACAATGGTTTAAAACACAACGGGGTTAGCTTTGCCTATCTGCCGTCTATGCCTCAAAAGTGATTAAGAGGGGGCCAGAGGTAGGGGTACATGCCTGTCATCTCAGCTACTCAGGATATAAGGTAGGGGGATGGTGGTCTGAGGCCAGCCTGGCTGAAACAACCAGAAAACAAACTAAATATGAAAAGCAAACCGAAAGCAAAACGATCGCAGGCCTGGCTCACATTGTAGGTAGACCAGTTGCCTAGCGAGTGCTGGGGCTGGGTTTAAATCCCTCGTTCTGCTGAAATTAAAGGTGGTTAAAGCACTGTACAGTGGCTGCCTCAAATAAAGATCACGTCAAGGACCAGAAATGTGATCACCAGTCATTTCCCCTCTCCTGCTCACAGCTCAAGCGAGTGTCTGGTTTTCATTTTGGCTCCATTACCCACTCGCTCCGTGGCCTCAAAGGCTTCCCTGTGTGGGAGGCAAGCTCCCACTCGGCAGAGTAGCTGGGACGTGAGAGGAGGGCCCGGGAGGGGCAGAGCAAGGCCGGGAGGACCCAGGCTCCGCCTGCGCCGACAAGGCACTCAGACCCTCCCGGACCCAGAAAACCCAGGCCGCTTTGCAGTGACGCCCAAGGGGGGACCTGGGTCCGAGTTCCTTTTCTCCTTCAAGATTGTCACAGATCTCTACACAGCCTAGGGACAGAGCTTCATATCTGCCATACATCCCAAGAAACACAGAATAATTTTGTCTTGTTAATTTAAACTCTAAGATACCTCATCATCCACAGGAACAACATGAAGAGTGCACGTATTAAGTTGGCATTTGCTCCCTATTACAACTCCTCACGGGCGCTTGGAGCACAGGCTACGCGTGCGGAGCAAGGGGCTAGGGGCGGCCGAGGGCTCGGAGCTGGCTGTACTCTCCAGAGGGCCATCTCCAGGGCAGTCAGACCTGCTCCCAAACTGCTCAGCTGTGCTTCGTGGCTCTGCTCCCTCTCCTGGGGCCCTGGGCTGTCCCTGAAGAGCGCGTGCCAGGCAGGCACTCCGCTGAGCACCCCCACACACACCCCTGCCCTCGGCCCCATTTTCTCCTTTGCAGGCACTTCTCATCCTGCCCTCCTCTCTCTCAGGCCTTGAACAGATTGCCACTACAAAACCCTGGAGTGCTTGGTACTAAGTCATTCAAATAAGTAATCCTGAGTCACCACAGATGGTTTATTTTTATCCCACCTCCAAGCGACAATCGGCGACGGTGACGAATGCCACTGTGGGTGAGGCGTCGAGGACGAAGCCCATCGGTGGGTGGGCTGTGGGTGGGCTGTGGGAGAAACAAAGCCTCAGGGAAAGTTCCCACGTGACACGAAAACAAGGGTGTGTCCTTCTGGGGCCCCTGGTGGCACAGGAACCACCAGGGACAGGCCTCAAGGCCTTCCCAAGGGTGGACTGACAATCTCTGGTCTCCATGACAACAAAAAGGAGATGCAATCAGAGGAGGAAGTGGGCCTCTGGGCCCTGGTCACACCCCGTGTGCTCCAGCAGTGAGGCAGCTCCCCTGCCTTTCCCAGCCTCTCCTCTGCCTCTCTCCCTTCTGTCTGAGAAGGCAGAGCAAAGGCCTTCCTCCCATACCAGCATGCCACGGTAGCGCTCTCTCTCTCTGTTTCTCTCTCTGTCTCTGTCTCTCTCTCTCTCTCTCACACACACACACACACACACACACACACACACACACACACGCCGGGCTCAGGTCGCCTCCCCTGGCGTGGAGGGTTCAGGCTCTACTCTCCTCCAATCGCTCCCTTTCTCACCCTCTCACCTGGTCACCCGACCCGCAGGTAAGGCCAGAGTGGAGTGGGGGGCTCAGGAAAGACCTCAGGTGCACGCGGCCGTACGAGATCGCTTTTCCTCCCTCCTTACCCGTGAAGAAAGCCAGGCGTACGCGGATCTCGGAGACGCTTCAAGAGCAAATCTGATTTAATAAGGGAGGGGCTAGCAGTTGATATAGTAGAGAAGGGGTCATCGACCAGAGAGCTGGCGATAGGCTGGCGAGCTTGTCATAGGACCCCCTCATGAGCTAACGTCACTTGGATAGCGCCACCCCAGGGGCGAAAAGCCCGCGAACGGGGAGCACATGGGCTGGCGAGAAAGTTGGGGGGCTGTTTGCAAAGCCAGTTCTTCTGGTTCCGGACCCAGAGAATTGTGGCCTGCTTCCACATTCCCCCAGGGCTGGGGGAAGGGTGGCGTCTCGGGAGCGCTCCCCTTTGCCCTTCCCCCTCAAGGCCAAAGCTGAACCCCAACACACATACACACACACACACACACACACTGGCCTACACAATCAGGTCTTCTTTCCTGGAGTCCCCACACGCCCCAGCTCCACTGTAGGAGAAGTTTCAGTAAGTGGTTTTCCGGGTGTGTCCTGAACCCAATCTGCTTTACTACCTTCCCTCTGTACTTCTCTCCTATAAATCCTAAATACCTCAGCCCTCCTGCTCCTCCCCCATTGCCAACCCCTTCCCCAGCCAGTCCCTCCTTATATCTCAGAGACCAATGCAACCCCACGTCTTGCCTTACCACTCTATTTGGGCCACGGGGAAGCCCAGCTCTCCATCTCCAAATTCCTGTATTGATCAGCACTGAACAATTCATCTCCTAGGCTGTATCCCATGTACCAATATTATCCATGTATTCAGTAAGATGCATCTAGATGACAGGAGATATTCTAGACCAGAATATACCCCCCAAAACCTGGTACAGATGGAGAGCGATGGAAGGAACCACCATTTACTAAGCATCTAGCCTGAACAGGTGGCCATCCCTCGTTCTGCCCTATGCTGTTTCGGTCCCTCTTCAAACTCTTAAGAAGTAGTTACTCTTGTTATCACTTACCAATAAGGACTCTGAGGCTCAGAGAGTGGGGACAACTTGGCAAAGGCCTGCCCCATGTGTTTTTCTGCTGTCCGCAGCCCTGACCCCCTTTAGTCTCTGTCTTGTTCGGTGGCCGGGCGGTCGTGTCCTCAGCTTCGTTGCCGGCTGTGGCCCTGTGGGGGCAGGCACTGGCTGCCCTTCTCAGCCTTAGCTCCTGTGGGACAAGCTCAATTCCTGCCCAGCCATGAGGAGGCCCTGCCCTCGCTGTGTCCCCAGGCCAGGAGAAGAAAGCCGGGTCCACGCGGAGCCCTGCCGCGCCTCTGTGGACAGTCCCTTACAAAACTCTTCCAGTGAGCACCTGACAGGAAAGGTCAGAGAGCCTTCGCTGAACAAGTCCTGCGAGCCTGCGGCAGGCTTGGAAGGCAGGGCAGAGTTCACGAGGCAACCGTGAGCATGGAGAGTCCCGGGCAGCGTCCGGGCGTCCGGGCCAGCTCAGCGGTCACCCGGAGGGTTCGCAAGAGAATGCAGGGGGTGGGGCCTAGCTCTGGCTCTCACCACTCAATCCACGTGAGCAGACTCGAAGCCCCCAACCCCACAGTGCTCTCAGCTTCCCACCCGTCTCCACGTGGGGCTGCCCACGTGGCCACGGTGGCCACGGTCACCCCTACGGAAGGGCGATGCTGTCATCTACAGAGACCTTCTCCAGTCAAGTCCGGACGGCTTCCTGAGCTGGGACAGGAAACCACAGCAGACCCCCAGCACGGGGATGGGGCGGGGGCATGTTTTAATGTCAAAGCAACGTAGAGGGCTGCAGTCATGAAGTGCCTTTGAAAAGCACCGTTTCCTAAGGCGCAAATCCTTCATTACCACCGCCTCGGTGAAAAAGTGTACATGCAGTGGGCGCCCGGAGCTCGCGCCTGCTGTACAGCTACTCGGGAGGCTGAGACCGGAGGATTAATCACTGAAAACCCAGAAGTGGAGCTGCCGCTCAAGCGGGAGAACACCAGCCTCGACGGAAAAAGAGGGCAGTGCCCAGGCCCAAAGGTCAAGTCCCAGGACTAGCACGTGTGTGCGCACACACACACACGCGCGCATGCACACACACGGAATTAAGAAAGTTAGGAAGCAGAGACAGCTCCCAGCCAACACAGGGCATCGTTGTCCTCTGACAACCCCTAGGCCGCGACCCGGGGGCCATACCTGCGGCCGTGGCGGGCTCACCCCGCTGGATGCCAAGAGCCCCGCTCCTCCACGTGCACCCCCCCCCAATCTGGAGCCGTCCCCAGGGGCCGTGTGGCCTGCCACGCCCTCTCCACCCCACCGGCCGGGATGATGTCACCCCTCCTCCCCTCCTGGCCCCGTAGCCGGTCCTCACTCCAGACCTCCAGCTCCCGTGAGTCACCGCTGCCCACAGTCACTAGCCAGCCCCTCGGGATCGTCTCCAAAAACATCTGGGGCTTTGGGTGAGCTCACAGCTCCTTGTCGGGGATCCAAGCGGACACCCCGATTACGTGATGGGGAAACAGGAAACGGAAGAGACCGCGAACCCCACTTATCCTTACAATCACGGCTCTCACAGAAGGCCGTTCTCCACTTACCGGCCTGCGGGCGGGAGCGCCCTGGACAGAGTGGTAGAATTCCGGCTGCACTCGGCTGTTCTTCTTGATCCTCCTCTTCCTGGCGGCGCTCTCCTGCTCGCTCTGGGGCTGAGCCTCCACCGCGGGCTTCGCTTCCTCCAGGCGGGCGGCGGCGGCGGCGGCCACGCGCCTCCGGACGTGCCGGGGGCTGGCTCGGAATCCCTGCGGCAGGAGGCAGAACGCGCGGTCAGGCCCCCCGGGACGGGCTCCGGGGTAGGCTCCCCACCAGCCCCCGCAGGCCCCCAGCCCCACGACTCCTCTTCACCCCCACGGGGAGCGGCGAGAGCCGGCGGGCGCGGGAGGGGGCGGGGGCTGGCCCCAGCACGGCCATGTCTACAGCACCGCCCGCCATGACCGGTTCCCGGTGCCCTGGGGACGGGGCTGACATCTGCTCTACTGGGGGGGGGGGGGGGGGGCGTGTCGAGTGTGCCAGATGGGGCTTGAACTCGGGGCCGAGGTGCTGTCCCTTAGCTTTTTCTTTTTTCTTTCTTGCCAGTCCTGGGCCTTGGACTCAGGGCCTGAGCACCGTCCCTGGCTTCTTCCCGCTCCAGGCTAGCACTCTGCCACCTGAGCCACAGCGCCACTTCTGGCCGTTTTCCATATATGTGGTGCTGGGGAATCGAACCCAGAGCTTCATGTGTAGGAGGCAAGCGCTCTTGCCACTAGGCCATATTCCCAGCCCTCCCTTTGCTTTTTCACGCAAGACTTATGTATGTTCAACCACGGGAGCCACACGCCACGGACGTTCCTGCTCAGACTGGCTTCTGACCATGATCCTCGGCCCTCAGCCTCCTGAGTCGCTAGGGTGGCAGGTGTGAACCACCAGTGCCTGTCTCACTTATACACACTGTGACTAGGCGTTAAAAAGCATTCCTGGGCTCTGATATGAAGCGAGCGGGGGGCACGGGGCAGATGCTCTGCAGGAGAACGAACCACACTTCACTCACGAGGGCAGACGTCTCTGGAGGAGGTAAGGAAGGAAGGCGAAGCTTCACACACACACACACGCACGCACGGGCTTACACACATTCACATGTACACATTCGTACACATATGCAGACATACACACATGCACAGGCATATACACCTACGCATGCATGTGTGCACACACACACTACAGAGACAATCCAGAAGTAAAATGGAGGCCAAGTGCCAGGTTAAACAGAGCTACACGCTGAAGCTTTCTGTGCCCCGCTGTTCTACTCCAGGGCGCCTCCTGTTTTAAATAAGATGGTAGACATAAAATCGAGGGTCATTTTCCATCTCTGCATGAGGTGAGAGTCAGGGCGGCTCTCGGGACAAGGAGAGCTCAGTGGGCCACGCGGTGCCCGTGGGGACGTGCAGCCCATCCTGGGAAACTCCGAGGACGACGCAGATCCACGTCTGTCCTTGCAGAGCGTGCCTGGCCTGGGAACCGGGAAACGGTTCCTCAGCACTTGAGGGCTCCGAGAACCAGCAGACAAACGAGGGCCCCGGCCTTGGCCCCGTGGGGGGGCGGCGAGCGCGTCAAGAATGACTGCGCGCTGTGTTCCGGGCAGAGGAAACCACAGACGCTCCTGCAGCAATGAGCTGCACGACTGGAGGTTACGCCAGGGTGGGAGTGCCAGCCGCGCAGGGAGGGCTGAGGAGGGGGTGGGCAGGGAACGCTCTGGAAGGGCGGGCGTGCGTGCACAGGCCTTTGGAAGCTCGCTTATCCGTTACTTTAGTGGCGGGTGTGACTCAGACCAGGGGGCTCCCGGCATTGTTCCCAGGCATGCACGGAAGGCGCTTTGGTCCAGTTCACCCGCCCTTCTCTTTCTCATCTCCTGAATCTTGAAAGAGATGTTTAAAGAAAAAAAAAAAAAGCAGGGGCCGCAGCAAGAACTGCCGGAGACGAATGGGAAGGGGCCCAGGGAGGCTCAGGGTGCTGAAGCGAGCGGAAGCTGACTCCCTCTTCACTAAGCTCTCCCCCGCTGCCGAGCTTCAGGGTTGGGAGGTGTGTGCTCTGTCTGCTCGGCATCCAGGGAAGGTCGCCCCCCCCAAGCCCCCCCCCACCCCGTGATAAGAGTGTGTAAACTGCTTGACCACCTGCGTTGTGGAACGTTCACGGTTAACAATAGCAAACCTGTGCCCTTCCAGGAAGGAGCAGCCTCCCCCCCCCCCCCGCCTGCGCCATGAGTAAGCACATCCCCCTGCTTTGTGAGGGGACCCCACAAACACCTGTTTACCAAACAGCAGATAAGCTCCCCAATTTGGACCACAGATACTATGGCGCAGGTTGTAACCCCATTGGCCACCTGCGTGTGGCCAGGCGTGACTATGTGGTTTTTTCCTTCTTAAACCCCTGCTTGAGTGGCCTGGTGGTCACAGTGTCAGCGCCCGAGTCTGCGCTGCGTCCCTGGCCGGTCAGCCCGCTTTGCACTGTCGCGGTTTCGGCTCCCGAGTCTGTGCCGCGTCCCTGGCCGGTCAGTTGGCTTTTTGCTTCCCCAGTAAATCCATCCTTTTGCTTAAGACTGTCTCTGAGTGGTGGCCTCTTAGAGGGGCGTGGAGTCCCCTCCCGAGAGCCCCGTAACGAGGGGACGCTGAGAACACAGGCACCGAGACCTGCAGAGGCTGGTCAGCGTCAGGGCCTGCCCTGAAGAGAGGAGGGAAGTGCAGAGGCTGCGCCGCAGAGCGCAGAGCCCGAGCGAGCGGGTACAGCCCCAAGGTTAACCGAGGTCACTAGGGAGGAAATGCAAATGCATCTGTCACTGGGGAGGCCCTCGTCTGGGCTCCCATCCCGCCCCTGGCGTGCAAGCTCGGCTGGTCTCCTCGCCCTAGAGTGGTCCTCGAGGACCCTCACTGCTCCGCCTGCCCCCAGGCCCCCAGCAGCTGCCAGCGAAGAGGAGCCAGGAGGAGAGGGAGGGCAAAACTGCGCGTGGAGCAGCTGGGACCCAACACGTCAGGTCCAGCAACCCCCGGGGCTGCTCTGTAGATGTGGAGGCTGCATACACCCCGCCCAGCGCACGCTCACACAGAGGAATGCCGCACTGGGGTGCTTTCCCCGCAAGCTCTGGGCGCCTCCAGGAGCCACCGTCTAACGCTAGGTGGCGTCCTCACCACGTTGCCGCGTGCTCTCCCGCCGGGCGACGGCCCGCGCTGGCTGGGTGACGTTGGATGAAAGCATGCTAGCTCCCGGCTGCTGCACTGGGAACAGCGTGAGTCTCCGGGGTGAGAATGCAGATTCGTCTCTTCTAAACCATAGACCATCGACTTCTGCATCCTCTGTGCTAGTACCAGTAGCATTCTGCAGCCAAAAATCCTAGAAACGCTAGGTGACAAAGATTGCATGAAACCCCCTTAAAGAGACAGAATCAAAAGAGATTAAAAAGGTGCTACTACAGACCTTCTGGAGATAAGGAAGTCTACCCCAACTGCCCAAGAGGACAGAAAGTGCGGAGCTGTTTATGATACTCAGAACAGGACGGCAATCCGCTCTGCTGGCTCTCTGCCGCGCTCACCCCTCCATCAGTGACTGCTCTCCTGTCCCAACACAGCTATGCCCTTTCCAAGCATCTTTTCACAAGCACTACAGCGGAGCACACCGACTCCGCGGCCGCCCCCCTCCTCTCACAGGCGGGCTAGCTCCCCTAGTTACGTAGCTCTCTCCTTACCTGTAACACGGGGATTAAAACCAGTACTTACTGCAGATGCTTGCTCCGACTGACACGCGGCCTGATGCGTGTAAAGCACTCGGCTCACGGTATGATTCGGGGTTGGCTAGATTGCTAGGCATATGAGGGGTGTACATGAAATACATACTTGGATACCGTAATGTGGTCTCAAGTACGTTCTTGATTGTAACCGGGTATGAAACGAAACCGGGGTGTGGTGCAGATAGACACACGTACTGCCCTGATCGCAGAAGAGCCCTTTGCTCTAGGGACACCCCAGGATGACGGTGCTCCAATTCCAGCTCTGCCTCCGCGAGCTGTGTGACCGCAGCTTGAGTACAGTCCCACACCCTGGAGCCCTCACCTGCCGCCTCCTTCCAGAACCACCGTGGCATTTCAGTGAGGTTGCCCACAGAGGTACTTAGCCCTGTGCACGCCATACGAATAGTCGTTCACCCACTCCCATTGTAATTACTAAGTCGCTTACTTCCTGGATCTTGTGATGGGGATTTATAGGTCATGACTATAAACCACAGAGGCCTCCCTGGACAGCCTCATTCTTTCTACCCTTCATCGTTACTTGTATTACCACTTGTCCTAAATTTCATTTTAAAGAAGTCTTGGCTTCTAGCAGAAGCAACTGTGGTGCTCAGACGGTAGGTGGTGCTATGCGCTCTTAGAGATGTTCACACGGGTTGGCGTCAGCACAAATCCATTTCTAGCCACCCAGTTCATGCTGCCTGGGTACCACGCCCTTCGGCCATGGGGGGGATGAGTGAGCTCGAAACCGCTCAGAGGCATCTCTTCTAAGGGCCGCAAGTGTCTCTTTACTCAGTGTCACACCGGCAGGTGGCCTGGCCACACCGCACTCTCCTCCTGGTTCACCTCTCCAGTCCACAGCCAGCGTAGTTTGCGCCCCACCATTGCACAGACATGTCACCCTTCTAGTCACTCTCAGATAATCGACGCGTTCTCCCAGACTCTTCAAGTCACCAACACAGGCTCATTCCGACGCGGTCGCGTCAGCCCTTCTGGTTTCCGCTCATCTGGTCAGACGGGGTGGAAAACGCCTCCGGGCTCTGGGTCCCAAGACAGCAAAGGAATGCTTGAGCGGCCCGGGGAGCCCTCCGCGCATCCGCAGGGAACCAGGCTGGCGGAAGGCGCCCGGCACGGCTGGGAGTCACAGCGAGTGGTCTGTGGTTTCAGGTCCGCAGCACCAGGGAGAGCGAGCCTCTCCCGCGCTCCCCGTGTCCAGCGCTGCTTTCTGACCTCCTCCCACGCAGGGCCGGTGCGCAGTGAGCTCGGGGGCAGGGCTACCCACGCGCTCCACCCTCCGCCGCCGCGTGGCTCCCCGCAGAGGTCTTCCTCCTCGGGATGGGACCGCGTGGCCTCCACACTGGCCGCCTTCTTGACCACCATGGACTCTCCCTGCCCTGCGGCGTGGGAGAAGTCTGCGGAGACATCCCGTCACCCCGCCCCCTCCCCCCGGGGTGTCAGGAGCCACAGGGCTGAGAGGCCAAGTTTCCTGCCTCTCAGCGGCTGAGACAGAAGCAGGGCTCTGGGCACGCGGCCCTTCCAGTGCCCCTTTCACAGGTAAGGGCTGGCGGTGAGACATTCGCCTGCGTTCGGTAAACACCAGCGCCAGCGCTGGAACTGCGCCGGCAGAGGCTCCGCCTCGGGTCAGGAAACGGCGGCCCCCAGCCACCTTGGCGCCAGCTGCTTCTGCAAGCGTCACCAGAACGCAGCCAGGTCCGTCTGTGCGTCTATGGCTCACACGGAGTCGATGGCCGCGCCGCGCCACCGAAAGGAGCGCCGTAGCCACCACAGAGGTCGTGGGGCCTGCAAGGTCGAGTGCGATTTGACCTTCAGAGGGAAACGTGGGCGAGCCCTCGGGGGCAGGGTCCCAACGGGCCTCGGGGGCAACCGTGAGCCGGGGTGTGGGACCTGCGCTCTGCACCTACCCCACCACCAAGCCGTGAAACAAAGGCCCGCCCACTGTGCGGAGAATGAACCCCACAACTCGTGGGGGGGGGTTGAGGGGGGAGACCTGGGAAGTGGGGGGGCAGTGACACTGTCCAAAAGTAAATGTACTCTTTACCTGACGTATGCAACTGTAACCCCTCTGTATATCACCTTTTCAACAACAATAAAAATACATTTTTTAAAGAAGGTCAGTCTAAATACCGCCAGCAGCCATGTCTCCTCCATCTGCTTGTGGTTCTATCGGCAGATTAAACAGCATCTGTTGTGCTGTTTCGCCAAATACATAGATGATACTACAAGGCACCCACTTGCATTGCTTTCCTAATGGGGATGAAGACTGCTCCCCGATATTGTGCGTAGTTAGATGGAACTCCAAGGAAAGGCCGGAACTGATCCATGCAGCCTCCGGTGTCCGGCACAGCGTGTTCACACCTGGACGCCTCCCGTGGACTTTGCATTTTAGGGGTCAAGCCACCATCCACCAACCCCAGGGACAGCGAGGGAGCCACGGGAGAGGCTGCCACGGGATTCGCGCTGCCGGAGTCAGTCTATGCTCTGATTACCCTTAGACTGAATCCGACTCCAGGCACTTCAGGAGAGTGAATCATAGGTAAAAAAACAAATATGTTTGGCTTTACAAAAACAAAACACCAGGGCTGGGAATGTGGCCTAGTGGTAGAGAGCTCGCCTAGCATGCATGAAGCCCTGGGTTTGATTCCTCAGCACCACATATACAGAAAATGGCCAGAAGTGGCGCTGTGGCTCAAGTGGCAGAGTGCTAGCCTTGAGCGGGAAGAAGCCAGGGACAGTGCTCAGGCTCTGAGTTCAAGGCCCAGGACTGACAAGAAAAAAACACAACACCAATTATGAGAGCAATATTGCATTTGTATTTGTATTTATATTTGTAGTTAAAAGGCAAGGAAGAAATGACACAAGAGTGGTCTTCCAGATGCGGCGGGCCCCACCCAGACCCCCTCCTGGGCCAGGCCTGGGATCCCAGCTGCTCGGCTGAGCCCCCGCCCCACCCTGAGGGCTGCATGGCCCAGCCCACGCTCGGGTGTCCTGCCTCCTCTGGGGGCAGCTCCGAAAGTCCCCGTGGTCCCGTGGGGCTTCCTGCACAGGTGCCACATCACGCGTTCCCCTCACTCTCGTGTGTGTGCTCCCTCCAGGCCACGCCCCGGCAAACTCCATGTCCCTAAGAGCTGACAGGAGACAAACACAGAGCCCAACTTCCCAACATGTCAGCAGCGCCATGACAGGAGCACAGGGGTCGTGGGGGCGGGGGGGGGGAGGAGGACTTGATTCGTGGGCGCGTGGCTAGTGATATGGTCAATTAGGAAAGGGCTTTGTGCAAACAAACGGCAGCTCAAGAATCATGTCTGGGCAGGGAGCCAGGGGCTCACCGCTGTCATCCTAGCTACTCAGGAGACTGAGCTCTGCAGATCATGGTTCGAAGCCAGCCCAGGCAAAAAGTCCCCAGGAAACTACTATCTCCAATTAACCAGTCAAAAACCAGAAGTACCGCTGTAGTTCAAAGTGGGAGAGTGCTAGTCTTGAGTAAAAAGAGCTCAGGGGCAATGCTCAGGCCCTGAGTTCAAGCTTCATGACCAAGGACAACAACAGCAAGATCACCTCAGAGACCCCATAGCCGCAACTAGAAGGCGAGGGTGTGATTTGCGGTAGCAGTGCTATTTACAGAGCCGGTCACTGCGCAGGCCCCTCAATACGGAAGAGAACTTTAACCTGCACACCTGCAAGTTTGAGGCCAGCCTGGGCTACACAGCCAAACCAAGCAAGAAAACAGGAAAGGGGGTGGGACTGAGATTCAAAGAGAAAAACAGAGACGGAGACAAAGACAAGCCCTACATCCAAAGCAGGCCACAAGAGATCCGCAGGGGCAGCCCTGTGAGGCAGGAACCAGGCAAGCGTCCTTCAGAGAGGCTGAAGGGCACGAAGGAGACCAGGAGGAAGGAGGGAGGGGACCAGGAGGAAGGAGGGAGGGGACCAGGAGGAAGGAGGGAGGAGGAAGGAGGGAGGAGACCAGGAGGAAGGAGGGAGGGGACCAGGAGGAAGGAGGGAGGGGACCAGGAGGAAGGAGGGAGGGGACCAGGAGGAAGGAGGGAGGGGACCAGGAGGAAGGAGGGAGGGGACCAGGAGGAAGGAGGGAGGGGACCAGGAGGAAGGAGGGAGGGGACCAGGAGGAAGGAGGGAGGGGACCAGGAGGAAGGAGGGAGGGGACCAGGAGGAAGGAGGGAGGAGGAAGGAGGGAGGGGACCAGGAGGAAGGAGGGAGGGGACCAGGAGGAAGGAGGGAGGGGACCAGGAGGAAGGAAGGAGGGGACCAGGAGGAAGGAGAGAGGGGACCAGGAGGAAGGAGGGAGGGGACCAGGAGGAAGGAGGGAGGAGGAAGGAGGGAGGGGACCAGGAGGAAGGAGAGAGGGGACCAGGAGGAAGGAGGAAGGAGGAAGGAGGAAGGAAGGAGACCAGGAGGAAGGAGGGAGGGGACCAGGAGGAAGGAAGAAGACCAGGAGGAAGGAGGGAGGAGGAAGGAAGAAGTAGACCAGGGGAAGGAGAAAGGAGACCCGGAGGAAGGAGACCAGGGGAAGGAGAAAGGAGACCAGGGGGAAGGAGACCAGGGAAAGGAGGAAGAAGACTAGGGGAAGGGGGAAGGGGGAAGGAGACCAGGAGACAGGAGGAAAGGAGGGAGAAGGAAGGAGGGAAGAAGGAAGAAGGAGGAGGAAGGGAGGGAGGAGTAAGGAGGGAGGAGGGAGAGAGGAGGAAGGAGGGAGGAAGACAGGAGGAAGGAAGGAGGGAGGAGGCGGGAGGCGGGAGGCGGGAGGAAGGCTGTTCGCACAGGGGCAGGGTCACCCCAATCCGCTCTGACGGCAGTGTGGCTCAGGCCTCTCAGCGGGAGACCCACAGCCCGGGCCAGACAGACACCCAGCCACAGGCTCCGGAAATAGCACCGCCGCGGGCGACGTCCCCAGCCCCCCTAGCTGCAGACCGGGAGGTCTGGGAGACGCTGCTTCCAGCAGCGAGAGCACAGTCTGTTTTCACGAGATGCTTTTCTGATTTGCCAGCTCGCAGACGGTATCTCTAGCTGCCACGTCCACAAATAGAAAGTCACAAATTGAAAATATCCAAGGCGAAGAAAGCACTCCTTCCAAGACAAGAAGCGAGCAGAGCGTGGAGTCGGGAAGTGTGTTTCAGGGAGTGCCTGCCTCTCCAGGCAGACTCGGAGCCGGCCCGCAGCGGGGTTCGGGAAGTCAGTGGTCGCCTCCACGAAGGCCACGAAACCCAAGCACGAGAGGGAGAGGCAGTGCAGAGAGGCGACAGGGAGGAGGGGTGATGGGGAGGAGGGGCGTGGGGAGGAGGGGGATGGGGAAGAGGGGCGTGGGGAGGGGTGATGGGAAGGGGTGATGGGGAGGAGGGATGTGGGGAGGAGGGGTGATGTGGAGGAGGGGCGTGGGGAGGAGGGGCTGGGGCAGGGGAGGAGGAGGAGGAAGGGTGCAGGGAGGAGGGACACCAGGAGAAAGGCCAAAGCCTTCCAACCCACTGGCGCTGACTACTAGTTTTGTGCGTGCTGGGGCTTGAATGGGGGTGACCCTTTCCTTTTCCCCTCCAACCGCCGCCCTACCACTTGAGCCACAGCTCCACCTCCAGCTATTTGGTGGTTAATTGGAGAGGGGAGTCTCTGGGACTTTCCTGCCTGGGCTGGCTTAGAACCTGGATCCTCAGATCTCAGCTTCCTGAGTAGCTAGGATTACAGGCATGAGCCACCAGCACCAGACTCAACTGTTAACCTCTGCTTAACCACCGAAAAACTACAAGTGGTGCTGTGGCTCAAGTGGTAGAGGGCCAGCCTTTAGCACAAAAACTCAGGGACAGCTCCCGGGCCCAGAGTTCAAGCCTCAAAACCAACAAGACAACGAGCCAAAACAAAACATGGACAATCTACTAAACATAATAAGTAGGAAGAGTAAAGGGCATAAAGATGGAAAACGTCTTTCTACCCATGAATACATTTTCTGTGTCAGCCTGAAAGACGCTATAAAAAAGGACGCATTGAAATAAACTCCACTTAGCTCGTCCACTGGGAGGGACCGCAGGAAACGTTTGATCTGGGTTAAAAGGCTCCACCGCCCTTGCACAGATCACTGCAAGCCCGCAGGAGAAGGCAGCGACTCTGCTCAGGCTTTCCACCGCGGTGCTAGCACCGGCACCACGGTCGAGGTCGGCGCTGGCGCCACGCCCCGTGAGTCACACACACCGAGCGCTCCCGGGACAGCCTGGCCGCGGCACTGCACACCGGCCACGGGCGCCCAGGGCCCTGCTGGCGCTCCTCCTCCTCTCTGTACTCGCTGGAAATGACCGGAAGCTCGTAGGTCATCCCCGCTTTTTTCCCTTCTTGATGAGAAGTATGCCTCCAGGGTAAGCAGTTTTGAGAAAGGCATGCACTGCCAGAAAGGCATTTAAAACTTGAATCCAGACCAAATACACACTCAGCCCCTTTGCAGGGGCTCAGGGTCAGCGAGAAAGCGGGCAAGGGTGGCCAGTCCGTCCTGCTGGCTCCGGGCGGGCTCTGTGGAGGACTGGGTGTTTCCCAGACATTTCTGACCATGGCCGTGCGCCCTGGCCGTCTAAGTCTTGCACAGTCGAAGTCTGGGGCGGGATGGGGAACCTTGAAACACTCCTCTGGCTCCTGCCTGTGTCTGGGCCGCAGGGAAGGCTGCTACCCGGCTTCCCTACTTTAGTACCATGGCTTGCTCTAGGGGCTTGAAATCCTGCTGTGAGCTCCAACCCCAAATGGGAGTAGCTTTTATGCCTTCATACAATGGCAGATAGGTTCACATGTTCAAACTATTTAACAGGTGAGTCTGGTGCTGGTGGCTCACGCCTGTAATCCTAGCTACTCAGGAAGCTGAGATCTGAGGATCCAGGTTCTAAGCCAGCCCAGGCAGGAACGTCCCAGAGTCTCTACCCTCTCCAATTAACCACCAAACAGCTGGAGGTGGAGCTGTGGCTCAAGTGGTAGGGCGCCGGCTTGGAGGGGAAAAGGAATGGGTCACCCCCAGACCCTGAGTTCAAGCCCCAGCACTGGCACACGCACACACAAAACTAATAGTAGCAATAGTCAGCCTGCCCAGGCTGGCTCTGAACCACAATCCTCCTATCTCAGCTTCCCAAGTAGCTAGCATTACAGGCGTGAGCCACCAGGGCCTCAATCGGTCCATGTTTTCATTTTTTTCTTTTTGCTTTTTAAACAGCTTTTTGTCTGAAATCAGAAACTAAAGTCCAACTATGACTGCGTTACTTGCTACAAACGTGAGCGTGGATGTCCCTGCTCTGATCCCCACATACATCCCAAAAGCCATCTCTAAATTCCTAGCATCTTCATTTCTCCTATACGCAGAGATATTTATAAATTTATAAAGATAATTCAAAAAACACATGGCTAACAAGAATGCAGATATCTCAGATCCAAATTCTAACAATTAACTTTCTACTACATGAACAGCCCATACTTTATCCTACTAATTAAAGCTCGGATTTATCCATTTTTTTGGATTATAACTAGTGCAAAAAATTTTCCTAGAAACATTTGAAGTGTCCTTTTAAACCTATCTTCACTAACATGGATAATTATGTCTTTTCATCTACTGTCAGTATGATGAGAGGAAAAAAGAAGTTTAGTCTGAATGTGCAAATTTTTTCTAGCAAAGTTAAAAGGCTTTCTATATTTATGTAAGACAATGTTTAGTGGTATGCTGTGGTTTGAACTCAGGTCCCCAAGCTTGCCTTTTGTGCCGGTTATTTCTGGAATGGTCATGTTTTTATGCCTAGGGGACCTGGACTTCATTACTTTACTTGTGCTTTTACAACAGGCATGAGCCAATATTCATTTTTAAGGCTTTAAATGCAATTGAAATCTTAATTCTGTCAGGTGGCGAACTCTCTTACTGGTTGGCAGAAGAAAAGAGTGGTCAGCCTTTTTTTTTTTTTTTTTTCTATTCAGGCCATCAACAGATTGGAAGAGATCTGCCCACATTAGGGAGGGAAATCTCTTTCACGAGTCCATCAGTTTAAATCTTAAAATCATCTAAGGGCAGCCTCACTGAAATCAACACAACACGGGTGGGCACGCTTCCATCATGGCCAGATGTTTCCAAATGGCAGAGGCTCACTCTGGGTCAGCACGGGCCAGGGGCTGATGTCCGTGGTTTTGTACCTTTATGTTCCTGGGGGGGGGGGTTGGCTGTGATGTGCCCCCCAGAAGGCCTCCATGGCAAAGGCTTGGTCCCAGATGGTGACTCTAATCACTGGCAGCAGGCGGTTGGATCAGGAGAGCTCTGACCTAGCTGGTGGCCTAATGCACGGGTTAATCCCTAACGCGACGTGATGACATGGCAGGTGGCGGGAGGTGGAGCCTGGCAGGAGGAGGCAGACCACCAGCCGGGCCTTGGAGGAGCACCCTGACCCTGGCCACATCCTGTGTCTCCTGGGATTCCTGACCACCGTGGGGTGAGACTGGATCTCCCCACCTCTGCTGCCAAGATGCCCTGCCTGGCCTCAGGCCCAGAGCCAGAGCCAGCTCGCCTAGGACTAAGCTATGGGCAAAACCAAAGCTCTCCCCCTTCAAGGTGCATGTTACGGTGACAGAAAATCAACGCAGAAACATATACCCAGAACCCACGTAAACATATACCCAGAATCTACCTTTCAGGAGATGCTGTGGCACGAACACAACTGAGAAGGATCTCTTCTCACCTTTGACTGTCTTAGGTTTCCACTCATATTCTTTCATGGTGGAAGATATTGTAATGCAATAAATTTCACATATCTAGAGAGCTAGGCCTTTTGGCTCTGGAAATACATAACGTCAACTGTGCTTACTTTAAGGTGGTCACAAGAACCATGGAAAGACCTCTCATCTCATCCTATCTGTGGGTTCTGAAATGTTCCTAAGAACTCCACACTCAAAACCAAAAAGCAAACAGGCTTCAGGAGAGGTTGCTGTTTGGCACTAAGGAGAGGCAATCAAATCAGTTTACCTGTTTTCCTGTTAAAGTATGTCCAACAAAGAAGTTAAACTCACATGCCAAGGAGCGACCGCCCAGCCCACCCAGCATAATGCTGGTGGCTCAAGTGACTCTCAAGACTGCCACACTCCCGCGTGGGAATACACAAGATACCACGCCCACCTATCACACACACACGGGTGCTACACCCCCATCACACAAGATGCCACGCCCACCCATCACACAGGTGCCACACCCACCCATCACACACAGATGCCACGCCCACCTATCACACAGATGACACGCCCACCCATCACACACACGGGTGCCACACCCCCAGCACACACAGATGCCACGCCCACCCATCACACAGGTGCCACGCCCACCCATCACACACAGAGGCCACGCCCACCCATCACACACAGAGGCCACGCCCACCCATCACACACACAGATGCCACGCCCACCCATCCCACAGGTGCCACGCCCACCCATCACACACAGAGGCCACGCCCACCCATCACACACAGGTGCCACATCCACCCATCCCACAGGTGCCACGCCCACCCATCACACACAGAGGCCACGCCCACCCATCACACACACACGGGTGCCACACCCCCAGCACACATAGATGCCACGCCCACCCATCACACACAGATGCCACACCCACCCATCACACACAGAGGCCACGCCCACCCATCACACAGGTGCCACGCCCACCCATCACACAGGCCACGCCCACCCATCACACAGAGGCCACGCCCACCCATCACACAGGTGCCACGCCCACCCATCACACACAGAGGCCACGCCCACCCATCACACAGAGGCCACACCCCACATCACACACACACAGATGCCACGCCCCACATCACACACAGAGGCCACGCCCACCCATCACACACAGAGGCCACGCCCACCCATCACACAGAGGCCACACCCCACATCACACACACACACACAGATGCCACGCCCCACATCACACACAGATGCCACGCCCACCCATCACACACACACAGATGCCACGCCCACCCATCACACACACAGATGCCACGCCCACCCATCACACATGGGTGCCACACCCCCAGCACACAGATGCCACGCCCACCCATCACACACACAGATGCCACGCCCACCCATCACACACAGAGGCCACGCCCACCCATCACACACAGAGGCCCCGCCCACCCATCACACACAGATGCCCCGCCCACCCATCACACACAGAGGCCACACCCACCCATCCCACAGGTGCCACATCCACTCATCACACAGAGGCCACGCCCACCCATCACACAGAGGCCACGCCCCCAACACACACCCAGATTGCCAATCAAAATTCTTGCAGCAGCTCAAGAAGGGAAAGCATCCAGGCCAAACATAACCCCAACCGCACGGGTGAGCCTCCTCTGCAGGCAGACGTGGCGTGGCGAGAGCCTCCGCTCCCTCAGCTCTCTGCACCAATCCTCTGCCTCCCCTCCGCTCCGCTCCTCACACGCCCGCGGTTAGCAGCTTTCATTAATCCCTCGTCTCCACTCTCATCATTTCGTGAAGCGGGACACAATCTCCTGACGCACAAAGGACAAACACAAATTTCCTGGCACGAGAGCCAGATGTTGGATAGCGACAGAGGGCTTCATAGCCTGGAAAGCCATCTTCCTGACTTACTCGATGGCCACCTTTGAGGAGGCACATTTTAAAAGCCAGTGTGTCACCAGAGAAGAGCTGGCAGTGTGAACATAAACGAAATGCAGATTAAATTACTCGGGATGAAATCATCGTGTTTACTTTTCATGTAGTGCAAATGGACTTGTAAAAAGTCACCTTTGGGCATCTGGAAGAGGGTACCAGAATCCAGGTAGCCCTTGGCCATTCATCTTCCTTTTATCTGGGTCTCATTTGGTCAACAACATCACTGTTGTTCTCTGAGGCCCCTGTGCACCGTACGGTGCTGAACCCCACACAGGACGGAGAACAGACCTGGAACGGGTATGGGGTGCCAGGGGCACAGGGGGCCAGCCATGGAGTGGAGCTAGGCAGAGGGCTGAGATCTGAGGATCGGGGTTGGAAGTCAGCCTGGGCAGGAGAGCCCATGAGGTCCTAACGAGCCAGCAAAAGGCCCGGAGAGGTGCTGCAGCACAGGGGTGGAGTTAGAACAGCTCCCAGGCGCTGACTCCAAGCCCCAGGGTTGGCAGCGAGAAGGAAACAATCATTGCTCTTGGGGGGGGAGAGGGGGCAGAGGTGAGGTAACCGGAGCTTAAAGCCAGGGCTGCACACCTCCCGAGCACGTATGCCATACTTCCAGGCCGCACCGAGTCCTGAAGATGAAATACAAACACACCACGCGATCCATACCCACGAAGATGTGGGGGGAATCAGCAAACAATACTGGCAAAAACATTCAAGGGGTGAGAAATTGATTTAAGACAGGGCGCTTTGGGGAAAGCAGAGGGTACAGCAGGTATTTCACTGGGGGGGAGGGATTTAATAAAAGCAATTTTTTTATATTTTTTATTATTAATTGAACATAAATTTTTTTACAAGGTGTTGTGCAAAGAGGGTGCAGTTACATAGTAGGGCAGTGTGTACATTTCTTGTGATATCTTACAATAAAAGCAATTTTTGAGCAAGCGCTCTAGGACTGGAAGAGCAGGAAATGGATACAGAGCAACCGAGAAATGGTCAGTGCAAGCAAGCAGCCATCACCTCGTGGCTGGAGGCACAAGAATTAGATGACAAGAACACGGAAGCTCAAGCCAGGGCGTCAACCAGGCGGAGCTCAGATCTGAGCAGAGAGGGCTGCTCCCCGCATACCACAGGGCGCAGCAAGTGCTTGTGGTCCGAGGGTCACCCCTGGAGGGGAAGGCCCAGTCCCGGCACCTGTGAGGGAGTGAGCAAGGTGGACCCAGTCCTGAGAGGAGGAGTTTCTATCCTCCAGGGAAGTTGTTCAGAGGGATATGAACAGGATCACATTCCTCAGGACTATGCAGTTATAAGCCATCAACACGCTGTGTGGAAAGTTTTCCAAGGGAACAAACCAAGAGGCAAAAGAGCTCATATAGTTTTGTCTATCCACATGAGAAATCACATGGAGACTATGAAGTGTTATTTATATATAAAACTTCATACCTAGAAAAATAGGTTGTGAGAGGATTCAGAAGACACGAAGAACAATGACGACCTAGGAGATTTGCGAAGAATTATGAAGAATCAGAAAATGATACAGAATTCAAACTGATGTATGTTTTAATTTTATAATGATATGAATGAATGTTTTAAGTTTTCCAGAACAATCATATAAATAAGCACTAAAAGAAAATGCTGGGGCTGGGAAATGCTGCCAAACTAAATCCTTAATCCCTATGGGAAAGAGATGCCACCAGAAAAAAAAACCAAAACAAACAACAAAAAATAACCCAGCTTTTCTGTTCTCTCTCTCAATCTCCTAATTCCATTACTAAGGTTTCATGTGTGGAGCCAAGACCAAAAAATTCTAACCATTAGCAAACCAAATTTGTTCTTTAATTGTATACAAAAGTACAGAATACTCTCATGAAAATGAGGCCTGCAATGAGTTATAAACTTACCTGATCAATCATCACTGCACAATAAAGAAAAGAAAGAGCACCCGAAGGAAGGTGCCCTCACTAACTCGGGCTTGTGTTTCATCTCAGGGCCGGGTGGGGGGCATTCCTTGTCAGTTGAATTCCCACGCCCACGCCCCTCTGTTCTGGAAGCTCCGGCTTGGGGGGGGGGGGGGCGGTGGGGAACGGCAGGGGAGGTGCGGAAGGCTGGGACAGGCTCTGCTTCATCCTGGGGCCTGTGCCGCCCCCTGGCATTGCAGGGCAGTGCCCTTGGGGGCCACTGAGGCAGAACAGCAAGGCCTCCGCTACAATTCAGCGGCTGAAGGGTGGAAAGCAAGGCCCAGCCCCACAGAGTAGGGCTGGCGACCTGCAGGAAGCTCCGGCAAGCGTGGACCCGCCCCTCCTCGGTGTCAAGGGGTTCCTAGAAAGCACCAAAATCAGGAAGCGCACAGACACCTCCTGAGACCCTTTGAGTTCTGGGTCTAGAAACTAAAATAGAAGATATAAACACCATGCCTGGCTTTTTAAATCACCCCTTTTGTACACGGCTTTCAGTGACGGCTTCAAAGTTTCTTGCAATAAAAGACGCCAGGGGGGCTTAACTTCAGTGAGAAACACTTGACACTAACAATTTCTCCGTGTGGCCTCACACGATGATTGTTTCACACCTGGGTCTCAACTGAACTGCTGTATAAACCCTAGTTTCCTTGTGACCAATATTAGCAGTAGTTTTTCCAATATCCATTCCTTTATATATGAAAGATACCAAATTACAGTAAAATATTCAAATAATCGCACCAACACTGCTAAACAGACAGCAATGTTACTGACAGCCGGTCACAGACAGGCGGCTCTCAAAGTGTTCCTTTGTCATGGCTGCATGACACAACCCAAGATCTTGGTATGAAAGCCGGTGAGGCCAGATTAATCTACTACACGGAAGGGGAGGTCTACACCCAGTCAGGAGCTGAACACCCAACATCCCCTTCGGTTGTGGAATTCCAACCGCGGGCGCTCCCTGCTGCCGCCACGGTACGAGTTAGCCGGACGTGACGGTGCTCTCCTTGCAGCCGGCCTCTGTGTCCTGTGAGCTCCCGGAAGCCACTGGCAGCCCCCTGGGTACTAAAACCCTCAGGACCTTCAAGTGCTTCGGAAAGGTGGCATATTTGCATTAACCTGTGCATACCCTCCCACGGCCGCTGAATCATCTCTTGATTATTCATGATGCACAAGGACAACGCAAATGCTGTGTAAACCCTTGCTCTCCTCTATGCTGTGGGGAATCATGGCTAGCAGAGCAGTGTACCCCATTCACTACAGACCCTGTTTTCTTTGTCAAATCTTTTTGAGCCCCGGTTGGTGGAATCCGCAGATTCGGAGCCCCTGCACACAGAGGCTGCCTGTGTACGAAGCCACATTCTGCCTGACTGGAGTTGAAGGCAGACGTTGAGGGAAGACACCAGGTGATATTTCAGGGAGGCAGGAGCGCTCAGGCACAGGGCCAGCCTCAGCAAGGGCTTGCAGAAGCACCAAGGAGAAGAAGAGGCAGGGAAAGAGGAAGGGGAGAAGACGGCCGAGCCTGGCGGCAGCAGGTCTGCCTGCGGACTCCGGGGGCTTCCTCGGCCACGCTGTGGACTCCAATACTCCCTCCTGCCCCCACACGCCCGCTCGTCAAGTATCTACGCAACATCAACTAAATACACCGTAGAGCCACGTGACAATAGCATAAAGAAGCCCACCAAAAGCTGTTAAGAGGGCTGGGGATATGGCCTAGTGGCAAGAGTGCGTGCCTCATATACATGAGGCCCTGGGTTCGATTCCCCAGCACCACATATACAGAAAATGGCCAGAAGTGGCGCTGTGGCTCAAGTGGCAGAGTGCTAGCCTTGAGCAAAAAGAAGCCAGGGACAGTGCTCAGGCCCAGAGTCCAAGGCCCAGGACTGGCCAAAAAATAAAATAAAATAAAATAAAAAATAAAAGCTGTTAAGAGAGGGCGAGGAGGGAGGGGTGGGTAAGAAAGAATCATAGACGGTGAATTTCAACAAAGTACACTGTAAGAATATATAACAAGGCTGCGCCTTGAAGCCCTGCACACAATTAATGTGTCTAACAAGAGAATATCTACCAACATCAAATATTCAAACATGAAGTACGGACTCACGATAAACAGCACCCAAGGTATGAAGACAAGACAGAAGTTACACAGCCCCTGCCTCCGGAAGGCGCGTGTCTAAATCCCCTCGCCCGCTGCTGTACCCAGTCTCAGAAAACAGAATCACTGGAAGGATTAAGGGAATACCGAGAGAAAAACGGGATGGAGTAGTGATGTTCATTGTGAAGATGAGGAAGAATTTGTTACACAGGGTAAGTGGAGTGAGGAAGAGGAGCAGGGGTTAAGAGAATGGAATATACGGGGGTGAAACTGGTTCAAAATACACTGTGCACGTGTATCTGTGGATTTATCACAATAAAACCCCTTGTCCTACTAATGGACACTATTCTTTTTAAAGAGAATCCTGGTGCAAGCCAGGTGTATGTGTGTGTGTGTCTGTCTGTCTACATGTATCAATAACATCATGTGCAAAGAGTGAGTTTGAAGCTGTTTGGAGGCCTATAAGAGATGGTTTTAAATAAAGTACTTTGCATAAGACTTTGCATCAATCCTTGGGAAAGGAGGAAGTCAGAGAACAGGACAAAGTCTGTGGACTCTCAGGACAAGCAACAGTGCAGATGGCAACGTGTCAGAGTTTCCGCTTCGTTAGCTTGAGAATGAGGGCCCTGCTTTGAAACGACAGGGAATAAGTCAATTAGCTAATTAGTCAGGTCATTCCTTTTTAAAAAGAAATATCAACTAGAGCGATCTCAAAAGAGAAGCCTAGGGACCCACACTTTACTGTAAAGCTGTAATTCTAAGACCATCGGGACTCCCGGGGAGGGACAAGCCGACCAGCGGGTTAGGAAAGACACCCACTCAAATGCCAAACTTCAGAGCGGCAGAGCTGGCATGGAAGGTATGTGGAAACGAGCAGGAATTCCAGCAGAACTAACTGCACAAAAGCCAAGGCAAGGGAAACGGAGCAGCTGGCCCGGTTAGGTTTAGGGCATGCCTGCCTTGAGCTGTGTGAAAAGGAGCACTCACAAGCAACAGAATGCCATTGAGCAAAGGGAGGCCTTCAGGTAAGAGGAGCAGGAGATCAGATCTGCTTACAGACGGCTCACTCACCAGGCTGCCACCGGAACAAAGGTAAACCGAAGCCAGGCCTGGAAGCCCAGACTGCAAGCCAGCCAAAGCCAGTGTCTACACTACCTCTAGCTTTAGAAGCCTTCCCATTTGGCACCATCAGATTTTAATTTTATTCATTGCTACTCACAGTTCTACCCCCTCACCAGTGACTATGTATTTATCCTCTAAACAAAAGCATTTTTGAAGATTGACCAGGAACACTAATCAGCTGAGATGCTGAAGCAATAGGCATAAACTCAAATTCTCCCTGGCAACAAAAATAAATAAATAAATAAATAAGGGTGTGTGTGTGTGTGTGTGTGTGTGTGTGTGTGTGTGTGTGTGACAGAATCTGACCATCACTGGGGGTGGTTGGCATAATGCCATCTTAATCTATTTCCATTGAGTGCTTTTTTAATTTGGAAAGCTAACAATAAGAAATTACTTGTTGTTATGCTTTGAGCTTAGAAATTTTTGTAAGCTGGTTGTAAAAGCGTCAACTCAAAAAAGTCCTGTCTGAATGTATCAATCACACATGCACTTTCCTGTAGAGTTTATGTAGCTGTGCATGTGGGTGCACACCACACACACACACACACACACAGAGATGCATATACAGCGAGACAGACAAAAAGTGCATCTCTCTCTTTCTCTCTCTCCATCCTCAAAATGGGAAGGTCACCCAGTGTCAATTCCTCCCCAAATGCCCACCCTCTGCAACACGGATGCTTTCAATTAACGGTACTAAGGAAACACAAATTCATTTAAATACTAATGTTCAAAAAATTACTACAGGGCTGGGAATATGGCCTAGTGGCAAGAGTGCTTGCCTTGAATACGTGAGGCCCTGGGTTCGATTCCTCAGCACCACATATACAGAAAATGGCCAGAAGTGGCGCTATGGTTCAAGTGGCAGAGTGCTAGCCTTGAGCAAAAAAGAAGCCAGGGACAGTGCTCAGGCCCTGAGTTCAAGGACCAGGACTGGCAATATATCTGTATGGATGGATGTATATGTGTGTGGCACTGTATTCCCAACTTAAACAATCAAGACCCTCCGAGAATTAACTACTGTTTCTTGGCGCAATAGAGATCAGAGTTGCGGACTCTATCAGACATAAATCACATTTTTCTTGGTGCTGTGGATTTTCCGGTATACGCCTCCCATCCCTGGCAGCAGCTCTGTTTTCTAAGCTCCACATGCTCCTTCAGCTTTAACTGCAAGCCCCGTTGCCATAGTTTCCCAGAGAACAAGGCCTGCCTGAGCCCGCTATTTTCTTAGGGTTTCTAGAGTGATGATAAGATAGCAGCAGCTGACCATCGTGGATAAAATCTCCTGTCCAGGATGGCTCAGGATTTGAACACATAGCCAGGTTGGGTTGGTTTTTTTAAATATTTTAAGAGAGTCTAAACAAGTAGGAATGTTACTTGAATTCCGCCTTGGGCCTCGGCTTTGCCGCAGCGGACGGCAGCCTCACGCGAGAGGGAAGGCAGTGGGGTTTGGCCCGTCGAATACTGACGGCACAGCTCCACAGAGGAGCACACGAATGACACACAGGCTGCATGGGGTTGTGACAGAACGACCGTGTACCTCGCACTTCGGAAATGTCCACTGTGAAGCGTGCTCAAGAAAGGCACTACCAGAGAAGATGTGCATGCCGGTGTTGGGGCCTGAACTCAGGGCCTGGGCGCTCTCCCTGAATTACTTGTTGCTTTTGGCTGGAGTTCTACCGCTGGAGCCACACCTCCACTTCTTTGGGAGTTCACTGGAGACTGAGCCACATGGACTCTGCTGCCCGGGCTGGCTCGGAACGGCCCTTCTGAGTCGCTAAGCCTTGAGGCAGGAGCCACGGGTGCCAGCTGAGACTTACTTTTTTCAAGACCGCTCCTGATTCCTTTTGAGGCACTTTCTAGCGTCAGGTGGCGGTCACCGCTGTGCCCAGGGCCTGAAGTGCCAGCGCACAGGTAACAAGCTACAGACAAGCAACGCGGACCTCATCCTCTCCAACCAGGCAAAGCTGAGCGGGTGCCGAGACCGCAGGCCTGAGCCGCGCAAGCAGGAAGCCCGGGCCGGGAGCCTCAGCTCCCGGAGCCGTGCGACCTCGGCCAAGCGGTTGGGTGGGAGGACGCACGAGGAAAGACGCCTGGTAGAAGGAAGCGCTCAGGAGACGGCAGCCATCGCCCATCTCCGTGACCCGGTGACACCCAAGGCGCATTCATTCCCCAAGTGCCTGGGTGCTGTGGGAACTCAATGTCTTAAGCACCAAGTGTTAATCGTTTGTTACAAAACAGAAGCTAACGGACAGTGATGACCGCTAGATAGCACAGTGGATGAACTCTGTGCAGCTGCCCCAGCCAGAGAACTTCCCTGGGCACAAGAAAAGCAATGGATCCACGCGTGGCGGGGCTGCGGCGTAAGGGCACGTGAGATACAGTCAGCAGCTACCGGGGGCTGAGATCCCGGCCTTCCTCCAGCCCTGGGAGGTGAAGGAAAAGCTCACTGCTAGCTTTGCTCTGGGCCTGCAGGGTCCCCCTTCTAGCCTGGCACGGGTGGGAGGGAGTAAAAACTAAAGAGGGGGTCTGGGGGGAGGCCTTGGGCCTTGGGGGGTGGGTGCCCAAAGGGGACCTTGGGTGTTGGTCTCCTGTCTGCGTCCTTCTTCACTTCCCATCTAAGAGACAGCGATCCCCCCACCCCACCCCACCCCACCCCAGGAGGCTGCCTGCCAAGCAGTGCCCAGGGGTCAGGGACCGAGGCCCACAACGCAGTGAGCCAGCGGAAACCTTAGCCTTCCAGAGGCTGGTGACCCCAACGTTCACAGGAATGGAAGTGGGGTGACACACACCTTGGAGTCCATGCTGGGGTGCAAAGGGGGAGAGAGTGTAGTAAGAGCCATAGGGAACATGCCAGATTTCTTTTTTCAAGTTCTGGGGCTGGAATTCAGGGCCTCTGGCTCTGTTTTGGCTTTTTCCCACCTGGCTGGCCTTCTATTACCTGACCTCCACTTCTAGGTTTTCCTGGTTAACTGGAGATAAAAGTCTCAGATTTGTCTGCCAGGGCTGGCTTCAAACCCAGATCCTCAGATCTCAGCCTCCTGAGTAGCTAGGATTATGGATGTGAGCCACTGGTACCCTCTACTGAGGTCTTTGCACTGACGCTTCAGCTTCTAGATCCTTCTATCCAGGCCTTGCACTGACGCTTTAGCTTCCAGACCCTTGCGGTCCGTACAGTGATGCTTCAGCCTTTCTCTTCCCCTCCTGAGGCCTCCCCCGTCCCCCAGTTAGCTGTGGTTATTATGTCAGAACTATTCCATTTCTTTTCCTCTCCGCAATGGTTTTGTCACTTTGTCCTGTCAGGGTCGTTTATGTGGCAGCTTTGTGAGCAGGCTATGTGTGCCCTGGCTGCGTCACACACACCAGGGCCTCTGACGGGCTTATTACTCCCCTGACTCGGAGCTGGAGGCCGGAAAGCCATTCAGTGACTGTAACCAAAGAAAACAGCAACTATAGAATTTCAGCCCAGGGACTGGGTGACCTGAAGTCATGTCCAAAGGCAGAGAGGGCATCTCAGCCCCAGCCGCTGGTGTGCAAGGACAGGGACCAGGTCTCAGCCCCAGCCGCTGGTGTGCAAGGACAGGGACGGGGTCTCAGCCCCAGCCCAGACGCTGGTGTGCAAGGACAGGGACCAGGTCTCAGCCCCAGCCGCTGGTGTGCAAGGACAGGAACAGGGTCTCAGCCCCAGCCGCTGGTGTGCAAGGACAGGGACAGGGTCTCAGCCCCAGCCGCTGGTGTGCAAGGACAGGGACCAGGTCTCAGCCCCAGCCGCTGGTGTGCAAGGACAGGGACGGGGTCTCAGCCCCAGCCCAGCCGCTGGTGTGCAAGGACAGGGACAGGGTCTCAGCCCCAGCCGCTGGTGTGCAAGGACAGGGACCAGGTCTCAGCCCCAGCCGCTGGTGTGCAAGGACAGGGACGGGGTCTCAGCCCCAGCCGCTGGTGTGCAAGGACAGGGACGGGGTCTCAGCCCCAGCCCAGCCGCTGGTGTGCAAGGACAGGGACCAGGTCTCAGCCCCAGCCGCTGGTGTGCAAGGACAGGAACAGGGTCTCAGCCCCAGCCGCTGGTGTGCAAGGACAGGGACAGGGTCTCAGCCCCAGCCGCTGGTGTGCAAGGACAGGGACCGGGTCTCAGCCCCAGCCGCTGGTGTGCAAGGACAGGGACGGGGTCTCAGCCCCAGCCGCTGGTGTGCAAGGACAGGAACGGGGTCTCAGCCCCAGCCACTGGTGTGCAAGGACAGGGACCGGGTCTCAGCCCCAGCCGCTGGTGTGCAAGGACAGGGACGGGGTCTCAGCCCCAGCCGCTGGTGTGCAAGGACAGGGACGGGGTCTCAGCCCCAGCCGCTGGTGTGCAAGGACAGGGACGGGGTCTCAGCCCCAGCCGCTGGTGTGCAAGGACAGGGACGGGGTCTCAGCCCCAGCCGCTGGTGTGCAAGGACAGGGACCGGGTCTCAGCCCCAGCCGCTGGTGTGCAAGGACAGGGACGGGGTCTCAGCCCCAGCCCAGCCGCTGGTGTGCAAGGACAGGGATGGGGTCTCAGCCCCAGCCGCTGGTGTGCAAGGACAGGGACGGGGTCTCAGCCCCAGCCGCTGGTGTGCAAGGACAGGGACCGGGTCTCAGCCCCAGCCGCTGGTGTGCAAGGACAGGGACGGGGTCTCAGCCCCAGCCGCTGGTGTGCAAGGACAGGGACGGGGTCTCAGCCCCAGCCCAGACGCTGGTGTGCAAGGACAGGGACCAGGTCTCAGCCCCAGCCGCTGGTGTGCAAGGACAGGAACAGGGTCTCAGCCCCAGCCGCTGGTGTGCAAGGACAGGGACAGGGTCTCAGCCCCAGCCGCTGGTGTGCAAGGACAGGGACCGGGTCTCAGCCCCAGCCGCTGGTGTGCAAGGACAGGGACCGGGTCTCAGCCCCAGCCGCTGGTGTGCAAGGACAGGGACAGGGTCTCAGCCGCAGCCGCTGGTGTGCAAGGACAGGGACCGGGTCTCAGCCCCAGCCGCTGGTGTGCAAGGACAGGGACCGGGTCTCAGCCCCAGCCGCTGGTGTGCAAGGACAGGGACGAGGTCTCAGCCCCAGCCACTGGTGTGCAAGGACAGAAACAGGGTCTCAGCCCCAGCCGCTGGTGTGCAAGGACAGGGACCGGGTCTCAGCCCCAGCCGCTGGTGTGCAAGGACAGGGACGGGGTCTCAGCCCCAGCCCAGCCGCTGGTGTGCAAGGACAGGGATGGGGTCTCAGCCCCAGCCGCTGGTGTGCAAGGACAGGGATGGGGTCTCAGCCCCAGCCACTGGTGTGCAAGGACAGGGACGGGGTCTCAGCCCCAGCCACTGGTGTGCAAGCTAGTGCCACATAAAGAAAATATAATGTTTACTTTGAAAATACATGGGTGACACCAAAGGAATGCTGCATCGTGGGAACAGTGACCACCGAGCACCGCCTTAGCATAAACTGGTCTAGACCTAGAATTTGACTCAGAAAGAAATGATTTGTATAGATCACCTAGCCGGGTTGGGAGGAATGGGACAAGGATGAGGGAGATGACACTGATGGATAGCACTGTATTATAAACTGATTTGTACAACTACTTGCAGGTAATAAAAAACTTTTTTCAAAAAGATAATCTAGTTATAAGAATAGCTTAATATTAGCCGGGCACCAGTGGCTCACGCCTGTAATCCTAGCTATTCAGGAGGCTGAGATCTGAGGGTCGTGGTTGGAAGCCAGACAGGGCAGGAAAGTCCGTGAGATTCTTATCTCCAGTAAACTACTCAGAAGAAGCCAGAAGTGGGTCTGTGGCTCAAGTGGTAGAGCACCCGCCTTGAGCAAAACGCTCAGGGACAGCATTCAACCCCAGGCTTCAAGCCCCAGGACCGCAAACAACAACAACAACAACACTTAATGACAAACCATCCTCCTAACACACTGAATTGCATGATTCTTTTTTCTAACTGGCACATGAAAACTACTTGGTGCTGGGTACCAGGTGGCCTGTGTGTCCACACCCGAGCTGGGTCGTCCTTCAGGAAATGTGAAGTCCGTGAGAAGATGGGCAGCGCGGCTGGTTTGCTGCCCCTGCTCCATGGCTGGGAACAGGGACAGGCAGGACATAAGGAGGCCAACAGGATAAGCTCGACAAGCCTGTCCATCCTACTTCCTAAGAAATGTCCGCTAACACTCACTCAACTGAACTCGCCGCTTTCATGGAGAGCGTGGAGCACAGTGCTCTATGGGCGTGAGTGACTCCGTTAGGCACCAAAGACACAGAGCAGGGGAGTCGGGCACGCACTCTGCTTGCCCAGCCCCTTATCTTGCATGGGACTCTTCAGGAGCTGCTTGACGGGAGCTTTCCCTGAAACAAGGCCCGGCAGGGCCACGCTGGCTCCCGTGGTTCCCGGAGCAGGACCGGGATCCCTTGCCTGCCCGTCTCCAAGGGCTCTCAGGCTCTACCAAGACTCTTTCTTACCTATCATCTAATTGTACCTCCATCGCCCTTATCACTTTCTAGAATCTCCTTCCATTCAGGACTGTCCCCTACAGGAACCAGGGGAAACAGTCCACCGTTGTTTACAGCCACCCACCGCAGAGCCTGGCAGGTCCTCCGGAGGCCCCTTCTTAGATGACAGGGTGCAGAGCCAGAGCCAGCCCTTCCTTTCTAGACTGCGCTAACATCCAGGTGAAATCACTCCTCTTTATTCGCTGTTTAGACCAAACCAAACAACAAAAAAGTAAGAGAACGAGCTGAACACACTTTTAAAATCAAAGACTATTTCTGTCTAACTGGGTCTTCTTATCTGCTGATTTCTGGAGTTAGGTTGCACTGTCCAGGCTTTGCGAGCTGGATTAATAATTCACTCTCACGTGCTACTGTTAGAACGTCAAGAAGTAGAAGCCAGTCAGGATACAGCACAAAGCACATGGACACCGTTGGTTGACTGTGAACATCGGTGTGCACGTCACTCATCTCTGGCGTCATAGAGAAACTGAATCCCAATGTGTTTATTAGCCAGAGAGAGGAGAAACGGCCGGAGGGCCTCACAGGAAGAGAGGACGTTTCCCCTTCCCCCAAGGCAAGCTAAGCCACACCGATACTGTGGCTTTCCCCTCACAGAAGTAGTTCTCTAATGCCCTGGGAGGATTTCTCTGAGCACCTGGATGGAAGCCACCGAAATCCCCATCCATTTGGACCCCTTCCTAGCTGTGTGGGGAGCAGAAACACCATGGTCTACCAGGTAACGGGAGCAGCAAAGCGCTCTCCCAACTTCATCTGCTCAAGGGTTTTCCCGGAAGCTCTTTCACATTGCAAAGTGAGTCAGCCCATCCCAAATGGATTTGACCATGACAGAAAGCAAATTACTGAGACTGGAATGAGGAACAGAACATCAAAACATTTTCTCTGATAATTATTGTTTTCCAGTAGGCACAGGAAGACGCAGTGTGCCACTGCAATTCTAATCTTTTAAATGTGCTAGAACCCAAGTAAATGTAGAAGTAGCTCATGAGGAGAAAGTCTTATAAGAAATGGCATTTTGACAGAAGAGGAAAGGGAAAAAAATCCCCGTGTTTTGCTTCAGGGAAAATGATCTGTTTGTGGTCAGCAAAGCAGTGATGAAACATGACATTCTTAGACTACACAGTCCCTGAATTTCACTTAGAAAATGACATCCATGAAGTTGTTTATCAAAGACCAGCTGATGTAAGCGCATCAACAAACTGAGGCAATGTCACACCTAATTTCTTCAGGAAAAAAAAAATCTAATTGAATATATATATATATTTCTTTTTACAGTCAATGACTTAATATTTTAGTACAGACTCTAGAACAACTTTTAAAGCCTGGAAAAATTAACTAATACATGAGGCTCTGCAAATGCTGAATTCTGAACAACGTTCTGAGGATGCACTTTTTATTTTCTGCCCAACTCTAGGTTCTCTTCACACCATCAAGAGACGGATCCCAAGCGCCGCGCCCATCATCCTAGGGACCCAGGAGGCTGAGATCTGAGGATCAAAGCCAGCCCTGCAGGAAAGTCCGTGAGATTCTTATCTCCAATAAACTACTCAGAAAAAGCCGGAAGTGGCGCTGTGGCTCAAGTGGTAGAATGCTAGCTAGCCTTGAGCACAAAGAGGCTCAGGGACGGCGTCCCGACCCTGAGTTCAAGCCCCAGGCCCCCGGGGGTTGGGCTGGGGGTGGGGGGCGGGGTGGGGTGATGGACTCCATTCCTTTGGTAAATATTTACTAAGAACCCACTATTTAGGAGGCACTTGGCCAGGCGGTAGGAGAGGGAGACACATCTCTGCCCTCACAAAGCTCACAGGCTAATAGAAGAGACAGACAGCAAATGTGCTTAGGCACACCAGGAGTTTATTAAACAACCACCCTCAGCATTCGCAACTCAGGAGAAACTGTTTTCCTTGCAGTACTGTGGTTTAAACTTCAGGGTCTACCTTGGTAGGAAGGCACTCTACCACTTAAGCCACGCCCCCAGCCCTAGGACAAACTTTTAATTGAGAAATAACTGACCATGTCATAGTTCTAGCTTGTGCTTCCTGTGGTGATTCAGCTGAGATGCCGGAGGCTGCTAAGAAAACCCACAGCCAGGCTCTAACTCTCATTTATGTGCAAGGGTCTGCTGACCACTTTTCAAAGTCAAACCTGGCTATTTTGATGTTTGCACCCCGACCACTTTTAATCACATATACACTAATCTGCTAAATAAGACATTGAAAAAAACGGTTGCTTTACAAGACTGTTGGTGTCCTATACTACAAAGTTGAACTAATTCCCTAAAGACTTGGAATTTTACGCAGATATCTTTATTTTTTCATCCTTTAAATTCAATTTTACACATTTTACATGGTGACAATGAAATTCTGAGTATCTCCTCTGACTTCTTTTTGATTTTTCACAGAATTTCTTGTCCCGGAGCTGGGAATGTGGCCTAGTTGTAAAGTGCTTGCCTAGCATGCATGAAGCCCTGGGTTCGATTCCTCAGCACCATATATACAGACAGAAAAAGCCGGAAGTGGTGCTGTGGCTCAAGTGGTAGAGTGCCAGCCTTGAACAAAAGGAAGCCAGAGACAGTGCCCAGGCCCTGAGTTCAAGCTCCAGGACTGGCAAAAAAAAAAAAAAAATTCTTGTCCCCCACAGCCCTGCTGGGTACCACTGGCCCTGCTTTACAGACAGCAAAACCAAGGACCATGAAGCAAAGACCTTTCCCCAGCACTGCACAGCTAGTCAGTGTAAATCCAGAAATGGAACTTCAGGTTACTCCGGGCCCTTCCGCTGGGCACACCTCCAGGGAGGGCCATGGGCAATACAGGTGCTAACTATGCAACTTTATAGTAATGTTCTGATGATGCACCTAACGCTTTTGAGCCACCTGGATACGACACCGCACAGGGTGCCACCGGTAAAGCGCCACTGGCCGGGACAGTGACGCGGAAAGGGGCTCTGGGGCAGCCTGGCGAGCCGGGAGGGCTGGGACCCCACTCTGGGAGGCGTCGGTCCCCTGGCGCGGGGGCACAGCAGCGTCACCGCGCCACCGCGCGCAGGTCCCCCGCCCTGGGCCGCGGGCCGGCTTCCACGGCGGACTCAGCCCTCTAAAGCACACCGCACGCTGGGGAGCAGGAGCGTGACCTACCTGCCGGCCGAGACGGAAGGCCACGGGCCGAACCGCTCGGCCCTAACCGAGAAGCTCAAAGACAGACGCCGGCCGGCCCGCGGCCAGACAGGGAGCTACCCCGCGCCTGGCAGAGGAGCGCCCGCCGAGGCGCCCGGCCCCGCGGCGGGGAGGGTGCGCGGGCCGAGGGCCGGGGGCCCCGGGACCCAGGACGCCGCACACACGGAGCCCCGTGGGTCCCCAGCGCGGGGGCGCCGGGCACCGGTGGCTTAGTCCCGGGGCTCAGGACGGGGGACGCCTGACCTTGAGCGCGCGCGGTCGCTTACCTCGGATCGGAAGTGGTGCGACCTCAGGACGGCATCTGTGGGAGAGAGGGGAGGCCTCAGCGCCCGCGGGGCCGGGGCCGCGCTCCCGACGCCCTCCCTCCGGGCCCCAGGGGCGGGGACGCGCGGGCGGCCCGGCGGTCGGGGCACCTGGAGCGGGGGCGCACCCTCCCCCCCCCCCCCGCGAGGTACTAGCGAGAAGTTCCCGGGAAAGTTCAGGGGGAGCCGAGCGAGGGGCGGGCGGGGCGCGCGGGACCGGAGAGGACGGGCGGACGGGGGGATGGAGGGGTGGAAGGCGGGAGGGGGGAATGGAGCGATGGAGAGGCGCCCGCCCGCCCGCGCCCGCCGCCCGGCGAGCCCACCGGGGAGGCCCGCGGCGAGGGCGCGGAGGAGCCGGCGCGCGGCGGAGCGCGCCCCCCGCGGCCCGGCCTCCCCGGGCCCCCCGGTGGGCTGGCCGGGCTCACCCACCTCGGCTGCGAGCGCGGCCCGAGAGGACCGATCTCATCGGGTGCCTCCCCTTCTGCAGCCGGCGGTGCCAGCAGCAGAAGAAGACGATGGTGGCGACGGTGCCCAGCAGCAGCAGCAGCAGGAAGAGCGCGCACTGGACGCTGTAGGGGCGCAGCAGGACCAGGAAAGCCGCGGCGATCATGGTGCGGGCGGCGCGCGGCGCGCGGCGCGGCTCCCCGGGCCCCGCGGGCTCCGCGCGTCAGGCCCCGCGCCCGGCCCGATGGCTGCGCGCCCCGCGCCGGCCCCGCGGCGAGGCGAGGCGAGGCGGCGCGAGCGGCGAGGCGCGCGGGCCGTGACTCAGCACGCGGCGGCGGCGGGAGCCGCTCCCCCTCCGCGCGCCTTCCCCGCCCTCCGTCCTCCCCTCTTCCGTCCGCCCTCCTCCCCCGGCCTCCCCCGGCGCGGTCCCTCCCCGCCGCCGTCGCCCCGCGTCCCCCGCCCCGGGCGCCCCCGCGCGCGTCCGTGCGCAGCCCCGGCGGGGACGCGGCGAGCGGGTCGGAGCGGCGCCCGGGGCCCCGTCCGGCGGCCGCCGGCGGCGGAGCATCCCCGCGGCCGGGCGCACGTGGGTCGGGGCGGGGCGGGCGCCGGGCCGCACCGCGGGGCGGGGGCGGGGCGGGCGGGGGGCGGCGGTGACATCACGCCGGGCTGCGGCAGCGCGGGCGCGCGGACATGGCTGCGGCGGCGGCGGCGGCGGCGGTGGTCGCGGGCTGCGCCCCGGCCTGAGCGCCCACCTGCGCCGCCCGCCCGCCCGCCCGCCCGTCCGGCGCCGCGGGCTCCGGGGACGCCCGGGGCCGCCCCCTCCGGGACCTCCTGGGCCGAGGGGCCGGGAAGGCGGCGTCCGGGGGCGCCGAGGAGCGGGGAGGGGGCGCTACCCGACCTCCCGCCCCCCTGCGCCCCGCGAGCCTGGGGCTTGGAGGATGCAGCCCGGTGAGCTACTCGGGGTGGGGGCGCCCCGGGAGGCCTGGCCTGGGAATCGGGGCGCGCGGGGGTCGGGGCCCGGCCCTCCCCCAGCCCCCCTCCCCCGCCAGGCGCGCATTCGCGAGGCGCGGCGAGGCCGGTCGTGCACCCACCCGTCCCCCCTCAAGCCCGGACCCTCCTCGGGCGGCGGGAGGGGAGGCGGCGTCGACCGGGGACCTGGCGGGGGAAAGGCAGGCGGCGTCGACTTGCTAGTATTGGGGAGGGAAGGTGGGGGGGGGCCCCGGCGGGCCCGCCCTCCCCTCGCGGAGCGGGGGCCCGGGCCGCCCCTGGCGGGGTCGCCGGCGGGAGGCAGGCGCGAGGCCGTGGCGCGCGCCGCGCTCTGCGCACGGACCGCGCGGGCACCTGGCGGGACGCGCCGCTGCGGCAGCGGGTCTGCGGCGGCCTGCGGCACCGCGCGGCCCGGGGTCAGCGCCGGCTCCGCGCGTCCGCGGGGAGCAGCGGCGCGGGAGGGGACCCGGCTTCGTGTCCCAAGCTGGTACCGTGGGCGAGGGCCGCGGCCCGGGCCGGCACCTGCGCTTGCGCGTGGCGACTGGAGAAGGCTGCGCGGGGTGACACGGGGTGGGCCCGCTCGGGAGCAGGGGCGCTGCCTCCGGCCGGCTCGGCCCCCAGACCACAGCAGCCGGTTTCCCAAAACCAAGTTCCCATCCGCTGGCTCGCGGCAGGCGCGTCGCTGCCGCAGCTCCGGGCCGCGGGCGGACGGGAGACCCGCGGGCGGACGGGAGACCCGCGGGCGGACGGGAGACCCGCGGGCGGACGGGAGACCCGCGGGCGGACGGGACCCGCGGGCGGAGGTTCGCGCCGGGCCAGAATCTCGAAGCCAGATCGCAGGCTACCCTGCACACCGGGACGGCTTCTGCGGTTCCTGGCGCCCAGGGCACGTGGCTCACGAGCCCTCCCAGGCAGCCGGCCCCTTGCAGGTCAGAAAGAAATCGCACTGCCACCATTATGCAGAGAACGCCCAGGAGGAATTCCCCACCGCGGCCACTCACCTGTGCCCTGGTAGAATGACTTAAAACCACAAAACTGAGTTAATCTTTTGCAAACACTGGGTAGAAATAGCTAACAAGCCTTTATGAAGGGCGCCTCGTCTACTGAAATGTCAAAGTGAGCTGAGATGGCTTCAACATTCTTGAGCAGAGCCAGGTCCAAGACTACCAATAGAGCAGACTAAGCATTCTGCCCCAAACTTTACACCTTCACTAGGAAAAGAGGAACCAAGTAGCTGTGATGGTTCTCTCAGCTGTTACTATGTAGCGCAGTTGCAATCTGGGGTTTGATACAGCCATTTGTAAGTTTATGAACATGGTTTGTCTCTGGGCAGGAAGACTGCTGTGCAGTAGACGTTCTTTTCAGTCGTAGTTATTTCTGTTCTTTGGCCCAGTCATCCCCAGGACAATAGCAGCAGATCCTTGAAGGAACATGGCATTTGGCTGCATTATTATTTTGATTCCTTGCTACTTTATCTTGCGCCCTTCCAAATAAGAGTGTTATTAATTGCTTTCTTCTGTGTGTTTGTGTGGTATCTAATGCATTGTGGAATTAAATAAATATTAAATGAGGAGGTTAATTTAGCAGAATTCATAATCTTTATCCCTGCTAGGATTTCATTTTAAAAATGAGTAATGGGCCCAGCATCAGAGGCTCAATACTTGTGGTCCTAGCCACTCAGGTGGCTGAGATCTGAGGACTGTGGTTCAAAGCCAGCCCGGGCAGGAAAGTCTGTAAAACTGTTATCTCCAATTCACATTCATGTGTAAGAAGGGAACTTTGTCATCTGCTTTGCTCATTGATGGCAGCAGGCTATGATGATTAATTGTTGTTAACAACTTGATTGGGCCCTAGGAGATTCACAGAGCACACCTCTGACCCAGGCACCAGGGTCTCACGCCAGTCATCCTAGCTACTTGGGAGGCTTGAGATTAGGAGGATCAGAGTTCAAGGCCAGAGTTCAGGCGCACATGTGAGGACTTACCAACCAACAGCTGGGAGTGGGTGGGTGGATTGTCCTGTCGTCCAGCTGCCTGGGAGGCTGAAATCAGGACCATGGAGGTTCCAGGCTACTCTAGGCAGAAAAGTATCCCAACCGAAGAAGCTGGCCACAGTAGTTTGAGTCTGTCATACTGCCTATAACAGGCAGATTCAGCCCAGGCCACCTGCCTAGACCGGCACCTCAGCAGGGAGGGAGTAAGCAGTGCACGACAGCATGGCTCAGCAGTAGAGCACCTACTTAACAAGGGAGAGGTTCTGAGTTCAAACCCCAGGACCACCAAAAAGACTTAAGCATACCTCTGGGTATGTCTGTGTGGGCGTTTCCAGAATTTGCAGGGGGTTACATCCATGCTGAATGGGTGCGAATATTCCACGGACTCTAGGCCCACATGGAATAAGAGGCAGGAAAAGGAAAAAGAGTACAGGCAGGCATTGCTGGCCTCCTTGGTGGGAGCTACCCTGCCCCGCCCTGCTTTCCCCCCGCCCCACCCCGCCGCCCCTCCTTATCACTTCCCTCTGAAACTAAGCCTGGAAAATAAATGCCTCCCCCTGTGAGTTGCTCCCCCAAGTGTCTGTCATAGCAATGCTTGACATGCCGCCCCGCCCACTCCCCCAAGGGAAGGTGAGGAGTGGGCTTTGACCCCACGGCAGACACATCATCTTCCACCCCTGGTTAAGAAGTGGCACAGTTTCTAATCTGTGGGTCAGGAAGAACAAAAGTTACCTCTCTGGACTGTGTAGCAACCAATGGGGAGAACGAGAAGCACTGGAGATGACTCAGAGCTGCGGAGGCTGGAGGCCAGACAGAAGGGGAAGTTCCCTGGGCTCTACGTAGGGCCAGAGGGTGTCCAAGTGGAAATACCCAGCCAGCCCATAGCAATGGCGGCAGAGAGGTCGAACCCGAAGCACTGCGGGAGTATTCTTAAAGTAGACTGTAGCGGAAGTCGAAGAGATGGAGGGGAAGAGTAAGGAGGAACAGGAGCGGGCTCATTGACAGCTCCCTTTGAGGAGCTGGGGAGAGCAGCAGGCAGGGCTGGGCGCCCCAGCGTTGTTCCAGCTCAGGACCTTAGTAGAAGAGATGTCCAAACAGGAGGCCAAGGTGGGTGGCCACTGGTGACCAGGAGGCTTCTGGAAACCTCGGGGCCAGGCTAGAACCAGGCAGTAACCTGTTGCAGAGGGGGATGTGTGAAAATGAGCACCCTGAGCACTGTGGCCGCAGTCTTTGGAGAAACAGGGGATGAGCAGAAAAGTGAGTAAAGCCTGGGAAAGGTCAGTCGCGTCCCTTGAAACAGCCAAGAGCACAAGGCCCTGAGATCAAGCCCTAGTCCCGGCACAAGACAGGACATTATTTTCAGCAAATATACCCTAGGAAAGGACTTGGTGTTCATCTTGCAATAGTAAAAGCATTTCAGATAATTTGATGGCACCATTATTGAGGAAAATATTTCAGCTGGCACCATTCCTGATTGTTCTTCTAGCCTTTCCACACTTCAGAGCTGAGATTCATTGCCAGCTGGGTTTCAGGGTACCCAGGTGCCCATTGTACCTTGAGAATTCCTTCCTATGCACACGTTAGGGTGTTCGAGAAAGTCACCCCAGTGTTGGGACTTAGGAGCGTCAGTATAATTAAATTCATCTACTCTACAGTGCTTTGCAGACAGTGTAGGGGAGGTAATTATTTATTATTCACACCAAACAGAATTCATTTATATAGTTTCCACATGGAGTGCGGTATTAGTCATGCAGCAAAATACTGAGTCACTTGGGCAGAAAAAAATACTCATAGCTGCGTGAACCACCAGTGGAAACTTTGAGAGCTGTTCATAAATCAAATTATAAAGCTCTTACAGTGATAAATCACTGAGAAGCATTGTTCATTATTATTCAGATGGTGTAAAATACTTTTGCTATTTACAAAGCACATTGGAAATCTGGAAGTATTGCCTTCTAGATCCAAGATGATGGTTGCCCTGTAAATTACAAGGATTTCTACTTTTACAAATGAAAAAGAGAAAGTAAGGTAGGAAATTCATAGTTGTATAATAAATGTGAGATGAATAAAATCTTGGCAAATAGTTTTGAATACAATTTCAGATTGCCTTGATAATAGAACTACAGTAATGCTGACCTGCTAAATCTCTCCCACTAGTTTTTTGTCATGTAGGACTGGGGTATTAAGTATCTTATTTCCTGTATCAAATATTTGTATGTAAGCACATCAGTGTGCCTATAGCGTGAAAGAATGTCACTATGTGAGCAGAGGGCATGTGCCAAGCAGGACAGAAAACTGCAATGAGTAACTGATGTTTACTAAAACGGTCTCAGCAACACACAGTCCTTGGGTTCTTGAAATTACCCCAGTGTAAAAAAGGCAGAGGAAGGTATACATCTGAAAATGCTAAAGTCCCCAAACACTGTACAAGACAAGGAAACTAACACCAAGCATGCTAAATTGAAGTCAGTTTTATATTTCAAAGAAGAAAGCCGAAGACCTTTTACTGTAGACTTTCTTGACCAGGGTTTGTAGATAAGTTTCTAGAACTTGAATTTAAATGTGAAAACGTGAGACTGTCTGAGACACACAGAGCTCTCTTTTGGCGCTCAGCTATTGAGGATCATCAAACCATACAAATCCACACAGGAAGTAAACCACTGGACTATAGCACCAAACCTTGCTTTCCTGACACCAACGTTGGCCCTAGCTGGCTGCCCTGGAGTCTTCGAGAAGTGTCTCAAGCACCGTTAGTCCAGGATGAGCAAAGAAAACTTTGTATTATGACCCATAAAAGCTCAAGGAAGTCTCCAAAATGCAAGTTGTGCTGCCCTCCCCCCGCCTTTAGACCAAGGGGGAAGGGGGTCTGAGTTTTATTTCCTGTCTTCCTGTAACGTCATGCGTACTGGAGAGACACAGGTGAACTCCCTGAGGCCATGCTCATTGGGTGTCAGCGCTAAGTCTAGGACGACTTGGGACCAGACTTTGATCATTGGAAGGAGGATCGATTTGATTTCCAAGCTGCCTTCAGAAAATGAAGTATTTTACTTTCTATTGAGGCATGTGAATAGATAAGGCCTTTCAGAGGCCCACAGCCCTGGCCCTGAACTCCATCGTTAAGTCCAGAGTGCAAAGACTGCCAAAGTCCTAAGGCCTGAAGGAAAGGGACTCTACCAGAAGCTGCTCATTATGAGACATTCCCAACTGTGGCCACAGCTTCTTAAGTCCCTCCACACACTGCACATCAATGGGGCAGTCCAGCCTTCCGCAGCCTGGCCCTCAGCAGCCTGATGTGGAGTCTTCAGGCCTGGTGACAGGGCTGTCCGTCCCAGGACCGTTCTGTGGAAGGCAGACCATCCATTCCCACTGCTCAGTTCCTTAGTGACATCCCTCCCACAAGTTAGATGGAAAGGAGGAGGGGCCTGCTCAGCATCTGTGACAGGGTTCCTGGAAGGCTCTGCCCTCTCGAGCCCGTAAGGCTTCGGTCTTCCTGCCTCTCTCCCTCAGGCCCTCCTTCCTCAGGATGCTATAGCAAGGAGGCCCTCGCCACCTGCTGACGCCCTGACGGTTCCAGAGATGGGATCCAGCCAATCTCTGTGCGTTGTGGACAGCCTGGCCTGTCGTGCTGTTGTAGCAGCACAGGGCGGACTGCATCAGGTGGCCGGAACACCAGGTCTGCGAGTCCCCTCGTGGTGACACATCCTGCTTATTTCCTCACACCAGTCGGTAGGTCTCGTTCACTCCAGCCCTCTCGGTCTGGCTAGTCGTTTCCTCGTGGCCCGCTGGGCTGTGAAGGGCTGGCTTCACGCTTCCACACAGGTTCATCCTCTGAGTCATCACGCGTCCCCGGGTGTCAGTCAGCTCCTGGCAGGTGCAGAAGGAGGACACTCATCTTCGCACAACTTAATCCCCCAGCCATTTCCTGTGACATGAGAGGTGGCCATAACGCGGCCGCTCGTGTGCCAGGCTCCCCGCAGCCTGAGACGCAGTGAGTCAGCCCTGGCACGCTGGCGCACCTGCATGGAGGGTGAACAGAGCACTCGAGGTCAGCAACTAAGCAAAGAGGGGAAGGTCAGCCGGTGCAACCAGCCCTCCTCACCCAAGAGGCACGGGCCGCGTGCGCTTGCCGAGCTTTCTGATGAACTTCCTCATTAAACGTGTGACCCAGACTGGCATCCATCCGCCATCTTCCTGTCTCTACCTCTCAGAAGCTAGGATTGTAGGTGTATAGCAATCCATGCAGGGTTTCTTTAAATAAATGACATATGTGTGGGATGTACAGAAATCACGTGATAAAAATCTGTAACATAGCTGATCGTTTTAAGTGGGTTCTTTTTGTTGTTGTTTGTTCGAGGTGGTTTGAAGTAAATTATCTGCCATCTGAAAGTCAGCATATTAATTATGTTTAGGCCTAAAGGTTTAAGAGAATGACAGTACAGAATTAATGGAGACATTGGTAAATGGTGACTGGTCATTTCGTTAGTGTCTGGCATTAACGCAAGATATGATGGGATAGATATTTCAAGGACAAACTAGCTTGCCTTTGCATGATATCATTGATTGGATAAATTAATATTTGAGAGACAAATCGGTCCAGATTTTTATGCATAAGCATTGATTCTGGGATTTAAACGATTATATTTTGTGCATTTAAAAAATTGGCCCAAGAGTAGAATACATTTACTTAAAGCAAAAATAGCTTAGTGAGATCATGGCACTCCCGGGAGGGTGTGACATCATTGGGCCCTGTCCCTGAAGCCTGGTGACGTCATCACACTCCCAAGTTTCACCGGCAATAGAACGTTCTCCACTAATATTTTTTTCTTAAACCAGAGAAGTGGGGGTGTTTTATACGATGTGTGCTAACCCTAAATGAGAAGCGTTCCTGAGCCTGCCCTTCAAGTCCCCTGAACCTCGTCTCTTCCGTCCACGGAGGGGAAGGCGGGAGGCCTGCGGAGGGGAGGTACAGCAGAACGGCACGGGGTTCGGGGTACAGCCACGCCGGGGTCCTGGGAGACTCGGCCTGGGAACTGTAAAGGAGGTGCTTCAGACCCAGCTTGCCCGCGTGAATGGATGGGCCCAGAGCCGCGCGGGGCACCGATCACACGCCTCGCCCCCACGGCGCCAGGGCACCGATCACACCCCTCGCCCCCACGGCGCCAGGGCACCGATCACACCCCTCACCTGCCTGATACGCAGAGCACTGATCACACCCCTTGATCACACCCCTCGCCCGCACGGCACGGAGGGCACCACCGATCACACCCCTCGTTCACATGGTGTGAAGGGCACCACCAATCACACCTCACCCACAAGGTGCGCAGGGCACCGATCACACCCCTGGCCCACACAGTGCGCAGGGCACCGATCACACCCCTGGCCCGCTGGGCGCGCAGGGCACCGATCACACCCCTGGCCCGCTGGGCGTGCAGCGCACCGATCACACCCCTGGCCCACACAGTGCGCAGGGCACCGATCACACCCCTGGCCCACACAGTGCGCAGGGCGCCGATCACACCCCCGGTCCCCTCCGTGTCCCTGCGGAAGCAGCGCCCCGCGTCCGTGCACTGCACTCGCCTCTGGGAGCTCGGGCAGGGCGGCGCTGCTCCCTCCCGGGTCACGGGGACCGGGCAGGTTCGGGTCCGGCGGCTCCTGCAGGGCAGCCCGGGCCGCGCCCTCGCTGCCCCCCGGCCCCGTGGTGGGGTTCGGGGTGTCCGTGGCTCTCTGTGGGCTGCGGGCGCGGTTGGAGCTCTCCAGCGTCCGGCAGGAGCCACGACCCTCTCGATTTCTCCTCGTCTGGTAGGCGCGCGGTCCCCAAGGCCTCGCCTCCCTCTCCCCTGCCCCAGGGCCGGACCACGGCTTGCGCGCCTCGGATGGCTGCCGTGGACCGGCGTCGCCCTGCTGCCTCTGTGCCGGGGGTCTTCCCCTCGTGGGATCTGTGCAGGGGGGTCTTCCCCTCGTGGGATCCGTGCGGGGGGGTCTTCCCCTCGTGGGATCCATGCGGGGGGTCTTCCTCTCGTGGGATCCGTGCCGGGGGTCTTCCTCTCGTGGGATCCGTGCGGGGGGGTCTTCCCCTCGTGGGATCCGTGCGGGGGGTCTTCCCCTCGTGGGATCCGTGCCGAGGGATCTTCCCCTCGTGGGATCCGTGCGGGGGGGGGGTCTTCCTCTCTTGGGATCCGTGCCGGGGGTCTTCCCCTCGTGGGATCCGTGTGGGGGGGGTCTTCCCCTCGTGGGATCCGTGCGGGGGGGGGTCTTCCCCTCGTGGGATCCGTGCGGGGGGGTCTTCCCCTCGTGGGATCCGTGCGGGGGGGTCTTCCCCTCGTGGGATCCATGCGGGGGGTCTTCCTCTCGTGGGATCCGTGCCGGGGGTCTTCCTCTCGTGGGATCCGTGCGGGGGGGTCTTCCCCTCGTGGGATCCGTGCGGGGGGGGGTCTTCCCCTCGTGGGATCCGTGCGGGGGGGTCTTCCCCTCGTGGGATCCGTGCGGGGGGGTCTTCCCCTCGTGGGATCCATGCGGGGGGTCTTCCTCTCGTGGGATCCGTGCCGGGGGTCTTCCTCTCGTGGGATCCGTGCGGGGGGGTCTTCCCCTCGTGAGATCCGTGCGGGGGGTCTTCCCCTCGTGGGATCCGTGCCGAGGGATCTTCCCCTCGTGGGATCCGTGCGGGGGGGGGTCTTCCTCTCTTGGGATCCGTGCCGGGGGTCTTCCCCTCGTGGGATCCGTGTGGGGGGGGTCTTCCCCTCGTGGGATCCGTGCGGGGGGGGGTCTTCCCCTCGTGGGATCCGTGCAGGGGGTTCTTCCCCTCGTGGGATCCGTGCGGGGGGGGTCTTCCCCTCATGGGATCCGTGCTGGGGATCTTCCTCTCGTGGGATCTGTGCAGGGGGGTCTTCCCCTCGTGGGATCCGTGCGGGGGGGGGTCTTCCCCTCGTGGGATCCGTGCGGGGGGGGTCTTCCCCTCGTGGGATCCGTGTGGGGGTCTTCCCCTCGTGGGATCCGTGCTGGGGATCTTCCTCTCGTGGGATCTGTGCAGGGGGGTCTTCCCCTCGTGGGATCCGAGCCGGGGGTTCTTCCCCTTGTGGGATCTGTGCTGGGTATCTTCCTCTCGTGGGATCCGTGCGGGGGGGTCTTCCCCTCGTGGGATCCGTGTGGGGGTCTTCCCCTCGTGGGATCCGTGCAGGGGGTTCTTCCCCTCGTGGGATCCGTGCAGGGGGGGTCTTCCCCTCGTGGGATCCGTGCCAGGGGTCTTCCCCTCGTGGGATCCGTGCGGGGGGGGGGTCTTCCCCTCGTGGGATCTGTGCTGGGTATCTTCCTCTCGTGGGATCCGCGCGGGGGGGTCTTCCCCTCGTGGGATCCGTGCGGGGGGGGGTCTTCCCCTCGTGGGATCTGTGCTGGGTATCTTCCTCTCGTGGGATCCACGCGGGGGGTCTTCCCCTCTTGGGATCCGTGCGGGGGGGGGGGTCTTCCCCTCGTGGGATCCGTGCAGGGGGTTCTTCCCCTCGTGGGATCCGTGCCAGGGGTCTTCCCCTCGTGGGATCGGTGCGGGGGGGGTCTTCCCCTCGTGGGATCTGTGCGGGGGGGGGTCTTCCCCTCGTGGGATCTGTGCGGGGGGTCTTCCCCTCGTGGGATCTGTGCAGGGGGGTCTTCCCCTCGTGGGATCGGTGCCGGGGGTCTTCCCCTCGTGGGAGAGCTCTTGTGTCTCTGCAGGAGCCAACTGCGGAAGTCCAGAGCAATTCAGGACTGAGTGCCATTGGCCTCTCCTGGGTTTTAAAAAGTAATATTTATGACAGAGAAGTTGAAAGAAGAGGAGACACTTGAATTGTATTTTGATATTCATTCGTGTTGGTGACTCTTGTTTCTTACAATTTCAGACCTGCCTTTTGGATTCGCGCATCAGCTGTGTGATTAATTCATGAAAGGTAAACATAAATGCACTTAAAAACTGTGTTTTCAGCCACACTTGCCTTCATTTGTCACAAAACTACCAGTCTTGTTTCATTTCCTAAGACGTTACATTTTTATAATTTTATTATTGCTTAAGGCACTTTTTCAATTAGGGGTTATCACCCATGACTAGATTGTAAAGGAAATTTAATGTGCTATGATCAGCATTTCTTTAAATAAAATGGAGTAGCTGGAACAGAAAAAGGGAGGGCAAAATGCATGCACTGCAGACAAAGGCAAAGGCATCTCATGAAATTCAGTTTTGCCCGGCTGGGCCGTAGCTCAGTGGCAAAGCCCTTGCCTAGCCAAGGGCAGCGTCCTGCGTTCGATCCCCAGTACCAAAAAAGAAAAGACAAAAAATAATTAGGTTTGCCGTGTGCACATTCTGAGCGCACGTGGATGCAATTTCTGAGTTATTTCGCTCCCTCTCTCTGCCCTTCCACGGGTATTTCTTCTATAAGTTGTGGTAAATAGAAAATGGCTCTGCTGCCTTATATTACTCACGCAGTCCTGAATCACAGCGTTCCAGTGCCGTGCTTCATTCATCGACCTAATAAGCAAGGCTAGCAGGCTCTCGGAGGGTTCACCTGGTAGCAGTGCCATGGGAACATGAGTGCCATACTAAACTACCCACGCGCTGGAGGAGGGGAAGTTTTTGAAAGATGACATGGGAACCCCGAAGGTAACTTGAAACAAGAATCCTGACTGTACGGCTCAGTAACAAGGGTTGGGTCACTTGGAGGTGAGACGCGGCGACTGAAGATGCCCTTGCGAAGCCGCGGTGACCTTTGTGTAGCGTTGTTGCTCCTGTAAGGACTTGGTGAGGACTGGTTATCCAGCAAGCTTGCCTGAGTCTTCCTTCCTATCCCCCTGGGCTTTCACACTTTTTGATCCATTGACTAGGCTTTGACAAAAGTGATTCCATTGATTTCACTTTTATTCTGATATCTCTCACAAAATTCATCTCTGAAAACTATGTAGGGAGTTAAGGAAGTATCTTTTGTTATTATTGGGGGATAGTGATATGATGAATCATTTTGCTAGATATCAGGAACTAATAGCAGGTTTTTTGTTTTTTGGGTTTGGGGGTCTTGGGTTGTTTTTGTGTGTGTGTGTGTGTGTGTGTGTGTGTGTGTGTGTGTGTTTGCCACTCCTGGGGCTTGAACTCTGGGCCTGGGTGCTGTCCCTGAGCTTCTTTTGCTCAAGACTAGCACTCTACCACTTGAGCCACCACACCACGTTCAGCTTTTTCTGAGTAGTTTATTGGAGACGTTCCTGCTCAAGCTGGCTTTGGACTGTGATTCTCAGATCTCAGGCTCCTGAGTGGCTCGGATTACAGGCATGAGTCACTGGCACCTGGCATACTAGTGTTTAATGTATGACTAGGTATGTAACGTTCCTCCTGAATTTGCTAAAGGTAGGTAATATGAACACTGAGTCACCTATGAGGAGATGTTACAACGGAACGTGGGCCTCATGTCCACTGAAAAGTAGCAGTTCTAAAAGAGCCTGATGTGTCTGTTTCTAGCTCATTATGAATGAATTATGAGTTTGTGAAGAAGCTTGAGAAAATATAACAGGAGAAAAGTTTAATACAATGAGGGATAATACAAGGACTCAGTTCTTGGAAACTATTTTTTGCTTTGGTAAAATACACGTAACAAAAGGTAGCATCTTCACCGTACATAAATACTCTGTGTGGTGATTACGGAACACATTCACACACGCAGCCTTCTCCACCCTTGTCTCCAGGATGCTTCTCAACTCACAGTCCCTTCAACACTCTCTCCCCCTAGCTCCTAGCAATCAGCATTCTGCTTTCTGTCTCTGTGGATTTGATTGCCATGCTGCTGTATTTGCGTTTGGGGAGCTGGCTTCTAACATTTAACATAGGCTTTACCGGATTTACCCGTTCCCCGTAGCGTGCATGGGAATTCCCAGAACGAGGCTTTGCGTGTGTGCCACGTTGCTCATCCATCCAGCTGTCCGTGGACACTGAGGCTTGTCTGCCTTTCAGCCATCACACACAGGGTGATGTGCGCATGGGTTCCCACTTCTCCTGTCTCACAGATACCTCTGACTTTGTCCAAGTCTTGCTGGCAGCCGGCCCAATGCGTAATGCCTCGCTGTGACTTTGGTCTGCAATTTCATAATTACTTTTCATACCACCAGCCATTTGTGTGACTTCTATTTAGAAATACCATTTTTAATCACATGTTTTTGTTAATTTCAGGGAGTTTTATGCATTCTGATGATTAATTCCTTATTAGATACATGCTTTTCAAACATTTCCTTGTATTCTGCAGATGGCCTGTTACTCTGAGGTTAGAACTGAGATTAGAACTCAAGGCCTTATGTATGTAGACAAAGTTCTGAGTGACACTTGGAACCTGCGTTAGCTAAGTCCAGTCTTGTGAAATCGTCAAAGCTTGAGAAAACCACAGTGACACTGTACAAGTCTAGAATATAAATGTGTCACAACTTAAACACTCCCCCGTGCATGAGGTGACCTTCAAACCTAAGAGGGAGACCTCACCTGTTTCTCTGGCCCGCAGGAATGGTAACTGGTTAAGGAGGAGCCCACCCCAGGCCCCTTGTGGCTTCAGTCGCGGACACTGGGAGGAAAGGTAAGGCCTGGGGATGAACGCTGACATCTGTGAGTCTAACGCCACAGAGCTCTGTCCATTCTGGGTGTGAGCTCAAACACTGCCTAGAAAAGGGACCCAAAGACGAGGACAAACAACCAATTGTAGTAAGACCATGCAAATATTGCTTTTATGCTCAGAAAAGAATATAGTGGCTTTACCTCATATAGGGGAAAGAAGCAGAGCTCCTAATGTACTCAGTATAATTTGATCAGAAGTAAAATGTTAACTTCTAGTCAATTGCATGTTTCCTGAAAGTTTCTGGGCTCAGTCCCTTTGATAGTTAAAATGTTATAATTTGTAACTATCTTTTTCCTGGAAAACATTTCATACTCTTAGGAGGGAAGCAGTTAGCAAAAGCTAGGACATTCTGTACCAGACTTTCAGGTGTATTTACTCTCTGCTTTGTCCTGCTTTTTCGTTGAAGGAAAACCGTGAGTTCTGGGCTACATTTGGAGTAGCATTGTCTACATGGGCATTCCTTCCTCCTACGAGTTGAGAAAACGTTTGCTAACTTGTTGAAAAAATGCAGAAGATCTTGCAGACAGATGAAATTACTGATACACAAGCTCTTAGAAAAGGAAAGAGGAAAAGAATAGAGACAACGGACACAGAAAACACAAATAGTGTCACAGATAAAGGACAGGTGGGTCTCTTACGTTGGTCCAGTTCAACAATACTTCCATATTCCCCTCATAATTTACTGGCACTTTCCCCTCTTTGCTGACTCTTTCACTTAGCCCTTTGTTTAACTTAAGGAAAATATAGTTGCATGTTCTAACTGTTGATCGGTTTGAGTTAGAACTTTACTTAACAATTTGCCTGCTTCTGTTTAACGGAGGTTAAACAGAACAATAGGTCGTTGTTCAAATTTTGCTTGACCTTCTTGAAAATTAAAGATCCATAAACTGTCAGAAGTATTTTTCTTCCCCCTAAAAACTGGAAAGATTAAGATATTTCTTCTTTGAGACTCACTGTGTGTGGGCTTTTCTTTTCTCCCTTTCTTTTTGTTGGTTGTGGGGCTTGAACTCAGGGCTCGGGCACTGTCTCTGAGCTTTTCTGCTCAAGGCTAACCCTCTACCACTTTGAGCCACAGCACCACTTCTGGTTTTCTGGAGATGAGAGTCTCATAGATTTTCTTGCCTGGGATGGCTTTGAACCACAGCCCTCAGATCTCAGCCTCCTGATTACAGAAGGATTATGGGATCGCAGGCGTTAGCCACCTCTGTGGGCTTTTTCTTTTCAGATCCCAGCTCATCACAGCCCAGACTCATCTTCCTCCTCCTCCAGGACTTTGGATAGCCAGTCATCATATTGATTCTGTAGTATTTGATTCACATGTCTCTGTAGTGCATGTGCACTTTAAAATGTCCTAATACCTACAGAATTTTACGCTCATATAATCCTACTTAAATCTTTAAATGAACACTCTAGAGTCTTACGCTGTGAAGTATCTTTGGGGGTAGACCGTGAAAAGAAGTCTCCCTCACATTGCTGGGTCCTTTCCAGCCGGCTCACAGCCCGGTGCACCTCCACCACGGGTGACATACTCATTGCGTTCATGAGAAAGCCTTGCGGTCACCATTGCTATCTCCTGATATTCGGATGTAGAAATAATTGTGGGTTGATCAAGCCTTGAAGATTTCACATGACTGGACTCAGCTATTGCAGTGTGTGCTGCACCAGAACGTTCTGCGTCCACATGCAAACTTGTGACCCTGACAGGAAGTAGCTGAAGCACCCCAAAGCTCCCCGTCCAGGCTCAGTGGCTACGCAGGCTGCCTGTCCAAGAATCCCAGCCATGGTGTTGCCACGTGTGTCACCCAGGCATAGCCCGAGTCATGGCTCTGAGTGGAAGAACCCATGACGTTTTCTGTCCAGCATACTTCAGGTTTTAAGTTGTCCTGCATCTGCATGCCAAATTCTGGATTTGCTGTCATGAGTGTTGGGAAGGCTGACCAGGACCCCAAAGAACAGCAGTGGTTTTTGCAGGGCAGAGATTGCGGTGCCGGCACAGGTAAGCGCCACCTGGAGTCCCCGTGGCCGCTCCTCCGGGCCCCTCTGGCCCTGCTGATCTACTTTACTTGGTCTCACTGGACCTCTCAGGTCCCCCATCTTGTCTTCCTCTCAGAAAGGGAGAATCAGGCAGAAGACATGCTTTTGCTTCAGGGTTAAGAACAACTGGGGTCTGTTTCTGCTCTTCTGGGGACTTGGTCACGTGATCACGGTGAACCAGAAAGGAAGCCTTTAGCTCCCAGCTGCCTCCCAGCAGAGAATGGACTGCTTGCTTTCCTGTTTGGGGGGGGGGGGGGGGCGGGTCTTGCCTTTCCTCTGTTTGCTAGGTCTATTCCTACATCGCTTGCTCTAGTCTTGCTACACATAGCTTGCTTATTGTAACAACTTGACTACTGAAACTAGGTTTGAGCTATCACAAACATCTTCTACCAATCTGCTATCGTATCTAGTAACTTTAATTCTTCCCTGCCAGGAACAATTGCAAGCGAATTAGCTTTTTCCTAGGTTCCTTCTTTGGTGAGAACCAACTACAACTTGCCAGAAGAACTAAGACCCTAGAGGCTGCAGTGTGACTTAAGTGGTAGAGCCCTTGCCTAGCAGACCGGAGGCCCTGGCTCCATCCCCAGCCCTCCATCCTCCTTCATCCCCTGGAGGAGCGCCTACCAGCGGGAAGCAGCCTGGCTGGGCCGGGCCGGGCCCTGAGGCGGGCTTCCCGCTGAGCCGGCCTTGCTTTGCAGAGGGATCCCTACTCCGGAAACGCCTTTCTGCCCGGGGAGAGCTCCAGTGAGGATGAAGCGCCTTTGGCAGAGCTATCCAAGGAGGAACTGTGTGCCAAGATCAAATCCCTGAGGGAAAGACTGACCAACACCCGGAAAGAAAACAGCCGGCTGAGGCAGTCTTTGGTCATGCTACAAGGTAAGCGCTGAGAAAACTGGCATTTTGATGAAAATACATGATCAGCCAAAAGGATTGCAAGTCAAGAACAAGAAGGAGGGCTAGGGATATGGCCTAGTGGTAGAGCGCTCGCCTCGTAGACATGAAGCCCTGAGTTCGATTCCTCAGCATCACATATATAGAAAAAGCTGGAAGTGACACCGTGGCTCAAGTGGTATATGACATTTCAAATTTGAACCAAGGTGATATAAACTAATTAAGCAGACAGATCTATAACGATCAATGCGATCAACCTATTAACAGTCTTCCAAAGACAGAAAGCCCAGGACTAGATGGATTTCTTACAAAATATGATTTAAAAAACTAATGCTAGCCTTGAGCAAAAAGAAGCCAGGGACAGTGCTCAGGCCCTGAGTTCAAGCCCCAGGACTGGCAGAGAGAGAGAGAGAGAGAGAGAGAGAGAGAGAGAGAGAGAGAGAGAGAGAGAGAGAGAGAGAGAGAGAAATGAAAAGGAGCTAGGCTGCATTCATTCATGCCTGTAACCTGAGCAACTCTGGAGGTGGGTGTCTGAGGATCGTGGTTCAAAGCCAACATGGGCAGGAAACTCTACGAGACTCTTGTCTCCATTAACCAGAAAAAAAGCCAGAAGTGGAGTTGTGGCACAAGTGTTAGAGCACCAGCCTTGAGGAAAAACAGGCCCACGCCCTGGATTCAAGCCTCAGTACTGGCATGCACACACACACATACACACACACACACACACACACACACTGAATGAATGAATGAATGAATGAATGAATGAATTAAAAGGAAATCCAGAACCTTTGGAAGCTCAAAAATCACACTGTAAGAAACTCATTTGGTTACAAAATTCAAAATACGGAAGCACTCTATTAAAGCATCTAGCTTAGTGCTCAAAAATTTTAGGTTTTCCTACAAAAGTATTAAATATTGTATCCATTTGGTAATGTTCTATGGCTATTTATTGAGCACTTAATATAAGCTACTCCTATGCCGAGCCTTAGGGCGTAAAGGTTACCCAGGCAAAGTAAATAGGTTATGGTCCAATGTGCTTAACCCATTCCTGTCCATGGAGGACATCTCTAGACGAGAACTTGTTGTAACTCGCCAGGGAACGCCCTTGGGTTGGAAGCACTGATGTGAGAAAGTGAGTGGGCTCTGTCAGAGGCATTCCGCGGGGGGCCTGTGCGAAGGCAGAGAGACTGGCCTAAGCAGATCAGAAACAATTGGCGGGGCGCCTCTCAGTAGCTTCCTGTGCTGTGTTTCAGTACTTGTTTTTGAGAAGTCACTTGCCATTTCTAGTTAAGCACTGTGCATTATTTCACTCGGCTGAGTGTTTCGTCATGGAATCCGGTGCCTTTGCGTCTGTGCTGGGGCCCTGTGCTGTGAAACAGATACAGGGGGTCCGCGGGGCCAAGGGAGTGGGGGGCGGGAGGGCCCTGCTGGCTGAGCTGGTAGCAGGCCGTGGCTGAGGAAGTAAATCAGGACAGTCTCACAGTACTGGCCAGTGGAGGAGGAGGATGAGGAGGAGGGGGAGGAGGGGGAGGAGGGGGAGGAGGGGGAGGAGGAGGAGGAGGAAGAGGAGCCAGAAATGGAACTGTGGCTCAAATGGTACAGTGCCAGCCTTAAGCAAAAGAAGCTCAGGGACAGCAGCTAGGCCCTGAGTTCAAACTCCAGAACCAGCACCAAAAAGCAAAGAAAAGAAATGAAATGACAGGCAGAACTTGCTGACAGGTGAGGTTGGATGTTGACAGAGCAATTGGTCATGTTTTTTAAACTATTTAGTAAATGAAACAGTAGTTTAACAATGGCTTAAAGTACAAACAGCCATGTGTGAATGACAAGCCATTACTTTCCTTTTTCACACTGCGTGTGTGCCTGTGCACATGGGCTTGCATGCGTGTGTGCGTGTGTATGTGTGTTTATGTGAGGGGAAGGAATGGGAAGAGCTACACTGTCTTATTACATAGTTCAAAGCCAGCAAACAATTATCTTCATCTGAACAATTCAAGCCATGGTTGTCTGCCATAGGATGATTTAAGTCTGTGAAGGCAAACACCAGGAGAAATGGGTAATCAGAAGTGGAAGTCTCAGAGTGGTGGTTAGGAATAGCGATGATCAGCCTTATTTTATTAAAAGAAAATAGGAAATCCCTGATATGTAATAGTGCCCAAGATCTAGATGTTATGATGAAGATGATGATGACGATGCCAGTCCTGGGGCTTGGACTCAGGGCCCGGGGATATCCCTGAGCCTCTTTCTATTTAAGGCTAGAGCTCTACCATGTGAGCCACGGTGCCACTTTCAGCATTTTCTGTATATGGGGTACTGAGGAATCAAACCCAGGGCTTCATGCAGGCAGGCAAGCTCGCTACCACTAAGCCACATTCCCAGCCCCTGGTAATTATTTTAAATTAGTAATTTTTTTTTTCCAATCCTGGGGCATGAACTCAGGGCCTGGGCACTGTCCTTGAGCTTCTTTTGCTCAAGGCTAGCACTCTACCACTTGAGCCACAGCGCCACTTCTGGCTTTTTCTGCTTTTGTGGGACTGAGGAATCAAACCCAGGGCTTCATGCATGCTAGGCGAGCACTCTACCGCTAAGCCACATTCCCAGCCAGTAATTTCTTTTATCACAGAAATTGCAAGTATTTTCCTGAAAGAAAGAGAAAGAGTATCTAATCACATTAATTACAAACAACTATAAATATACACTAACTAACCTTGCAAAAATGTGTGGGATTTGTGAAGAAAAATATAAAACTGAGAATATACAAACCTAAATAAATGGAGAGACATTCTTAGACTGGATGAACTATGCAAGTTCTTAAAATAGCTAATCGCTTGAAGGTGTTGCCAATCAAAGTATTGATCATCTTTTTTTATTTTTGAAAAATAATTGGCTGAATCTATTGTTCTTGTTTTTGTTTTTTTTTAGTTGGCCATGGGGCTTGAACTGTGGGCCTGGGCATTGTCTCTGAGTTCTTCAGCTCAAGGCTAGTGCTTTTCCAACTTAAGCCACAGTGCCACTTCTGGTTTTCTGGTGGTTATTTGGAGATAAGAGTCTCATGGGCTTTCCTTCCAGGGCTGGCTTTGAACCTCAATCCTCAGATCTCATCCTCCTGAGTTGCTAGGATTTCAGGCTAGCTACCAGTGCCCAGCTTCTTCTGTTTTAGATAATAAGAAACGGAGACATAGTATGGTTCAACAACTTGCCTAAGATTGCCTAGACCATAGCTGGCTGAGCCTATTTTCCAATAGTTAGGAGTGACGTGGTGCTAGTGCATGAGCTAGACTATCCGTGGGTAGAATGCATACATGCACGGCATAGCAATCGCCTAGAAGCAGCACACCACAGGGGTAAACATTTGGATTGTGGGAGAGGCGCCGCCACTTGGCTCAGCCTCAGCGCCTCCCCTTCTGCAGAACCCTGGACATCGTGTAACCTCAGCTCCTCCACTGAGAAAGACCAAAAGATGAAACATTTGTCTTGCTATTGCTATAGGAAGTGAACCCTGAGTTCAAATCCCAATTCTGAAAAAAAAAAAAGGTGTGGCAGGGTAAAAACTAGATCAATAGTTAGTATGATTATTATTAAATGTTTATTAATAGTTAATGATGGGATCCATGTCTGACATGTGAGAAGTACTCAGTATGCTTTGGCCAGAACAAAGGACAAGATATTCTTCTCTAGGTGATGTGTCTATTAATATAGTACCAGGTAGGCTGATTGGCAATGTCATCAATTGTTATAAAGATCACGACTCAATATGTGCTTAAGAAAAACACAAACAAAAGGAGTTTCAGTCTTCTCGTCACGTAGTGGGTACAGTACCTCACCCACTATGTGAAGAACGGAGTGAGACAGGGTTCCAGGGCGCTTCCAACTCCAGTGGGTTATTTGTCACAGGGTTCCAGGGCGCTTCCAACTCCAGTGGGTTATTATTTGTCATTAGGAAACAAACTCGATACAAGAACAGAAAAGACTGTCTTACACAGAGGCATGAAAGCTTCAGATGTGAAAGTTTTCAAGAACAAAAGAGGAACAAAGGGACCGTGCAGTTTGTTTCCAAAATGCATCCCCAACTGGTATTAACACAGGTTTAAGTTACAGCTCTATGTTTCTTATTAATTTGACAGAATTTGACTATGTGACAAAACTGCACACAAATGTCATACCAAATTTGTTTTATTTTATTTATGTTTGCCAGTCCTGGGGCTTGAACTCAAGGCCTGGGTGCTGTCCCTAAGCTTTTTTGCTCAAGTCTAGCACTCTACCACTTAACCCTCGGTGCCACTTCCGATTTCTTCTGAGTAGTTTATTGGAGACAAGAGTCTCCTGGACTTTTCTGCCTGCGTTGGCTTTGAACCAGGGTTCCCAGATCTCAGCCTCCTGAATAGCTAGGATAATAGGCATGAACCACCAGTGCCCAGCAGCAAATTCATTTTAACTCATGACAAATGCCTATTTGTGAATAAGTCCTTTTTTTTTTTAGCACTTACACTGCCCTATTATGAGCTTCTAGAAGGTGATTGATAACAGATTCAGTACATTCTCTAAATGGAAATTCATCATTTTCAAATAATAGTCTCAGCATTTAGCAGAAAAGAATCAAGCTTTTAAAACTGTGTTTTAGGTTCAACATTTCAATCCAATAACCAAAGTCTTTTGAATTGATTTTATTTTCAGTATTTACTTAGTTAATAATGACTAATTTAGCAATTAGTCAACAATTACTAACAGTAACAGTAAGAGTTAATACCTTCCACCTTCCCACCATGTTGGTTCTCAGAGGTGGCAAATGCTAAAGCTTCATTCTTTGTGCTCTGGGCACCTAACACATAATGGAGCGCGCCCCTGTCCTCAGCGGGTCTCTAACTGCTCCTCTCTCTTCCATTTTAGTGCTGCCACAGGCAGTGGTCCAGTTTGAGGAGCTGGTTGGCATGGCGGAGACCTTGCTTAAGGGAGGAGGCTCTGTGTCGGCGCCGGCCTGCACGCTGTGGAGGGCAGCCAACAGCTCCTCCCCCGACTCGCTGGCCTCCGTCTGCAGCCCTTCCGGGTCCGACTCCAGCTCGCCCAACTCCCTGCAGCCCGAGGAGGCTCCTCCGGAGGAGAAGCAGGTGGGGGGGGCGGGAAGGGGGCCACCATCTCACCCTGGAAAGTGATAGTTACATGACAACACTTCAAAGAGGGCTGGAAAACCACTATGGCTTTCTCAGTGCCTTCCAACCAGTCTTACGTTCCTGCTGCATAGAGCTATGTTGCTTCTAGAATAAAAATTAGTGTTATGAAATGAATACCCAGGTCAGAAAATGAATGGAAAACTATGGACAAAGATGACGCTGTTAAATGGGGAAATTCTTAGACCATGAACAGAAGGATACCTACGCAGAAAGGCTTATAAGGTTTTCTGTCACTGAGAGAAGATCAATTTCAGTACTTGAGTTTTGTTGAAATCCCCACCAGGCTCAGTGACTGTGCCTTCAACGTGACAACTAAATAGTAACTAATCTAATAACTGGATCTGACAGTCTGTCATTCTCCAGTTGCTCTGTCATAGGTTACCACAGGTTTAGCGATTTCAAATAACCACTACTTGATTATCCCAGCAAATGACTTGATGATCTCAGAGTGTGCAGGTTTGAAGTCCTTGCCCTATCACAGAACTGGTACCAAGGCTCTAGGAGAATCTGTTTCCTGCAGTTAAGCTCCTGTTGTAGAGTTTAGTTTCTTGTGGTTGCAGAACTGACTTCTGGTTTTCTTGCCGGCTGTAGTCTGGCCGTTCCTCCTTCTAGAAGCAATCACACTCATAGCGTCACTGCCTCACGGCCCACACTGCCATTCTCAGAGCACCCTGGATCCGTCAGCTCCCTGCCGGGTTCCACATCTTTTCTCCTTGTGTGAATATCTTGGCCCCACCTAGGTAATCCATGACAGTCTTCCATCCCAAGGCTCTCCACATCAGCCACCTCTACGCACTTGTGTTTGCCGGTGATGGAACACATTCACAGGCAGTAGAGGCGAGGAGGTGCATATCTTCAGAGAGCCATTTTTCTGCCAGCCAGACTCAGTCAAGTGCTGAGGCCAGGATTAATCCTTCAACGCAGGCCAGGTTATGTGACGGGAATATCCACCCATGCCAGAAGCAATATCTCATAAGTACTGGGAATTAACTCAGAGATTACACTTAACTCTAACCCCAGAAGTACAAACTGTATATTAAAAATACTATATTCATCTTGAAGAATATTGATCATTGTTTCCTTGTATGTCTTATACACATTTCTTTTTCTAAATCGTGATTATTTCTTTTTCAGTTCAAGATTGAAAATTGGCAGATTGCACGCTGCAATAAGAGCAAGCCTCAGAAGTTCATTAATGACTTAATGCAAGTTCTTTACTCTAATGAGTACATGGCCACGCACAGCCTGACAGGGGCCAAGTCCTCCACTTCCAGAGACAAAGCCGTCAAACCAGCGATGAACCAGAATGAGGTTCAGGAAATCATAGGTGATCACACCTTTATATTGTAATTTCATGTGAAGTCACGTTATCCTTTATTCCCATTTTCTGTGAAAGGAAAAAATAGTTCAGAATAGTCTAATGTTCTCATTAAGAAAGGGGAAATTCATAGAAAAACTTTTCACTAAAAATGATACATGTAAATATCAATAAATTTAGAGATTCTCAGGATTTAAGTTATATATATATAATTTCTTCATAGGAAAATGATCAGTTGGAATCCAATCATTTTAACTGACATAAAGAAATGGATAAAAATAAGTCCTTAGCATTTTGGAACAATGAAACTTAGAGCTGAAAACAAGTAGTTGGGTTAAAGTTGAATAGTACCACATAAAGACAAACATGGTGTTCTCTATTTATGATATAGCTCTCCTGGTATCTTTTGCTCTGCTCTGAGAAACCTTCCTACATATCCATCTACTTAAGTATCCCGTGGGACTTTGGGTCTCCTTTGTAAAAGGGAGACAGAATTACACGGTAGAATACTTGATGTTCCTCAGTTCCTACTTTAAAGTGCCTTCGTGTGCTGTTGTCTTTGGCAGGCGTCACAAAACAATTATTTCCCAACACAGATGACGTTTCAATCAGGCGAATGATAGGACAAAAGCTGAACAACTGCACTAAGAAGCCAAATCTAAGCAAAAGCCTTAACTCTCAGGATATTAAGTAGATCCTTTCGGTAAGTCTGTTAAACCTTCACACTCTTGTCACCGTGGCAAGGAAATGTGGAACTGCTGCACCTGTAGAAGGATGTCTCCCCAACGCACTGCTTCTGGGGGACACTGTGGGTGGCAATGAGAGCTGGGAAGTCACATCCCAAGGGCTTTCCCTTCCCAGAATGCTGCAGGCACGTGGACAGCATATAAGCCGGGGTGCATCCACAATCCGTTTGAAATGCAGCACAGTGTGTAGTCTTTCCCAAATGTCTTTTGCTGAGGTACTGTTCTTCACAAAACACATGCTAATTTGGCGGTGGGGTAGAAAGGAGACTGGGGCGACACAAGACGAGTCAGGGAGCATTTCCCTAGAACAGGAGTGATTGGGACCTTGGGAAGTCTGAGGTGCATCAGTGAGCTTGGGGCTGGCCATTGAGTCGGTGGGAACAGTAAGAGTTGGGGGGCCTAGTAGGAGGCCTTCTGCTTTTGAAGGAGACTGTGGATCCTAGTCTCTTCCTTTTCCTTTTTTTCCATTTTCCTTTCTACCATCACTACCACCTCTGCCCCGCCAGCAATTAGGATGTCTAAGCACAAGATAAACATACTATACCAATAAATGCTTGGTGTCTGTTACTAGTCTGTCCCCTAAGTTGGCTGTGTTTCTGAACTTCGCTCTTTGATAGGTATTGTAGGCATCTGTAACAAGACGCCTTCGGTTCTGACTCCGGCATTGGGTTTTGTTGGAGGATCTGCACACTCAGAAGGCACAGAGAGGCCCGTGCGGTGGGGCGGCCCCATGTCTGTGACGTCGTGGGCTCTTGTCCTGGAGCCATGAGCTTGCTGCGGACGCTGCATGCAGATCCACCCCCACGCCAGAGACCATCAACCCAGAGAATTCCCACTGTTTCACGAGCATGCAGTATGGTCTCTTTGGAAATACTCATTTCCTGATCCCCAAGTTCTCTTCTGTACAGCTCACTCGACAGGACAGTCAAACCTCTTCTCCGAGCAGCAAGAACGTCAACCCTCCGAGCAGTCTCTGTCCAAAACAAGCCTCATACCTTCGTTATTCCCAGCCGCTCTCCACAGAGCCTTTGGATCTTGTACATAAGGCAGTCATGTCTAAGAAGGAATAATGTTTCAGCAATAAAGTGACAGGATTTTTATTATCTAAAATGAGCAAAGTGGAAGAACAACAAAAACGGAGGAGCAACCTTTTTTCATACTGAAGTATTCCACCACACTCCCGAAAAAACAAACCCAAGGCTTTTGTGTTAAAACAACGTATCAGTTTTTAAAATAATCTCCTTGTTTACCAGACATGCTTCCAAATTTTATTTTCCAAAATATACTAAATATAGTTAATATGTAAACATTCTCCCTGAGATATAACACATATAATTTGGCCAGCTTTTATCTTCTGAAACAAACCAGTTTTGTTTCATTGTAGAAGAAAAATAAAATTGAGAAAATCGATATAGATTTGATAATTACACAAAAAGAATGCCACTGTATAAATCAACAAAAGGTAAAGCCAAAGGACTGTCAAAGGACTCTCAGTAGATGTCAGGCTCGTACTTGTGACCTCTCTGCACCAGGAGGGTTTCCTCGTTCTGTGCACGAGGTCGTCTTGAAACTCGGAGAAGAGGCTGCAATACTTACAGTGGTCATCCCAATGACCCAGGGAACATTCCATACATGTTGCTTGATAAAAATGTGATTGTACAAAGTAAATGTTCTTAAGGAAATAACTCATGTAACATTTGCTACTTTTAATTAAACAAAAGCAAACTTCATTGGAAAAAGAAAAGGCATCTTGTTTGCGTCTTAATATAGAATATTCAGGGGAAAATTTTTTTCTGGGTGGACAGCAACTTCACCCATCTGTGGAGGTATTACTTCATATCTAGCTGTGGCTTGTTTGTGCTGAAAGAACTATATACTACATGTGGTATGTAGACAATGTCCAGGAAGACATTTAGCATTTTAATTTATACACAATAATTTTCATTGAGGTGAATACTGTTTCCTTTAAAAGCCCTGGCAGTGTAAGTATTGACTATTAAAGGTAAATAAAATTGCCTTTGCAAGACATATCCATAGTATTCAAATAGAACTTTCCTTAAAGTATTTTTAAATATGTTGTTAGCTTTATCAATCACAGAATAAATGTATCTTAATTTTGGTCTATAGACTGGTCCCAAATGAGTTCCAAAATAAGAAAACCAATGAAATTGAATAGAATCCCAGAAATCCATTGGGAGTACACGTATGTATCCACATATGCATTATCTGTATATTAGTTATCACATGTATAATAATTGAGGATATGATTAAAGAAGGACTTTGAATAAGTTGTGAAAGAATGATATAAGTGATGTTGAATGGTGAGTGGAGGAAAATCTCTTCCAGCTTCAAATCCTATTCCACTTTGAATTTGTATGTGTCCTTAATCCACACAGTCTACTTTCATATTTCTGTTCTCTGGTCAAGATATTAATGCAAAACCAGTGCAGCAATAAGAAGTCAAAGAACAACCTTCTGATGTTCTGTTTGTAGTAGCCAGGCATTGCATTAGACTGTATCAGAAGAGACTTTGCATTCCCGAGTGCTTCTTTTCAGAAAGTATGCTTTTCCTTTCTTTTATGCTTTCTGAGCTCCATCACTCATGAGACACCTTGATGTTCTCTTTGCATTTTCTGCCCACTTTAACTACTTTTTAACAACTTTTAAACATACATGGATTGTCTGCCTGCCACTTACTTTCCTAAAAGCACCAAGACAATATGTTTTGTTATTGTGTTTCTCCTTGATGCATTTAAAATATTTTCTTAAGAGAAATCCTACTTGCATGTGGAGAGCTAATTTCCAGTGCTTATACTGTAGGATTTCTGGACCAGCATATGATACCCAGGTAAAGGTAAATTAGAAGTACCATGGAGGTGGGGAAAGAGAAGCTAATAGATGTTTTTAAGGATGTGCAACTAAGAAAATCTTTCAAAAAGCTAAGAAAAAAGTAGCCAGGAAACAATTATAAAATACTTAGAAGGTAAATGTAAGACAAATTCACAAATCAATCTGAACATGCAAACAAATGGCTTTATGTGGTTGTGATTTTTAAGTTCTTTAATTTTTGGCACAGCAGTATGTTCCAAGCACATCTTGTGCTTCTGTCACAACCCTGAAATCAGCCTCTTTTGTGGTGTGTTTTTTTTCTATTAAGTGAAAGATGGTATTTAGAACTCAATGGCTGACCTAACTTGAATAAGCAATAATATTCAAGGTATAACTTGAAAGTGAGCATGAGGAAACAGACTCAAAATGCATAACATCCCGTAAAATAACTGCTCTTTGTTTTCTCTTATCCCCATCTTTAGCTGACTCAGTTGGGTCAGACTTCCAACCACCTGTGGGAGACTGCAGTTGACCTTTTTTGTTTGGTTTTGCAGACAACTTGTAGCATGAAAATCTGTAGGATTTATGGCAGAAGTTACTCAACAATAAGGTGATGGCATGAAAATACTTCCCTTAATTTTTCACTTCTTAGTAGTTTATAATCCCCATGAGATTTTGCAGCTTTCCACATAATGAGGAGACCCCGGTAGGTTTTACGATTTTGGTCATTGTAGGAAACAGTCCCTGTCAAAAAGGTGATTTTTCTGGGATTACAGATTTGTCACTGGAAAGGGCTCTAAGTGTGTACGTGCAGGAATTAAGTTTCAAAAGAACGTTCAGTTTGCTTTCACACATTTCATCTGTTTACATTCATTTTCTGGGGCTACTGAAAAGCAAAAGGCGTGCTATAGCTTTGGTAAAGATGACTCTGCATAACTATTCCGTGCATTTTAACACCATCCATTACATACAGGCCCGCTGGGCTGCAGAACCAAACTAAACAGTGAGAACCCCCACAGCCCACCCGCCTTCCCGGGAAGCCGCCTGGGAGAGGGCGCATGCGCCCTAGCCCCGGGCCCTAGTCACCCCACGCGCGCAGGCCTGCCCGGAACTACAATTCCCAGAGACCCCCGCTGCGCAGCGCGAGCTGCTCCCGCCACAGCGGTCGTGGCGAAGGCCGCGCCGCCCGCCCCTTTGCCTCAAGCGGGTTCGCACCCATTTCCCTGAGGCGGGCGCGGCGGGAAGGGAAGGGAAGCGGTCGCGGCGGCCGAGGGAGGCGTGGAAGGCCCGGGGCCGGAGGTGAGTCGCGGGCTTCGCGTGGTGTCCGGGGCCCGAGGCCTGCGGGCCGGCCGGCCTCGGCGACGCCGCCTCGGCCTCTCCGGGAGCCGAGGCCCGGCTCCCCGGGCTCCGCGGCGGCGATGGCCCGGCGCGGCCGCCTCTCCCCGCGCGTGCGTGTCTGAGCCGGCCGCGTGTTGTGGTTCTTCCGGTAGATGACGGAGCCCGCGCGCCCGACCCGGCCCGCGGCGGCGGCGGCGGCGGCGGCGGCGGCGGCGGCGACGGACGCCGACATCGAGTTCGTCGGTGTAAGTAGAGCCGGGCGTGCGTGCGTGCGCGCGCCCGTCTGTGCGTGAGCGCGCGGCGCCTCGAGTGCTGGAGCCACGTGCGCGCCGCGCCGGGGCCGGGGGGCGGGGCCGGGGGCGGAGACGCCGGGAGCGAGGGCGGGGCGGGCGGCCGGCCTTCCCGGGAAACGCCGCCCTGCCGGGTGGAGTCCCCCGCCGGCCCGCCAGCGGGTTACTTCTTGATGTATTTTGGGTTGAATTCCTTAGGTTTTCCCTGTAAATCTTGCTTTTCCAAGCTTCTGCACTATGGCCCAACCATCTGCCCCCCGTTAGTCACAGTATCTTTTGTGTAAACTCATCCCTTCTGAACATTTTACTGGCATACACGTTCAGAATATGTCCCTGTGTTTCATTTATTTGTGATGATTCGGCGCCACTTAGGTTTTCCAGAGCTAGTAGGACACTGGCGCAGCAAGCCCACGACCTAGAGTTCAATACATAGTAACTCTAAAAATCAGGTGGTTTGGTTTTTTTTTTCCCCTTGTGAGAAATCCGTTCCATTTCAAGTAAAAACAAAACTGCCCACTGATTGTAAATTTGCATGATTGTTACTGACTCTCAAATTTGCCCAATTCATTTTTAGGAAGGACTGTTGAGACCTGTTCTTGAGTACATTGATCTGGTTTGTGGTGGTGATGAAGAGCCTAACACACGCCACAGTCATGTAAGCACATCATATTTCAGGTTTTAGTTTCTTTTAAGGACAGTAGTGTGTTGGAAGTGGTTTAAACTGAATTACAAGAATCCATCGTTAAATTTTGTGAATACTTGTGAGCTGATTGTAAACATGAGTTAATATTAATATATAAAGTATTAAGGTAATACTTAAGCCGTTGTTTCCTAACATAAATACATTGAAGCTACTTGCATCTGCTGTTTTTATATGATAGAAATGCCATAAGTGCCATAGGCTGTGGGAATATTTACATTATAATCAATAAAATGTAAATCAGGACTTGGCAAACTCAACTTCAAAGTGTGCTAGGACTAACAGCTAGATTGCATGTAGTACAGAAATAGAGGAAATTGCCTTGTAATATTAAAAAAACCCTCATATTAGTTCAGTAAATATGTTGGTGAGTGAGTGGGACTCTTCTAACATATATCTTTATTGTTTGAGTTTTTATTCCTTAAGGTAAATAAAAGTATTAACTACCCTTCATTGGAAGTATACAGCCTTGCAAATCATACTACCAATTTTTAAAATAATTTTTCTTTTCAATTTTGTGTTAGTCCTGGGGCTTGAACTCAGGGCCTAGGCACTGTGTCTGAGTCTTTTTGCTTAAGGCTAGTGCTGTACCACTGGAGCCACAGCTCCACTTCTGGCTTTTTAAATGATTAATTGAAGAGTCTCATGAACTTTCCTGCCCAGGCTAGATTGAACCATGATCCTCAGATCTCAGCCTCTTGAGTAGCTAGGATTACAGGCGTGAACTACCAGCACCCAGCTTTTTTTTTTTTTTTTAACAGAATAGAATCACAGGGGCTGGGGATATGGCCTAGTGGCAAGAGTGCTTGCCTTGTATACACGAAGCCCTGGGTTCGATTCCCCAGCACCACATATATATAGAAAATGGCCAGAGGTGGCGCTGTGGCTCAAGTGGCAGAGTGCTAGCCTTGAGCAAAAAAAAAAAAGCCAGGGACAGTGCTCAGGCCCTGAGTTCAAGGCCCAGGACTGGCCAAAAAAAAAAAGAATAACAATCTTGGATTCATGGTCATACTTTATGGCATTATTGTTGGCCTATGGAATTTTATAACTGATGGTGGGTTTTTCAAGAAATACAAAATCACACCGAACTTACAGGTATAAACTGAAAAGTAATTTGCTTCACCATTTCTAAAATTATGTAAGAGAACTTTTACATTAGCCTTTTAAAATGTTATGAATTTTGTTTATATCTGTAACTTATTTTTCAGATTCTGTTTCCTAAAATGCCAAAATGACAGGGTGACATTTTGGATATTTTAAATGATTTTTTTTTCCCATCCTGAGGCTTGAACTCAGGGCCAAGTCACTGTCCTTTAGCCTTTTTGTGCTCAAGGCTAGCACTCTACCACTTGAGACACAGTGACACTGGCATTTTCTGAATAGTTTACTGGAAATAAGAATCTCATGGACCTTCCTGCTAGGCTGGCTTTGAACCGCGATCCTCAGAACTCAGCCTCCTAAGATGCTAGGATTACAGGTGTGAGCCACTGGTGTTGGCTGAAGAAAGTATTTTTATAGTCACAGAAAGTAATAATAGGTACCGAAATACTGAATCGTCTTAAGTCAAAGGAACCAAATTACAAATATATTGAACCATCAATTTTTCAATTTTTGAAGAAAAGCCATCAAAGCCAAAAGTATCTTGTGTTTCTAGATTGTTGGAATGGGAAGTCAATGTTAATGTTTATAGAACCGTATAAATGGCTTGAAATAAAGGAAGGTAAATTAGGCTGTAAGGATTGCTCAGCAGTTTGACATTTGAGATCAAATGCAGGAAAGCATGTCCATTTATCTAAGGAAAGATTGTGTATTTAGTAGCCCCGCATAGCTGGAATAAAACTACCAAGCAGGCCTCTAAAGCTTATGGTAAAATTCAAGATTGGTTAAAGGAATCAGTTAATGGTTCGATTTCCAATGTAGTGCATATGCTAAATAAAAGAAATTGATTCTACTGTAAAAATTTTAATACTTTTTACAGTGTAGGAAAACAATACACCTTTATCTGATACTGAACAGTTAGTAGAATTACAGGAGAATTGAGAAGTCAGTTGTTTAAATCCATGCTACAGTGCAACAAGAATAGCAGAATATATTGTAAAATAAACAAAGATATTTAAGAATGTTATAGAAGAGAATGCCAAAATCAGTATCATTATTATATGGCATCTATGGTTTCAAAGAAAAGCCTCCTCATGATTTATCTCCAGCGTACAGTTCAATCAGCTCATGACCTGTTACATCGTTTGTTGCTTTAAGAGAATTAGAGTCATCCACAGCAGAATGCATTTTTAGTACATTGTTGTCTACTTTAAACTAATATGGCTTTACAAATATTTGAAAGCCAATTTAATGCATTTTGTTCTAATGATGCTAATTTGATTCTAGGAAGAAGTTCTGGAGTAGTTTCCAAATTGTTAGAAATTTTTTCTGAAATGATTATTTGGAATGGTTTAAACCACAAATTGCAATTGTCACTTGATTCAGTTTCTGAAATAAAACAAGCTAACCACTTAAAACTATTTCTTCATAAAATGAATTCTTTTTATCATCACTCTAATTAAAAAACCAACGCAGGTTTTGTAGCTACAGAACTTGAAATGACAAAGATGGGTGGGATAATGGGACCAAAAGGGGCAGCATATAGTCTCTGAGCTGCTACTGCTGTTGAGTGTGTAGCCTGTTTCATGTATTCATTTTTCTCATTCTCATTCTGGTTTAGCAAAGATATTGACTAACATTAATTTCTTATAAGACCTTGCTTTAATGATGGACATTCTTGAAGAATTGTCAGTTCTTACCACTGCATTAGTCAAGATCAGAAAGCACAAAAATTGGTTAATCCATGATAGCTTTGGAAATTTTAAAAATTGATATTGCAAAGTATGAAAGTCATGTTGAAGATTTGGTTAAACCATTTCTACTTTTGCAGTCTTTAAGGAGGATGACAAATAGATTGAAGTTGTTGGACCAGTTAAGAAAGGAATGGAATAAAATTGGCTTCTGTCCTGTTTTCCTATTTTTTTAACTCAGGGCCTGAAGGCCTGGGCATTGTCCTAGGTTTTTTCAGCTGGACACTAGTGCTAGATAAGAATCTCATGGGCTTTCTTTCTGGAGCTAGCTTTGAACCACAATCACCAGTTCTCAGCCTCTCAAGAAGCTGGGATTACTGGTGTGAGCCCCCCCCTTTTTTTTTTTGTGCTGGTACTGGGGCTTAAACCTAGAGCCTGGGTGCCATCCCTGAGGTTTTATTTTCCCCAAGGCTAGCACTCTTACCACTTGGGCCATGTCTCCATTTCCTGTTTTTTGTTGCTTCATTGGCGATAAGAGTCTTCTGGACTTTCCTGCTAGGGCTGGCTTTGAACTTTGGTGTTCAGATCTCAGCCTTCTGAGTATCTAGGATTACAGGTGTGAGTCACTGATGCTGGGCTCTGTCCTCATTATTTATTTTTATTGGTTGTGGGGCTTGAACTCAGGGCCTGGGCGCTGTCCCTGAGTTCTTTTGCTCAAGGCTAATGTTCCCACTTTGAGTCACTGCCACACTTCTGTATTTCTGGTGGTTAGTTGGAGATAAGAGTCTCACGGAAAGCTGAGCACTGGTAGTTCATGCCTATTTTCCTACCTACTCAAGAGGCTGAGATCTGAGGATCAGAGTTGGAAGCTAGCCCAGGCAGGAATTTCTGTGAGACTTTTATCTCCAATAAACCACTCAGAAAAAGCTAGAAGTGTCACTGTGGCTCAATGATAGAATGTTACACTTGAACACAAAGAGACTCAGGGACAGCGCCCAGGCCCTGAGTTCAAGCCCCAAAATGGACCAAAAAACAAAAAAAGCCTCAAACCAAAAGCGAACTAAGTGACCCTACGTTTTATGCCACTCATCAGCAGGCAATCAGCAATGTCCAAACCACACACACCCACACCATGGTCCCAGCACTCTGAGGCAGGAGCATCTTAAACAGGTTTGGTGCCAGACTGAACTGCATAACAATTTCCAGGCCAGCTACGAATATAGTTTAGACTCCTGAACGAACACACACCCCACCCCACCCCCCTTAACAGAAAAAAGCCAACGGAAAGTGTAGAGAGACAGAAGCTGCTTCTATTGAACTGTGGAAAAAAGAAACTCAGAGAAGGCATGTTGCAGGTTGTGTGATGATTGACAGTCGAAGGTTGCTGTGGCAGAGGAAGACAGGCTGTAAGGAAAAACGGTATTCAACACATGCAGAATGAATTGGATAAATTACCTTTCAAAGGTCCAAAAATAAACTAGGGGACTGTATCCCATAAATAGGGACAAAAGTGGAAAAAAAGCAGTCATCTGATCCCAGGATTAGCTAACAATTTTTAAAAGGACCTGGGCTTTTTTTTTTTTTTTTTTTTTTTTGCCAGTCCTGGGACTTGGACTCAGGGCCTGAGCACTGCCCCTGGCTTCGTTTTTTTTTTTTTTGGCCAGTCCTGGGCCTTGGACTCAGGGCCTGAGCACTGTCCCTGGCTTCTTCCCGCTCAAGGCTAGCACTCTGCCACTTCAGCCACAGCGCCGCTTCTGGCCGTTTTCTGTATATGTGGTGCTGGGGAACCGAACCTAGGGCCTCATGTATCCGAGGCAGGCACTCTTGCCACTAGGCTATATCCCCAGCCCCCCTGGCTTCGTTTTGTACAAAGCTAGCACTCTACCACTTGGGCCACAGCACCACTTCAGGCTTTTTCTGTTAATGTGGTACTAAGGAATCGAACCCAGGGCTTCATGCATGCTAGGCAAGCACCCTACTGCTAAGCCACATTCCCAGCCCAAGGACCTGGGCATCCTTGAGCAAAAAAGCTTATAAGGGACAACTCCCAGGCCTTGAGTTCAAGCCCCAGTACTGACACCAGAAAACAAAACAACAACTCTTGTATCCCTCCCTTTGGATATTACCCTCCTACCCTTATATCTCTGAAGTACTAAGCAACCACTGATCTTTCTGTCTCTGTAGGTTTCGCTGATATAGACATTTAAAATGGTTGGACTCACAGGATGTGTGATAATTTGTAGCTTTTTCAAGGTTCACTATATTGTATTTTATATCCACCCCTTTTCTGGCTGAGTAATATTTGTGTATGGATCCACATGTTTTATTCATCAGTGAACATTTGAGTCATTTCTATTACTTGGCTCTTATGAATAATGCTGTAGTTAGCACTCACAAACAAGGTTTTGGACAAATGCTCTCCTGTCTTTCTGGTATCTAGGAGAATTTCTGGGTCAGTGGTTGATTGTGTTTAATCATCTGAGAACTATAAAACTGCCTTTTCCACTACCAGGATGCAGGTGAAGGTTACAATTTTCTACCTTTAAAAAAAATCCTAGCTCCTTTGGAGAAAGCAGTATTTCACCAAGGTAATTGTATTGTAATTCATGTGTTTATTGTCAGTCATTTCAGAATCAATATCTGATTTTTAATTTTTTTTGCTGTGTTTTGGTGCTCTGTGTCCCTGTGTTTTAGCTTAAGAGTTTTATAATTCCAGCTCCTTCATTTGGGTCTTGATACTTTTTGATGTGGGATGACGTTAGGGTCCACCTTTATTCTTTTGCGAGTGGCTGACTATTGAAGATACTATTCTTGAGCCAGGCAACACACACCTGTAAATCTAACACACCATGTGCTAAAGCATGTGGATAGCAAATTAAATGCCACCCTTGCCTATACAGGAAGTTACTGTATTTTCTTTTTTAAGCCGGGAGTTGGTAGCTCATGCCTATAATCCTAGCAACTCAGGAGGCTGAGATCTGAGGATTGTGGTTCAAAGTCTGTCCAGGCAGGAAAGTCTGTGAGACTCATTTCCAGTTAACCGCAGAAAACCAGGGTACTGTGGCTCAAGTGGTGGAGTGCTAGCCTTGAGCTGAAGAGCTCAGGGACAGCGCCCAGGCCTAGTTCAAGCCCCATCAAGAACAAATATATATATATATGTATATGTATATATGTGTATATATATATATATATATATATATAGGATGGTCCAGGAACCTGGGTTGAAAATGAGGTTAATACACATGTATGTGTATGGATTCTCAGCCGTATTCTGTTGATGTATGTCTGTTCTTGTATGCCAGTACCACATTACATTTCTTGATTAGTGTTGCTTGGCAACAGTTTTTTTTCTCCCAGTTCTGGCTTTTGAACTCAGGGCTTTGTGCTTACTAAGCAAGTACTCTATCATTGAGCCATACCTCCAGCCTTTTGTTTTGACCCTGTTATTTGAGATAGGGAGATAAGGTTTTGCTTTTGTCTGGGCTTATTCCTGAACCTCAATCCTATTATTTCACACTTCCTGTCATACCTATGATGATAGATGTGTGTTACCATTCTTAGCTCCTTTCCTGCCCAGGCTGGCCTGGAACTGCACTTCTGTCAACCTTACCTTCCCACAGCACTGGGATAAAGAGCTCTTATTCTCAGTTATTGTTTGAGAAGGTGTCTTGGAACTTCTCAAACTCTGATTCTCCTGTAGTCAGCCTCCTGAATAGTTATAATTACAGGTAAGAGCCATTGTGTCTAGTTTACCAGTTTTAAAATTGCTGAGTTCTCATTTTTTCAAGGTTGTCTTGGCTATTCAGTATTGGGCCCATCAACTACTCAGTAGATTTTTGAAAAGAATTTAAATGCAAACATTAATTCTCAGCTATCTGGTTTTGCCAGCCTGTGTAGAAACTTACCACCTTATGGCCTTATGTCTGTAGCAGTTATGGATTAATAGTGTTTTCTGAATCTTCATCATACAGTTAAGGTCTTTGGTTGCTTTCCTAGACTTACTAGGAGTAAGTCTCAGACCAGTGTTAAAAGGTAACAACCTCCTGTTATTTTATTTATTTATTTATTTTGCCAGTCCTGGGCCTTGGACTCAGGGCCTGAGCACTGTCCCTGGCTTCTTGTTGCTCAGGGAGAGCACTCTGCCACTTGAGCCACAGCGCCACTTCTGGTAATTTTATGTATATGTGGTGCTGGGGAATGGAACCCAGGGCTTCATCTATACAAGGCGAGCACTCTGCCACTAGGCCATATTCCCAGCCCACTGTTATTTTTTCTTTTGTAAGACATTATTTTGAGGAAATACTGCATAGCTGAGTTTGTGAGATCTGTTAAATAGACTGAAATATGTATGTGAACTGAAGACTTTTATAGGGTATATATGAGAATATATATATATATATATATATATATATATATTTTTTTTTTTTTTGCTCAAGACTAGCCCTCTACCACTTGGGCCACAGCACCATTTCTGGCTTTTTCTGTGTGTGGTACTGAGGAATGGAACCCAGGGCTTCAAGCATGCTAGGCAAGCACTCTACCACTAAGCCACATTCCCAGCCCCGAGCAAATATTAAAAATGTGTATTTTAGTAACTGTTCTAGAGGTGAGTGGCAGGCAGCCAGGCTTCAGCTGCCTGTCCAAGTGCTCCCTGGAGCGCCCACTCATTCTCTTCACTCCAGGCGTCCGCGGTGAAGAGGGTAAGGGCACCTCAACTTGGACTTCAGCCATCCTTACCCCACTCCTCAAATAAAAAGTTAACGATGAAAAGGAAAAACAGGGAAGAAGAGAGAAAAAACGAGTTCCTACCTGCCTGTAGGGCCACAATGGGTTAAGCGGAGGGCCCTGCCTGCCCCGCTGAACCGGACCTGCGCCTGGCAGGAGCCGGCTGGCTCAGGGCCGCTTTTCCCTGTTCCCACTGCACCCACTCCTCTCCGCCTCTCCCCCGCTCGTTCCCCGCTGCTCCGGCCTGGAAGGAGTACCTACAGGGAGATGTGCTAGAACCCTGCAGGAAGGGAAGCCGACCGCACCCCTGGCGTGGCCGGCGGGTAGGGAGAAGGCCAGCGCCCCTCCCGGGGCCCCTCCGGCCGCGGCACACCACCAAGTCCAGACCCCCTTGGTGGGCTTCTCCTCCCGCTCCCCTAAGGTGACTCTACCTGTTTGGCCCGCGCTCCGCGGAGCCGCCCCGAGCGCGGCCGGAAGCGCTACTCCTTATTTAAGGGTCCCGGTCTTCCCCCCGGCTCCGCCTGGGGCGCGCTCCGTCCGGCGGGGACTACAGTTCCCAGAGTCCTTCGCGGCGCGAGGGCGTGCCCGGGGCGCAAGGAGTGACGGGAGGGGCCGGCTGGCCGGGCTCGGCTCGCGGAGCGGTTTCGAGGCTCCGGTTCCGGCCGCCCGAGGCGTCAGCGGCGGCGTCTGCGCTCACGCAGGGGCGGGGCGCGGCAGGAAGGAAGTGGTGGCGGCCGCCGGAGCCGCGCGAGACCCGGGCCTGAGGTGAGTAGCGGGCTCCCCGTGTCCGGGGCCCGAGGCCTGCCGGGCGGCCGCGGCCTCGGCGACGCCTCCTCGGCCTCTCCCCGAGCTGAGGTCCGGGCGCCGCCGCGAGGCCCGTGGTCCCGGCGCGGCCGCCCCTCCCCGCGCGTGCGTGTCTGAGCCGGCCGCGTGTTGTGGTTCTTTCCGTAGATGACGGAGCCCGCGCGCCCCGCGGAGCCCGCGGCGGCCACGGCGACCGCGGAGGAGAACGAGGATGACATTGAGTTCGTCAGTGTAAGTAGCTCCCGGCGTGCGCGCGCGCGCGTCTCCCTCCCTCCCCCCCCTCCGCGAGCGCGGGGGCCACGTGCGCGCGGGGGGAGACCCGACGGCGGGGGCGGCGGGGGCGGCGGGGGGCTGCTCCCCGGGACACGGCCCCGCGGTCACCCTCGCCAGCCAGCCACGCCCCCTGCCCCTGGCTGGGGAACGAGGCCAGAGGTCTCCTGCAGAGAGACAGGGCCGCCGAGACGGGACTCACGGTAAGGACGCCACGAGGACGGCGAGAAGAGTCGTCCGAGCCCGAGCGCCGGGAGCCTCCCACGCGAAGGCGCCTGGCCTGCGGGGCACCTCGCCCACCTGTGCGGTCGGTCCGTGCTCACAATGAGGAGCCGCCCGCCACCTGCGTGACTGCCTCGGGCCCCTGGGTTGCAGGCCTGGGGCCGCGTAGGCAGGTAGATAACAGTCCTGGAAATCCACGGTGAGCCAGGAGTTTTCATTTGGGATGTCTAAACACAGTTTGTAAAACATTGATTGACGGGGGAAGTCCGTGTCGTGTAATTTGGATGGTACTCATTTGCATTTGTTGTTTCTATGTTGTCTGTGCTTGATGTGATTGCTAGGTAATGCTTTGTGCAGTCCCATAGCTAGTTGCAGTGTGGTACCAAAGTGTTAGGAGGCTTTTTTTGTTGTTGTTGTTCTAGTCTGATAAGAATTTGTGGATGTTGGCCATCAAATGTAAAAGTTGAAACAATATCCTTCAAAGAATTGGATGTATTCATCCACGATGTTTTAGTGATTTTTTTTTTAAGGGAGTCTTTCCTAAAGTTGTTTACTTGGTTTTATTCCTACTGCTAATACGCATTATCCTTTGAGGACTTAGGGTTAGGTGTAGAGAAATAACCCTGTCCTCTAGACTAGTACATCCTCCTCCCTTTGGAAGAGGTTGCAGAGTGAGACCATGACTGTAACTGTTTGGTAGTAGCCATTCCATGTCTGATGAGGATTCTCAAGCTCTCCTGTCGCATATTTATGAGCAGAGTCATTATCTTGGATGTTTATGGGAATAAAAGTAGAAGTAACACTTTTTTAAAATAGTTTTTCCGGACATTATAATCTTGGCTGGCATATTTATTTATTTAATCAATCCTGAGCCTTGGATTCAGGACCTGAGCACTGTCCCTGGCTTCTTTTTGCTCGAAGCTAGCATTCTGCCACTTGAGCCACAGTGCCACTTCTGGCCGTTTTCTATATATTTGGTGCTGGGGAATTGAACCCAGGGCTTCATGTATAGGAGGCAAGCACGCTAGCCACTAGGCCATATTCCCAATCCTGAAGTAACACTTTTTGAATTATGGCCTTTTGAGAAACAGATTTTGTAAAATAAGATTCAAAGTGGAATGAGGAATTTCTTCATAGCTTGTGACTAGTATTAAGCTTTATTATTGTGCTCAAGTTAAAATCTTGTAGTTTCAATTTAATTTTTAATGTAGAAAATAACTTCTTTGTGTCAAGGATAAAGCATATTAATGTACAATATATTCTGTGTTCAACTTGATAAAATACCCATTTCCAGAGAAAGGTTCAGTGGTTTAACAATTCTCATAGAAAATAATTTACCTGTTTATTTATTTTTTAGCCAATCCTGGGCCTTGGACTCAGGGCCTGAGCACTGTCCTTGGCTTCTTTTTGCTCAAGGCTAGCACTCTACCACTTGAGCCACAGCGACACTTCTGGCTTTTTCTATTTATGTGGTGCTGACAAATCGAACCCAGGGCTTCATGTATACAAGTTGATCACTTTTACCACTAGACCATATTCCTAGCCAGTTACCTGTTTTAAGTGTAATAAAACTCAAAGCCAATGAAAAATTTCACCTGTGCGTTTAAATGATACCACTTATATGACCTTGTTTGCTTAATTTTAAATGTAGTCTGAAATGGAGCACAGTGGAGTCCAAGACAGGAGGATTGTGATTCTTGAGGCTAGTTCAGCCTGCATAAGATGTTCTGAACTGCCTTGGCTACATCATGAGACCTCATCTTAAAAATCTCCAAAGAACGATAACAAAACCTATTCGTAAACAGAATCTTACACTCTTTGCAAGACAATCTTCTGGAGGTACTTCTCCAGCCGAGGTGAAAGTTTTTCAGATTAAAGCACATTATGATGTCAGTGTTGTAGAGTGAAGCCATGAAATCTGAGTTTTGCTGCACTTTATACGGGTAGCACAATATAATTTTTGTGTATGGCAGAATATAGAACTCGAAGCCAAAGACAGTGTGCTAAAGATGGAAGACACATAAATACGAAGATACAAAAATGAATCCTTTAAGTTTTTTTGACATAGAAGAGTGCAATTCATAAATGTCCCTGTTTGATTTTTGCATGAGTAATGCTCAAATCAATAAACAATATAACCATAACAATTTTGTTTAAAAATTGAAATCTATTGCTTGTGTTTTCCAAGTAATCTGCCTTTTAACCATGTTTCTGTCTTTGAGACTGATCTTTTACCAGATTTACTTCTACAAAATCTTAGCAATAAGATATTCTTAGCAGTAGGCAATAGCTGTTGAAAGGATTATTCAGTGTCACTGTGATATATAGGTATAAAAATAGGGAGGTATAACAACTCCAGGTAGCTGTCTGCTGGTGGCTCACACCTGTAATTTTAGCTACTCAGGAGGGTTCACTGTTCAAGCCACCCTAGGCAGGAAAGTGCATGAGACTCTTAATTTCCAGATAAGCACCAAAAAGCCATTAATGGAGCTGTGGCTCAGATGGTAGAATGCTAACCTTGAGCAAAAAGGTCAGAGACAATGCCTGGGCCATGAGTTCAAGCCCCAGAACTGGTACCCCATCCCCAATCTGTGGGGGAATCCTATCATAACAGCATAGGAAACATAGCTTTAAGACAGATTATGTAGTATACTTCAAAATTGGTGAAAATATAGGAATTATCAAGGAAATCAGAATATAATTTCATAAATAACTGGAGTATGTAGGTTGAGTATTAATACTTGTAGCCTCAAAAGGAACTCAGAAAATGAGTGTCTTGCACTCATGCTCAGCTTTTTGTGCACAGCTGGTACTCTGCCACTTGTGTCATGCCTCCTTGGGTCCACAATTTCCAGCATTTTTGCTTTATTGGAGATAGACTTGGAGATAGGACTCTTTTGCCCAGGCTGGCTTCAGATCTTTTCCTTATAAGTAGGTTGGATTACAGGTGTGTCATTAGCATCTAGCCAGGAAGTTCTTTCATGAAGAGAATACATAGTTCTTTAATTTTTTTTTTTTTGTCTGAGACCTAGACCGGAGTTCAATATCTGACACTTTCACTCATTGGCTGGTGCTCTACCACCTGAGCCACACTTCTAACCCCATTGTTTAAAAAGGACCTAAGACCTTGCAGTTGACCAACTTTTGCATAGGTTAAGTAATTACTTATATGTTTAAAAAAAGTTTTTGAGTAGAAGGAAAAAAATATATGAAATAGGGAAACAATTATATGCAGTTTAGGAGGATGAGATGTTTTTATTTTTAATTTTTTAGTTTTTAAAGTAGAAGAGGGAAAGATTGGCCAGATCACACAAATCTTATGTGTTGGTCTAAATTTTAGTCATAGCTATTTGAAAGCTTTCAAACTAAACATGATTGCAGAAATAAAACATGACCCTAACTTTATACCATATGGGATAATGGAAGAACTCAGGAATTATTTATGGTTTATGCTATTTTAAAAATTTATTCCCAACTTCATATTCACTGTCTTAGAGACTTTCTTTGAAGCAAACCACTTTTTGGGTAGACATTTTAAATATATTATCTGGTTTTTAATAGAAAATTGGTGTTTTGGTTTTGAAAGTCAATTTCTAATTACGGGATGGAAGCCTTTATTTCCTTAAAAGCACATTTTTAAGTATCCATCTATGTTCCTAAAATCTTTTGTCATCTTACGCATGCATTTATGTGGCTAAAAAATCCTTCTGTCTTACCAATATAAAAACAGATGAAAATGATGTGTTACTAGTTGGTAGCATGATTTCACAAGAAATACCGTATGTTTGGTGGACCATATTCACTTGTACTTGTTATACTTGATATAAGTAGTAATTGTAACTGTATTTTCTCTTGATACTTGTACTATAGACATTACATCTTGGGAGAATTAGCAACCTAATTTTTGGTTCATGTTATGAAATATTCAAAAGTGGGGCAATATCAAGGAGTCCTTTTACTCTGTTACCCCAGAGACTTAGGTAATAAGTAGAGATTTAAAAATAAGATTTATACTTTGAAGTACTTCAGAATTACAATCCACATAGCAATTTACTGGTTGAAAGAACCAGGTGTATTTCATTCAGTTTAAATAATCTGTAATGGGGTAATAATAGTAATCTTAAAAATAGTAATAACCTTTGTAAGGCAGTTATGGAGACTGGTGGAGATAAAATGCAAGAAAAGCTTGCACAGTCAGTGTCTGACATGTCTATTATTGATGTATAAAATAACTGCTACTGATTAATACAATAAGTGAATTACTAAATGTTCTGATGCCTGCAGTTTGTTGTGGTGGCAGTTCTGTATCCACACAGTCCAGGGAGTACTAGATTTGTGTGTAGGTTATCTTTCCCCTCAGAGTACTTGTCTTTCCTTATTTTTCCATTTCCTGCTTGTCTCTTTGGCAATCTCTCCCCCTTATCTCGTTATCCTGCCACTTGTGTGTCATACTTCATTTTTTCTGTTTTGGAGTTTTTAACACTTGGTTTTTAAATTTTCTTTTTCTTAACCATTGTGAATTATATGAACTTGACCTTTTGTGGTCATAAATGGTCACACATCAGTGAACTGGTTCATTCCCTTAGCAAATTTCTGGCAGCCTTTTGCCATCCATTCTTATCCTTTGCCTTTTCATTATTTCTGTAGCTACTTCTTTAAGTGTTGGTAATTTAATTTCTTTCTTGAAGATGCTACAAATAACTTCGTGGCTTTGTTCATGCTAGATAGTGCTCTACCACTGAACTATATCCTCAGCTCTCCACAAGTGCTTTTTTTTTTTTTTTTGGTGGTGGTAGTGGTACTATGGTTTGAACTCAGTGCCCTATTCTTGCTAGGCAGGTGCTCTACCACTTGAGCTCTGACCTCAGTATTCAGCTACTTTTTAATCCAATTAGTAACTTTTTTAATCATTCTTTTTTTCCCTGATGTTTCTTTCTTTGTTGAGATACAATCTGTATGGGGTCCAGGTTCCTGCTTAAGTGCTGGTTGAAAAGTGGGTGCCACCACCATGACTAACTTCCCTTTGTCCTATATGTAGTCAGTGTTTCAGAAATTCTGTCCTTGTCTCTGTCTTTGTTTTTGGTCATTTGAGGTCTTCATTAGTTTACTATTTCTGTGGTACTGTAATAAGCTCCTAAAATCTGAGTGTGGTGTTGTGTAGCTGTAATGCCCATTATTCCAGTATTGGGGCAACTGAGGCAGGAGGATAACAGTTGTTTCTGAAAAACATTTTGAGACAAAGTCTTGCTGTGTAGTTCAGGTTGGTCTCCTGCCCTTGTCTCCCATCTGCTGGGATTCCAGGTATATGCCCCTTCCTCCCTAGATTTCTCAAAATAATTACTTTTACTGGTGATCTTTTCTGTTATTCTTGCCTAGATATTCCTAGGTTTATTTTTAGCCTGGCTTCTGTGCTCCACACTTTCTTCAACATTGCTCTCTAAGATGCATTTAGAAATGTCTGATTGCCAAATTCTTGCGAAATCTCCTTGGTGTCCAGTGCATCTGTTCACATTTTACCCTCACCACTTCATGAGACAATGTTTCAGTTGAGTTGTAGTTTGATCATCTTCTAGGAGAAAGCACCTAAGTTTCTTCTAGGAATGTTCATAGTCCCAGATAGCAGGTCTACATTTCCAGCTGTCTTCTTGACACCTGTGTGTACCACTTATGCTCAACCCATTATGTCCAGAAAAACCTGTTTTTATTTCGCTATTCCAAATTTATACCAGTGGTATTCGTATTCTACTCATTTGAGGTTGAAATCTCAAAGACATCTTTGACTCTATGAATTTTTCCTTGAAGAACCTCTTTCCCCCTGTTCTGTTTAACCATATTTTCTTATATATGCACTAGCTCTTTTGTTGGTGGTGGTGGTCATGGGTCCTGAACTTAGAGGCATGGCTTTCATTATATAATGCCAGATGAGCAAGCAAGCTAAGGCAAGCTGGAGGCCCTGTGTTCAAGCCCAAGTAGCACAATCTCCCTTCCTTCCCTCCCTCCTTCCCTCCTTCCTTTCCTCCCTTCCTTTCTTTCCTTCCTTTCCCCCATCCCTTCTTTCCTTCTACTTTGCATGGGATTGAGAAGTGCTCTACTGCTAAACTAGAAATATCACTAGCTAGTGAGCTCTAAGCTATATTAATAGACTGTTTATTCCTGAAAAGCATTGACTCTGCTTTCTATCCTAGAACTTGCTATGTGGCCTAGCCTGGTTTCAGACTCACAGTCCTGCTTTAGTTTCTATGGTGCTGGGATTATAGATAGGTCACCATGCCCAGTTTTTAAAATTTTTAAATTTATGTATTTTCTCCTTTTCTATTATCCTTAAGGCTTCTTTGAGCCACTCCCAACAAACAAACTTCCCTATTCCAGAAAGTCTTTTTTTTTTTTCCCCTAGTCCTGGGGCTTGAACTTGGGGCCTGGGCACTGTTACTGAACTCATTTTTCTCAAAGCTAGCACTCTGCCACTTGAGCCACAGAGCCACTTCCAGCTTTTTCTGTGTATGTGGTACTGAGGAATCAAACCCAGGACTTTCATGCATGCTAGGCAAGTAGTCTACCACTAAGCCACATTCCCATCCCTCCAGAAAGTTTTAAATACTACATTGATTTGAATATTTATTCTTGACTTGTAAATTTGCCCAATTTCAGGAAGGACCATTAAGACCTGTTCTTGAATACATTGATCTGGTCAGCAGTGATGATGAAGAGCCAAGCACCTCTCATAGTGATGTAAGTACATTGCATTTGATTTGCATTTTCTCGTGTGCAAGTTGAGACATTTTCCAAATTAAGTTAACAAATCAGTTATGTGTGTGTTATATTTTTGTTAGAAATAGATCGTAATAGGTAATCCATCTGTTTCCAATTTTGTTTCTCTACCTCTAGTGACAATGTGGAAAGATAAAATGACTCTAGGAAATTGTGATATCTGATGTAAAAGGGAAATAAAATTAAAACTGCAAGTTTTTTTACGTTTTATTTGCCTTTCTTGAACTTTTGTCTCTTTAGACCTTGATCCTTTCCTTTTGTTAATCATGTGGCAACAGAAAATTTGTTCTATCTTGGAGGAAAAGATGTGTGAAGATTGTTTCGAAATGGAATGTGGAAATGGTTTAAAGCTAACATTTTATTTTACATCCCTTTTAACTTCTCCTTACTCACACATATTTACAATTAGTAATCTTACCTGTGCCTTGGTGGTTGTGGGTTTCACCCTTAAGACCAGTCCTTCCTTATGGTAGGAATTGAATAGTTGAACTTTTTGTAACAATTTTGCCTTTCATTTGTCTTTGCTGTCGCTTAGACTTCTATTAATGGACTATGTTCTTGATGAATTAAAGAATTCCTTATTCTTCCTAATGGTGGCCAGAAAGCTTGTTGCTCTATGATATGCGGGGTTGGGACTTCGACTTGAATCAGAATATTTGGCTTTACCTCTTAATAATCCTATAACTTCTGATAGTGTTTTTTTGTGGTAAATGTGTTTTTCCTTTTCTTAATCAAATAAGGATACTGTCTACCTCACAGGGTTGTGAAGATGAAATTAGGTAACATATGTACAATAAGCTCCTTAAAATTACAACCATGGACCTGGGAATGTGGCTTAGTGGTAGGTAGAGTGCTTGCCTAGTATGCATAAAGTCCTGGGTTCAATTCCTCAGTACTACATACAGAAAAAGCTGGAAGTGGCTCTGTGATTCAAGTGGTAGAGTGCTAGCCTTGAGCAAAAGAAGCTCAGGAACAGTGCGCAGGCCTTGAGTTCAAGTCCCAGGACTGGCAAAAAAGAACCCACAAAGAAAACAATTATATACACCATAAAGTAGTACTGTTTAACTGCAAAGTTTTGTTACTTTTCGGGAACAGTCAGTGACAAAAGTTTTAAAGAAACTAATAAGGGTGTTTGAGAAGTTTTTTTCTTCATGGGTCTTGATCCTCAAGTTTCTTTCATTTTTATTACCAGTGATATTGCCACCTCTTCTTAGCTCAGGACAAATAGGTGGCTAGGATAGCATCACTTGAACTGATCTTAACTTTTAGTCTCTACTTTTTCATAGACAGTCCTATTATTGCCTGTAGTTCATGTTTGGGGCTGGGGATATTGAAGTGTGTGGATTTGACTTCTGTTATTCTTTACTGACCTGTAGTGGATGGATTGGGTCTTTCATTTTCATTTACAATAATTTAAAAATTGAGTTCAACTTACTGGACATGCATCTCTGCACTTGAAAGTTAAAAGCATATTTTTTTTCTTCCTTGGTTTTCTTGTTCATGTGGATAACCCAGAGAATGCCTGAATCTAAGGTGCCATCCTCTGAGAATCATCGCCCAGAAAAGTGCTCTAGCTGCAGTATTCCTCTTACCATGGGAGACAACAGGTCCTCCTCTGGGAGTTGTGCCAACAGTCCACAAAGGATAGTTTCTCAACTTTGCTCTGTTGAGAACCCATTGGAGAACCAGAAAAATAATCAAAATAATTCAGATATTAAGATCTCTGAAACAGAGACACCCAAGTCATCACAAAGTTATCAGATGCTGCCTTCATCTCCACTTGTGGTCCCCCAAGAATCTTTGGCCTCTTCTGAAGCCAAAGAGGATTTACCCATGGAATTGTCTTCAGCTCCACAGCATGGGCAGGATGCCATCCTCTATCTCCAGACACAAGTGGCTGAGATGTCCCGAGTGATACGTGATCTTCAGTCCAGAAGCTGTTTTAGATTTCATCATTCTAGGCCAAGTGAGCACTCCTCACTTCCTTGGGACATTTCTACCTCTAAGGAAATGCCCACAGTTGAAGAAGAGACTGATTGCAGATCTCCTTCAGCTAATGACAAAGGACAGCCAACTGACCCTACCCAATCTAGTTTCACAGGTCTTTTGAAGAGAATGGAAGAAAGAGGTGTTATAAAAAGGGTCACATTACGGTCTGAACCTGAGACATGTGAAGGGAAACCCGGTTGTGTGACCTCTAAAAAACGCTTGGTTCCTCCATTGCACCCTCTTTTGAGAATTGCCACTTCTGAAGTTTTTAAAGATCCTGCTGATTGCCATCCTTCTTCCTTCATGGGACACAGAGTATATTCTGTGTCCAAGGACACCTCTCCTTTTCAACCAAATCCAACAGTTGAGGGCCCTATTGTAGAAGCATTAGAGCACAGCAAAAGAGGAAATACAACATCTCCTCTCGATTCTACCTCAAAAGAAATGGAAGTCATGGGTTGTAGATTCTACCACGCTGCCTCCATTGCAGCTCGAGCTGCTAGCTACTTGGCTTATATGACTCAGTATCAGCGTAAGCTGTGGGAAGACATGGAGGATCTAGTTCATGATCCAGAATTTGATCGTGGAAAAGCAAAGTGTATAATATCTGATGGCATGGATGCAGGCCTTTGGCAACTTTGTACTACTAGAGACATAATGGACTCTGTAGTCAGAGTTATGGCTATGGCAATAGACTACAGAAGGCAAGCTTGGCTTCGACTTACATCACTCACTAAAAAAACCCAGGAGAAGATCTTACACTTGCCTTTTGATGGTACTTCCCTTTTTGGACAAGATGCAAATGCTGTGGTTGCAGAACAAAACAGTATTAAAGGAAATGATTATAAGGATCATAATAGGAATAACCAGCATCGATACCTTTATAGACATGATCATAAAACACATCACAATAGTGGTTACTCCAAAGGGGGTTGGTACAAACCCCGAAACCACCCATATAGACATAGAAAAAAGGGAGAATCTCCTGAACGCTATGGGTATAAGAATTAATAACCTGTTCATCAGCAAAATATTTCATCCTGTTTTCCTTGTTCTTCCCCTAGTCAGACAGGATCTGTAGGCAGGAGATCATCTCAAAAATTGAACGCATGTCTGGAGTGGCCACTGCTAATGCTTGAACTGTAGACTTTTGGAATGAAGTAAATAATAAAAGACTCGTGCTTCATTGGCCAAGTGATCAGAGGGGACTTTGCTGCCAGGAGGGTTTCGACCAGAGAAGGACACTCAGGAATCTGAGTGGCTACAGAAAGATATGTAGATTTCTTCCTTAGAGAAGTCTTGTTCATAAACTTACGACTGGCAGATCTTGGATCTGAAATCTGCTACTAGACCAGAGGTAAATCCTTCATGGTTAGGTTGCCAGTGCTTCCTTGTTCAGGCTTCAGCTTGATAGATCTTCAAAGAATAGTGGATCTTAGGGTTTTTCAAGATCATCCACTTACCATGCTCTGTGAGACTGCACAGTCAGACATGAAGATATATGCCAACAGGAATTGAAATGAAATATTGCTAAATCTAGTTTGCTTCCAGTTGAAGTGGCTAGATGTCACAGGTATCTCACAAGCACCAAACTGAAAGAAGAATTTTGTCTGTGTAGACATTTTCATAGTAACTCTCTTCAAGACTGATGGCTGCCATAATGTCACTACTTATGAGACTACATGTAAGATAATTCTTGTCATCAGTTGTAGTAGTCTTTGACCCATCAAGCTCTCATATCATCAAACTGAGACTGTCAGAGGTCTCTCACTTACTCTGGGCCTTTCACCTCCATGGCCTTCTTAAACCTGTCTTTGAAACCCTTAATTCTTTTGAGCTTGGATGATGTATCACACTCCAAATATGGAAGGTTTTTGCATCAGTGCCCTGGAAATAAAGGATATTTCAGTGATCCACGCTTGTGTATCTCAACTTTTTGAGAATAAGAATTCTAAGCATGCCTAACAATCTGATCCCCTATTGAAATGAAGAGGAATACCATCAATCTAGACCTGACTGAAGTCCTTAAGATGCAAAGCGTGATTGGGCATTGTAAAGACAGTGAGCCACACAACTGTTTCTGGATATCTAACTGATACCTGGTAATGATTTCTTGAAATGCTAAAATCAAGACTTCAGTGACATATTCTTGGTTAATTTGTCACAATGTAGTCAGACTCATTATAAGAGACGACTTAATCTTTTTGCTCCCTTAGTTTTCCACCAAACTGGAGCTGGCAGCAGATACCTCAGTTAAAAATGCTATTATCTTCTCTTTAATCTTGAGACCATGGCTGTAGGGTACTAGCCCTCAGGTCCTTATCATCACCACCTGACTTTGGGAATGGAGAAAATGTCCTGTGAGGGGTGGGAACACACCACCTGGTGGTGGCTGCTTGGCAGCCAGTGTTTTTTTTTTGTTTTTTTTTTCTTTTTTACAGACTTACAGTTCTATAACTTCTTGATTTGTTAGACATTTGCCTTTTAAAGATTGCTTGATCAAGGTGTTTTGTACTATTAGTGGAATATAGCACTGTTGGAGGATTTATGTCATTTGTTTTCTTCTTACCATAGTTCTGATTGACATGTTCTGTGACACCTACCTTTTAGTTTATTGGAATCTCTACCATCCTAACCATACTCCACACCCTTTATGTCTATGTTGTGTTGTTTTTTTGTCTGTGCCATAGCAATTGAAATAAAAAATTTCCCTATTTGGAGGAAATTATCTTGCCAGGTAAATTTAGGGTACTGTATTAGTCCTGTTCTTACATGAAGCCTGAATTAGGCTTGATAAACATCATTTAGGAAATTTAGCCAGGTTGCATCCTGAGTTAATATTTAACCTTGTATTTCCACATGTTCCAGAGTTTTACTCCTCTTTACTTAGTTCCATGCCAGTGCTCTTAAAACGTTTTCAAATTGAACTCTAGAAGAGCACTGACTACTTGAAACACAGGCCTAAGAAGTCATACATAGATGTGTACTGTAACAGTGGAACAATATTGTGCTCTTGACATTAGCAGTATAGTTTGTTTTGAGAAAAGACTAGGCACCTGGATCTCACTGGAGAAAGAGACCTTGGAGAGGTTTTCTTTGGCTGCACATAGGTATTTCCAGCTAGTTCAGGCTATGTGAAACTTCCACTTTCCCAGTTCTCCCTTTTCTTCTTAGATATATGTTACACAGACTTTACCCTGGTTTTCTAAAAACTAAAACAGAGAAAAGAACACTTGAAAATGTGATCTTTCTGGAGCTGTTTTGGCACTTTCATTTAATGTGCTTCTACTTCCAACCCCTTTTATATTGTAGTAAAAGAAAGCATGTGAAACTAAGCACCTTAATTGTCTAGTTCATCAGTGTTAACTATATTAACATTATTGTTCAAGCCTTCTTAATTTGTTTTTCCTTTGGCTTTTTTGGACAAACTTGCTATCCTTTTCCATAGCCTCCTGAATGCTGGGATTACATGCTTGTACTATATAACACTCATCTCAATTTTGGGCAGGGAGTGCAGAAGGACAGTACTGGGACTTGAACTCAGGGTCTTGCTTTCTCACTTGGTTTTTCTGCTCAAGGCTGGCACTCTACCACTTGATTCAGTTCCTCATCTCAAATATTTCTAACAGGATTTCTGTCCTCATATTTGTGTTGCTCAGTAATTTAAAAAAAAAAACACTGCCTAACCCCTGTAATTGATAAGCTGAAGCATCTCCAGAAAATCAAATTTTCTGAAATTGGAAGGAATCAGGAAATCATTCAGTTAGTGATCAAATAGGTAACTTAATATAATTGACATTTGTTTGAGGATGGCAGTAGTATAGAAGCATTTTTAGACTAGAAGAAACAATGCCCCAGTATCCTTAATCTGTTTATCTGATTCTTTTAAATCTGCATACTTGAATGATGGTGGTGTTAGAAAACTAAAAGTGGGTACCTGGTGTAGGGAGACAACCCCAATAGAATATACAATTCATAAAAAAAATTCATGGCCTTGTGCAGATCCTGAGTCAAAGTTCTTTATTAGACTAACCTAATATAAAATACCTCTGGATTTTTTTTTTAAGGAGGCCTTGGAATAGTTGCAAGTTTATAATTGGTATTTTCTATAAAGGATGTCTAATATTCTTTTTCGTAATGCTATTTCTTGACTGGACCTTGTGTATGGAGACTATGATTTCTTATAGTTGCTATGTACAGAGAAATAATATTTCCATTAATTGTTAGGAAGTGCCTTTTTAAATGTGATACTTATGTTTGAAACTTAAATTATGATGTCTTGCCTATATTGCTGGTGATATTTATGTGAATTCTGTACAGTGACTCCTTTAGTGTATTACCTTATGTTATTGCACTTTTTAAATATACTCTCCTTTTGACTTTTTATTTATTTTTTGATTCTTTTGTGCTGGTTGTGGCACTTGAATTGGGCACTGTCCCTGAGCATTTTTGTTCAAGGCTAGCTCTCTACTACTTGAGTTATAGCTCTCCTGCAACTTTTTGATGGTTGATTGGAGATAAGAGTTTCACAGACTTTCCTGGCCAGGCTGACTTTCAACCATGATTTCACCCAGATTTCAACTCAGATCTCACCCTCCTTAATAGGTAGGATCACAAAACTCAGTGAGCAACTGGTGCCCATCTTGTTTTTCTTATTTGTAGCACTGTTGGTTCTTTCAGAGGGTTGTAGAGCACTTCCTTATTTAACTTCTAGTGATTGGCTCAATTTTCTTGGCATTAAGTATGGTAGCTTTGTTTTTTTTTTCTCTGTATTTGATAGATTTTCTTACTGAGTTGTCTCCTTTCTAATCTTGTTGTTAGCCATGCCAACCCAATTTATATTTGATAAGTTGATGTATTTAACTTAAAAGAAACAAGGACATTTTAAAAATAAGGCAGTAAACTTATAGACACGCACGCACACACGCTTGCTTTTTTTTTTGCAGGTCCTGGGACGTGAACTCAGGGCCTTATCACTGTCATTGTCTTCTTTTTGTCGAAGGCTAGCACTCTACCACTTGAGCCACAACAGCACTCTGGCTTTTCCTGTAAATGTGGTGCTGAGGAATCAAACCCAGGGCTTTATGCATGCTAGGCAAGCACTCTACCACTAGGCCACATTCCCAGCCACACAGGCTTTCTTATCACTAACTAGAATTACCTTTTTTTTTTTTTTCTGCTGGGTCTCAAGTATAGAATTACCTTTGAACTTTTAAGCAGCTTCTTCATTATAATTTTATTTATTTAGTCTTCTAAGTGTCATTCTGAGGGAGGTATAAACTCAGGCGACTTACATACTAAATTATACCCAAGTGACCTGATTGATACTGTCCATAAGGGCCTAATACATCCAGGATAATCTCTCAGGTATTGTAAAGAAGGAAGCGGAATAAACAAACTATAATCCTTTCTTATCTGTAGAATTGGACATTGATATAAAGTTATGTAATGCATTCATTATTTCTATAATTGGGATTTTGATAAAGGCTTAAAATTATAGGTTAGATCTTTTCAGAAATACAGAATGCAGTAACTAAAAACACTTTTTAATGTGAGACATATTTTGACCCAGTCTTGCACTGTTTAGGTTCCCTTGTCTTTTCAAATTTACCTTTATGTGTTTAATGTAGTGGCTAGACCAATGATTTTTTTGTGACATCTGTATCTGTCTTATGTACATCATTTATTTGGCCTCATGCATTCTTCATGGTTGTTAGTGGGTTAAAGTACATTGGTGGTAGTTGTCAATAAACATAATTACTTGTATAGGGATGCAAACCTTGTAGTTATTTTTTCATGTATAAGGAGTTTTGTAAACCAAATCTCTAGAATTTCCCTTCCTGGATGAATGATAAGAATTTTGTTTCATTAAATGTTTTTTCTCTTATTAGTGGAATATTTTTATACTTTTGTCTGCATTTTCTTGATTTAATAGAATGAAAACTATAATGTCTGATAACATGGAGAAATTGGAAATTATATGAGCTTTTCTTTTTTTATGTGTGTGTGTGTGTGTGGAACCTATCTGGAAGTGATCATTGTGCTCTACTGTGTGTTCATTAGTCCCTGGGTCTTGATCTTTGGGCATTGTCCGTGAGTGTATTTGTTCAAGGCTAGCACTCTGCTCTACCACTTGAGCCATGGCTCCACTTCTGGTTCTCTGTGTGTGTGCGCGTATGTGTCTGTGTGTACGCATGTACGTGCGCTCCGCATGCACATAAGCACGCACATACATAGTTGGAGACAAGAGTCTCAGACTTTTCTGGGCTTGCCTGGAACTATGATCCTTATATCTCAGCCTCCTGAGTAGCTAGAATTACAGATGTGAGCTGTTACCTTTTTTTTTTTGCCAGTCCTGGGCCTTGGACTCAGGGACTGAGCACCTTCCCTGGCTTCTTCCTGCTCAAGGCTAGCACTCTGCCACCTGAGCTACAGCGCCCATTCTGGCCATTTTCTATATATGTGGTGCTGGGGAATCGAACCGAGAGCTTCATGTGTAGGAGGCAAGCACTCTTGCCACTAGGCCATATTCCCAGCCCATTTTTTTAATCTTTTCTTTTGCTATACACAGTACATTCTTCTAAAAAGCATTTATTCTTTCATATTTCTTTTGACCTTGGTCATATTTTTTTTTTTTGCCAGTCCTGGGCCTTGGACTCAGGGCCTGAGCACTGTCCCTGGCTTCTTCCCGCTCAAGGCTAGCACTCTGCCACTTGAGCCACAGCGCCGCTTCTGGCCGTTTTCTGTATATGTGGTGCTGGGGAATTGAACCTAGGGCCTCGTGTATCCGAGGCTGGCAGTCTTGCCGCTAGGCTATATCCCCAGCCCTGGTCATATTTTTTATCCTGCCAGTATATACTAGCCAGGATTTTGATGTGGCTTTGTATTTGTATATTTAAATATCATGTCTTAAGCATTACTGTAAGAAATTCTCCAGGTTTTCGTAATGTCCCTTTTTAAAAGTATACATATCCAATCCAATCTCAAGTTTTTCCTGGCTATTGAGCTTTGGATTTAATTAATTAATGAAAATATTTTCTTATTTTCACATATTCAGTCAAATATATTATTTGTGGTAAAATTCATCTTAAAAATGTTTCTATAGTACAGCTCTGGTATGTCATATTTTAATCGGTTTTAAGTCTTAAGGACTTTATTGATTTTGTTGAGGTAACTTGAGTTCTAAATTGGATGCCTTGTCAAGAATTCCAAGTTCTTGGGGCTGGAAGTGGCGCTGTGGCTCAAGTGGCAGAGTGCTAGCTAGCCTTGAGGAAAAAAATCCAGGGACAGTGGCTCAGGCCCTGAGTTCAAGCCCCAGGACTGGCAAAAAAAAAAGAATTCCAAGTTCTCAGGTTTCTTTTTTAGGACTTTGAAGATCTCCTAGATTGTATTGTTTTGTAGAATTCTTGAATATATTTCATGGTAGAAGTGAATGTTGACGTTTTATATGTAGTGGTCCTTTAAGAGAAATCTACCTTGATCTTAAGTGCTTTAAGTAGTACTCTTGGAGTTTTATATGATGTTTTTTTTCCCTCATAAAGTATTGTATACTTTCTGTTGTCTTTCATTACCCACAAGATCAGCTCTATCAGCATTTAATTTTAAGGGTGACAACTAGAATTCTTGCCCTCATCTGTACTTTCACACTTCATTGATTTGTAATGTACTTGTGCATTGTAATTTATAAAGTAATTTTGTAATATCATGTTTGTGGTCCTTTTATAACTTAGAGAGGCAACAATAAAGTAGATGGTAGAATAAAAACATTACCCCAAATTATTACACACAGTTTTAGCTTTCAGTTACTTTGCAAAACAACATTGAATTGTTTCCATTAGTTTGTACAGCTCATTCCTGCTTATCTTTGGTACAATACAGTTAATGAATAAGTAGTCTCATTGAGATTCTTAGCTAACAGTGACCAGAGTATTTATTTCTTCAATGGTGTCTACTATATATTTTGAAAGATCTTGGGAGTTCATTGATAGCCTTGTGTGTAATTGTCAGCTTCCTGTCTGGGAAGGAAGTAGAAGAGAGACTATATTGATATGACGTATGTGTACTAGACACTCTTGAGACAAATTCATCCTTTTCTGAAGAGAATGTGAAACCTGATGAAATTAAGAATCTTGCTCAAGTGGTACTAGAGAGTTTCAGTACAAACATCCTTCACAGTTGCAGTGTGGCTCTCTCTGTACTTGGCTTTCTCTACGCATTTTCAAGTCTCTCCTCATCTCTGACCTCTGAAAAAACTATAATGTCAAATTACTGAACTTTGTTTTCCTGGGTGTACTCTCTACCCCTTGTTCTTTAATGTCTTAATTTCACTTGTCAGATCAGGAACTTCTTGGTTCTGTCATGAGTATTTCTTGGGCTGGCCTAACATTTCTCTTGAGGACCAGTCATTGATTTGTGTTTCACGTATTCCATATGTTTTCAACCCTGCTTATTTTAGTAATGATTCTGATTGCTTCTTTTCTTTGATCTGCATTTTTGTTTGCTCTGCTTACTTTGTTCTAGGTATACTAAAACTTTTGCTAGCATCTTGAATGTACTGGCTTAATGGGAGGAAGATGGAATTGGTGAAGAGAACATAGTATTTGAATTCCAAAGGCTTTCATCTATCTCAGTATTAGCAAGTCGCTGTTCTGAGCTTCAGTTTTTCTACTTTGGAAGGGGAATACTTGGAAATACTTTGAAAAACACTAGGCCCAATAGGGATTTTTTTTTCTTTACATAACTATGTTTTTTTGTCTCTCTTCTTTGGTTTCTTATAACTGGGATGATTGAACATAAATGGATACATCCTTTGTAAAGTGTGTACCAGCATATAGCTGTTCCTTTCATGCTATTGAGTAACATTCCCCTTGTTGACAGTTTTATAACTATATTACAAGTTAATAATGTTGGATCAATGAAAGACATGTAAAGATACTGTCTTTACCCAAGTACAAGCTAAGAAGTCATACTAATAAGCATAAGAAAATAATAAAAGTAAAGGTAGAATGAACTGGAGTGTGTATAAGATTTTTGATGGGTGGTATTTTTTCCATTGTAAACAGTCATTATTTTTCATTTGCCAGACATCTTTTCAATACCTGCTGTATGAAGGTAGGGCTACCCAAGGAAGGTCTGGGAATACTGATGATTAAGAGATAATACATTCTCTTGAGACAAATACCAATACAGTCTGCTGACTACTCTGTTTAGAGGAAAGGCTGAGATGATGTTGGAACAAAATGAGAACCATCTAGAGGGTTCAGGTGAGTTTTAAAAAAATTGTTATAAAGGTGGTGTACAGAAGTCAGGTAATGATTGCACTTCTTTTTGGACAATGTCATACCTTTCCTTGCTCTCTCGCACTTTTTCCCTTCAGGTGAACTGTTTTTAAAGCATGGGCTTTTGCTTAGTTTTGGAGGATGACTAGTAAAAATGGTCAGAATGGTAATAGCAGTCATTGAGGTGGATAGAGCAAGTGTTCAAAGACCTCCAGGAGGTGTGTGCTTTCAGATTGAGAAGGAGGAGCCTTTACGAACAAAGAAATGAAGGAGATTAAACTGAATAAAGGATGTTATAAAAATGCGTTTTTAAATACTCAAAATAAGTGTGTAGCCAACTTTCCTTGTGAAGTTATAGTATTAAAGTTGATTTGTCCCTAGGCTACTATGGACATGACAACGTTTTCCTTTTTCTCCTGAACTGAACCCAAGGAGGGTTCTGGACATTGCCCCTCTGGCTGGGGGCAGCTTTAGCAATAAGAGAACTCATGACTAGTGCAGAGCTGCACTGAAGATGAGCAGGGTAAATGCACCCTGTGTATGCATGCGGTTGCTTCAGGCTGGTCTTCCAGCAGCACCTTCAGTGTAGCCAGATAGAGCTCATTCTCCTTGGTGTTTACTTCTGGAGACTTTCTTGGTGGACCTGGAAAAGATGAAGGTATTTATAATTACGTTCCTGCAATGACATCTGGAAGTCTTTATTGAAGTAACTGTTAACCTGTGCCACACAGGTTTATCAGCTTCCAGTTTTTCTTTTGAATTTCTTCACTTGCTGCTGTTGCCACTTCCTTCCCCTTTTCCTCTTCCCGTGTTTTCTATTCTTTTTTCTTTTTAGCCCTGTTGCAGAGGCACTCAGAAAGTAACCCACTTGTCACAACTTCATATTCAGAGATACTTAAAAATTCTAAGTTCCTAAGTTGCATAAATTTTTCTCTCTGTGTGTATGTATATGTGTATCCTGTACTGACAGAAGGTCAGTCATTTTCTTAGAGGATATTTATAGAAAGAGATTCTGGCAGTTTACTCAAGACAGTATAGGAGGAAGTGTCTTATTTAATAAGTTTGATGATACTACCCTTCTTAAGAATAAAGTACAGAATGGAGTATATCTGTGATTTTCTGACTTTGTTCATATAAAGCAAATGTTCTGTGTACTTTGTATTTGTAAATGGTAACAGGGATGGGAAGGAGCTTGATTTGTAAAAAGAGGGTGGGTTTCCTGGTTCCAAAATTTTGCTGCTGGAGATGGAGAATAAATGTACTGCTTTACTATGTTTATTTCTTCTGCTTCCTATGTATTTGAGTATTAAGTTATTGAGAAGAATGGTTGCTTGTCAACATTTTGGTCCTGCTATGGTTTGAGTTATCAGTTGGGCAGAAAGGGGCTTCTGGTAAACAGAATTTTGGGAGTTCAAATTTCAAACCAACTGGAGACTGAAGTTTTAGTATGGACTAATAAAAGGCTTTGTGATTGAGTTAAATCGTTTGTTTCAGCAGTTCTTTTCAGCCAAGTGCGCCGTCAGGTGGCTCTGTGGGATTCCTTCATTACACGTAGGCAGTTGGTTTCTGCTTTGGCTGTTGGAATGCAAGGCCCCTTTTGTAAAAGATAAGGGGAATGGAGGATGTAATTATCTTCTCTCTCATTGATTAGTGTTATCTGACATTCAGGTAACATTGGATTGTTCTTTGTTTAACTCTTACCCCCTCTTTCAACCTATTTCCTACAAATTTGTCTTCCCTTATTACTGGCTTCTTCAGTAGCCAAAAAGTGCCTTTGGCACACAACAAGCTGGCTTGTTCCTGTCACCTCTGTGGGTAATGTTTTTGCAGAGTGCTTTCCTCCTAATCCCATTACCCTATATGTATGGGAGATTTGCTCCATATCAGTGCCTCTATTCATATTTCCGCTAAAGTAACTCTTTAGAAAATGAAATATTTTGCTGGGTACTGATGGCTCACACCTAGCTACTACTCAGGAGGCTGAGATCCAGGGATTGCGGTTTGAAGCCATCCTTGGCAGAAAAGTCCCCATGACACTCTTATTTCTCAATAACAGAATTTAGTTGTTTTTTTTTTAATTGTTGTTTGGTTTTGCTTTTTGCCAATCCTGGGGCTTGAACTCAGGGCCTGGGCACTGTCTCTGGCTTCTTTTTGCTCAAGGCTAGCACTCTGCCACTTGAGCCACAGCAACACTTCTGGCTTTTTCTGCATATGTGGTGCTGAGGAATCAACCCAGGGCTTCATGTATATGAGACAAGCACTTTTACCACTAGGCCATATTCCCAGCCCCAGAGGGCTAGTCTTGAGCAAATAGAGCTCAGGAACAGTGGCCAGGCCCCAAGTTCAAGCCTCATGACAGATGGAAAAGAAGACATAGAAAAATAAATATTTTATCTGTCTTGGCAATACTGAGGTTTAAACTTAGGGCTTCATGGATGCTAGACAGGTACTCTAACATTGAAGCCACAACCCTATCCCTTTTATTGTTTTAATAGGATCTCATTTTTCCCTATGCCTGGCCTAGACTATGATCCTTGTAGTTCTGTATTTCTCATGTAGCTAGAATGATGTGTGTACCACTATCCCAAGCTTTTGTTGTTTGAGATGAAGTCTCCCAGCTTTTTGCCCAGGCTGTCCTTGAACTGTGTTCATGTGGAGGCAGGAGGATCTTGAGTTTGAATTTGAAATCAGCTTGGGCTACGTAGTGAGACTGGGGGCGGGAGGGGAAAGGATCCTCCTGGAAAGAAAATGGTCCCACCTATATATTTAGCTTTCACTCAAGGCTTGGTGGCACTATCCCTTGTCTCTTAGCTTTTTTGCTCAAGTGTGGGGTTCTACCACTTGAACCTATAGCTCTACTTTCAGCTTTTTAAAAACTGGTTAATTGGACATAAGAGTTTTACAGACGCTCCTGCTTGGGTTTGCTTTGAAGTATCATCCTCAGACCAGCACCTTTCTAAAAAGTTCTCACACAAAGTTTAGACTCAGCTCTCTGAGAATTCAATATCAAGGCCAGTCTTTATTCTTGAAACAGGTCTTCTGTGGATATAGCCAACCTCGCCCAAGTTCTAGTTCCAGTCCCAACTCACTGTAACCCAGGTTGGCCTCAAGTTTGAAACCCTACCTACCCCAGCCTACTCACTGAGTGTTGGAGTGTTGGAGTTACAAGCCTTCACCACTACTCCTGGCTTTCAAAGACAGTTCTTAGTAAATGGGAGTTGGCAAGTGTATGGCACTTAGTTTATTAAAGTGTAATATATTTTAGGCTTATAGGTGAATTTTAAAATCAAGCCAAGCACTGGCAGCTTACGCCTATAATCCTAGTTATTCAGGAGGCTGAGATCTGAGGATTGTGGTTCAAAGCCAGCCAGGGCAGTAAAGTCCATGAGACTCAGAAAAGGCTGAAAGACCGGTGCAGTGGCTCAAGTGGTAGAGTGCTAGCCTTGAACGCAAAGAAGATCAAGGACAGCACTCAGGCCCTGAGTTCAGGCCCCAGGACTGGAAAAGTAAGTAAAATCAATTCTACCTGTGGTATTTCTGCACCAGATCAAATGTCCTTTATGTATATATTCATCTGAGGCTAATCAGGTAGAAACATACTTTCTAGTAAAAATAATTAGCTTAATTCTGCACAAGTTTTGCTAAACTAATTCATGAAGATTTGCTCTTTGGGAAAGCTACAAATAGTCCTGTACTTATATCCCAGGCAGGAATAGAGGAAGATCAAGTCTCAACTGAATAAGCCTGTATTTTGAAGTTTCATCTTTTTGATTGTGTACTTTTAATATTTAAAATAGTAAGTTGGGTACTGGTGTCTCATATGTATAATTCTGGCTACGTAAGGGAGGAAAGACTGCACTTAGAGGTCATCCCAGGCAGAAGAGTTCTCAAGATCCTATATCAAAAAATGACTAGCAAAAAATAGGACTAGAGATGTGGCTCAAGTGGTAGAGTACCAACCTACCAAGTGTGAAACTTTGAGTTCAGATTCCAGTTCCACAAAAGGTAAGTAAGTAGTTGGGTGCTGGTGGCTCACACCTGTAATCCTAGCTTCTCAGAGGCTATGATCTGAGGATCATGGTTCAGAGCCAGCCAGGGCAGGAAAGTCCATGAGACTCTTAATCTCCAATTAACCACCAGAAGTGGTGCTGTGACTCAAGTGGTAGAGTGCTAGCCTTGAGCTGAAGAGGTCAGGGACAGTGCCCAGGTCCAGAGTTCAAGCCCCACAACTGACAAAAAAAAGTAAGTAAATAAAAATAAAATACTAAGTGCACATGCTTTAGGTGTTTTGAAAAGCTGCTTGAGAAACTGAAGCAGGAAGATTGCTTGAATCCATGACATGAGTTCGACTAGTTTTGTCAACAACATAAGACCCCTATCTGTAGGAGAAGAAAAGGAGGGATACTAAAAAGCACATATGTAAGTTGAGATGATAACAAGCATATTAACTAAGCATTTTTTGCTTTAAAAAATAAGTGCTGAGTGCCAGTGGCTCATGCCTGTAATCCTAGCTACTCAGGAGGCTGAGATTTGAGGATTAAAGTCCGTGTGACTTGTTATCTCCAATTAATTACCAAAAAAGCTGGAAGTGGCGACGAGGTTCAAGTGGTAGAGCACTAGCCTTGAGCACAAATCTCAGAGACAGTACCCAGTTCCTGAGTTGAAAGCCTAGGACTGGCACCAAAAATAAAAAAGGAAAAAGAGATGATGATATTTGGCTTCAAACCTGTGAAAATACTTTCCTAGTAGTTAGCATTAAGCCTGTTGAGGTGTAAATTGATTTGGTTTCCTTATATGTTGTTTATGTGTGTATGAATGTATATATATATATGAATGCATATGTGTGTATGTGTTTGTATGTATCTGCATAAATATGGAGAAGGTTGTATTGTCCAGGCTTGTCTTTGGTACATGAGCCCAAGCAGTCCTACCTCAGCCTTCCAAGTAACTTGGTCTACAGGTGTGTTGATCATCACACTTATCCTTAAATCTTTCTTTAAAAACATTGTTTATTTCATTTATTTTTTCTGAGACCAGGACTTGAACTCAGTATGTAAGTGTTTTCTTTCTCTCCTTGACTGGCATTCTACAACTTGAACCATGCCTCCAGTCTCTACGAAATGTATGTTAATTATACAAAATAGCTGCATACTTTATGTTTAATATGTGCATGCAATATTCTCTCTTTTTGTCTTTCCTTCTTTATGCTGGTCCTTTTATGCCAAATAGTCTACTTTTTAACTTTCTTTTTTTCTCTTTTTTTAAATATCTAAACTCCAAATGCCAGAGAAGCAGGCAATATGTCTTCTTAAGTCCAACATTTTTCATTTTACATGACGATATCTAATTCCATTCTTCCACAAATATGTAATTGCTGTCTTCTCTCTTGTATATTCTTTATACAGTTCATTGATTGATGAGCACTTAGGCTGATTATGTAACTTGGCTGTTGTGAACAGTCCCACAATAAACATGAGTGTGTGTTTCTTATATATCAGCTTTGATTCCTTCAAATGTGTGTACATGTGTGATTTAGCAGTATCACTGTTGGTTCTGTACTTAGCTTTCTGTGGATTTCCATAGTGCTTTCACAACTTTATGTTCCCATCAACATATGTGTGGTTCCTCTTCTCTTGCATCCTTATTAGTATTTGTTGTGGCTTTTTTGTTTTGTTTATTTTGTTTTCTTTGGCGGGAGGGGGTTTAGAGCCAGAACATTTATTGTATAATCATTGAAAATTTCAAGATGAGTTGGAAACTCTAACTGCCACCTCTTAGTTTGGATGGTATTTCTTCACAGAATCTATCAAAACTTGCAATACACAATTTTTAGTGCGTCATTTCATTCGTCCCATAGTATTTTGTGCATTAGTATTTGGCATTCCAAGTATACTTTATCTTGTGCTTTGCAGGGTGGCTGCACTTACCATAAATTGACTTCTGAAGGTATTAGGCATTATAGCATGGTGACAGCCTAGGATATGTATGTGTCTTCTTAAGGTGATGTTCCCTTGGGCATCTATGGAGACCAAAAGGCTCTTTACCATTCTGATTGGAGTGAGATACAACCTAAGTGGGTTTTATTTGTTTACTTTTTTGTTTGTGTGTGTCATTACTGGGGTTTCAAATCAGGGCCTTGCACTTGTTCATTTTGCTTGGTTGGTACTCTGCCAAGTTATTTTGGAGATGGAGTTGGAACTGGCTTTGAACCACAGTCCTTTAGATCTTAGCCTTCTCAATAGCTAGATTGATCTAGCTATTAATTGCAACCGATTACAGATGTGAAGCTCCTGGTGCCCAACTGCCTGGTGCTGTTTTACTTTGCATTTCAGATCTCAGCCTCCTGAGTATCTAGGATGATAGGAGTAAGCCATCAGTTCCTGGCTTCCTCTAGGCTCTTGTGTTTGGGGCATAGAGTTCTTTATTTTATTTACTTTGCATTGAGTGTCTTTTCATATATTTATTGGCCATTCTTTTGAGAACTCTGTTGAAGTTATTTGCCCATTTATGTATTGGATGGACTTTTTGTGTTTGTTTTGCGTTCTTTACATATTTTGACATATGAGTGGCTGTTTCTACCATTCTGTAAGCTCTTTATATGATAATTGCCTTTTTTCTTTTTTCATTTCTTTACAGTCAGAGTGATGTACAGAGAGGTTACAGTTTCATACATAGGGCAGTGCATACATTTCTTATCCAAATTGTTACCTCCTTCCTCATTTTTCCCCTGTGTTCCCTGCTCCCTGGTAACTGTTTCTTTTGCTGTGCAGTAGCTCTTAAATTCTTTTTTTTGCGGGGGCGGGGGGCGGTGGTGGTCCTGGGGCTTGAACTCAGGGCCTGGACTCTGTCCTTGAGCCTCTCTGTGCTCAAGGCTAGCACGCTACCACTTGAGCCACAGTGCCACTTCCAGCTTTTTCTAAGTAGCTTATTAGAGATACTATATGGTATAAGTAGGCAATTTAAACCACCTCCATTACATTTCCAAACCACCATCTTTAATACACTTGTTCTTATCTATTCTTGTTCTTGTTTATAAATAATATTAAAATTAAGTTTGTTAACAATTTTATTGCATGTGTTTATTATAGAGAAATTATAAAACATATAAAAAGAAAAAATTATCTGGCTAGAAATAATTACTAAACAATTACTAAAATTTTCTTATAGCTTTTTAGATTTTTGTATATACATATGTTTTACATGTATACATATATTAATGTGTGATAGTGAATAAAGTTATTTGAATTTAACATCCAATTGATGATGAGGATTTGGTGTAATGTCACTCATTTGCTCATTTAATGACTTTTCTTGAACAGTTTGCACAACAGATCACATTCATAGGCTGACAAGTTTTACATTGACTATGTTCACAAGAGATTCTGCTTTTAGCTTTCTTATAGTGCCTTTGTCTGGATTTGGATTTAGGGTAATGGTGGCTTCATGGAGTAAATTAGCAAGTAATTCTTGTGTTTATGTTTACTGGAAGAGATTGTAGAAAATGGCATAATATCTTTCTTTAAATGTTTGGTGCCAGAGAATTAATCTGTTTTGAAAGGTTAATGATTATTGATTTATTTTAATAGTTACAGCTTTATTCAGATTTCCTGTGGCTTGTATAAGTTTTAGCAAGCTGTATCTTTTAAGGAATTGTTCAACTTCCTCTAGCTTTTTTTTTTTTTTTTTCTTGTCAATCATGAGGCTTGAACTCAGGGGCTGGATGCTGTCCCTGAGCTCTTTGCTCAAGGCTAGTGTTCCAATGCTTTGAGCCACAGCACCACTAACGGTTTTCTGGTGGTTAATTGGAGATAAGAGTCTCATGGACTTTTCTTTTGTGGTTTTCTGATGGTTAATTGAAGAGTCTCATAGACTTTTCTTTTCCACAGGCTGGCTTTGAACCTCAGATCTCAGCCTTCTGAGTATCTAAGATGGTAGTAAGACATCAGTTCCCGGCTTCCTCTAGGCTCTTATGTTTGGGGCATTAGAGTTCTTTATAGCATTTCTGTATTATCCTCTTGAGGTCTCTGATTAGTGTCTTTGTTCTGTTCCAATCTAGTGTTTAAACTTTACATAGTTGTGCAGCTACTTTGTTTTCATTAGTGTAAACAATTTTTTCTCCATATCTTTGCTTTTTATGTGTATGCATCTCTGTATTTAAAGAGGGTTTCTAAGTTAACAACACATGGTTAAGTATTCGGTTGTTTTTTTTTAAAAATCTATTCTGGCAATTGTAAACTGGCATATGTAGATCATTGACACTTAAAATGCTTATCAGCACTATTAAATTAGGATCTATCACATTTACTGTTATTTTTTATTATCCTTTCTTTGTTTCTGTCTTTGTGTGGTACTCTTCTGCCCCCCCCTCTTTCTCTCTCTCTCTCTCTCTTTCTCTCTCTCTCTCTCTCTCTCTCTCTTTCTCGTCCTAGGGCTTGAACTCAGGGACTGGGCACTGTCCCTGAACTTCTTTTGCTCAAGACTAACAGTCTACCATTTGAGCCACAGAGCCACTTCCAGCCTTTTCTGCTTATGTGGTACTGAGGAATTGAAGCTAGGGCTTCATGCATGCTAGGCAAGCAATCTACCACTAAGCCACATTCCCAGCCCCTGCTTGTCATTTTTAAATTGAATGTTTTATATATTTCTATTTTTTCTCTTCTTAGCATATCAATTGACTGATCTACAAAATATCACATAAATATAAAATATACCAGGTAGGTTCTCAGAAATATGAAAACAGATTTAAATTGTTCTTTAATAGCTGTTTGGCAAATAATATTTTATCCAAGTGTTAATTTTGTATTAAAGTGATACTTTTTTCCATTGTAGGAGATTTTTAAACCTAAAGACTATATTGATCATCAGAAGGATAAAGTTGCTTTAACTTTGGCTCGTCTAGCCCACCATGTTGAAGTGGAAAAACAGCAAAAAGAAGAGAAGAATAGAGCATTCAGGGTATATGTCTATTTTAATTGATGTTTCATTAGTTCATAACTATTTGTAATAGAGATGCAAATAGAAGCCTTTAATTAAGGACTTAGGATTGAATCCCAGTTTATCAAGAACTCTAGATAGCTCCTCAAATTTTTATTAATACATAATGGTTTTTACATGTCTGTTTTTAGCTTATTTCATTCTTATATGCATGTAGAGGAAAAAGAAATGACAGAACTAAAGAGACTTTTGTCGTGAGGAATTATAAACCCTGGGTTTCTTTTTTCTCTTGCTGCCAACCCTGGGGTTTGAACTCAGCCTCTGTGTTCTGAAGCTTTTTGCTCAAGGTTACCACTTGTACCACAGCTCCACTTTTGGCCTTCTTGTTAGATGCCAGACTATTTAAATAATAACTTATAAACTATAATAATTACTTAAATAATAATAGTATGCAAATGTGTATATATGTATATACCTGTTTTCCTCTTTAGAAATAGTTGCATAAAATTGGAAGTTATTCTTTGTTTTGCCTTGTTTAATTCAGTTTTGTGAGCTACTAGTGCCAAAAGTATATTCACATAGCATTGAAAATTGTAGTATTTCTAATGCTGTCCACTAAATGTACTTGTAGTTTATTTTTTAAAAATCTATTGTTGGTAAAAATAGGTTGTAGCAATCTTTGAACATGCCTATCCTGAATCTTGAACTCAGGACCTGGGTGCTGTTCGTGTGCTTTTGTGCTCAAAGCTAGTGTTCTCCCACCTTGTGCCATAGCTCTGTTTCCAGCTTTTTGGTAGTTAATTAGTGATAAGTCTCATGGACTTTCTTTCCTGGGCTGATCTTGAACTGCTATCCTCATATTTTAGCTTCCTGAGTAGCTAAGATTACAGGAGTGAGCCACCAGCACCCAGCATGAACTTTTATTTTGATGAATGCTTATCTTCAATAGATTTCTAGATATAGAGTGCTGGGGATAAAGAGAATCAGTAGTTTGTGATCTTGATGTGTTAAAATCGTTTCTTGAAGAAACCAGTCCTAATTATTAGTCAACTGAGTTCTTTTCATAATATTGTTAGGAAAAATTGGATTTTCAGCATGCTCATGGGTTACAAGAACTGGAATTTATTCGAGGACATTCTGATACAGAAGCAGCAAGACTGTGTGTGGACCAGTGGCTAAAAATGCCAGGTATTATTATTACTTCAGTTTTTGAAAGTTTTATCAAGGATTGATTTTAGTATAGCAAGAGAAAGTAAGGAGTAATAGAGAACGGAAACATTTCCTTGTCGTGTCTTCAACATGGGAACTAGACTCCCAGGTACTCTTTAAAGATTACATTAACATTACTGAACTTCATAATAGTCTTAGAGCCGGAAGAATGTTCATTTCATATAAACATACCAGGTATTGAAAGCCTCCTACCCCCATCTTTCTAGTGCTGGGATTAACTATACTGTATCAAGTATTAAGTATACTATATCAAGCTATAACCTGCTTGATCTATTTTTCGGGTACCTTTACAGTGGGGCTTATTTACATAAATCTTGCTACTTCCTAATTTTATTTTATTTTTTTGCCAGTCCTGGGGCCTGAACTCAGGGCCTGAGCTTCTTTTTGTGCAAGGCTAGCACTCTACCATTTGAGCCATAGCGCCACTTCTGGCTTTTTCTATATATGTGGTGCTGAGGACTCGAACCCAGGGCTTCATGTATACAAGGCAAGCACTCTACCATTAGGCCATATTCCCAGCCCCATTTACTAATTTTAAAATAATTTTCTCTACATTATTTAATGGAAAAGTTTAGACTAAATGTTGTCTTTCATGTGGGAGAGCTCAAGATATGGTGGGGGGTGTGTGTGTGGGGTGTGTGTGTGTGTGTGTGTGTGTGTGTGTGTGTGTGTGTGTGTTCCAGCACTTGCTTAGAGTATTGAAGGCCCTGGGGTTGATCCTCAACAGCATACATAGTCTTGAAAGCAAGACTAAAGTATGATCAGTGCTGTCCTATCCCTTTCCTTTACTGTCTGAATACGTCTATATGAATTTTGATAGTTAGAAAGTATCATTTCCCCCATAAGGACTAAAAGCAGTTAAAACCTTAAATGTGTGCAACTGTTTTGGGATTAAGAAACTAAGTTATATTATTGGAAAAGTTTTCATTTGGTTAAATGTTAGGGCTTTATATGTACTGTCATGAAAATACTGTGGTAAAATAGTCAAGGAATTTTTGTGAAACACTTCACAAGAGATATTAATAAAAGAAGCAGTAAAACTACCAGTGTGTCAGAATCTTCCTGACAGGTTTGTAGTTTTTTGTTTTTTGTTTTGTTTTTTTTTTGCTAGTCCTAGGCTTTGAACTGAGGGCCTGAGCACTGTCCCTGGCTTCCTTTTTGCTCAAGGATAACACTCTGCCACTTGAGCCACAGCGCCACTTCTGGACATTTTCTATATATGTGGTGCTGAGGAATTGAACCCAGGGCTTCATGTATATGAGGCAAGCACTCTTGCCACAAGGCCATATTCCCAGCCCAGGTTTGCAGTTCTTTTCTTATACAGCATAACTAAAATTTCCATCATATGTCAGATGTTGGAATTTTCTTGAGGACAAAATTTACCTACAGGACAAACAAGTAGTGGATGGAGGATAAAAAGAAATTAAGAGATAATTATAATTGTATAAGGGAAAAAGAGAAAAAAAGAATAGGGAAGAAATAACAGTAAGTAAAACTCGGCTCTATGTTCTATAGATTTGTTATTACTGAGATCTGCACTAGTAGATGGTTGGGGCTGATCAATCAAATGGTTAGATTCCTAAGGAAAAAAAACCATACCCTCCTTGCTTCCCTGCCCTCTTTATTTCTCACTCAGCTACACTGAATAACATAATTGTTCATAGAGCACAGCCCCTCTTTAAGTTAGCTCAACCATAAATTACAGTTATTAAAATGATAAAAATTGGGAGAAAAATATTTTTACCATCTCAGAGTGAAATGAAGGAAGCAGAAGTTTAATTTTCTAATACAATTAGCCTTTAATATTTGTTGTTTGGATTTTTAGAATTTTTCTCACCAGTAATGTGATTTGGAGATATTAAAGGACATTTTTGTCAAATTACTGCTAAATAATAACTACATCATTCGTAAGAGAAATTGTAAAGAGTTATAATTAGGGCCCAACAGTTAATTTTCATTCTTTTTTTTTTTTTTTTTTTTGTCAGTTATAGGGCTGGAACTCAAGGCCTGAGCACTGTCCCTGAACTCTTTCTCTTAAAGCTTGCACTCTACCACTTTGAGCCACAGCTCCTCTTCTGGTTTTCTGGTAGTTAAATGAAGACAAGAGTCTCATGGATTTTCCTGCCTGGAATGGCTTTGAACTGTGATCCTCAGATCTCAGCATCCTGAGTAGCTAGGATTACAAGTGTGAGCCACCAGCGCCCAGCTTGTCATAATTTTGATTACTAGTCCAAAGGACAAGTATATAAAAAAATTAACATAAGAATTATATTCTCCTGATGTAGGACTCAAAATAGGCACAATTAATTCTGGAACCAGGAATTCATTTCGAAAAGGAGGACAAATGCAGAAATCTGAGAAGCCAATTTCATGCCCTATAATGCAGTGTAACAAGGAATTTGACAATGGACATCTTCTCTTAGGACATCTGAAAAGGTGACTGGGGTATTCTGAGTGGTTAATGCTGAGGATGAGTGAGTTAAAAAAGTAATTTATGTACTTATTTTTGTTTCCTGTGGTGTTCAGGATCTAATTCAGGGCTTTGTGTATGTAGGTAAAATTCTGCAAACAACTGAATATGTTAATTGAAAATTTAATCTACCTTTTCTGTTACTTTCTTTGTATTTGAAATTCAAGTATTTTTGTTCTATTTTGATTATCATTTAGATTTCCTAGAAGGCTTTGATGAAGTTAGATTTTTCCAGTGATACTTTGTCTTCTTTATGGATATAGTTTGTATTTTTCTTTAATATATCTCATAAAATTTTGTACAGACTTTTTAATGTGGAAATGCAGTTTGATTTGTTTAGCGAAATCCAGCCCCATAAGTACTAAATTTCAAGAAACAGGTATTTGGTTTATTCTACAGACGTTAATAGGGCACTGAAAGATAAATACAAGAGTAAACAAATGTAAGCAAAAGTGAAAATGTAGGCATGCTCTATCTGTAAAGTCTATCAATTTGCTGAGCTTTTTCAGAGGAGAAAATGAGAAAACACATCTTTTCCTCAGCTTTCCCTTCTGGTAGTTGAGAGATGGGAAATTGACATTTTAGGGCTCACGAAAGCTTGCTTTTATCTTTTCAAACTCTAGAGGAGCATAATGTGACAAAAGTTTATTCAGTGGTTAAAATGAACATTTAAAATGATTAAAAAACATCTATAGGAAAAAGATGTGCCAGGACTATTTGTTCATTGTACTTTTGTGGTGCTGGTTTTCGCTTGTGCTTCGCAAGTGCTGCATAACACTGTGCTATATCCCCAGCCCATGTCCATTGTTGCAATATGAGATTATTATTGGAATCATTAATTTAAAACTAATTGTGTGTCTTCAGGAAATCAAAACAAAAAGGTTGAAAGATTATTGGAAGTTTATTAGCTTGGTAAAATATGATTTATAAATTCAATTCTATTTTACTGGATCTTGAGAGCTTTTTTGACATCGAAGTATTGTCACTGTGAGGGAATTGGCACTTAGAAGCCACTTAGTAGTTCTTGATTTGATGGACATTTATTTATTTGTTTGTTTGTTTGTTTGTTTGTTTGTTTGTTTTTGGCCAGTCCTGGGCCTTGAATTCAGGGCCTGAGCACTGTCCCTGGCTTCTTTTTGCTCAAGGCTAGCACTCTGCCACTTGAGCCACAGCGCTACTTCTGGCCATTTTCTATATATGTGGTGCTGAGGAATTGAATCTAGAGCTTCATATATACGAGACAAGCACTCTTGCCACTAGGACATACTCCCAGCCTGATGGATATTATTTAGTAATTCATTAAAGAAGTGCAGAATGTTTTGAAAAAAGGGAAAGGAGAATGTGCTTATAGCTTCATAAATGAAACAAATAGTTCATCCTCTAGAATGTAGAATTTTCTAATGTGTCTTCTCTTTTCCTGAGTAGGTTTGATCATTCTCCATGTGATCCAACAATTACATTACGTGGACCTTTGGCCAATTCCTTTGTTTGTGTAGTATGTTATAAAAATTTTGTTACCCAGCAGCAATATAGGGATCATCTTTTTGATAAGGTAAGAGCATTAATAAGAGTAGATATTCTTCTTCGGAATAATCATGGAGTTGGTTGTAGTGTTTTTTTTCATGCTTAAGTTTAAAGTCACTACTGATGAATATATGGACAAAAATGGTTACCCTTGAAAAGAAAATCACTTGTACTATTGAATTACTTTGGGCAAATGGATTTGATAACTAAAACCAACAGTCCTAGAGATCACCATAGAAACCCTTTCATATAGTTGCTCTATTAAATTGCTTTGTTCAAGAGGCTGTAATGGTCACATGATGAGAAATTGAATCCATTCTTAACTACTTTACCTTCAAGTAACTATGTTACCATTCATTGTAGTAACAATTCCTTTATAAATGCTTCTATTAAGAAATACCCCTGGTACTTAATAGACTAGTGTGTTTTTACCATGTTTGTATATAATTAAAAACTATTTATATTGCAAAGTAATACCATCGCTTTGCAAAAACCATGAGTTCAACATTTAGGATGGTTAATTGGAGATGAATCTCATAGTTTCCTGCCCAGTCTGGCTTCTAACTACAATCCTCAGATATATGCTTCCTGAGTGGCAAGGATTACAGTTACTAATACCAGGCTTCCCATCGTTCTTTTTATGAGTGACTCACTGTCCGTAAACTGTTGATACAATTGTAGTTTGTGCTGAACCATCCACCTTCCTTAGAGTTTACTACATACTGAGCAGAGAATGCCCATATGGCTAGTCTCTGAACATCAAATCTCTGATAAACTTTCTTAGTAGGACACAGTTCACCTATGCTATTCTGTCTTGTTAAAAGAATTTGTGTCCTTTATAACTCCATTGAGGAAGTTTTCTTAGAATCTTATACCTGGTTTTCTCTATACTTCAACTCATTTGCTTTTGCCCTGTGCTGGCTTTATCTTTGTGTGCTTATAGTAGTTGCAATGGTGAAAGCAAGTGTCTGTTTTGTCTTGTGAGCTGTCTACAAAACCATTTCCTCAGGATAGTCTTGGAGACTTCCAACACAGGTGGTAATGTGGGATTTCTGACTTGATACTGGTACCAGGAAGTCAATATAGAACCATTATAAAGAGGACAATACAACATGATAAACATAATTACTTACACCTTTAGAATTGAAAGTACTTAATCATTCTACAGCATTATTCTTCTATTTCCTTTTTTGGGGCACCACAAAGATTGAGTGGTTTAGAATGGTAGTAGTATTCAGAGTAGATGGAAGGATGCATCGATCAGGACACTAGCTTAAGTGACTTGTAGTAACTTAATTTCAGGATGATTAAATAAAGTTTGACTGAACTGATGGCACTTAGAAGTGAAGGCAAAGGTATACTAGGGAAAGAAATGATGGGGCTAGCTATTGCCATAACAAATGGGAAGTTTGAAAACAAGGGAGAGAAAAGGGTACAAGAGAAATAACATTTTTTGTTTTGAGGTAGGGTTCCATTTTGTAGCCCAGGCTAGCCTTGAATGCACAGTCTTCCTTCCTACATGTACCTCCTGAGTGCTGGGGTTATAGGTGTGTACCACAATACCTGGCAACTTTCAATAATTTTTAAAGCATTTTTAGATCACTAATATGCTCCCATTTTCAGAACTATAGTTCTTTTAGGACCTATTTCCTTAATAAATTTGAATAAGTACTTTAATCTTAAAATTCTTTCATTTGTATTTTCCCAAATGTCATTAATCTGTTCAGTTTAGTTTTTGTTTTGGAAACAAAGCATACCATTAGAAAAAGAGTGCTGTGATCACATTTATGCATATGAGTGTATATAAGAAATGAAAAATACAAATTCAGTGTTATTTTATGTTTATTGTCAAAATTTGTTTTAGAGAAAATTTTAAATCATATGTGTGATAGTTAGGATGAAAGTTCCACAGATTCACACCTGGAAGAAAAATTTCATGTTTAAAAAGAACAATACAGGGGGGAGGGAGGGGGGCATGAGGGACAAGGCAACAAACAGTACAAGAAATGTATCCAATGCCCAACGTATGATACTGTAACCTCTCTGTACATCAGTTTGATAATAAAAATTTGAGAAAAAAAAAAAACAATACAGAACCTCACTCAAAAAATAATAAATGGAGGGGCTGGGGATATGGCCTAGTGGTAGAGTGCTTGCCTCGTATACAAGAAGCCCTGGGTTCAATTCCCCAGCACCACATATATAGAAAATAGCCAGAAGTGGCGCTGTGGCTCAAGTGCTAGAGAGCTAGCCTTGAGCAAAAAGAAGCCAGAGACAGTGCTCACACCCCGAGTTCAAGCCCCGGGACTGGCAAAAAAAGTAATAGTAATAATAATAAATGGAAAATGTTGAAAGTTACCCTTTAAAAATTCAGTATTTTAACTCTCTATAACAATTTTCCCTTCTGTTTTAGGTAGCTGCAGATGATACACATAGCAGCAGTCTTCTGCCTCAGATTATTCAGTGTTTTGCATGTCCAAGTTGCTTTCTTCTTTTTAGCAACAAAGATCAGTGTTTGAAGCATATGTCTGGAAAGAATCATTTCCATCACAGTTTTAAACTGGGTGGTAGGTTAATATCTCTTCTGCTAATATATACTTCTCAGATCATTCTTGTTAGTTTTGGAACCATGAGTGGGTCTGTCAGATTTACTTTACAATTCTTTTTGAAACAAAGAGTAAATAGAAACTTAGGCAGAAAAGATTTAGCACACTATTTTTATTATAGTCTATAATACCTGGGATATTGAGTGTTCCTTTGCATTTAAGACTTACATTCTTAGTATGAAACATTATTTGTATAATATTTAATTATATAAACAGCTATCTTCTCTCAGTCTAACTGATGCTGAGAAGAGAGATGACTTGGTAAGCATGGTTTCTTTTGTCTTTTAGATAACAAGCCAATGGCGGCATGTCCAATATCATTTCCATCTTTTGCAAAGAAGCTTTTGATCTCTCTGTGCAGAGATGTTCCATTTCAAGTCAGGTGTGTGGCCTGCCACCAGATGCTGCGCTCACACATGGAGCTTACTGCCCACTTCAGGTCTGTGCAAGTCTTGTCTTAGCTGCTGAATTTGCACTAGTACGAAGATGCCACGGATGCTTCTCCATCTACACTTTCTTGTGTATGTGTGTGTCTGTTGGTATTGAGGCTTGAACTTGAGGTCTGGGCACTGTCCCTGAACTCCTTTTGCTTAAGGCTATCACTCTTCTACTTGAGCTGCAGCTCAAGCTTTTTGTGGTTAATAAGACATGAGTCTCATAGATTTTCCTACCTGGGATGGCTTTAAACTGTAATCCTCAAATCTCTGCCTCCTAAGCAGCTAGGAATACAGATGGGAGCTACTGGTGCCTGGTACCTTTCTCTCCTTTTAATGAGAGAATACACATTTTCCTGGAAATTCACCAAATTTAGCAGTGAGAGGCATTAGAGACCTAAATAGAAGTGATATTGCTGTGAATACCAACTAACAGTTGTAATTGTTGTATATGTTGTCCAAATAAGGGAGGAGAGGGTTAAAGTAGTACCTTGACTTTAAGATAACTAAAAATAATATACATTTGAAAATGAATTCTCTAAAAGATTCCAGTGGATTTTGTTTTGTTTTTGTAATGGATTTTTTTTTTCAGCAGAATTTGGACTTTGGGTCTTACACTTGCTATGCAGGTACTCTACCGCCTGTAAGGCTTTAGTTATTTTTCTGATAGGGTCTTGTACTTTTCCCTGGCTCCAATGTTAGACTGTATCATCCTAATTATATGGCCTATGTAGCTGGGATTACAGGTGTGAGCCATAGTGCCTGGACCATAAAGGAGTTTTCTTCTTTATTATAATCTTTAAATAGTTGTACAAACAGGTTTCAATTGAACCTGTCCATTTATGTGTACAATTCATTTTGATCTGTGTCACCCATTTTTTGAGACAGAATCTTACTATGTTGCACAGGCTGGCTTTGAACTCATAATTCTTTTGCTTTAGCCTCCCAAGTGCTGGGATTTCAGATGTGGCCAGCCAGTAGACATTACAGTGGAAATTTGACATTAAGTAGGGAGGATAGTAAATTACATTCTCAGTTCTCAGAAGTTTATAGCACGTGACAGTAGTGTTTATGCTTCCACTCGACACAATTTGAAAGCAAGACCCAGGGATTATTTCATCTTATCTGTATATGCTTCAGGTTAGAGCAATAAATGATAAGGACACTTCTTAAAAAATAAAACTTTAGGACTGGGAATATGGCCTAGTGGTAAAGTGCTCGCCTGGTATACATGAAGCCTTGGGTTCGATTCCACAGCACCACATATATAGAAAAAGCCGGAAGTGGTGCTGTGGCTCAAGTGGTAGAATGCTAGTCTTGAGCAAAAAAAAACCAGGGACAGTGCTCAGGCCCTGAGTTCAAGGCCCAGGACTGGCAAGAAAACAAAACAAAAAAACAAAAAATAAAACTTTAGTCAGGCTGTGGTAACTCACGCTTATAATCATAGCTACTCAGGGAGTCTGAGATCTGAGAATCACAATTCAAAGCCAGCCTGGGTAGGAAAGTCAGTGAGACTCTAATCTCTAGTTAACTAAAATTGAGAAAGTAAAGCTGTGGTCCAAAGTGGTAGAATGCTAGCTTTGAGCTAAAACGCTCAAGGACAGGGCCCCGCCCTCAGTTCAAGCCCATGACTGACAAAAATAAAAACAAATAATAGAAACCTAATAGTTTCCTAATATTTAGTACTTAATTTAAAAAGTATCTTTCAGTGCTTATGTATTGTTGGTTGTTTTTAAACTCTTGTCATAAAAAAGCAGAGATGGTATATTTAGAATATTCTTAGGTGGTTTTGTTTTGTTTCGTTCAATTTAGGGTTCGTTGTCGAAATGCTGGACCTGTAGCTATAGCTGAGAAAAGCATTGTCCAGGTTGCAGAAACATTCATATTAAGAGGTTATTGTCCAACTTGCAACCAGGTCTTTGTTGATGAGGCCAGCACACAAGCCCACAAGCAGAATTCAGGACACAGAATCCGATCCATTAATTCGGTAGAAGAATCAGTCTTACTTTATTGCCACAGCAATGAAGGGAATAATGCTCCTTCTGACTTGAATTTGCTGTTAAGTCAACCAAAGTTTTCATCACTTAAACGAACTATGTCTATTAAAGAGTCTAGCTCCCAGGATTGCAGTGCCATTCCAAAGAAGAAGATGAATATAACAGATAAAAGCCATGAAGGTGTGGTTTGTGTTCATAATCCTGTGTTAAGAGTTAAAGCCTGGTTTTGTGAATGCAGTCAGCGCTTCCTAAGTGAAGATGCAGTGGAAAAGCACGTCTTTTCAGCAAACACCATGTGTTACAAGTGTGCGGTCTGTGGAAAGGTTTGTGAAGATTCAGGGGTCATTCGTTTACACATGAGTCGGATTCATGGAGGAGCACATTTAAATAACTTTCTTTTTTGGTGTCGAACATGTAAAAAGGAGTTGTTAAGGAAAGAAACAATCATGGCACATGTGACTGAATTTCATAATGGGCACAGGTATTTTTATGAGATGGAAGAGACAGGAAATGAACCTTTGCCATCATCCTCTTCAGTGAGTAATTTGACTTCTAACAAACCTCCACCTATCACTGTTGCTGATCATTACCCAGCAAATAGCCCTCCACGGGGCAAATGGCAGTGCCGAATTTGTGAAGAAATGTTTGACTCTCATGAATGTGTGAAACAGCATTGCATGTCTCTGTCAAGTCACCAGTTTCATAGGTACAGCTGTAGCCATTGCAGAAAGACTTTCCATAAAGTTGAAACATTATACCGACATTGTCAGGATGAACATGACAATGAAGTCAAGATTCAATACTTCTGTGGACTTTGTGATCTTGTCTTTAACGTGGAAGAAGCATTTCTGAGTCATTACAAGGAGCATCACAGCATAGATTATATGTTTGTGTCAGAAAAAAAGGAAACATCAATTAAAACTGAGGATGACTTTGAAGTAATAGAGACCAGCAACCTGTTAAGCTGTGGTTGCCATGAGAGTTACATCTGTAAAAACAACAGAAAAGAGGATCATGGTAGATGTCTGCAAACCATGTTAACTAAAGGGATGCTGTGGTTTCGCTGCAGTTTGTGTTCAGCAACAGCACAGAAGTTGGCCGACATGAACACTCACCTCCATCAAGTGCACAGAGCAGAAGGGAAGGCTCCAGACGAGCAGCAGTATGTGATCAAGTGTGGCATCTGCACCAAAGCATTCCAGAATCCTGAGAGTGCCCAGCAGCACTTCCACAGAAAGCACAGCTCCTCAGAGAGGCCCAGCACAGTTCTTGTCAAAGCAGAAAAAGGAAGCCCGGGCAAGCAGGCAGTGGGTGGTTCAGAATGTTCAGATGTGGAGAATGGAGCTGAGGATGGCCTCAGTGGTCAGAATATAGGTAAGGCTTTCACAATTGTGCAGATTTCACATATTAATACGTGACCAGGAGCAGATACTTATAAAAGGAGTATGTAATCAAATTAGGAAATACTCTGATTTTTAAGAAAAAATCTGATCCAAGAGCAAACTATCATGTGCAGATTTGGATTTCATGAAAAGACTTACATACAGATGAATGTGGTATATTTTTAGACTTTAAAAAAAGGATGTTTTTAAGAAAATTTTTACTGAATTTATGTGATGTTTCTTATTCTCAGAGGAAGAAATTGAACTGCCAGATTTGGATTACCTGATAATATCTTTTAGATTTAAACAAGAGAACTTTATAGAAAATTCTTACTAAAGTCATGTTATATCTCTTGTTCTCAGAGGAAGATGTTGAGCTGCCGGATTTGGATTACCTGCGAACCATGACTCATATAGTCTTTGTAGATTTTGATAACTGGTCCAACTTTTTTGGTCACCTACCAGGGCAACTTAACCAAGGAACGTTTATTTGGGGCTTTCAAGGTATGGTTAATAAGGACCATTTGAAACACCTTTCCTCAGGATATGATTCACTTCCAAAGGTTTCTTTGAACATTCCTATATAGAACATAGTCCAAGTAACCAACAAAAATGCTAGACAGAAGGCATAGATCAAGTGGTAGAACACCAGGTGTGAGGAAAAAGAAGTACAAACTTGAGGTCCTGAGTACAAGCCTCAGTACTATTAATGGGGAAAAAGCATAATCTGGACATGACTATGCATTATAGTTACTCTAGTAGAATATTTTTCTTAGTTCATGAATCTTTGGATAAAGATTTAAAAGAGTTCTTCAACACCTTCAGTGTACCAGGCACTATTACTGGTTCCAACATGATGAATGACTTACCAGGGCTGGGAATGTGGCCTAGTGGTAGAGTGCTTGCTTTGTTCATATCCAAGAAGCCATTGGTTCGATTCCTCAGCACCACATACATAGAAAAAGCTGGAAGTGGCGCTGTGGCTCAAGTGGTAGAGTGCTAGCCTTGAGCAAAAAGAAGCCAGGGACAGTGCTCAGGCCCTGAGTTCAAGCCCCAGGACTGGCAAAAAAAAGTTTGGGTTTTTTTTTTGTTTGTTTTTTTGGCCAGTTCTGGGCCTTGGACTCAGGGCCTCAGCACTGTCCCTGGCTTCCTTTTGCTCAAGGCTAGCACTCTGCCACTTGAGCCATAGCGCCACTTCTGGCCGTTTTCTGTATATGTGGTGCTGGGGAATCGAACCCAGGGCCTCATGTATACAAGGCAAGCTCTCTTGCCACTAGGCCATATCCCCAGCCCCTGTTTTTTTTTTTTCTTCTTTTTTCAATTACAGCACTAACCAAAAGCAGCTATAGCTCTTGAGCTTTGGTCGTTTAGCTGTAGGATTAGTGTTATTTTTAACAAGCCACAGCTGTTTCTTTAGTTCATCTTTGCTATTCATATGCGTGCAGCTCCATATCCCTCTAGAAACCATTAGCCCGCACCTCAGAAGTTCTGTGTTTTACAAAGGTTTTTTTGTATAGCATCTTATATAGCTCATGCTTTAGAATTGAGAGTAAAGATAGAAACACAATGACTGGGTAAATTAGCTAGTATAATGTTTTAATTAAGTCTAGCCTTGCTGATTTCTATCATTTCTACCCTCTTTCCAGCCTTGCTATACATGTGAAAACTAGAATTTTTACATTATAGGACGGCCCCATGCAAAGAATTTTGGCACTCATTATTTCCCTCCTCACCTTTTTTCTCTTCTCTTCCACTTGAGCCATGTTCCCTCTCTTCCCTGGCCTTATTTTGCTTTATTTTATTTTATTTTTTTAAGAGGAGTCCCAGTTTTGCCAGGGCCAGCCTAGGGTCACGATCCTCTTTTGCCTCCTGTGCAGCTGGGATTACAGACATGTTACACTATGCTCCTACTGCATTTATTATTTTTGACTCTGCTTCTTATCCTTGTGAGTTTTCACAAGATTCAAGGAAGTTGATCTGCTTTCCTAGGATTGTGAACCAGCATGTCTTTTCTGAAATTAATAGGAGGAAACACCAATTGGAAGCCTCCCCTCAGCTCTAAGGTCTACAATTACTTGAACAGGATTGGATGCTTCTTCCTTCATCCTCGGTGTAGTAACAGAAAAGATGCCGCTGATTTTGCAATATGTATGCATGTAAGTCACTGTTTTATTAAAAAAGGAAATGTAATATGAATCTAGGATCTACCTGGATCCTCTCCCCCCCATACTTGAACTATAGCGATAGTCTAGATGATTCTTCAGTATTAACTTGTGTATGACATCTTTTTCATGCATTGGGTTCCACCAAGACTATGAGGATGTCATAGTTCCATAGCATATTATTTATTGCCTTGCTCCCTACTTCTGATAGGCCCTCAGCTACCTAATAGATAAATTACTCTTTGATATTTATGTAAAATTTATGGAATAAATGATCAAGAAATGATGTAGGGCTGGGGATATGGCCTAGTGGCGAGAGAGCTTGCCTTGTATACATGAGGCCCTGGGTTCAATTCCCCAGCACCACATATACAGAAAACGGCCAGAAGTGGTGCTGTGGCTCAAGTGGCATAGTGCTAGCCTTGAGCAAAAGGAAGCCAGGGACAGTGCTCAGGCCCTGAGTTCAAGGCCCAGGACTGGCCAAAAAAAAAAAAAAAAGAAAGAAATGATGTAGACTTGATGTATGCTAACTTCTCAGATTGAGAGGCACCTTAACAATCACTGTAGATTTAAACAGAATTTGTACGTAGATCTGCCTCTGTCATCTAGAGAAATGCCTGGCCTAGTACCAAGTTGATAAGAAATTTTCTGCTTAAAAGATTTTATGTCATACTGATGATGGAACTATGTACTCTGTAAGTGGATCCACAGTTGCTTAGGCTACAACAGATTGCATGGTGCTGGTGGCTCACACCTATAATCCTAGTTACTCAGGAGGCTGAGATCTGAGAATCACCAGACCAGGCAGATAAACCCAAGAGACTCTTATCTCCAATTAGCCAGCAAAAATTAAAAGCTGGAGCTGGAGATAGGGTTCAAGTAGAGTACTGACCTTAAGTGAAAAAGCCAAGTGACAGGCTAAGGCCTTAAGTTCAAGCCCCAGTACAAAAATGAAACAACAAAACTATACAATGTATCCTTTTCCCTCTTTCTTGTGCCAAGGTTGAATTACTTAAATTGCTTTGTGCATGTCTTCTCTGGTGTATTGTATATGTAAAGCCCTTCAATATTGCTGCCTTATGTAGAGGTCTCGTATGGACTTAGGTTTTTGCCTTTTCCTTTTTCTTGTGTGGTGCATAAAATAGCTTGTAATTGTTGGCATGTTGTATTTGATTGTGTCATTTTATTAAGATTAGAGCAAGGGAACAAACCTAAGATACCTTCCTAGGTATGTGTTTGTTGCGAAATAGAACTTGATTTGAAACTTGGGTTGATTTTGTCAACCTGTGCTATTTTTTATTACTTAGGCTGGCCGTCTTGATGAACAACTACCCAAGCAAATTCCTTTTACCATCCTCTCAGGAGATCAAGGTTTTCTGGAGCTGGAGAATCAATTTAAGAAGACTCAGAGGCCAGCTCATATACTAAATCCTCACCACTTAGAGGGAGATATGATGTGTGCCTTGTTAAATAGCATATCTGATGCCACCAAAGGTAGGCAGCTGCAGTCACAATCCAAACCACCCATGAAGAGGGGCTTCACTGCTGAGAGAAACCAATAAACTGCTGTCGACTACAAACTGTTGTCTGGTTATTAACCCAGCCCTTCATGTTCTCAATTCCCATCTTTCTTTTCATCATTTAATTTTGTTCTTCAGTGTTTCAGAAGAAAGATAATTCACAATAATTTTCCAGAGCCCTCTTTTAAGTCTAGTAGATGGAATCTGTCTGTCTATCTATCTATCTATCTACATATTTATTGGGTTGATATGTGTTAAAGCTCAGAATTCAGATCTTTGCTTTGTTTCTGAAATTTGAAGTTTTACCTTCATTTGTATTTTTAGAAATCAGAGTGCTTATTGATAAGTGAAAACCAGAATACAAGAAATAATGATATGGTAGCACCAAGAAACAATGCAAAAGTTCACTTCCAGGTCTTATGGTGACATTGTCACCTTGGTCCACCTGATCCAGTCCATGGAGGTGACACCCCTCCCTTGCTGCTGAGACTTGCCCTCTAGTCTCCACCCAAGGGAGAAGGGAGGCTTCCCTCTAGTGTCACTATTTCTTAAAGCGTAGATATGACTCACAAGTTTGTTTTTTTCAATTTCTGAAAGATAGAACAAGAAAATGAAAGTGCTGATAATTTGAATCTATGAATATGATTTGAAAATTTTCATGAATGACCTCAATGAAAAACTGGCTACTTTTTGACATTTTTTATTGTACAACTTTAAAATTTTTCCAATTCTCTTTGACTCAGTTATTTTTGTTTTCCTTTCAGTGTATTTAGTACTTGGAATTTATGTTGTGGTTCAAGTGATAGGATGCTAGCCTTGAGCACTAAAGAAGCTCAGGGACAGTGCCCAGGCCCTAAGTTCAAGCCCCAGGATGGGGGGAAGGGAGGCCTTCAGTTATAGGGCTGGGAATGTGGCTTAGTGGTAGAGTGCTTGCCTAGCATGCATGAAGCCCTAGGTTTGATTCTTCAGCACCATATAAACAGAAGAAGCTGGAAGTGGCACTGTGGCTCAAGTGGTAGAGTGCTAACTTTGAGCCAGAGACGCTTAGGGACAGTGCTTGGGCCCTGAGTTCAAGCCCTGGGACTGGCCAAAAAAAAAAAAAAAAAAGGCCCTAAGAGGCAGGAGATCAATATATTTTAGTATCATAAATATCTACTTTTGAAGAATTTTCTTCTAGTAACTTCAAGTTATGAGTTTACTTCTTTCTGCACATAAGGAATCTGTAATGTACTTCCTTAGCACAATTATACTCTTCTGTAGTATAATGAATCTGAGTATGGTAGTTTATGCCTGTTATCCCAGCCCTGGGAGGCTAAGGTAGGAGAATGATGAATTTGAGATTGGCCTAGCCTATAGGTAGGTGGATTCTAGGCTCTTGAGGCTACACACAGAGAGAAAGGAAAAAGTAATGATGTAAGGAAGGAAGGAACTTTTCTATATTTATGTTATGATTTAGTATTCATTTGCATTCTAGTCTGTTTGTTTTTATCGATTAGAACTTTATTTTGCTTCTTTCTTTAAAAAATTTTTTTTGTTTATGTGGTATCAAGGAATTGAACCCAGGGCCTCAAGCATGCTTGGCAAGCCCTCTACCACTGAGCCACATTCCCAGCCCCAAGCTTTTGCTTCTTTTAAAAACCACCGAAGAACTTGGTTTTCTTCAACTCTTTCATCTTTTGTCCTCAGCATTGACTTAATAGTCTTAAAATACTTAAATTTCCACCCTCACCCAACTCCCTCTCCTTTCATGCTGCTGTTTGGGGGAACATTTTTCTTAATAGAGATTGTGAAAACCTGCATGGCTTTGCCCCTCTTTCCATTATGTTTGGAATGAGAGCTATCTACCAGTAGCTCTTAATGGCAAAGCTGATTGTGTTCTTTGGCAGTCACATTCAGCATCCATTGGCACTTACTGTCTCTTTGGCAACACCTGGTATACTTTATCCTGAAATACTGATGGAATGCTAATTGCTTTTAATCTAAGTTTCTTCACTTTTCTTCTGTCTCGTTTTTTTGTATCAAGTATATGAATTAATAAGGGTTGAAACATGCAGTTCTAATAAGTTCACTAGAATCCGTTCTACTGTCTGCAGTATAAATAGGTGTACATAGAGTACATAGGACTTAATGTACTCTGTTGGGACCATTGTCTGCTTCCTTGAGAATGAGATTCAGTGAAAAAGTTCTCATGCTAAAATGATTTTTGTTGAATCTGAACTGCTTCTTAAGTCTATTTTATGGGCTTACAGTTGGCTGTGGCTTCACTTGCATTGAATGAGGTGGCAGCATTATTAATAGTAGCTATTGTCTATAAAATTTTATTATATAGATTTTTAAGTTAATCTTAAAGAGTATAAAAGTTTCTTCGTAGTGCGACAGTATATGTTATTGATATAGTACCAGGGCCTGTGGTGCAGGCATTGTGTATAATATTGGACTTGCTTCCTCTGCCTGTTATTGAGGCTGTAGGCTTTTGCTTTGGTTACCATTTGGGAAGTCTACATGGCATAGTTAATTCTGTGCAAAGATACTGAAAATAGAAGAATCTTCATGATTTTCTTTATTCTACAGGTGGGTTTGGTTGAGACAAAAGAAACCTGTTTTATGAGTTTCCCACCCCAGTGTCAAGCTAACCTTTGTGATTCAAATCTACAGTTTTGCCTTAGGCCTTCCATGAAGAGATGGAATTGTTCAATGAGTTATGACATGTTGCTTTCACATCCTGGGAATTTACGTTGTTTTTAATTTTTGGAGGCTTCATTTCATCTTCCAAATGATTTAAAAAAAAAAATTGGGCTGGGAATATGGCCTAGTGGCAAGAGTGCTCGCCTCATATCCTGGGTTCAATTCCCCAGCACCACTTATATAGAAAGCAGCCAGAAGTGGCGCTATGGCTCAAGTGGCAGAGTGCTAGCCTTGAGCAAAAAAAAAAAAAAGCCAGGAATAGTTCTCAGGCCCTGAGTTCAAGGCCCAGGACTGGCAAAAAAAAAAAAAAAAAAACTTTTGTGAAGCATTGCTTGAAATATTTGAAGTAGTTTTCTAGAATGGCAGAAGATTTGCTTGCCACAGCATATCTGCAACAAAGGAATATAGTGAAATCTTCATTTACTTTTCATTTATGAATATTATATCTTTAATATTTAGTAAATACTTTGTTTTCATGTTTTCACAGCTCCTAATTTATGCATCATATCTCAATTATTTAAACTGATTCAGTCATTAATGATCATATACATCTATACCTGCTTATGTGTATAATTATATATTGATATAAATTGAATTTATATATATAAATCCACTTAAATTTTTAGTAAAAAGTGGTTAGACAAATGCTACGTCATAAATAGTACCAGGCCCAAATGATACCAGGTAAGCAGTTTGTGCCACGTAGTACCAATATAAAACCTGTGGTGTTGTCTCTAGAAAGATAACTAGGTATGGTTTTTGAAATACAGGAAACTTCATGTCACCATTTTTAGAATTACTTAGTTAAAACATTGTTGGGTAAGTGGTATAATAAGAGTGAATATAATTAGCCAACTTGGGTATGAGAAAAGTCTGAAAATAATGTTTTAAGAGAATATTTAACTTATAGCATAGAAACTTTGAGAAATGCATTTGCATTTATTCTTGCAGAATGTGACAGTGACAGTGATAACATGGATACAAAAAACACTGCAGTGGAAGAAGACTTTAGATCCACAGAAGGTAACCCATCCAAGTTCATCTTCTCCTTACTTGCATTTTTAAAGTTTCTCCCTTCCTCCTTTACCCTCTCTCACTGTTTCCATCCTAACAAAAGCTCTTTCCGTTTAAAGAATAGTTTGTATTTTCTCAAATGAGATGATTTAAGACTAAACTTAATTGAGAAAGCTGTAAGATTGGTTAGCTTGTGATAGACTAGTCTTGGGCTGGATTTGGTATAATATGTTTAGGAACATATTGTTTCTTAAAGGCAAATCTCTTCTTTCATAAGTTAAAAAGTACTCTGTGTTACTCAAAAATAGTGTTTCCTTGGACATACCTTTATTGTGCATGTAACCATCTCTTATTTGATATTTTGCATAATACTGTAGGAGTTTTTGTTTGTTTATATGTGCTGTGGGGCTTGAACTCAGGCCTGAGTTCTGTCCTTGAGCTTCTTTTACTCAAGGCTAGAGCTCTATCACTTGAATCAGAGCTCTCTTTGAGTAATTTACTGGAGATAAGAGTCTCACAGACTTTCCTGCCTGGGCTGTCTGAACTGAAATCCTCAGACCTCAGCCTCCTTAATAGCTAGGATTACAGGTATGAGCCACTGACTCCTGGCAAGTAGTTTATAATAACCAGAGAACTAAGTTAGGATATTTTAGAAAATGCCTCTAACTGCACTGTAAGTATTTTTTGTCTTTGACATTTGAAGGAAAATAGTATATATGGATATTCCAGTGAGCATTGTTGTTGGAGATATATAGGTAGTAATATGGAGGCTGGAAAGTAGGAAATGTGGCCAAATAAATACAAACCGAATGGCCCAGTCGATGTGTTTTCAGGACATTCCATCTCTCATATGATGCAGGAAGTTTGACTCAGAGCATAGTAGAGCTTTGCACTATTAGGAATGTAGGAATTTGAGTCTAGTAGTAGAATTGAACCATCCCTTTGATTTAACCCATTAATTTTGGCTACAGAATTTGAGACAATTTCACTATCAGGTTGGCCTGGAACTCACTCTGTAGCCTAATGTGTCTTGGACTGGCACATCCTTCACGTTCAACCTCCTGAGATTACAGGTGTGTGCCACCACATCCACAAAAGTATAATCTGTTTTGTGTATTAAACAGATAGAAATGACCTAATGTTCTAAAGAGTGTAGACATTGACTGTCTAAGACTTGGTTCTGCTTACCTTTGTGTTGTATTGAACCTGTCATCTGTCTTAATATTTTATTTGTATTCTGTTTGGTCTTGTTGAAAACTAGATAATGGACAATTATAATGCCTGGAAATCAAGATTATTTCCCCCAGGATTTACTGTTCTTGATTATTGAATGCTACAGTTCTGCATTTATTTACTTTTCTAGAGTATTTTTGCAAAAAATTGTGTCTTGTAATATTGGAGTTTCTGTTACTTTAATTTATGCTTACTTGGTGTTCTCACAGAGGTTTCCTTGAATGCCATGAGCTAAAAACAAAAATCTACCTTCCTCAGACTTTGTGCTAGGCTTTGTGCTGCTGCCCTCCTTCCAAACCAGGCTTGTATTAAAGCCACAGGTCAGTCAGTTGTAAAACACAGTCCTTCAGGTGTTTTCTGTGCTCACATCCTATTCTAAGCACATGCCCAGCTTTCTGAATTCCTCCACTACCCTAAGACAGTTTTTATTGCTGTTGTTATTGTTGTAGGTTGCAGGGCTTGAACTCTGTTTGGGTGCTGACCTTGAACCTCTCCGTGCTCAAGGCTAGGTCTCTACTACTTGAGGCACAGCGCCATTTCTGGACTTTGAATGGTTAATTGGAGATAAGAGTCTCATGGAGACCTTTCTGCCAGGGCTGACTTCAAACTACGATTCTCACATCTCAGCCTCCTGAGAAGCTAAGATTACAGGCGTGAGCCACTGGTGTCTGGCTCCCAAACTCTTTTGAATGCCCTAATTTTCCAGATGAATTATCTTCCTGGGTTTTCCTGCCAGGCTTTAGGTGATTTGTCCTATGACTAACTGTTCTCTTTCCCCTGTTTACTGTGAGGTTTTTGTCTGCCCTTCAATTATTTTCCAGCAATGCATGCTGCTTTTTTGTCCTGAGGGGATGCTGAGTCGGTGAAATAAATGAATGTCTTATGTTAGTCCTGTGGATAGCCTCAAGACATCAAAAGAGGCAAGAGCAAAAATTTGTGGGCTAGGTCTGCTTTTCTTTTTCTGAGACCTGGATCAGAACGGTACAATGGCAACATAGGCTGCTGTCTTTACTGTGGAGTTCTTTTTGAGCTGGTACTGGGGCTTGAACCTGGTCTCATGTGCTCATCTGGCCCCCTTTTCCCCTTTTTCACAGCTAATGCTTTCATAATTGAACCATAACTTCGGCTCCAAACAAATGTCCCTACATGCAGGGCTCTGTTTCTAAGATGTCTACCCTGTGGTTTTAGTCTGTTTTTGCACTGGTACCACATTCTTGATTATTGGACTTTTTATAGTAAGTTTACATATGTCATATAAATTTTTTCATGCTTAAGAAAACCTTAATTATTACTTTTAAAATATTACTTTATTCCTTTTAACTCAGCTTTGGGCATCTCACTAATCCTAATGTATCTTTAATACAGTTTTTTGTTTGTTTTTTAGATTAGTTTCTAGTATTTTCTCTATTTCTCTCTCTCTCCCTCTCTCTCTCTCTCTCTCTCTCTCTCTCTCTCTCTCTCTCTCTCTCTCTCTCTCTCTCTCATCATGGGGCTTGAACTCTCGGCACTGTCTCTGAGCTTTTAAGTTCAAGGCTAGTTAGTGCTCTACCATTTGAGTCCCAGCGCCACTTCTATCTAGTATTTTAAATTTTATTCACTATAAAACTAAATCTCCTAATCCAAGGAAATGAAACTGAATCCTAGAGGAATCACATGTGCCTCTAAACCACGTAGGCTCCAAGAGGCTGTGGGACAGGTGAGAAAAGATGAAACTGGCATAAGAACCTGATGATCAAGGAATTCTACCCTCCTGAGATTTGGGTTCATTGCCAGGAAAGGGGGCGAAATGTTTACGAACCCAATGATGTCTGTCTAGTTTGTCATTTTACCTATTTAATAAATATTTGTTAAAGGGGTTGCATTTTATATATATATACACACATATATATATATACACACTCACATACATGCACTATATGCTTCTCAGGTGAAATTATGTAGCCATTACTTTCACTCTGCCTTAGATGGTAGAAAGCTTAAAGCTAAATTTCCCAATAGAATTATTAAGGTACAGTTGACAAGTGAAAGGTGAATTTTCACAGCTTGAGTGATTATGCCATTCATTAGCATCACCTTTCTCTTCATCTTGTATATATATCAGCCTCATGTCTTGTAGGAAATAATACAGATTTTGTTGTTGTTGTTGAAACAGGTGATGTCAGTGACTAAAAAGTTGGTTGAGTTTCTACATCCGTAGGTAGAAATAATTTGCATAGTCTTCAGCATATCAAGTTGATGTACTTAATTCAACTGGGGGTTCTGTCTAGATCCTCATATTTCAGAATTAGAGAATTTCACTGACATTTTATTGTGGAGAAACACAAATTTTACTGTGGAGAAATTCTGATATGTATTCACTTCATTTCGATTTTACTTCTTGAAAATATTAATATAGTTGATAAAACATAAAGCACATGTAGTTTTCTTGTTTTTTTCATGCAGATGCAGAATTAGAAGAAGCTATTAGAAGAAGTCTTGAGGAAATGTAATTAAAGATATTACTACACATCAAGTGGCCTTGAAGACCAGAAGCCTACTAGTACAAATATATCTGAAGATGCTTTTGCTTTCATATGTTCAAAATCTCCAATGTGTTTTGTATTCTTGGGTGTTACACAAAATATATATGGGAGGGATAGAATACATGCTAAAGCACATATGGATTATGGGTATCATAGTTTCTCAGCTAACCTAAAACATTTGTATATTTAGGTTAAAATCTTCCTTAAAAAGTGGAGGACGAAAAGGTCTTGGCTATTTTTTGTTTCCAGGCATTAGTTCTTTGGTTTTTTACATACTGGACAAATGATGCTAGTTTTTTTGTTTGTCTTTAGGAATGAAAATAAATATAAATGTGCCATTGCTCGGTTTTTCCATAACTTCTGTACCTCATGTGACACTGTTAAGTGATTTTACTTAACTGGTTCAAACTGTTTATAAAAAAAATCCAAAACAAAAAAAAATTGGTATTGACTGGTTAGGCTTTATTGTTGTTGAGCCAAGTGTTCAAGGTTCTAAAGGGTAAGTCTAAGGAGGAGGAGCTTAGACATTGACAACAGCCGGTAGGCAGAGAACTGACTAAATAGCTTTTTCACATTGAATGGAGGCCTCGCTGTGTGGCAGCTGAGTGCTCCCTGGTATTTTATAGCCGTAGTTGACTCCTGTCTTCATCCCAGAGATCAAGCTTTGCCCCTGCTGAGGAGGTGTTGGGGTGTGATGCTGTCCTGTTTTCAGAGACTCTGCCGTGAACATTTTCAAACAAGGCTGGTGTTGCAAATGGTGTGTTGTTATTAGAAGTTGATCACGGGACCTGGTTAAAGCTTTCACTAGAGTGATGTTCTTTGTGAGAATCATGTAGAAACATATTCATGCTTTAACTAGAGTAGCATATTACTAAAAAAAAAATTTTTAAAGAAAACACCTTTTCTTCAAAGTGATTAAAATGAAACTTTCTATTTTACTTGTTTAGATTTTTGTGACTTGTTTGATCATCAAAAATGATGTCCAAATATATGAATATAATTAAACTTATTTTTAATAATACTAGTCCTTTTATATTTTTGTGTACATATGATTTTCTTCAAAAAACATGTTGAATGTCTACTCAGAAATCTTAAGGCTTTAAAACTCTTATTTCATGTGGATTATCTCTATTCATTGAATTGTCCATTTTCTGCATCTGGTATTATATATTTAATTCTTCAGTATTGAAACTTCTTTGTGAATTAATTTAGAACAATTTCTCCAAATACAAAGCTTTCCTACATATTTAAGACATAAACTCTTGATATTATATAGTCTTCAACACTAGATATTTTTAATGTGAAATGTGGTTACTGGGTTATCAGTACAGTCTTCACACAAGTAGCCAAGTTATTTTTACTTTTTAAAGTGCCATTTCTGTTCTTCTCGTTTTTATCTTTTTTTTTTTTTTTAATAAAGACAGGGTCTTGCTATGGTGCTCAGGGTGGATGAATTCATTGTGTAGTCCAGGCCGATCTTTGAGATCCTCCTGCTCCTGCCTCCTGAATATTGGGATTGAAGGTATCTACCATGCCCTGTGTGTGCTTTTAATTTTGGTGGTCAAGCAAAGATCTTGAGAGGGAACCATAGGACACCTTAGACACCTCTGCAGGAACTGCTAAATAGTGAAGAGCAGAGGGCTTTCCATGTAGGAGAGTAGCTAAGCATTTATGGGCAAGTGGAGGGAGGGCCTTCTTGCTAAAGATCCCACAGGCAGTGGAGTAGAACCCACATCCACGTTAGGAGAGTGAGTAAGCATTTGTGCGCAAGAGGAGGGAGGGCCTCTCTGCCAGAGACCCCACAGGTGGTGTGACATACACAGATGATCTACAGAGAAGCTCTTGATACAACAGGAAAGAGACTTTTCATCATGACCTTGAAGAAAAGGTAATTGAGTTGTTTAATAATTGTCCCTGACTTTGTTTCTGCTCATTAAATAATTTTTAAAATTTAAAGTAATTTCATAACTTGAACTCAATTCAGATAAAAGGAGATGTAATTAGTGGATGACATTAGGAGAGTTACATGGATTGCTGTCAAAAGTAAATGTGTTGAATATTACTAAAGATGCTTAGTTTTCTTAGTTTTACTCACAAAGTAGTTGAGTACCTACCATGAGCAGAGACTATTCCAAATATGTAAGTACACCAGTGAGGGAGTTCTTGCCCTCTGGGGAGAAGGTTAGACAGGGCTAGATACTAAATGAACATATAAACCAGCCTCTTAATCAGATGGCAATAAGTATTGTGAATGTAAGTTAAAAAAGAAAGATAAAAACAGTGCAATAGTACAGGATTGGGGAGAGGTTTGATTTTGTTTGTTAGGATGTTTGGTTTGGTTTTAAGTTTTTGAGACGGGGTCTGACCATAGATAGCCCAGGCTGGCTTCACATTCATGATCCTCCTGATTCAGCCTCCAGGTTATACAGGTGTACACAACTATAATATTATACCACACTTGCCCAAGGTGTGCAGTTTTAAACATGGCAGCAAGGAAAGATCTTACTGAACTTGAGCAAAATTCTCAGGTGAGTGAATGAGCAGTGCAAATATATGCATGGGGTCCCTGATTTATGATAGTGACTTAGAAATTTTAGATGTTAGGATGGTGCAAAAGTGATAGGTATTCAGAAGAAATGGTTCTATGAGTTTTCTATTTTCCCAGGTTAATAAGATATATCTTGCCATATTTTTGCATGCCAGACTTCCAGCTGTGTGATTAAGAATAAACTGCACTGTTGCTGAGCCACCAGAGTTGTGTAGGTTAGATGTGCTGGTTTTGTGGTGTTTTCAACTCATCAGGATAAGTACAAGGTAGTCTAGAAGACAAGTTGCTCTAGGTAAAAGCAAGGAGGCTAGTACAGCTAAATCAGGAGGAAAGGGGAGTATAATAGTATAATAGCTAAAGCCTTTCTGGCTTTTCCTCAGACCATGTAGGTTTTATTCTATGATGAAGATCCATTACAGGTTTCTGAAAATAAGTGACTGAATTGACTTTATTTGGTTGCTGTATTGAGAATACACATGAGAAGCAAGAATGAAACTGGGTAGACCAGTTAGAGGGTATTGGATCTATCTTAGTACATACAGATTGTCCTGTTGGCTTGGATCAAGAGTGGAAACAGCAGAAGGGGGATCAAGAAAGGTTCCAATGGTGGAGAATCTGGGTGATGTATGATAGTAGATGAGGCCCGTTCTAATGGTAAAGAATGTGGAGAGGTCCTAATGGTGGAAATCCAGATGGGTTCTGATGGAAGAGAATTTAGATGGATTCTGATGGTAGAGGGTCTAGGTGGGTTCTGACGGAAAAGGATCTAGATGGGTTCTGATGGAAGAGGATCTAGATGGGTTCTGATAGAAGATCTAGTGGAGTCTGATGGTAGAAATTGGTGGAATTACTAATGCACTGGATTTAGAAAAGTAATCCTGGATTTAAACATCTCTGGATGAGCTCTGACACCTCTCGTGTTTGAATTTCAGGTTTGTTTCATGACAGAACAGAATATCGTGAGATCAAACAGTTCTTGTGTAGTAATAATCAGATGGGACTGGGATCCAGGTTTAAGGGGCTCTGATTAAGTGTTTACAGGGCTTTGATGTCTGATTAAAGGTTCTGCCAGCTGCCAACTGTTATTACCCATCATTTTCTGCCCTGTGCATTGTAGTCCTTGCAGTGAGGGGTACAAACTGTCAGGAGAGAACACATTTTGCAAAACAGATCTTTGTGTTCCCAGCCCTCCCCCCCGCCTTTCACTGACCTTCACACTCATGGGGCCTCCTGCATCTTTTTATTGCTCACAGAGGTTAAAGTTGGGTGTAAAGTGGTCTTCTTAATACCAGTTATTTCACTCGAATTGCAAAAGGGAGCATTCTTTTAAATAGGAAAAAAGTCACTGAAAATCTTGATTTAGGAAGAAATGAGGTCAATTTGCCTGGCTTCCCAGGGGGATGTTAGTTTTCTTTTTCCTCTGGCTTAGGTGAGGGGTGTTCTGCCACCCCTGTCGGGCAGGTGCAGGTTCGCCAGGGGCCCTTCCCTCCTGCCCCAGCTGCGCTTACCTGGCGGGTAGGGAGACTGCACCTCACGGTGCTGGCGGGGTCCTGGGGCTGGGATCTGGGTGCTGTGGGCAGCCTCTTGCCCCTTCTCCCTCTGAGCCCCACCCCTCTTCCCCTTCTCCCTCCTCTTCCCCCCTTCTCCCTGGTCTCCCCTTCTCCCTCCCCCGGTCGGTCGGGAGCGCTCCGGGCGCCTTCTAGGGCGGCGGCGGCGGCGTCACGGGGCGGGGCCATAGTGACGCGCCGGCCGGGCTCGCCGCCCCGAGGCCGCTGACCTCTGCCGCCGCCGCCGCCGCCGCCCGCATGGCTCAGGCCAAGATCAACGCCAAGGCCCACGAGGGCCGCTTCTGCCGCTCCTCGTCCATGGCGGACCGCTCGGGCCGCCTGCTGGAGAGCCTGGACCAGCTGGAGCTCAGGTGGGCGCGGGCCCCTGTCCCGGCCCCGCGTGGCGCCGCGAGCCGCGGGGAAGGGCGTGGGAGGAGGCCGCCCGGGCCGGGACGGGACGGGACCCCGCCGCGCCTGCGGGTGTGTCGGAGGACTCGGGTCTCCCGCCCCGTGGGCCCGCGCCCCTCCGCGGCGGGGCGGCCGCCGGGCGAGCGCGCGAGGAAGGGCGCTGGGCGGCGGGGCGGCCGGGGGCCGGGGGCCGGGGGCCGGGGGCCGGGGGCGCTGGCGGGCCGCGCGGGCCGCTTCCCCCTCCCCTCCCGCGGGGCTCGAGCCCGGGCCAGCGCGCTGCCCCAGCTCCGCCGCTCTGAGCCCCGCGCCCCTGGCAGGCTGCGGGGTTCCCGCGGACCGGCCCCGCCCCGCCAGCCCCGCCGGCTCTGGACCGCCATCCTCAGATCGCCGCCGCCCGAGCGAGCAGCCGGCGCCCGCCCAGCACTTTGTAGTCCCCTGTCACACGGGTCGTGTGGACGGTAGATGGAGCTTATTCCATGTCACACTGAAAACAGGGTTACACCAAATGCGTTAGGACTTGGGGTAGGCTCCGACCTGCGTGATGTTTAAAAGTGCTTTGAGACTTTACCCTCTCGTACAAACCATTTCCCTTTGTCGCTTATCGCTTACACTAGCCTTCCATTTAAAAAGCTAATAACCCCTTTGCCACCTCCTCCTGGCGTTGATTTCCCCCCCATCCTCACAGCCAGTTGTATGAAACCTAAATTACCTGACATTTGTCCCGGACCGGAGACCCTCTGCTTATTGCTTTTTAGCAGTAATCATAACTCCTTCCTAATCCGTGATAAAGTGGGCCCGTGTCTGGCCCTGTCTTCAGAGATAGATCATCTCCATTCTACAGATGCCGCATGGAGCCTTAGAAATGAGTCACACGCTTGAGAATAGTGGATTTCACAAACACAGAAAGACTGTCTAGACAGTGACACTTCGTGCCTTTTCTTAGAATTGATTATATCCTACTTCAAAACGTGAGTGTGTAGTTGCTCTTACTGAGAGGAATGAAACTACTATTAAGTTAGGCTCTAATTCGGTGTTAGGGAGAGCCTTCGGGAAGGCTCCAGGTGGCTTGGGGAACGGGTTTGGAGCCTGGGGTTTGGGCAGTTTGAGCATTTCCTCCCGCAGTCAGCCATGTGTTCCGCAAGGACATGAAGAGAGTGGCGCCTTGTTAAGGTGTGCCTGTGCTCCAGGTCCGCCAGCCATTTACAAGAGTGCTTTTCTTCCACATTGTCATTGGAGGCACGGGGCCTCGGGGAGGACGTGGCTTCTCTAGGGCCTGACCACTAATGAGTAGCCCAGGACTCTAGAAACATCCCTTTGTACACTCCACCACGGTCCTGATCGGGAATGAAATCTGAAGGGTAACATTTGGTGATTAGGAAAACCCTCCAAAAGTTCTACTTTGCCAAAACCATTAAGCAAACATTGTAGCAATCTTTGGATGCAGGGCTAGCTAATAAGAGGGCTATACTTGGAAAAATCTGTTAAGGAAATTATTTCTTTTTCAAAAATGCTTTGTTATAAGCATTTGCCATTTTCTCTCCATTTAGACCTCCTGTTATTCCAGGAAGCGTGTTCATAATGGCAAGTGTGCAGTAACTGCCACGAAGCTCTGTGAGAGCACATCATGCCTATTAACTTGTATTAGATGTTAGTCTGCCCTGTGTCGCACTGCCTGCTTTTCTGAAGTCCAGCCCCAGTTCCTTATCACCCTCTATGCATAGCTGAGGAATTGCAGCTGCGGGCACTGTGCGCGCCTGCACAGCTGAAGCCTTGCTGCCTCTTGCACCTCTTCTCACCTCCCACCAGGGGGCCCTTGGGTGCCCCAGCTGCAGAGATTCGTGAGCTGCCCAGACCTGGGGACACGCCAGGAGACCTCTCCAGAGTTTTTCTTGTGCGCTTCCTGAGGTGTTTTTGTCCAAGCCTGCTCAGAGCACATCCCAGGCCAGTCGCCATGTGAGGGTTAGGTTTTTCCCAGTTTGGACACGGGGCTGCTTCCAGGAGCTGTTAGTAAGCACCAACTGCCCCTTGCCATCAAGGGAGTGCGGTGTAGACATGTCAGGTTTCTCACACTGAGATACTGAAGGGAGAAGTGAGACAACCTAGTGCCTGATCTAGAACCAGTGGGGCAGCCATGAGCAACAAAGTCTGTGTGAGCTGAGTAAGGATAGCAATGCTGTTTAGTCGGGCTAAGTATAGCACGCTAGGGTCAGCATTAAAAAGACAAAGTTGAACGGGTGATGCGCCGCCTACACTAAGAGAGGGAACCGCCCCAGTGGAGGTTGGATCACCTCAAGGGAGACGAGGACGCTTGCAGAAACCCTTGCTGGGAGCGGGGCTGGTGCCACATTGCTGTTGCTTCACAGAATGTTGTTAGTTTCCATCCAAATTTGACAAATAAGACTCTTACCAATTCTTTGTTCTCGCTTCTCTATAAACATGACGTTCCACATATATTTACTATCTTGAATAAAGCCTTGCTGTAACTTCCCCAGCCCGTTAGTGCTATTTTGGGGTCTGACAGGTGGGTGGCGGCCAGGGGGAAGAGCGTGTGCTTGGCTGGGTGAGAAGGAAGGGTCCTTTTATGGAACAGGCACGTGCTGAAACCGTGGTGGAGTTGTTCCCTCTGTACCCATCTAAGGCAGCAGTCTGGATTGGGTCCTCCGTATTTCTGGGACCATGCAAGTACGGAGGATGGTTCTGTTACTATCTTGTTTTGTAAAAGCTGACCACTTCTGTAATGTGCCCTACGGAGAACTTTTAAATATTTGAGACTTTCTCTCTTGCTTTTTATGATTCGAAAGCCTAGTTTTAAGTGCCTGGGTGTGGGTATCTCTATGTATAGTTTATAGTTTGTATGTAATTGAGGGACAGTAGGGAAGTACTTAAAATTTGGCTTTATAGTTAGGCTTTTATTTATGGTTAGGATTTACACCACAAACCTATGGAAGCCTTTCTTTTAAATCTGGGGAAAGATACCGACACTGTTGAATAGAGTATTGGAGTACTTTTAAGTCAATATTATAAAGGAGAAATAATTTTATTGGGACGAATCAATTGTCTTCTGACAATTATTTTCTGATTGACAGTCTAGCAAAACTAATAGAGTCAATGGAATGGAAAATTAAGTATCAATCAACTTAATGCCTAAATAAAGGTAAATAATTTTTGAGGTGTTTCTAAGAGCTTTGAACTTGTTGGACGAGGAGATGAAGGTTGAGGAAGGCCATCCACATGCTGACTGTTTTCTTTTCCTCATTCACGTAGGGTCGAGGCTTTGAGGGAGGCAGCAACTGCGGTAGAGCAGGAGAAGGAAGTTCTTCTGGAGATGATCCACAGCATCCAAAACAGCCAGGACATGAGGCAGATCAGTGATGGTGAGAGCCCGCCCCCAAGCAAGCGTGCTGTGTGTTTGGGGGGCGGGGTGGCGGGCGCAGGCACAGAGAACAGCTGCAGCTGTTCATGACAGCAGCCTCTTGCCCCAGGCCCCTGGGCCAGCATGGATCCTCCCCGAGCTCATGGCTGGGATGCCCACCAAGGCCATCTGGCTCACCCAGTTCATTCTTAGTGTCTTTATCAGCTTCCAGTTGAGACAGAGAAAGAAAGACAACAGAGGATGAATTTAGACTTGACTTAGAGGAGATGAAGAGCACAGTTTTTTGAGCGAGGGAGCCCATCGGGGTTGTGGGGCTGTGTTGTATGCGTGCTCCTTGGAACATGGCTGCCGGTGAGGAAGGGGTCATCGTACTCCTTCCTGGGCTCCTGCGGCTGTGCTCCACAGGACAAGAAGGGGACTGCTGACTAGTTGTAGGTTGAGAAATGCTGACAGACCTCCATTGTCGAGCATTGCTTCCTTATGCTGGTCACAGTCTCCGAACCGCTGGTCTGCTTCCATCCCTCTAGAGCGATGTAGTCAGTGCCTGGTTTGGAGGCCAGCAGCCGAAATGTGGGCAGTGTACTGTGCTGTCCTGGCGTGGGACTTGCGATTGCCACTCCTCCCACCACGACCTGGTGAGGTCCCCTGCCGCAGCGCCGAGTGGAGGCCATCTTCATGCCATTACTGCTCAGAGCTGCCCACTGAGTGCAGACACACATTGTCTGCTGTCCATATGTCAAGATTATCCAGGAAAGTGTCCTACAGCCTTGCTCCGCACGCAACACTTTCAGTCAGTCCTGTGTGGTGTGTTATCTTTTTATCTTTAAAAACATCTGAGAAGTGCTCATAGAGAACAAGTTTAGTCACCAGTGAATGCCTTGGTGTCTTATCATGGTAAGTCAATGCCGTGTACTGATGGTTGTTTCAAACATTTTTATGTTTAGGGGAAAGAGAAGAATTAAATCTGACAGCAAACCGTTTGATGGGCCGGACCCTCACTGTTGAAGTTTCAGTGGAAACAATTAGAAGCCCCCAGCAGCAAGAATCCCTAAAGCATGCCACGAGGATCATAGATGAGGTGGTCAGTAAGTTTCTGGATGACTTGGGAAGCGCCAGGAGTCATCTCATGTCTCTCTACAGTGCATGTTCGTCTGAGGTGCCCTCTGGGCCTGTTGACCAGAAGTTTCAGTCGATAGTAATTGGCTGTGCTCTTGAAGATCAGAAGAAAATTAAGAGAAGATTAGAGACTCTGCTTAGAAATATCGAAAACTCTGATAAGTCCATCAAGCTACTAGAGCATTCTAAAGGAGCTGGCTCTAAAACTCTGCAGCAGAATGAAGGCAAACTTAATTAGTTCTTGAACCTAGAGGCATTTTCATATTGTCAAAATGCTAAAATACTATTGCAAGTGGTAACTTGTTCTTTATGTCAGACACAACCTCTTACTTGATGCTGATAGTTGTTTCAGATGAGGAAGATATTCTAACATCAAGTGTTTTGCGAGTATTAAACCTAGCAGGATTTTAATGATACAGTTGTTAGATTGAATTGCCTTGTGCCAGAATCCAGCATTACATGTCTTGCTGTTCACGTAGCCTGTGGGGAAGTAGTACTCGGTCAGGGCAAGAGCAGCACTGCTCCGTGCAAGTAGTGCTTGTATCGTTCTTTCCTGGACTATGGCATGTAGTTGACTAGAAACTCCTTATCTTGAGCAACATACACACACAGCAAAGAGCTCATGGGGACTCACATCCAAACCTTTTCATGCATGCTGTCATTCAGTTTTTATGCATCTGTGTTAAATACTATTTTGAATGTAAAGATTGGAAAATTAATGATTGTATTTTTATATAAATGGAAGCAAAATGTGGGAAAAGTACCTTCACTTTCACCATCATGAATAATTATGTGCACTTAATCTCAAATGCATCATTTCTAAAAATGTCAGTGTACCTTGCCTTCCTCCTCCCCTCCCCTCTTTACACAAAGACGGTGTCAACTTCTGGGTCTCCCTGTGTGCTGCTCCCTGCTTGCTGTCCGCTCCCCTCACTCTGGGCACTGGCAGTGTGGATCTCAGCTCTGTGTCCTCCCCTCCCAGCTTGTCCATTCCCCTCACACTGGACATTGGTTGGTTTTCCAGCTGTTGCTGTTACTGCAACATGCTCTTCTTTTTTATCTTTGTTTAAATTCCCATTAATAAGTTTATCGAGGTAAAAGATATATACATTTCCATGGCCTAACATTTTTTTTTTTTTTTTTTGGCCAGTCCTGGGCCTTGGACTCCGGGCCTGAGCACTGTCCCTGGCTTCTTCCCGCTCAAGGCTAGCACTCCGCCACTTGAGCCACAGCGCCGCTTCTAGCCGTTTTCTTTTTTTTTTTTTTTTTTTTGGCCAGTCCTGGGCCTTGGACTCCGGGCCTGAGCACTGTCCCTGGCTTCTTCCCGCTCAAGGCTAGCACTCTGCCACTTGAGCCACAGCGCCGCTTCTGGCCGTTTTCTGTATATGTGGTGCTGGGGAATCGAACCTAGGGCCTCGTGTATCCGAGGCAGGCACTCTTGCCACTAGGCTATATCCCCAGCCCTCTAGCCGTTTTCTGTATATGTGGTGCTGGGGAATTGAACCTAGGGCCTCGTGTATCCGAGGCAGGCACTCTTGCCACTAGGCTATATCCCCAGCCCAACATTTTTTAATATTTTGTATAAAAGTTTATGAACTTACAATGTCTTCAGTAATTAAAACACATCCATTTCCCTGATAATGTTCAAGCATTGAACATTAGGCTTTTTTCTAGCATCAAACACCTTAATTTACATCTTGTTTTACTAACAAGGTTGGCCTATGTATTGCTTCTTTTACCTGTCGTAAATAAAGCAGCTATAGAAAATAGTTACACACCCACCTAAACCATTTCTCCATTAATGAGTATTTCTCATTTCTTTTAAAAAAAATATTATAAAGGTGGTATATGGGAGCATTAACATTTAGTAAGTCGGTAATGGGTACTTTTTTTTTTTTTTTTGGCCAGTCCTGGGGCTTGGACTCAGGGCCTGAGCACTGTCCCTGGCTTCTTTTTGCTCAAGGCTAGCACTCTGCCACCTGAGCCACAGTGCCACTTCTGGCCGTTTTCTGTATATGTGGTGCTGGGGAATCGAACCCAGGGCCTCATGTATATGAGGCGAGCACTCTTGCCACTAGGCCATATTCCTAGCCCCATGGGTACATTTCTTTTTGGATAATGTAACCCCTTCATTCTCTCCCAGTTTTTCCCTTCTGTCCACACCTACAAGTTATATAGTACATTCTCAATATGGCTCTTCAATATGGCTCTTCTCCCTCCTTTCTTGTTAGAATGTATTCATGCTGAGGTAGTAGACTGGTTTTTATATCCCTGGGCAAATATTACTGAGCTGGATTTACCATAGAGAAAATGCTGCTGGTCTTTCTTCATGAAAATCCAGCTCTGACTCGTGTCAAGTTTTGCACCTCACAGGAGTTGCCTCTACCTGTGGCAGAGCTTTGTGGTTTGTCAGCCGACTCATACTTTGCTATTATCAGGCTCCTGTCCATTGCAAATTTTGTTTTCTTGCCAGTCCTGGGGCTTGAACTCAGTGCCTGAGCACTGCCCCTGGCTTTTTGTTCAAGGCTAGCACTCTACCACTTGAGCCACACATTTCTGACTTTTTCTGTATATGTGGTGCTGAGGGATCGAACCCAGGGCTTCATGTATGCAAAGCAAGCACTCTACCACTAGGCCATATTCCAAGGAACAGTCGAGGTTTCCTAGGTTCTCATGTGCAATCCCACTGTTCCCATTCACTTGAGTCAGCCTGCGACTTTCCATGAGTTCTGTTTCCTTGACCTTGTATTCTCTGCCTTGTTTCTTTCCCATTTTTTACAATGCAATTGGATTAGCAATCATTCATTTCTTTTCACAGACTTGAAGATTGGTCATCCTCCATCTCCAAGGTCTCTGGTCTACACTGCCTCTGCCCTCTGATCTTCCGGGGTGAGCACATTACTGATGTAAGAGCATTGAGATGTAGGTTCTACCCATCCCAATTTCTATGCACTTCCTAACTGTAACTGCAGCTTTAGTGTAGCCCTTCTGCCATCCTGCCACTTTAGCATAACCCTTCTGCCTCCTCTTGGTGGCCTTACCTCCAGGACTGTACCGTCTATGTGGCTCTTCTGCCTTTATCTAGAGGGACAGGCTCTCTGTAGCATGACAGCCCGCAGGAAGGACACACAGAGCAGTTGGAAAGTCTCACCCAAATTCACCGAGGCCAGAGTGACAGTCCTAGTTAAAGCATGGCACATACAGAAGTAACCAGTGGTATTTTAACTTAGGGACTTAAGATGCTGAAGAATAAAGTTTTCAGAGGAGTGGGAGGGGCAGCCTGGCAGTGGTGGGGATGAGCCAGCTGGGATCTGGCTGTGGTCCTGCCCTCCCCGCACCGCTGAGCCCCCAAGGGCTTCCTGACAGTGCACCCCACATGAGCAGCCTTCCCCTCTGGAAGAAACACTAGCCAAGTGATACACAGGTGCACAGGGACACAGCACAGAGCACAGCCATGGCCCAGCCCTGACGGCATTTGGTGCAGGGCTTAGAATTCACCCTGAAGAGGTGACCAACTGCTGGAGACTTCTGCTCCACTGGAAACAGCAGAGCATCTTAACATGAACTGGTTTAAATTAGCAGACATCATGTACTCCTCTCAGATGCCTGTGGTGAATGAGGTACGTACTGATACACAGTGTGATCATTCTTTTTTTTTTGGCCAGTCCTGGGCCTTGGACTCAGGGCCTGAGCACTGTCCCTGGCTTCTTCCCGCTCCAGGCTAGCACTCTGCCACCTGAGCCACAGCACCCCTGCTGGCCGTTTTCCATATATGTGGTGCTGGGGAATCGAACCGAGAGCTTCATGTGTAGGAGGCAAGCACTCTTGCCACTAGGCCATATTCCCAGCCCAGTGTGATCATTCTTTTTAAAGGCTAGATGTTAAACTACCTAAGTCACAAAATAGGGCTAAATTGTTGAGAATGTTGGGGGGAAATGCAACATTCTCTGTGTCTACTCACACGGGCATCAAATGAAAATGGACACAGCAGAAAACCGCCGAGTACGTCTTGATCTTGGTTCCACCCCACCCTTACCAGCCGAGGCGCTGTGCAGTCCTAACAGTGCTTGTGGGGAAGCTTAAAAGACACCACCTGCAGAGCACTGAGCGGGGTGCCCCATGCAGGGAGGGTGCTTGTTAAACGCCTTCGAACCAGACAGGACAACAAGACAGGTGTCTGGGGGCCAGAAAGGCCCAAACAAGATGGAACCATTTAGGAGACTGCTTAGGGTGGAATTAGGATAGTGTTAATAAGGTGCACTAAATAACCAGCACAAGTAAAATTAGCATATTAGAATGCTAGATACTGGTATCAGAAATACATATAGGTAATATATGTATGTATATTTGCATATGTACATGTATATGTGTGTATAAACACGTGTGTGTATGTTTTGGTCAGTTCTGGGGCTTGAACTCAGGCCCTGGGCACTTGGGCCACAGCACCACTTCTGTTTATGTAGTACTGAGGAATTGAACTCAGGGCTTCTTGAATGCTAGACAAGCACTCTACCACTCAGCCACATTCCCAGCCAGAAGTAGCACGTATTTTGATTGGCATGTGTATGTATGTGTGCACACACAAACGTCAGGACTGGGGCTTGAACTCAGGGTCTGGAAGCTCTCCCTTAGCTTTTTCAAGGCTGACTGGCACTCTTCCATTTGAGCCACATGTCCACTCTGGCCTTTTGCCAGTTGACTGGGAATAACAATAACAGCTGGATTGGAACTAGGATTACAAGCATGAGCCACCGGCGCCCAGCCGCTATTTTATTTTTTAAAAGAAATCACATATTTTTCAATTTCTAGTTCTACATTGATGATACACATTACACATAATTCTACCTTAAAATGCATTTATTTTTGGATTGGCAATCTTCACTGAAATTTTAATCAAATAGTATATTTTAAATTAAGCTTGAGGGCATAACTACAACTGAATACAAATACAAGTGGCTCATGCAGTTTTACAAACACATTTATTCGTAATAAAAAATATAGATAGGGTTCAGTTTTTCATTTAATGCACAGTTTTTGTTTTTAAGATTCTGTTTACCAATATCCTACCATAGACCCTTCAAGGGAGAAGAAAGGAATGTGAGCTAGTAAATAGGTGAATCTTGGTCACGGGAGGGGGGGTTATGTTTGCAAATTCACATGTACGCTAGGTTTACAAGTTTTACGGGTAAGACTTTTATGAAGTATGGCAGGCACATGGGACAGTGAGTTGGGCCCAGTGGCCATCCACCCGGGCCCAGCCTCGCAGGGTTTCGGGGGAGGGTGCCCGGCGGCCCAGTGCCGCCCACTTGAGCGAGGCATGAGGCTCAAGATCTTCAGAGCAGACCCCAGTCCTCAGCCACAGGCTTGGGGGTTCATCTCACAAGTCCCCGACTCCTGCCTCTGGGCCACAACGCACAGTTGTGCACCCTCTTTTTGGTCATTTTGGCTTTATTTTGAAGTGCTACATAGGTGCTCAACTGGGGCAGTTAAAGGAAACCATTTAGCCTGAGTCTGTTGAGCTGTCTTGCTTTATTATGGGCTGTTTTGTATACTATTTAATTCATGGGCAGTGAACAAAGAAAGAAAACCCGAGGAACTTTGAGATGTGGCAATTATTCCATAGCTATAGCTATGCTTAAAAAAAAAAAAAAGTAGTGATAGCATCAAGTAGACCAGACACAAATGCACAATGCTCTGTGCTCTTTGGAAAAGTTTTTCTTTAGTATCTATAGTTACATTAGAAATTATAAAGTTATTTTAAAAGCTTGAGGATCAGAAAGGAAAAAAATAATTTGAATTTTGAAGGTTTTAGAATTTACTAAATTGAGAAACTAACATCACTTGTGACTGATTTTCAGACCTACTTAATGACTGGTTCGGTGTGAAATATCGCAAAGTAAAAGTTCGAATGTGTAACAAAAATCTCTATAGTTCTTAAAAAAAGAAAAAGATAAAACCAGGCACATAAAATTATATTTCAATTTTTAAGGGAACTGCAACCATCATCAGGGATTACATTTTTATAGAAAAGTAGCACATATTTTTACTCACATACATTTAATCATTATGAAATAGAGCAACATTACATAACAAATGACTTTCCTGCTAATAAAGGCTGTTAGATTATTTGCCACAAAATTCACTTTGTGCAGGCATTAAAGCAATTGTATTTCAATGGTGTAGAAAAGATGACTCGCTAGCAGGGGCCCATCACCAGGAGGTGTGTCGTTCCTCTCCTCTCCGCCCTCCCCCTCCCTCCCCACCACCAGCAATGGGAGTGGGAACAACTTGTGACAAAATAAATCTGTGTGCTACTCAGGAACAAGGTGCTGGACCATCGCGGTACCTCAAAGGAGCCATCTGTGCTCAATACCAAGGACAAACAGGGAATGCTGCTCTGTTCTCAACCTCCCTCTGGGCAAGAAGGTGAGGGTGGTACAGACAGGAGACTTACAGCAATAAGAAGATAAAACAAGGAAAATACAAAAACACTTGTATTTTAGTACAAAAATGTAAAGTGACATCTTGACATTTTCCAAGAAAACATGTTTTTACATATTTTGAAGTCTTGTAAAAATGAGAAGGTATCCATTACAAGATTCACTACACCTAACTACCTGTACCAGCCTCCGCAGTTGCCTTTGGAAGGCTGCTGTCCCAAGCCACATCAGCTGTGCCGACTGTGTGCGGCCCCTCCATCTTGGCCGCATCGTCAGCTGGACAGAGGGTCTTGCTGTGGCTCTGGTGGGGCCGCAGAGACCATCCTGGGCGATCATGGGATGGCAGCAGAGTTCCTGAGAAGTTGCTACACAGACCAAAGGCTGTAGAAATTCTTAAATGAGAAAATAGTGTACAAAAATGTGTGAAGAGAAGGGTGTTTTAGCATTGCAAGGCATTATAAAGTCCACAACTTGGATTAGGACTGAAGTTCATCTTTTGTGAACTTTCAAAAATGGCTACTATACTCTGAAAGTCTCCGGCTGGATTCTGCCAGCAGCAAATCGTGCGAGCCTCCCAGTACCCGGCCCTAGGCCTCCTTCCCAGGAGACGGCTGGGACCTGGCTGAGCTGGTGGGTGGCCCAAGCTCACGGCCCGCACCTCGGCACACAGGTTCTGCAGCCAGTGCCCATGGAGAAGCTGCAGCGGCTGCCTGCCCTGTCAGAGAAGAGAACTGCTTTTGAAGAAATTCTGAGAGTAAAGCACTTTAAGAATTGATTTTTTTTTTTTGGCCAAAAGCACTTTTTTTAAGTCCAAGCTCATTTTGTAAAATGTATGTCTAGAGTTTCTCATTTAAAAACAAAAAGACACAAGTAAATGATTTCATGAATGAATCTGAATCTGATTTCCTTACACTCTGCATGCGTTCGGTGTGTTGAGGCCCCGCTGGCAGCGTGCCTTCCTCCAGTCTCCGCTGCACCAGTGCTGCGCGAGAACACCAACGCCAGCTGGCAGGCCTCTCCCAAGCATTCAGGTTAAATACTATTTTCCAGAAAAGGAAGATGACTAATTTCAGAAAAAATGCTTACTGTCTTAAAATTGCTTATAATTAGGCATTCATGTTTTCCAGCATTAAAATTCAGCACAACCTGTTTTTGACATCTTTATAGCATTTTTTTTTCAAAAACAGGAGAAACTTCGTCTAAAGTAGAAATATGGAAATGAGCTCACGGGGCAGCGTTTCCACCACAGGACCCAACATGCCGAAGCACTGCAGAGCAGGGCTTAACTCTGAGCCGTCAGGGAGCCAGAGGGCAAAGGCTGCTACGATGCTTGTGAAATATGGCAGTGACTGCAGAGGTCTCTCAGTGAATTGCACAACATACTTCATCCTTGCTCCTCCTAGAACATCTTAGAGCATGCTACAGCTACTAAAGGGATTTCGGGATTTCTTGGTCCTCTGTTTGTTAGGTCTGAGATTGATGATGTCTCCGCCATTAAGAGTACTGGAATTCTGGCCCAAGTGACTTCCTCCAGATGTACCAAAGACACCTGTACAGACAAGGGAAAACAGACTGAGAGTGAAACACACCAGTTACATGTAGCATGCAGGTTATTAGTAGAACCAGAGATTTTCAAGTAACTCCATTCCACCGATCCCACCCCAGTCCCACCCTCAGCTTCTGGCAGCAATCCCAGTGCTTTGTCCTATTCTCTGCCTTTTTTCATTTTGCAGAATATATTCGATTCATTCGGGTTTTAGCGTGTTGTAGAAGTTCCTGAACTTCGTAAGAACAATATTTCATCGAGTGTACCATATTCTGTAGGTCCATTCATGTATCAATGGACTGTTCAGTACATTTCAAACTTGTTTTTGTCAGGTTTACTTTTTTCTTTCTTTTGGTGGTACTTGGAGTTAAAATTAGGGCTTAACACTTGGGATTTGTGACCCCCACCTTCCACAGTCAAGACTTTCCAAACTTCCTGGCTTGCCTTCAACTGTAATTCTTCTGTCTCCACCTCCAGAGTTGCTGGATTATAGGCATAAGCCACCACACCGAGCTCTTTCTTATTTTTAACAGTTACCACAAGACAAACATAGTGGCCAAGTGCCTGTAATCCCAGATACTCAGGAGACGGAGAAAGACACTAAGTTCAGGACCAGCCTCGGCAGCATAGTGAAGACCAAGTGAAGGTCAAGAATAAACGGATGCACTTTCTTTAGGTACCGAAGAGGTCACAGTGAAGTCTCCTTTTCACCAAATTTCCCCTGCCCCCCCCCCCCCCCGCGCCCCCGGGCAAGGCATCCTCCCAAAGGCAGGCACATTGCACATTTTCCTGTGTGTCTTCCAGGGACAAGTTCTGCACATGCAGGAAAATGCATCTTCACTCTTCCCCCTCCATTCCCACTCAAATCATGGGGTACCATACATTATGTTCTGTGGATTTCCAATAATCTACCTCGAGTTTTGGAATGTGTGTTTTTAATTACTTCTTTACATCATATAACCACCTCAAAATACTTGATTTATAGTAGACACAATAATATTTGTGACATTCTAGTGTTGCATATGCAAAAGCTGGCAGTATACGAGTTTTTCCTATTTAGTCTGAAACAATAAAAGTGATCTATGGGTAAAAGTGACTGATGAAAGTACTAAAAAATATATTGGTACTAAACATATCTAAAAATTTAATTATTTGAACGGTGCTGTTCACAAAATGTACTTTAATTTATGAACTATCTACCAAACACCATACATGGAACTCTAGGCAGAGACTACAAGGATACAATGATGTCTAGGGCCAATTCTTGCCCACACCGACATTTACAATCTAACAAGTGTGGTGAGACCTTCTATGTTGGATTTATAGGTAGGTCAAAGGAGGGACCAATGATAGTTATTTCCTACAACAGGAAACCCTATGTGGAGAGTGTGCAGTGGACTTCTGCTGGTGCCCTAGACTATGATTTCTGTCTGCCAGAAGAAAACACAAATGGCGGTAGAGTGTCAACATGCAAGTGAGAGACCCTGAGTTCAAACCTCAGTTCCTTCAAAAAAAGAAAGAAAAGGAAGTGTGGAGGCTGAGTCTTCCACTGGGTCTGTAGTCTGTAGCTGAGAGAACAGGAAGAATAAACACCCTGACACAAGATGGGCAAGTGTGTCTCCCACAGATGCACGTGTGCCCGTCAGCTAGCTCTGGGTCCATGTGGGAACCAGGAAACCAGATCTGTATGAAATAGTGGGGGTGAGGATGCACACAGGACAAAGACTTAAGTAAATACCAGAATGAAGAAGCCTTTTGGAGGACTCTGGGAAGTCAAGAGTGGCCCCAGAGAGAGCAGCAGGCAGAGGCTTACTGCACATGCTTTGTGTCTACAAAATACATGCAGCACAAGCTAAGGAGGAAAATCCACATAGACAATGAGTGTGCTTATGTACACACAGCAAGGGGGATGGGATGAAGATTTAAGTGCCCCAGAGAACACAGCCTCACAACCAGCAGCTTGGGCTCTTGAGTTCGTGAAGGCTGACGCACTGTGGCAGAGGTGCGTTTATCGTGTAGAAGCAAAGACTGGCCACAGAGAGGTGTGGACGAGCCTGCCTACAGCTCCTCCAGGTAAGGAGCAGGCCCTCATAACAGTACTTTGCTCTGTTTACAACAGCAAACACATGGAGGAAATTCAGTGGTAAGAAAACACTTAACTGGAAATACTGGTGCCAATCATCATAAGTCACATTTCTTAAGAGAAACGTACACATTCCATAAGAAAAAGCAAAGCAATGATATTGGAGAACAGGTAGCACTATTCTTTGTACTCACCGATTTTGTTACTACTTGAATGTATCAGTTCTGGGTCCTCGGGGACTTGTTTGAGTTTTTGAAGATATTTCTCAGCCAAATATTTAAAAACTAGAATAGACACAGTCAATTTGACTACAGTAAGTTATTTCATATTACTTGCACTATTTGTACTAACCCTTGCTTAAAAAAATTAAACTTCAAAAATTATTTAGCAATCATCTGATAAGTACTAAATAGTATTTAGTTAGTAAGGAAATGATACTTGTACACATTGTTAGAATAATGATTACCATTTAGCAATGCTAAATTGACTCACTTGAAAAAGTGTCTCTCTAGATTAGTTGAAGAAAACTATCCAAAATAAATACTCAAGTGACAATCTAGTTGCAATCCAATAAATGGCAGTTCTGAAGTGAGAAGTCACAGTCTACCTCCAATCTCATATAAAGAAGTTAATGTCATGACCACTACCTCATTGTTCACTGCTATGGAATACTGAAACAATGCAATCATGCTGAAGACATATGCATAGAAACATAGATGGAGTTCAAACTTGGAAAACTAAGACAAGCAAAAAGCCTAAAATCTGAAATCCTGCACGAATGCACATACACTCAACATGTTTTTGGAAACATTTTACCTTCTGTCACATTTAGGTCTTCTTTTACAGAGGTTCTGTAGAATCTCAACTTCAACCTCTTTGCCAGGGCCTCAGCTTCCTCCCTGCACAAGGATTCACACACACAGGCTCAGGAAGGATTTCTGACAGCTTGTTCTTCTTAACAGAGGAGGGCGGGGTGGTGAATAAGTTCCTCTTTTTTTTTTTTTTTTTGATGAATTAGACAAATTTTATTTCCAAGCTCTTCAAAGATTATTACTGAAAGTCTCCTTCTAAAAGTACCCCCAAACTAAATGAAAGGCACATCTTCCAAGTAAAACCCTTGTAACATGAAGAATTCCTTTGGTTGTATTATTTTCACATTACTTAGGTTTGTTTTTTTGTTTTTTTTTTTGGCCAGTCCTGGGCCTTGGACTCAGGGCCTGAGCACTGTCCCTGGCTTCCTTTTGCTCAAAGCTAGCACTCTGCCACTTGAGCCACAGCGCCACTTCTGGCCGTTTTCTGTATATGTGGTGCTGGGGAATCGAACCCAGGGCCTCATGTATACGAGGCAAGCTCTCTTGCCACTAGGCCATATCCCCAGCCCACATTACTTAGTTTTTAACCATTTGAAAAGTTCTGGTTGTTGGTAACAATTTAAGCATTTTTAAAGACAAAATAAGTATTGTTTTTTTTAGGTACCACCACAACTGTAAAGTATAAGAACTTAAGCCTTCATGTACAGATGGGGAAACTAATACACATCATTAACATTAATAATTTCAAGTTTACAGAGATACATCTCCCAAGTTTAGTGTTTAAAACAAATTACACTCTCATTTAAAAGTGAAAATCCTTTCATGTAAAGGAAAAAAGACTTTTTGGTTAGTAAAGCCTATTTATTCCTCTAAGTTCCTCATTTCTTTTGAAGGAAGCTTGATGTCCTATAGATTAAGATCTGCTAAAAGCTATGCTCTCATTTCATGCCTGAATGGAAACCTTAGGATTCACTATTCTTGGGGTAAGCACTGTCATACTGTTATACTGTAGTTATAAACACAGCACTGTTCTAGCCACAAAATATGTTAGTGTCAGTACATTTATGTGGTATTTTCTCTCTTTATGAACACTTGAATTCATTATACTCTGAAAAGTCTTATAATGAGAACTTAACTGACCACCAAACAACCTCGCTGTCAAAAGCCAAAGCTAGCCTATTACCAGCTGCGTCTACAAAGGCAGACTCTTAATGTTAGTTTCATTAGGAACCCTGATTGTAGTAGTCTTGCCTTGCTACAAAAGCGTGCCCCACCCCACCTCCCAATCAAGGCCGGTCTGTGTGTCCCACGGAGCACATGATTCCTAGCACATGGCAAGAAGCCTTGTCTTCGGCTTTGCTCTCCCGAGTCACCTCTCTGAGAGAAGTGCCATGCCACAGGAAGTCAAGCAGCGTTCCCACAGGACGCAGGGGCGAGGGCCTCCGGACTCTTCCACACTGTGTGGTGTAGCAGAGCACACCTATAATCCCAGCATTGGGGAGGCAGAGGCTAGTGTGAGAGTAGCCTGGGCTGTGTAGGTGAAACCCAATCTCATTTGAAAGAAAAAAAAGTGGGGCGAGAAGGGCGCTTTAGCAGCAGTCAGGGTTCAGCATCGCAACTGCAGCCTAAGTAGAGCCACCTGCCGAGCCACACCCAACTTTCCAGCTCTCAGAAACTGAAAAAAATGCTTTAAACTACTAGATTGTAGCCTAATTTGTTATGTACAACAGATAACAGAAGAACACATTTAAAAAATAAGGTAAAAACAAAGCCAAGAGCCAGATTAGGCACTGCTTAAACTTCAAATTTCAGATTTCAAACATACTAACTTGGTTCAAAAATAATATTTTCAATCCAGGCACTGGTGGCTCATGCCTGTAATCCTAGGTACTCAGGAGGCTGAGATCTGAGGACTGTGGTTTGAAGCCAGCCCAGGCAGGTAAGCCTGAGATTCTAGTCATCCATCAACCACTCAGAAAAATCCAGAAGTCGGGGCTGGTAATATGGCCTAGTGGCAAGCGTGCTTGCCTTGTATACATGAAGCCCTACGTTCGATTCCTTAGCACCACATATATAGAAAAGGCCAGAAGTGGTGCTGTGGCTTAAGTTGGCAGTGTGCTAGCCTTGAGCAAAAAAGAAGCCAGGGACAGTGCTCAGGTCCTGAGTTCAGCCCCAGGACTGGCAAAAAAAAAAAAAAAAGCCAGAAGTGCTGGGGTAGAATGCTAGCCTTGAGCAACAGAAGCTCAAAGATTATCCAGACCTTGAGTTGAAGCCCCAGGATTGGCAAAAAGAAAAAAAAGTGAAGGGTTTTGAAAACCAGTAAAGATATTAATAATGTAAAGAGTACATACTTTCAGATAAAAAGTATCTGGATGCTAAACTTTGTTCAATAGTTTTAAACTATAATGGTTCTGAATATACGAAACAAAATGGAGGCTGGGAATATGGCCTAGTGGCAAGAGAGCTCGCCTCACATACATGAAGCCCTGGGTTCAATTCCCCAGCACCACATATATAGAAAACAGCCAGAAGTGGCGCTATGGCTCGAGTGGCAGAGTGCTAGCCTTGAGCAAAAAGAAGCCAGGGACAGTGCTCAGGCCCCGAGTCCAAGGCCCAGGACTGGCCAAAACAAAAAAAACAAAACCAAAATGGACCCTAGTTCTTAAATTTGTGAACATAGGATAGCTACTTACTATGCATAGTAAAACAAAAACAAAAAGAAAAAACCTCTACCTTTGTAATATTTAAATCTGGCTAGACATTTCTAATGCCTGCCATGTCCATCGTTTCTTTAGGGTAAACACTGAATACACTTTCTTGTACCTTTCTGGAATGTAGTTAGGTACTGTGACTTGTTGCCTGCCACCCACTGTGCTCTGTCATCTAAACAAGTCACAGAAAATCTAAGTAATGCCTTTAAGAAAATAAAATCCTTACAAATGAAGTAAATATATTATAGCTTTCCTAAGTTTTGAAAGTCTAAGCACAATTTATAATGCTGCATTTGTATAGGACTGCAAACCCCCTACCCCTGAAAGTAGCTTACTTCTTTATACAAGAATCATCCAGGAGGTCGATCTTATTTTGTACGAGCACAGTTGGTATGTCTCCAACTTCAGCTACTACTTTTTCTCTCCAGCTGGAAACGGCTTCAAAAGACTCCCTGTCCACAGTGGAGAAGACAAGCACACAGGCCTGGGCTCCTGTAAGGACGAAACGAGCAGACTGAATATCAGTGCAGCAACCCTGCACCAGGCAGGGCAACTGTCTACCACGCACAACCTTCCTAGGACTCAACTCCACCTCTTGGTAACATTCGCTTGTATTTCAATATATAACCTTATTTTCAAAGTCAAAGAACCATTTTTTAGTAAGTGCTTTTCAAATGTAATGCATTAGATACATGTATAATATATACAATTATATTACATCTGCCTATAAAATACTATTATGCATATATGTTATCTATAATACATATATAAGGGGGTGTAGTTTTAGCTTGCTTAATGATACAATTCCCATACTATATTGACAATATTGAAATCATCAACTGTTATGTTGTGAATAATATCTAAGATTAAAAATAACTAGCAACGTCCACGAGACAGCTGTGTGTAAATCACTGCCTGTTGATTTAGCTGGTGTGTGTGGTGACAAGGGTGCACATGACAAAGCAGGAGGCCTTGCTAGGATCCAGGCGTGGTTTCTTCTTCAGAACCACCCAGACTAAAGCATGCCTGTACTACCTAAAATAAAAAAATCAGTTTGTTATTAATGTAAAAGCAGAAGTTTCTATAGGTAAATCCTTAGACAAGCTGTCAATGCATTAATTACACAAAATATAAACACACACAGAGGAGAATGAAAAGTAGAGAGGGAAGGAGAAAACTGATCCTCAGACCTCAAGATATAAGGAAAAATTAAACTGAAGATCACATATTAGTGTTTTGATAAATAAATGTATATTTACTTGAGTTCTAGTATTTAGCAAAACTACAAATAAGACAGTATAATCGTTTTAACTTAAATCATTTTATAATCATATCTTTATTATAGAACTCTATTTGTTATCCTGAACCTAAGAATTATAGATGCAATCAGCTGCCATTTAAAGTCAAGGGCCTAATACTACATTCTCTAGTGTATAAGATCTGACTCTGAAAAACAAAACAATCTTAGAGGATAGTTTAAGAATAAGACAAAGAATAAAAGAAAAAATATCTATAGTCGCTCCAATTATTTAGTAAAGAATGGAACGGGCAAAGAACAACAGGAATGACAGAGTGCTTGTCTGGAGAAGAGGAGAGTGTCATGTTGTCCACACACGCGTAAACAAGCAGGGGAAGTACACCATGTGCGGAGCCCGTGGACCAGTTCTTCCTGCAGACAGAACTTTCACAAACAAATGCTGCAGGGAATGCTCCACTTTTCTGCCCCCTGGTTTTTCCTGGGCTGCTCAGCGCATCCCTCAGGAGAACTGGTGCCTCCTGGGCCACGGCCTCCTGAGACATCTTTGCACCGTCCTTGAGAGGAACTGACCCCTTGTTACCTGCCCAGCCTGAGTCACAGGTACCCACAAGGGGAAGGGGAGTAGGGAGATGATCAAACGAAGGGAAGGGTCTTCCGTGCGGCTGCCGTGGAATACAGGAGATGGTGTGACAGCCTTTGGACCCCTCCTTCTCACTTCTCTTCCTAACCCTCTTTTCCCTTCCTATTCTTTCATTCTCTTTAATTAATGTATACATGTAGCAGAAACTGACTACCTAGCCAGCATCCCTTCCCAGGAATGCCTTTCCTGGATTTTATAGCCGCAGATGTTTGGGGGACACTGACTGTCCCCTGCTGGAGGTGGGGTGTTGTGAGTGGGTGTGGGAGATCAAGGTACACGTCAGCAGGGGCTTGTCACATTGACCCCAAACAACTACATGCATTCCCCTCTTCACCACTGTCAGGTCCAGTGTCCAGATGCCTTCTCCCCAACCGATATATACAGGGCCTGTGGCTTGTCACTGCTGATGACAGCAATCTTGAAACCCAGAGGAAAACTAGCAGGAGGACTCCACACAGGGAGATGGCAAGGCCAGGAGATCAGGAAGATTACAGTCTCAACAAACACCTTCCTCTTTTCCAGGAAAATAATTCTGTATACCTTGTGTGCAAAGCCAGCCTGAAAAGGATTCTGTTTCTGTGTTTTGCAACCCAAATCCGGGACCCACAAAAGAATGTTCAGTATGGTATTCCTCAAGCACATTCAATTTGTATTGTAAGTACTCATCTTTACAGTTTAGAAAAAGAAAGCCTGACTTGTTTCCCTTCCTCCACTATTATAATGTAACTGGCTAAAAAAATTGCTGTTGTTGTTGTTGTTGTTTGGGGGGAGCTGGGGTTTCAACTCAGGGCCTCTAACTCACTTGGCTTGCTTGTTTGGGCCAGTGGAACAAATCTCATGAGGGACTTTTAAGGTGGCCAGCTCTGGAAGAAACAACAGAGAACATCTTGTGGTCCTGGAGAACATGGGAGTGTAGGCTAGAAGGAAGCCTCTGCTAAAGGAAAAGGAGGTGGGGGGCGGGGGGCAGCGTGTCTTAAGGAATCAAGTTCTCATTACCACAAGAAGGGGGGAGGGGCTGGGAGTATGACCTAGTGGCAAGAGTGCTTGACTTGTATACATGAAACCCTAGGTTCAATTCCTCAGCACCACATATATGGAAAACGGCCAGAAGGGGCGCTGTGGCTCAAGTGGCAGGGTGCTAGCCTTGAGCAAAAAGAAGCCAGGGACAGTGCTCAGGCCCTGAGTCCAAGGCCCAGGACTGGCAAGAAAGAAAAGAAAACAAAGAAGACAGAGGGTTCAGACAGAGAAGACCCTAGAATGGGTTACCATGCCAACTGTACATTTCTATCTCTGATGGCATCTGGGAAATCGAGTGAATTATTGAAAATCATTTGGCACCAGCAGCCATGAAGCTGTGTGATGGTAAGCCAAGCTTCCAGTGCTGTTTGTCTGTGACTTCAATCCCCATGGGCAGAAAACTGGAGTGACAATGGAAACATTATTGAAATTGGAGGCCCAGAAGAAAATGGCAATGGGGCTGGGAATGTGGCTTAGCAGTAGAGCACCTGCCTGGCCTGCTGCAAGCCGGGGTTCCATTCCTCAACACCGCAGACGCAGAAAAGGCCATAGTGGTGTTGTGGCTGAGCTCAAGCCCCAGGACTGGCAAAACAAAGGAAGAGGAAGGGAGAGAGGGAAGAAGGGAGGGAGGGAGGGAAGGAGAAGGGAGGGAGGGAGGGAGGGAAGAAGGGAGGGAGGGAGGGAGGGAAGAAGGGAGGGAGGGAGGGAGGGAGGGAAGAAGGGAGGGAGGGAGGGAGGGAGGGAAGAAGGGAGGGAGGGAGGGAAGAAGGGAGGGAGGGAAGAAGGGAGGGAGGGAGGGAGGAAGGAAGGGGGGAGGGGAGGAAGGGAAGGAAGGAAGGACGGCCGGCCGGCGTGGGCGTGGGTGTGGGCCCTTTGCCCACGGACGCCCTCCTCCCCGCGGGAGGGCACACCCGGCCTGGCCGGCGGCCCCGTGGGTGGTGTGGACTCCCCAAGCCAGTGAGGCGGAGCCAGGCGGGCCCACACGAGGTGCGGTGATTTCCACCAGCACGCCCAGCGCAGCGCGCAGCCCCAGGGCTGGCGTCCTTCCCGCGCTTCCACACGCGCACAGCCGGCCAATCACAGGCCCGGCCTACTGAAGGCCTCGGGCGGGCCCCCCTCGTCCTCGCCCGGCTGCCCGCGGGGGCCCGGCGCCCCCAGGGTGAGCGCCCCCTGGATCCCACCCCCAGCAGGGCTTCCGTGGAAGCGCAGTGAGCGCCTAAACCGCGCCTCCCACTTCCCAGCATCCTTAGAATGAGGACCTGGGGTTTCCCAGACACTTTGCAATTCTTTTAACTTTTATTTCGCTGCTGGGGACCAAACCTAGAGCCTCGTGCCCCCTAGGGAAGGGCTCTACCTCTGACCTACAGGAAACCTTTACATCGGAGAGAAAGCAACGGTTATTACTTAGCCGGAGGAGAAATCAGGCCACACTTTACCTCGATAGTAGGCTTTTGTTATTGCATCAAATTCTTCTTGACCTGCAGTATCCCATAACATGAGTCTGACATCTTCATCATTAACTCTGAAAGAGATGGGTTTATTCCATAAGTAATGTTTTATAACATTTTGTGCATATTTTTGTTTTTCAAATCGAAAAGTATTAAAGCTACCTTGTGAGCTTCCCTGTGGAACGTCCAAGCTCAGGCCCTGTAAATGTTGGACTAGTTGCAGCAGTGCAAGTAGATTAGCGGTGCACGCCAACCAATTTTTATTTAACACTGTTCACGTGGCACTAATGGCTCTGAGAGCAGCAGCACTGGAAAGGGGGGACCCTTTAGGCCCATGCTTTCCTTTCCTACCCATTCCAGTGGGCTCTGCTGCCTTGGAGACAGATAAGACTATGGGCAAAAGCGTCACTGCCCTCTAACTAGACATATATATAGTTATATATATAGTTATATATTTGGGGGGGCAGTCCTGGGGCTTTAACTCAGGGCCTGAGCACTGTCCCTGGCTTTTTTTTTTACTCAAGGCTAGCACTCTGCCAACCTGAGCCACCGCGCCACTTCTGGCCGTTTTCTATATATGTGGTGCTGGGGAATCAAACCTAGGGCTTCATGTATACGAGCCAAGCACTCTTGCCACTAGGCCATATTCCCAGCCCCCTAACTAGAAAATTTATTCTGTCATAAAGTTGGCTCATTATTCAAAGCAGCTGTGTCCCAGGTGGCACTATGTCATGAGTTGTTTGTGTTTTTCTGGTTTCAAACCTAGGTCCTTATGTGTGCTAGGCAAGTATTCTACCACTGAGCTCCATCCCCTGTTTTTTAGTGTCGAATTAGCAAATACTGAACTATAGACTGCATTAGATTCTTAGAACAGATGTGATGGCTATAATCCCAGTACTGGGGAGCAGAGGATTGCAAGTTCAAAGTCAGCTTGGTATGTGTGCATATGGTATGTCTGCATATCAGCATAGTATGTCTGAGCCCAAACTGAGCTTCATCAAACAATGTTTCTGCCTTGAAAAAGGGAAAAAACCCTTTATAATTTTCGAACTGCTCAATACCTAACCTTGATTTATGTATATTTGTTTAAAGACACCTTATTAATATAACTGTTAATTAGCACTAAATTCATGCCCAACAGCACTATAGTTCAATACCACTGTAAGTCCTGTCTGAACAAACCTTATCTAACCCAAGTATTTTCTCTATAGGAAAATACTACATAGCCTTCTTGCACTTAGGAACGTAGATAGCACTTCACTACTATACTGGAGGGCAATTCCAAAAAGCACAAACGTGAAAAATGTGACACTACGCAGAACACTACAGAAAGGACACGTTTACTGTGTAAGAGCTGAAGTGGGAAGACTAAGCTTGATCTCAACTGGAAAAGGGTATGTTGGGCAACTCAAATGTTTTCTAGTCCTATATCTATCCATAAATGACCACCTAAACATTACAAATGGACAGATTCCAGCAAGTAGCTGAACAGTCAGAATCAACTATATGCTAACTATATACTGTTTATTATTTGATTTCAGGTAGTAAGTACAAAAACATTATCAAGACTTACGAGGCTTCTTAAAGTATGCTTGGAGAAAGGAAGCAAATAAAAAGTATAAAAAACGTAATACAGATTAGAAATTAATCTTTGAAATGACGAAGACAGATTGTCTTTGTGTGATATTAGTATCTAGGCCAGTAAAATCACACTTGTGATTTTATGTTTCTTACGTCTATAATACATTTGTTTTTTCACAATCTATAAAAGAGTCCTGAAAGTTTCTCAAGACTAATGACAAAAGGCATTAGTCTAAGGGTTTTAAAATCCAATTAGATTTCCTTAAATAAGAGTTTCTTTTCATAGGCATATTATCCTCCCAAATATGTTTCTTTTTTTTCTTTTTCTTCTTCTTTATTGTCCAAGAGGGGTTACAGTTTCATATGTAAGGCAAGTACATTTTTTATCCAACTTGTTACCTCCTCCTGTATCCCTCCCCCCTATGAGTTGTACAGTTGGTTTATACCAATTGGTTTTGTAAGTATCACTATTGCAATGGTTTGTCTTTTTATCCTTTGTCTCTCCATTTTGGTATTCCCTTTCCTTCCCCTAGTTCCAATACACACACACACACACACACACACACACACAGTATCTTATTTCTTTAGAATAAAAGCAAATTATCCATTCTCCTACTTCTCTTTGTACTCTTGCCCAGTTTAACAAAGAGAGGAAACATTATGAGAAGTGGAAACTGTCTTTAGAGACATGGATAACTTTTCTTCTAAATAAAATAGCAAATAGAAATATCAACCAGAGTTGAGCATCAGTCTGTGTTTAAGAAGTACCAAAGTGTAACTAATAAACAGAAAATAGATATATGAGGAAAAAAGGAAGAAAAGGGTGATGGGTAAAAGGCAAAAGAAAAAAAAATAGAGAAGGGGGCGTTTGAAAACTAAGCCAGGCACTGGTGGCTTACATCTACAATCCTAGCTACTTAGGAAGCTGAGATTTGAGGACTCATGAGACGCTTATCTCTAATTAACCACTCAGAAACCAGAAGTGAGCTATGGCTCAAAGTGGCAGAGCACAAGCCTTGAACAAAAAGAGCACAGGGACAGTGCCCAGGCCAAGTGCAAGCCCATGACCGACAAAAAAAAAAAAAGAAAAGAAAGAAAAAGAAAAAGAAAACTAAAGAGCAAGAAATAGGATAGCGATGTTCATGGTGAAGCCTAGCTTTGGGGCCCACGCCTGTAACCCTGGCACTCAAGAAGAGGCAGTTGGGCCATGCCTGTAATCCTAGCCACTGTGGGGCTAAGATCTGAGGATCCTGGTTCGAAGCCAGCCTAGTCTGTGAGACTCTTTATCTCTAATAAACTACTCAGAAAATGCTGCAAGTGGCACTGTGGCAGAGCACTAGCCTAGAGTCAAGAAGCAGCTCAGGGACAGAGCCCAGGTCCTGAGTTCAAGCCCCAGGACTGGCAAAGAAAAAAGAAAAAAAATAGGCAGAAGGATCATGAGTTTCATACTAGGCTGAGCCACACAGGAAGACTGTTAGAAAAGACCAAAAAAAAAGCATGAGCTACTGAACTAGCTGTGAACATGACTGTACTGTACTTATTTGCTATTGTTCCAATGAGCGTCTTAAACACAGTTTAATCTAAGCAAATGAATGAAATAGCCAAGTACATACTGGATCTGTCGCTCCAAAAAGTCCACTCCGATGGTTTTCTTGTAGTCTTTTGTGAAGACGCCTTTGCAGTACCTCTGAATCATGCTCGACTTTCCCACGGCCCCGTTCCCCACCACCACCAGCTTGATGGCCACCTCCATGTCCTCCTCCAGCATCCTGAAGCTTTCACGCTAGTCCAGGGGACCAGACCTTCCCTCCACGCCGTGGTTTAAAATGGAAATTCCTGTAACACAACATGCAGGGCACTACAGTTACTTCACTGGCCCCAGTTGTGCGGCCAGCTCCCCTTTCCTGGAGAGATCAGAGAAGAGCAACGGAGGGAGCCAGCACTGCAGCTCCGGGAAGTGAACGAAGGGGAGACTCAGCTCAAGTCCCTTTAGGTACAGGACGCTTCTTCATCTTACACCATCCCCGACTACTCTCCCTCCTTCTCCTTCCCCAAAGAGGCCCTGTTCCACGTTCACATGTGTGTATGGAGAATTTTGTCTAAATTCACCCTTCTACCCCTCCTCATTGGTCTGCCCCTCCCACGAGCGCCTGTCACCAAGACTAACTTTCAGAAGAAAGATTTGAGACGGTTGCACCCTGGAGTTTGGAAGGTTCTTAGATATGCTCAAAGACATAGTAGACTAATCAATGGACTAGGCTTCATCAACATGAAAAACCTTTGCTTTGGGAAAGACCTTAATGACAAGACAAGCCACAGACTGGGGAAAACATGTGCAAATCACATCTGGTTTGCAAACAAGATGTAATGAACCTGAGGTTTTAAAAAGGTACACAAAAGGCCTGGCCAGATACATCACCCAGAGTACACAGGACCAATAAGCGCATGAGACATTTGACATCGCTGACCCCGGTTCAGGCCCAGTGTGGTGGTTCATGCCTGTAATCTAGGTATTTGGGAGGCCTAGCTAGTGGCCAGGCAGGACTGGAGAACGAGACCCTGTTACAGAAGCACGACGACATGCCCTGCATCACCCACCTCGCAGAACGGCCGACGCGGTGCTGGAGGATGTGGAGGTGTGGAGGAATGGCCACCTGTTGCCGGGGCAGGCGGGAGGCCTGGAAGGCAGCGGTTCTGTGAGCTGTGAGCGCGGGTCTCGGCAGGGCGGGGAGGGCACGCGGGCCCCAGCGCCCCGGGGCGGTGGACTGGCCCAGAAGGGGCCGCGCGGACGAGCCTGCGGGGGAGGCACAAACGGGCCGATCCAGGCGGCGCCTCCTCCCGGAGGGACGCACCGGCGGCGGGCCGGGCTGGCGGGGCTCCGCGCGCGGCCGGGGCGCGGACAGCACCTCCCGCCCGTGCGACCCCCGGACCGCAGCCACCGCGGCGCCGGGACGGCGGGGCGGGCCCCCGGGCCCGGCGGCACGCACGCCTTCCCCCCGGGCACCCGGAGGCCGCGTTCCGGACGCCGGCACGTGCAGGGGCGCCGACGGCCCCCGCGGGCTCCGGCCTCGCCGCAGCCCGGCGCCTGCGGGGCCCCGGGGGCGCGGGCTCCGTGACCGGGCGCGGGCGCGCCGGCCGGGCGGAGCCCGCGCGGCCCCCGGGGGACCCGGCCCGGGACCTCCGCCCCCGGGGACTCGGGCTCCGCCCCGGCGCCGCCCCGGCCGGCCCGGGCCTCCCCTCCCCACCTCCCCGCCGACCCGGGCCGCGGCTCACCCTCCGTCCCGGCCGCCGCGCCGCCGCCACCGCCACCCTCGCAGCCCCGGGCTTCCCGGCGGGCCCGCGCCGCCCGCTCCCCGGGGCAACGGCGGTGATGGGGCTTCCGGCTCCGCACTGGGCTCGGGCCGAGCGGCCGGCGGCGGGGCCCGCGGGGGCCGAGCTGGACGCGGTCTCCTCGCCAGCGAACCGACGCGCTTCGGCGCATGCGCCGGGTCGGCGCCGGGCTCGCTCGGCGCACGCGCGCCGCCGCCCGGTCAAGCCCCGCCCCGCGCGACCCCGCCCCGCGCGACACGCCCCCTCCTGGAGCCGCCGGCGCGCGGTGATTGGGCCCCGGAGGTTCGCACCTTCCCGGCGGCCCGCGTGCGGGCGGAGGCCCGAGGCGAGGCGAGCGACGAGGGCGGTCTCCCGGAGCGCAGCGGGCCGAGGGCTCGGGCGGGCCTCCCTTCCCACGGAGCAGGCTTCCGGGGCTGGCGGGGTCCGAGCCCGGGTGAGGACCGGAGGGGCACAAACGCTCCCGGACGCCGGGCCGCAGCGCGCGGCGCTGGGAGACCCGGCCCAGCCGCCAGGCCCCGCGAGGGGGACGAGCGTCCGCCCGACGGTCTCCGCGGCCCGGCCCGAAGTCCACCCAGCGCCGCGTAGGTGAGCACTGTGGAGAGAGCGGCAAGCGCCTCCCCACGGGGCCTCCCCGACGGCAGCGCGGGCCTCCCCCACCGCAGCGCCGGCCTCCCCCACCGCAGCGCCGGCCTCCCCCACCGCAGCGCAGGCCTCCCCCACCGCAGCGCGGGCCTCCCCCACCTCAGCGCGGGCCTCCCCCACCGCAGCGCCGGCCTCCCCCACCGCAGCGCCGGCCTCCCCCACCGCAGCGCGGGCCTCCCCCACCTCAGCGCGGGCCTCCCCCACCGCAGCGCGGGCCTCCCCCACCTCAGCGCGGGCCTCCCCCACCGCAGCGCCGGCCTCCCCCACCGCAGCGCCGGCCTCCCCCACCGCAGCGCGGGCCTCCCCCACCTCAGCGCGGGCCTCCCCCACCGCAGCGCCGGCCTCCCCCACCTCAGCGCCGGCCTCCCCCACCGCAGCGCCGGCCTCCCCCACCGCAGCGCGGGCTTCACCCCACCTCAGCGCGGGCCTCCCCCACCGCAGCGCCGGCCTCCCCGACGGCAGCGCGGGCCTCCCCGACGGCAGCGCGGGCCTCCCCGACGGCAGCGCGGGCCTCCCCGACGGCAGCGCGGGCCTCACCCCACCGCCACGCCGGCCTCCCCCACCGCAGCGCGGGCCTCCCCGACGGCAGCGCCGGCCTCCCCCACCGCAGCGCGGGCCTCCCCCACCTCAGCGCGGGCCTCCCCCACCGCAGCGCGGGCCTCCCCCACCGCCACGCCGGCCTCCCCCACCGCAGCGCGGGCCTCCCCGACGGCAGCGCCGGCCTCCCCCACCGCAGCGCGGGCCTCCCCCACCTCAGCGCGGGCCTCCCCCACCGCAGCGCCGGCCTCCCCCACCGCAGCGCCGGCCTCCCCCACCGCAGCGCGGGCCTCCCCCACCTCAGCGCGGGCCTCCCCCACCGCAGCGCGGGCCTCCCCCACCGCAGCGCCGGCCTCCCCGACGGCAGCGCGGGCCTCCCCGACGGCAGCGCCGGCCTCCCCCACCGCAGCGCGGGCCTCCCCCACCGCAGCGCCGGCCTCCCCGACGGCAGCGCGGGCCTCCCCGACGGCAGCGCGGGCCTCACCCCACCGCAGCGCCGGCCTCCCCGACGGCAGCGCGGGCCTCACCCCACCGCAGCGCGGGCCTCCCCGACGGCAGCGCGGGCCTCACCCCACCGCAGCGCCGGCCTCCCCCACCGCAGCGCCGGCCTCCCCCACCGCAGCGCCGGCCTCACCCCACCGCAGCGCCGGCCTCCCCCACCGCAGCGCGGGCCTCCCCGACGGCAGCGCGGATCCCTAACCACAGCGCGGGCCTCCCCCACCGCAGCGCGGGCCCCCGACCACAGCAGCACGTGTGCAGGTCTGAAAAGCTGTGTGGGGACGGGAAGGAGCTTCTGCCTCTGGGAGACACGGGGCACTGGGTTCGGTGCCCTTTGCCTGGCAAGTGAGTGGATAAGAAGCCTGTCTAGCGTGCACTCACAGGCACACACTCCATTGCTTTGGGGGCATGGCCCTAAACTACCAAGCCTCGTGGGAAAAATCATGTTCTTCCTAGAACAATGCATTTTTACTTCATGGGCATGACTGATCGGATTTTGTTGCTCATAGAGAAGGAAATTCGGGAGAGATGCTTTTACTCGTGTAGGTTAGGGCTTTCCCTCTCTATATCCATTTTGAAATATTTAAAGTCAGGTAGGTTCATTTTTATTCCGCGATTTCCATTTTCTGAAATGTTAAGGTCTTTATTTCAGGGAAGAACATTAACTTTTGGGCATGATTAACAATCAGTCGAATTGGAATGAAATCTTGGCATAATAAATAGGACCATATTTACACCTACTCCAGTTCCCCCGAGTCAGCCAATGGCGAGAAAATATTTTGATCAGGAAATCAGAGTGAAAACACGTCTTCTGTAGAACGTTACATCATGAGGCATATGAGCATCCAGGCCCAGCTGGAATTAGGGGTAGATAGAAAAGTTTAATTCAGTTCAGCAGAGCGCTGCGAAGTGTCTGGCCTGTGCCAGGGACTAGGGTAAAAGAAGAGGGGCAAAACGGTAGTAAAGAGCACCTGGATTTCAAGGAGCTCATCACCTACTAACCAGTCTCATATTAAAAATCCAAACACTGGGAGTAATTTGAGCCAAGATCTTGTTGAATGAATGTGAAATGACCAATTCATTTTAGAAGTTCTTGTTTCAATTTATATGGCCAGTGCACTGGAAAATTCCATCAACTATAAAACAAAGTAAAACTATATTTATGGGTACTTCCTTAATTGTTTAGATTTTAAATCTTTTCCTCAAATAAAGTTCTTAAAACACAAGCTGTATTGTTCTAATTAGCTCGCGCAGCGGATTTTAGTTCAGTTTAAATTTAAATAGAGCAAGAATAGCAAGGGACATTCTATTAAATTAGTAAGCACCAAGTTGGGCTGTACGCTTACTAAAATATTCCTTCCTTATAATATTTAGGCTTTATAAACTGCGAGGAATGATTAGTAATGTAATAAGATACATTTTAGAAAAGTTAATCTGACACAGGACAAGGGAATGTGGAAAATTCTGATACATAGGGCAATTGTCTATAAGTGGTGGTCATAGATATCAGATGTAGTTAAAGTTGTTACCACATGATTATGTTCGGAGTTTTTCAATGACAAGGTTCTTTTTTTTAAATAATGTGTATTTTATTATTATTATTATCATTTTTTGCCAGTCCTTGGGCTTGGACAGACTCAGGGCCCTGGCTGTCCCTGGCTTCTTTGTGCTCAAGGCTAGCACTCTGCCACTTGAGCCACAGCGCCACACCTGGTCGTTTTCTGTATATGTGGTGCTGGGGAATCGAACCCAGGGCTTCATGTATATGAGGCAAGCACTCTTTGCCACTAGGCCATATCCCCAGCCCCTGTTCGGAGTTTTTATTGTGTGAATAAATGACTATTCATTTGTCCTGACCATGGTTCATTTCCAGTGTGTTGCTATTTTGATGCCATCCATATTTTTGTCAACTTTTTTAGTTTCTTTGTATGGTGGTGCTGAGGTTTGAACTCAGGGCCTTGCACGTGCTATGCAGGCAGCTCGACTATTTGAGCCACAGCTCCAGTCCTCTTGTTAATGTTTTGATATATGTGCACAAAAATTTCTGTGGACAATCCATAGTCCATATACACAGATGAGAGCCTGGCACTGGGACAAGAGGCCACACCCCTTCAGGCTTGCCAGGCCCCGCCACGCTGTTTGTGAAGTATCTGCATCAGTACGTCTAGCTACAGTGAGAGCTCCTTTGCCAACACTTGGTCTCACACTTGAAGATTTTGCCCATCTGCCATGTACAGTGTTACCCATCTACTGATGGCTTCTTCATGTATCCATTGGCCATCTTCTCTTGTGATATGCCTGCTCAATTTTTTCCATCTTTTTATTGTTATTTTTTCCTTATTATATTCTGAAGCAAATCCTGCGCTATCTCACTTCCTGTTTTGTGGATATTAATAATAGTGTTCCTGTGCATGTTTTAAAGTTAAGTCCTGCAGTGTACGGGCGGCTCACACCTGTAATTCCAGTTACTCAGGTGGCTGAGATCTGAAGATGGTGATGTGAAGCAAGCCTCAGATAGAAAAGTCTGTGACTCATCTCAAGTGGTAGAGGCCGGCCTTGAGAGCAAAAGCCAAAAGTGCCCTGGCCCTGAGTTCAAGCTCATCATCTTCTTATGACGTACACTTCAGTGATACTAAGGTCACTCAAATTATGCAGCAATCCCCTCTGCTTCTTTTCAGTTTGATGGGGCCTTGCTGCCACTTTGCCCACAGTGGTCTCACTCGGAGGCTCAAGTGTCCTCCTGTTCTAGACTGAAGCGTGGAGCGGCAGGTTCACTTGGCCTCCCTCCGATTGCCAGTACTAGGATTGAACTCAGGGTTTCTGGTATGTTATTCAAGGAATTCTTTGCTACAGCTGAAACATAAAGACCATGCAGACATTTGTTGCAAAGTCTTAATTTCGTGCTTTCTGGAGTTAGCCTTTGACCACCTGGAATTCATTTGTTTACAGCAAGAGATAGAGAACAAAGTGGGGGAGGGGGGCATGCACACAGCCAGGTTCCCAGCATCACAGAATTTTCCACTCATCATTTGTGCAGATTATTTGTAACATATACTAGGCTTTTTTCCCCCCTTAAAGTAAGTATGGGCCCACTTTATGAGTCCTCTGTTCTGTTCACTGATTTATTTCTGCTCCGTTATACTCGTGTGTTAAACCCTGAGATGATAATGCATGCACTGCGAGCCTCCTGTTAACCTCTCTGCAGTTCTGAAGTTACACATGATCAGATCTCTAATCTTCCTTTGGCCTCTGCTTCACGGTCACAGTCTTCATGGCCATTCTTCCTCAGATTTCAATGCTTCTCCCCAAAACTTACATCCTTCTCTGATCGATGCTTTTCAGTTCAGCAGCTAGACCTTGCATATTAGTGCATATTTATCTTGTGTTTCATCTCTCTTTCCCACTGAGGACACACAGTTGAAGAGGCTCTTCACTTGTGTACATAGAGAAAATACTTCCAGGAACTTAGTGGGTGCTTAAATTCTGGGGTTTTTTGGTGACACTCTGGAGATAAATCAATGCTGATTGTTAGAAGGGTAATTCCTCTTCCCTGAAGCGTATGCTTAATGTCCTCCCATTTAAGGATACCCTCTGTAGCTCCCTTACCTCTTCGTGCTGGACTAATGAAAACAGTCCAAAGAAAGAGAAGAAGCCAGATGGCTGTCGTGGGCCAGCACAGAGAGGTGACCAGGGAAGCAGGGAAGGTGGCCAAGCTGGTGCAGTTCTGACCATCAGCTTTCTGCTGGAAATGCTGCCTGTTCCTTTCCTTGGCCTGGCGTTTGGGGTGTGCTCACTAAGTGAGCACCCTTGCTTTTGGGGGCGGCACGCCCTGCACTGGGGAGAAGGATGCGCCAGTGGATTTTCCCAGCCTGGGAAGCAAACCTCAGCTGTGAGGCGCTCTCGCTGGGCAGAGGTCCTGGGCTGCGCCTCGGTGAGAGCCACGAGGGGCAGACATGCCTGCAGCTGGTAGGGCCCAGCCGGCCGGAATGGAGCCATGCGGACTCACGGGAAGCCTGCCAGAAAAGGTACTCTGGGCTTTCTCGGGATAAACTGGGGCGCTAAGTCACTCTGGAAGGAATGTGTTTAAATTTTTTGGATGAAGACTTGAAGTTTTGTTTTATTCTGGTTAGAGTCACATTTGACTCCAACCATCTGCGTGACATGAGGTCGACTCCAGAGTCATCTTCACACCTCCCCAGCGCTCACCCCAGCTCTCTCAAGCGCCTCCCGCGGTACTCATGCCCTCGGCTTTACACACATCTGTGCAAGGCTCTGGGAGTGCCAGTCACCCCTGTGTGTGAGCTGCTGCTGCGGGCCTCATGGAAGCAGACTTGTGCTGAGGTGCATTTTTGTCCCCTGGACTGCAAAGTCAGTGTCTACTTCTAAGAATCGTGGCTGCCAGGCTTGAGCATTGTAGCAACCTGGCTTCTTTGTTTTGTTTTTTGCTGGTAAAATGAATGCATGAAAGAGCTTGGCGATTTACCCAAAATGGTGGCTGATATGTACAACATTATTGTGTATTATTGTTGCGGATACTGTAGATTCACATCACAGTCGCCTCTGGATACAGAAAACACTCTTCACAGTGAGAAAGTGACCAAATCTGAGGCATTAGAAAACAGATGCTAGAGGGCTGGGAATATGGCCTAGTGGTATACTTGAAGCCCTGGGTTTGATTCCCCAGCACCACATATACAGAAAATGGCCAGAAGTAGTGCTGTGGCTCAAGTGGCAGAGTGCTTGACCAAAAAGAAGCCAGGGAGTCCCAAGCCCAGGACTGGCAAAAAAAAACCAGATAGTAGAAAAGATAGCAGACACTGGTTATTTTTTTCCTCTGAGATTTAAGACAGGGTTTTAATATTATATAAAGGCAGTTACTGTGTGATGTGATATAATTTTGAAAATGTAAAATATGAACATATTTTTCTTTTTTTAAGCAGACCCTAAAAGTATCACTAGCTAATTCATCTCTTAATTCAGCTCACATAGTAAAAATCCAGTAGCGCCAGTATTCTGAACTAGATGAATGTAATGGCCCTGAGCCTTGGAAATAAAGAGTGCAGGGCATACTTATCTGATGCCATAAAATCATCCAGTGTTACATAGCCCCATGATTAAGACCCTCTATGGTGATCATAAAGAACTTTGGAGATTTCAATGAACAGTGCAGGTAGCAACACTGAACTTTTTTTTTTTTTTTGGCCAATCCTGGGCCTTGAACTCAGGGCCTGAGCACTGTCCCTGGCTTCTTTTTGCTCAAGGCTAGCACTCTGCCACTTGAGCCACAGCGCCCCTTCTGGCCGTTTTCTATATATGTGGTGCTGGGGAATCAAACCCAGGGCTTCATGTATGCAAGGCAAGCACTCTTGCCACTAGGCCACATTCCCAGCCCCTGTATCACAATTTTTTTTTTTTTTTTTGGCCAGTCCTGGGCCTTGGACTTAGGGCTTCTTCCCGCTCAAGGCTAGCACTCCGCCACTTGAGCCACAGCGCGGCTTCTGGCCTTTTTCCGTATATGTGGTGCTGGGGAATCGAACCTAGGGCCTCGTGTATCCGAGGCAGGCACTCTTGCCACTAGGCTATATCCCCAGCCCTGTATCACAATTTTTTGATCCATTCATCTACCAAAGGGCATCTGGGTTGATTCCATATTTTAGCTATGTAATAATGCTATGATTATGGTTGTGCAGCTTTAGTTTGGCCTTGTTTGTGATCCTTTGGGTAAATGCCCAGAAGTGGGGTTGCTGGGTCATAGGGGAGCTCTATGTTTAGCTTTCTGAGGAACCTCCACACTGATTTCAGAGCAGTTGGACAAGTTTACACTCCCACCAACAAACAGTGAACATTTTTACTGTGAAGTCTTTACCAGTTTTACAAGGCAGTTTCTTCACTGCCTGTCACAAACATTTTCCATACTTGATAATTAATTGCTTTGTCTATGAGTTAAGCTCTTTCCCCATCTTTCAATTTGTGCCTTAGAATTTTTCTCTAATAACTTGACACATGTTCATTGTATCTTGGTATTATTAATCTTGATGCTGTTTTTTAAATTTATTTATTAATTGAACACAAATTTTTTGACAAGGTGCTGTGCAAAAAGGGTACAGTTACATAGTAGGGCAGTGTATACATTTCTTGTGATATCTTACGTCCTGTTTTTCTTTCCCTTCTCTAGGTCAGGTAGACATATATACAATATACAATGTATCAAGAACATAAACAGTAGCCACGTGGCCAAGCCCAAGAAAGTTCACCTAGGGCTTTAAATGTAATGTGGATATTAGACCATATGTCGACAGTAGTCTTATATGAACGTACATACCTAGCTTTTGAGCTGTTGTATTCCCCTGAGAGGTCAATTTTTGACCTTTAAATGTTGAGTAGTTGTTTGGTTTTAGTTACATACTGTTGGGTCGCTGCCCCAATCCTGTGGGGAATACTATTTGACAAGCAGTTTTTGGTTTCACAGACCTGGTCTCTACTGTCTCTCGTCTCCCTTTGTTAACTGTCATCATATTTGATGCTGTTTTTTTTGTTTGTTTGTTTGTTTTGTGTTTTTTTTTCAAACTCTCCTCCAAGGTAAATCTCCTGACTGTTACCACAGGAGAGCCACAGCCTGGCCTCACGGTCTGTCACAGCTCTTGTCACCTTTGATGCTGTTTTTGATACTTTGCATGAAAGCAACATAATTCTGTGACTTTAGATGCATAGTTATAGTTTCATGGTTAAATCTTTGATTTTTTCTTTGTAATTTCATTTGAATTCTTTATTATCCACAGATTTTCTCATGACCTGTGCTCCACTTTTTCCTTTAAAGGCAGGTGTTTTCTGTGGAGTGGACTCCTCTCTGGCACTGCCCTGGGTTGTGGGGGGGTTGGTCCCTCTCTCCCTCCCGGCCGGGGTCTCGGGGGTCCCGCGGTCCCTCCGTCCCTCCCGGCCGGGGTCCCTCTCTCCCTCCCGGCCGGGGTCTCGGGGGTCCCGGGGTCCCTCCCGGCCGGGGTCTCGGGGGTCCCGGGGTCCCTCCGTCCCTCCCGGCCGGGGTCTCGGGGGTCCCGGGGTCCCTCCGTTCCTCCCGGCCGGGGTCTCGGGGGTCCCGGGGTCCCTCTCTCCCTCCCGGCCGGGGTCTCGGGGGTCCCGGGGTCCCTCTCTCCCTCCCGGCCGGGGTCTCGGGGGTCCCGGGGTCCCTCTCTCCCTCCCGGCCGGGGTCCCGGGGGTCCCGGGGTCCCTCTCTCCTTCCCGGCCGGGGTCTCGGGGGTCCCGGGGTCCCTCTGTCCCTCCCGGCCGGGGTCCCGCGGTCCCTCCGTCCCTCCCGGCCGGGGTCCCGGGTCCCCCCCGTGCCTTCCCGGTGTCTGATCTTCAGATTGTGTGTATTTTCGTCTAGATCTCTGGCTCCTCCTCTCGACGCTACTTGCACTCAGAGGAGGCACCCCGCCACGTCCGAACCCCGGTTCTCTCGGGCGCCCCAACACCGATTCAGAAAGCGCCAAACCCGCGCCCAGCCAGAAACCGGGAGAGCGCCACCGCGCACGCGCAGCGGAGGGGCGGGCCTTCCCTGCCTTCGCTTCCGTTTCCGGAACCGCATGAAATCTCCCGCCACTGGCAAAGAGCAGCTGCCGGCGGCTGTGCTTTCCGCCGGCCCCCGAGTCTGGGGCCCGAGACCCCGCCTGGCGTCGGGCCGAGGCCGGTCCTGGGGTCCTGGGGTCGGGCGGGCGCGGGTCTGGGCCGGGCGGGGAGCCACGGGGCCGGGCCCTGAGGCCCGGCAGCCCTCGTGAACCGTTCCTAAGTCCTGGAGTGCAGAGAAGGGGAGCAGACCGGTGCCATCTCAGGTACTTGGGGTGCAGTCATAAGGATGGTGACCCCCAGGTCTGTGGGGAGGGAGGAAGGACAGTCATCCCCAGATCTATGGGGAGTAGCCACAGTGTTGTCTTAAGTCCTGGGTTCAGACATGAAAAACAGTGACCTCCCCCCCACCTCATTTGTAGGGAGCAGACAATAGCGTTTTCTTAAGTCTTGGGGTTCAGAGGTGAGGAATGTGCCCCAGACCCGCACCACCTGGCGCTCCCTTGTGTTTCCAGTCAGGCGGTTTTATGGGTTACAGGCTTGTCGAAAGCCTGGAGCTCCCAAGAACAGTGCCCAGGGGTCAGGGCATGCCTCAGCTTGATGTTTCTGTGTGTCAGGAATCGTACCTTTTATTTCCAGCCCCAGTTTTTTGTCGTTTTAACGTGTTTGTGATTTTTTTCCTTCCACAGGGGACCAAGATGGAGTTTTCTGGAAGCAAGCGCAGGAGGCTGAAGTTAGGGGGTGACCAGAAGAATGTCTCTTACCCTCATAGCCTTCAGTTTTACTTGCAGCCACCTTCTGAAAACATATCTTTGATTGAATTCGAAAACATGGCTATTGATAGAGTGAAATGTAAGTGATTCTTCAATTAGAATGCATGTATTCTTGAGAAGCTATGTTAGAATTTATGGGAGTGGATAAAAGTGGTTTAATTCATCTAAGAGTCTGTTCAACAAACATTTGTTACTCTATTGTAACGTGTGTATTTATTAGATACTGTTATGTTCTAGGTAGCAAGGACTTTGAGATAACGTTTTTGTTTAAGTTGTATTCTGGTACTTGGAGACAGGTATCTCGAGTAATAGTAATAAAGCAGTTTCATTATTGCTCTAGTAGAAGTAAGCTCTGGGGTCCTGGAACATAGAATTGGAAGTAACTGTGACCACCTAGGTATGGCTTCTTAGAGAAGTGTGGTCTAGACCTTGGGGGCCGAGTAGACAATGTGTAACAGAAGAAATGAAGGGATTTTGCACACTGCCGTCTGTCCAGGATGCTTCCTCTGGATGAAGAAATGGCCTGTGTCTCAGGGCTGTGTTCCCTCCGCTTCATCAAGAGAGAAAGGCCTGATCCCCTTTTTGTTGGTACTGCGATTTGGAAGTTAAAGTACCCGAGGCAGGTACTCTACCCCTTGGGCTACACCCCGACCTTACTTTTGCTTTGGCAGAAGATAAGGTTTTGAGTTTTTGTTTATGCTGGTCTTCAGACTGTGAACTTCTGTCTGTGGCCTCCCATGTAGCTGGGATCACAGGTATGTACCACCATGCCCAGCCTACTGGTTGAGATAGGGTCTTGCTAATCTTTTGCCTGGTCTCAAAACTGTGATCCTCCCAATCTCTACCTCCCCAGTGGGCGGATTACAGGGATCACCTATTGTACCTGGAAAAATTAAAGTTTTTGTTTTGGGTTTTCTGTGGTACTGGGATTTGAACTCACTCACTCAGGGCCTGTGCAAAAGTATTGTATCTTGAGCTAAGCTCTCACCCCTCTGTTATGATTATGCTGGTTATTTTTAATCCAGAGTCACAGACTGCCTGCCAGGCAGCTCCAGAGGAAGAGCACATTGGGTTTATGTTTGTTTCTTGCACTGGCATGGCAGTTCCCCAGACTGGGGGTTCGGGGAGCCGCGGTGGCGTGCCGTTCCTTCCCTCCACCGTCGGCTTTAGACGCTGCTCTGGGAAGTGAATGTCCTCCGCAGGAGGAGGTCATGGACACCAGCAGGAAGGAAGACGCTCACTGCCATATTCTGAAAACAACGGGGAATTGCTGTCTGTAGATTTTTGTCCTGGATTTCGGCTTTTATATTTAGAATACTTCCTTGGTATACTCATGTGTAGTCTTTTCTTCTTTGTTTTCATTTAGTGCTAAAAGCAGTGGAAAATCTAGGGGTGAGCTATGTGAAAGGAACGGAGCAGTACCAGAGTAAGTTGGAGAATGAGATTCGCAAGCTCAAGTTTTCCTACAGAGTAAGTGAAAGAGAAGCAAATAGCTCCTTGGTTTGTGTGTGTTCTGTTAGTGTTGAGTTACAAAAAGGTCTCTTGTTAGGCACAGGGCTTTGACTTTGCTTCTCCTACTCTCAGCCAATAGCTACCTAAGATAATGGGTGTGAGTTACTGGCACCTTGCTTATTTATTTTATTTTAAGTCAAGGTCTTTCTATGTGAACCAGGCTGGCCTTGAACTCAGTCCTTCTGCCTCAGCCTCTCATGTGCTGAGATTATAGGCAAGTACCACCATATCTGGCTTGGAATTGCATCTTGACAGATGTGATCATATTTTTGTCCTTGGAGGAAGACTACAAACAGCAAATTAATGTGGCTATGTCTGATGAGTGGGAACAGGCCTGGAAATGGTAGGAATAAGTAAATTAGAGAAGGGCATGAATGGAAGGGATGTTAAGAATGTAGAATCGAAAATAATTTGACTTATTACTGGGGAAAGTAGAGAGGAAGTTATGAATGAACTCAGGACTTGGTTAGGGCAATGAGGTAGATGTGTTGTGGTGTACAGGAGGGAAAACAAGTCTTGGGACTAAGATGCTAGTTTTTTTTTGTTTTTTTTTTTGCCATCCCTGGAGCTTGCCTCAGGGCCTGAGCACTGTCCCTGGCTTCTTTTTGCTCAAGGCTAGCACTCTGCCACTTGAGCCACAGCGCCACTTCTGGCTGTTTTCTATCTATGTGGTGCTGGGGAATCAAACCCGTGGCTTCATGTATACAAGGCAAGCACTCTTGCCACTAGGCAATATTCCCAGCCCAAGATGCTGTGTTCCAGCAAGATGCTCCATCACTTGGAGGTGTCTGTGGAGATGTCTGGAGGAGACACATAGGCGAGTGTGGACCTGAAGGCCTCCGTCGTGGGCGTGTACTTTTGAGGGGAGGTGGGAATCTTCAGGAAGGAAGAACATCCTAGGAGAATAGCTCGAAGAGGAGATGATGGAGAATAGGACATGAGGAATACCACATTTAAGGTGAAGAAGCGTGGGGGGAGTGTGGGAAGTAGGCAGAGAAGGAGCTCCTGGAGAACGAGGCGATAATCTGGACACTGGTGGCCCAGAAGTCTAGGAGGGTGGAGTCCCCCTGACAGTGGCCTTACTAACAGTGTCAGCATGAACAACAGCAGACATTTGGGTTATACTTAGTACGTACTGGGTTTTGTTCTAAGTGCATCCATATCTTATGTGGTGGGTTGTACTTAATTCCTATTTACAGACAAGGAAACTTCTATTTACTGATAGTCAAGCTCCGAAGATGGGACATCTAGGCATTTATTTCTGTGGTGATGCATCCAGCAGCCTCAGAAACTTGGGGCAGGTCCTGTAAAATGGATTTTACAGTGTCCACTGGATTTTGCTGCTGATGAGGGCTCTGATAGATAGGGGCAGAAACCAGAACAGTCATCGTGGTTGAGGAAGAGAGGTATGTATGGAATACGCACTGTTTTCAGTGGTTTAACTGAAATAACAGGAGAGATGGGCAGAACGAGGTGTGGGGGAAGGAGATACACATGCACATACATAGCTGGTGACGCTGAAGTTCGAAGGAAGAAGAAGGCAGCTTGGAGACACTTTTAGGAGAGCCTTGGACATAGCGAGTGCTTCAGGGGCAAGAACACATGAGTTCTGGAGGAGTCCAGAGAGGGGATTGGCCATGTGGACAAGGAAGGAGGAGTCATGTCCATGGAGATGGAAAGCAGAGCATCACACTGTGGATGCACAGGGGAGCCCAAGGATCTCTCGGCCTGGTGGCCCTTGTTTTCTGTAAAATAGCCGAAGTCCATGGGTAAAGGCCAAAACAGCTTTTCTGTGCCCTAGAGGGGACCCAGTAATTGCATGTCACATCCCAGCTCTGCTGCCCCCTGGCTTTGTCCTGTCCTTTGGACCTGGAGTGTCCTCGGTAGGCCTGGTCTTTGCCTTAGTGCTCTGGAAAGCGGTGGGTCCTTGCAGAGGTGGTCTCACCCTGGTGGGAGGTCTTGGGTACGAGGGTGGCCCTGGAGCATGGCGGGAGATCTAAGTTACTGAAGAAGCCCTGGAACACGGAGGGAGGTCTCCGTGACCGGGTACACCCTTGTGGAGCATGGTGGGACCTTGGTCTCTCCCCCTCCTTTCCTTCTCTGCTCCATGAGGTGAGAAGCGCTGGGCTTCAGCAGCAGAGCCAAAACCTATGAGCCAGAAGTGAATCTTGGGCAGTGCCGGGGATTGAACTCAGAGCCTTATGCCCTCTAGGCTGATGCGGTGCCACTTGAGCCTTATCTGTAGCCTCTAACCTTTCCTTTTGTAGCTTGATTATCCTGAATATTTAGTTATAATAAGAGAAAAGTGATACACTTTGTAACTGGGTAAGTTTTTGACCTCTCAGAGCCTCAGTTTCCTCATCTTAAAATGAAGGCATTTCAGTGCTTTTATCATAGACATTTGTACAGGATTAAATAAATGTCTTGTGTTAAGAATGCTCAGAACAGTGCCTGGTACCAACTTAGTACTTTTTTTTTTTAACAGAAGACCTTGGCATTTTGGGAATAAGATTATAGAATTTAGCTCTAGGTTAATTTAGAATATTGGTTCTGCCAAATGATGAATGAAGCTGAGGAATAGTGGAAGAAATGGCTTAAATGGTACTGGCTGGATAAGACTCTGAAGACGATTGCTAGGAGGCAAATTGTTGGGTCTGATCTGAACCCAGGAGCAGTTGATTAAATGAGGTCAGGTCAAATCTCAGTTTCACCTGATTATAACAAGTAAAATGAGAATTACCTAGCAAGGCAATAGGAAACATATTTTGCCACTTTTACTTTAGCGTTGACTTAGGCTGACTCAGTGTTTCTTGTTCAAAGGCTATTCTAATCCTATTCTACTCATGTGCTGTTCTTTTTAAGGAAAACTTGGGCAATGAATATGAACCACGAAGAAAAGATCACATTTCTCATTTTATTTTGCGCCTTGCGTATTGCCAGTCGTGAGTATGCATTTATTTATATCTTCACAGTCAAACTTGATGTCTTGGTTATAAATGGGTCCATGGGAACTTGATGTGTTACACTGAATGTGCTGTGCTGAATTCAGAAAAACTTCAGGAGCCTGTGTTTCCTGGGTTGAATGTTCAAATGAATCTTTTGAAACAAATTGTTCTTACTTAAAATATACTGAAAAAATTTATTGTAAAATTTACTTAATGAGCTGCTTTTTAGCTTTATGGGAGAGACTATGATTACAATGAGAAGGGTGAAGCTGGCCACTAGTCGCTCACACCTGCGATCCTAGCTGCTAAGGAGGCTGAGATCTGAGGATTGTGGTTTGAAGCCAGCCTAGGCAGAAAAAGTCTATGAGTCTCTTTTAGTCAATAAACTACTCAGCAAAAGCCAGAAGTGGCACTGTGGCTTAAGTGGTAGAGTGCTAGCCATTAGCAAAAGAAGCTCAGGGACAGCACCTAGGCCCTTAGTTTAAGACCCAGTCTAGGCACAAAAACTAAAATAAATAAATAAATTAGAAGGGTTTTTATTAGGAAGGATTTTAAATACCTTTTCACTAAAATAATTCAGAAGGAAAAGGAATTGCACACATACTTGAACTTGATACATAGCTTTACAATTTGAGGTGTCTGTACTAGATTTTAGTTTCTTAAGTCAGTGGTGCCATCCAGAATGAGAATGAGTTAGTTGCTTTTTCAAAAGTCTTGTGTTTTTTTCTCTCCTTTATTATGCCAAATTATATAGTTATGATGTTTGTTCTTAGTAGTAGGCTAATCAGGTGAGAATCTTCAATTGTTTACTCTCCCAAGATTATGACTGAGAGATTACTTATCAGTTTTAGCTCTAGAGTTTTCTTTTTATGAAAGAGGGTATGTAATTTATGTAGTAAATGGATTTCTTACAATGTGTAAAAAATCAACTAAAAAAGCCAGGCACTGGTGACTCCCATCTATAATCCTAGTTATTCAGGAGGCTGCGACCTGAGGATCACAATTCAAAGGCAGCCAGGTAGAAAAGTCCATGAGACTCTTATCTCCAGTTAACCACCAAAAAACCAGACAGAAGTGGAGCTGTGGCTCTAAGTGGTAGAGCTCTAGCCTTGAGCAGAGGAGCTCAGGTACAGTGCCCAGGCCCTGAGTTCAAACCCTGGGACCAAAAAAGTCCTCTAAAAAGTAAAGTTGTGTTTTATATACAGTACAATGATTATTTAGTAATGTTACAATGTCAATTATTTATCCTAGAGATGAATGTATTATTATATTTGAAATATTGAAGTATATTGAACATATTACATTTTGTGAAATTATAAGGTGTAAAGCTTATAACTTGGTACGGTTTACTGATCTTAATTTATTTGGAGATAAAATTACCTTTAAAAAATTGGTTGTTTATGTGGCCTTGATGAAATCACCTCAGAGAATGGAATACCCCTTCTTTCCAATGTAGTGATTCACATTAATGAACTTTCTAAATTTTATATCTAGCAGATTCCTAGAAAATTGTATTTGAGGTGTTCGTATTCTCTTACCACAATACAGCACATATCTTCTTCTAGTTGCAGTCTTTTGGCATCCTGATTGTCTTCCAATATTGTCTCATAACAATTTCTGGACTTAATAATCATTGGGTTTTAAATCTGTGCTTACAATTTCTTGTCTCTGTTTCAGAGAAGACCTTAGACGGTGGTTCATTCAACAAGAAATGGATCTCCTCCGATTTCGCTTTAGTATTTTACCTAGGGACAAAATTCAAAGTTTCTTACAGGACAGCCATTTGCACTTTGAGGATGTAAGTATAATTTTATAGATTTCCAGTTGTTCTTAGTGCTCCTTTTTGCTAATAATAAAATAGAGAGTTCATTCTCTGTATATTTCTGCTATTGAGCACCTGCCTAAAAAAGTTGTGAGTGGTTTTGCATCTGAATGACATTTACGGCAGTGACGTTCAGAGGGGGGAGTGCTTTTATTTTGGAAGTCACTTATTGGTAAAATCCACCCCTGGCCTCTCAAAACTCAAGGCCATAGTGGAATCACACTACAGGTTGTCTTCTCTGTATTTGTGGATTCATCTGCAGATTCTACCTACTGTGGATCAAAATACTTGAAAAAATACTTGTTAGTACTGGACATATAGAAACTGTTCTTATCTTTATTCCCTAAACAGTATAGTCACATAGCTACTGACATGGCACGTGTGTATTAGTTATTACCCGAAATCTAGAAGTGACGTAAGGTGTGTAGGGTGTGTACAGGTCATGAGCACCTTTTAGGGAAGGGACTGAGCTGCTGAAAGTGGTGTCTGGAGGTGCGAGGTGGGGGAGGGGGGTGTCTGGGAACAATTCCCTGCAGATGCCAATAGAAAACTGTACGATAATTCCGAAGTTGTCTCATTCCTGAGTCTCATCGGAGACTGAAGGCAGACTTAAAATTAAAACCAGTTATCTTCTTCCAAAAGAGAGACACAGACTGAAGACAAAAGTAACTGGGCCAAAGAAAATTCAGACATTCCAGGGCTGGGACTATGGCCTAGTGGCAAGAGTGCTCGCCTTGTATACATGAAGCCCTGAGTTCGATTCCTCAGCACCACATATACAGAAAATGGCCAGAAGTGGCGCTGTAGCTCAAGTGGCAGAGTGCTAGCCTTGAGCAAAAAAAAAAAGAAAAGAAAATTCAGACATTCCATCTTGGCACTTCTGTTCTTCTGGTACTGGGATCTGTGCTTGTGTTTGCTTGGCTAGTGCTCCGCCCCCTTCCTAAGCCCAGCATTACCTCTACTGAATGCTACGCTTCCCTTCCATGTGCACATGGGGCACAGGGGCCACAGGCTCAGCTCACGAGGCCCCAGGCATCCCTGACCCAGGGCCCTGCCGGGCACAGCCAGTGGGGCTGCCTTTGTGGGTGGGGGTTCACACTGGTTCCTGTGGCTTTTCCAGGTTGGTGTTGCCTGCTGCTGGGCAGTTCTGGGGTCCGGGGCTTGGCTCTACTATCATGGCTACCCTAGGCTCTGCCCCTTGTTGCCCCCACCCCCTTTTCTTTTACCATTATGGTCATGACCACAAATTATAGGTCAGTGATTTCAAATTCTACTTGGGTTCAGTGATTCTGGGCAGGGGATAGAACATAGAAGGACTCCTCTGAAAGATACATCTGGGAGACTGGTGTTTCCTCCCAGTGGACATAGGCCCCATGCTTTGGAAATGCAAAGTGTGGAATGTAACAATTGATGCAGTGTTTGTGACTGGGGTGACTCGTGGTAGGCAGAGTGAGAAAGTACGGCAGGGGTCCTGGCAGAAAACCACTCATTCCTGTGGTAGACTTCAGTCACTCTCCTGACAGGCCTCTGGCTGTTCTTGTACTCTTCTCTCAGGGCTCTTCATACTGGCAGTTAAGGCACTAGAACTCAGGTGTTGATTAGATTTGCCCTGAGGTCACTGTAACCTCTTCCTGTTTCATTAATATAAACATGCACATTTTCTTTGCTTTCTTATGACTATTTGGCTTACATTTAAAAACCATTACACCCAAATAGATGTTAGCGAGGATTCAGGGAAGGGTGTGAGTGTTTGTCGTGTGGGATGCTGTCTGGCCTGTGGTCTGCCTCGTCCGGCAGAAGGAGGTGACTGAGGGTGGGAGCCACAGGACCATCTTGTCTCTGTGTCACAGAAGCTGGAGTTTGGCCTAGGTCTTAGAGTCTACCTGGATGTATGTGCTGTTTTGTGTAAAATAAATATACTGCACATTTGGAGCAGGTATAATAATATGAATTGCATTGTGTGTACATGAAAAGGAATGTTTCTTTACATAGATTTTTCCCCTAAATTTGTTTTGGTTAAGATTGCAGTGGGTTTAATTGTGTTATATAAAAATCAGAATAGGGCTGGGGATATACCCTAGTGGCAAGAGTGCCTGCCTCGGATACACGAGGCCCTAGGTTCGATTCCCCAGCACCACATATACAGAAAACGGCCAGAAGCGGCGCTGTGGCTCAAGTGGCAGAGTGCTAGCCTTGAGCGGGAAGAAGCCAGGGACAGTGCTCAGGCCCTGAGTCCAAGGCCCAGGACTGGCCAAAAAAAAAAAAAAAAAAAAAAATCAGAATAAACAGGGACCCTTATCCTATCTGTAACTTCTACTTTTGACTTGGTTAAATTTTTTTTGGAGGGTGTCTGGATTTGCATTTCTAGTGGTAGTAGACCCTTGAAGGCTCAAATTAAATATGCACACATCTTCAAGCTAACTTTTGGAAGTCATCTGCTTTTTTGTTTGTTTTTTTTTGCCAGTCCTAGGGCTTGGACTCAGGGCCTGAGCACTGTCCCTGGCTTCTTTTTGCTCAATAGCACTCTCCCTCTTGAACCACATTGCCACTTCTGGCTTTTTCTTTATATGTGGTGCTGAGGAATTGAACCCGGGGGGGTTCATGTATACAAGGCAAGTACTCTTGCCACTAGGCCATATTCCCAGCCCTGGAAGTCATCTGCTTTTTCATGAAAGCTTTACAAAAAATTATCAACTGCTGATTTCTTTACATTTGCATTGTTTGATTACTATTCCTGACTTTGCCCTTGAAAAAAATGTGACTTTAAATGAGCTCAAGTTCTCATATATGGAGCTATGTCCTAAATGCCGTATAATGTTATACAAGCACGTGCATATCTACATATACATTATCAAAATAACCTTACTGAATAACATTTCTGGTGTTAAATATTAAACCTACTGGGAAGCCTTACTCATGTTTCCTGATGGTCTTCTAAAAAGGTACAGAGCTTTCCTAGGAATACAGTATTTTTTCATTCTATGTTCTAATATTTTTCTTTCCCTCAAGTTCTCTGAAAAAATCCAATCCTTTTTGGTTGAGGTCCTGGACTGTCGATGAGTTTGAGGCGTAGGCTAGATTGCCTTAGCCTTGATTTGTTTGGATTAGAGTAAGAATGTGGCATGTGGTGGGCTAATGGAGTTGTGAAGATAATGCCACTGTGGTCGCCAAGTGGCTAAGTCTGAGTCACGAAGGACAGAGGAGTGGTGGCGACACCAGTTTTCTAGCTGGCTGAGCCCTGTGACTATGTCTGTCCTGCTCTCCCCACTTTTCTGAAGGCACACTGAGAACAGACGGTTCATGCCTTGTTCTGGACTTAGCCTTTCAGTGCCTTTCCCGCTGCTGTGTTAGGTCTCCAGCTGTTGACAGTTGCTTCTGCTGCTTTGATTCTTTTCATTTCTGACCATTCCAGTGTCCCAAGCGGCTGTGAGTCAAGAGAACCCTTCTGTCATCCCTCATGGCACCCGACAACCACCTCTATTCCGAATCGTCTTTCATCGTTCACTCACAGAGTAAGGGCTGAAGGAGCACTAGAAAACCCAGAGTGCTACTTGAAAACTTACATGAGGTCCTTGCTAGAAAAGCACTATTAAGGTCTGGATCTGCTGGGTGATGTGAGGAGACAGGAGAGAAGTTATTCACTAAGAGCTGACATTGGTGTTTATCCAGTGCCAAGCACTTTGCCTCATGCTTTATGTGGATTATATAATTTAATCCTTACAGCAGCAGCTGAAGAACATGGGGGTTAAGTAACCTCCCTGCCAACAAGACTTGAGATGTATTGAGAAGTATAAATTACAAAGCCTGTTACTAAATACACGAGTGGGTTTCTTCACAGCTTGTCCTTAACTAGCATTGAAATGGAGTGGAATCCATGCTGACATTCAGGGTGACAGGGCTCATCAAAAGGCTACCTAAACACAGGTGTGAGTTTAGAGATTTACATTAATGTAGGAAATTAAAGCATTAACTGTAATTTTCCTAAGATGTTTTACTTCAACTGACAGTCCTTGGCAGAACTGGAAACTAAATATATTAAATATATCACAAGTCATTTCCCTAAACATGATGCATGTGCTGTCTCTCGAGAAAACATTATGAGCCTGCAGCTCAGTTGTTGAAAAATTCATTATCAAACTTGTGGCTGTTTTATATAGTTGTTGTTGTTTTTTGCTTTTCTTCTTTGGTACCATTTACCCTTTTGAAAACACGAAAACTATTTTTAAATGTTATTTAAAACATTCTGTCTACTTTTTTCTTAGATGCTGGGGATTGAACCCAGGGCCTTGTGCATGCTAGGCAAGTGCTGTACTATTTAGATCCTACGCCTGAAAAGTAGCTGTCTCACAGACATATTCTGCAACTAATGTCATATTTAGAGGTTTTCTTATGTCTTGTGTATTACATACTGTCACTTCCTGTAAGAATGCATGAACACAGCAGATAAAGAAGGACCAAAGGCAGCCTGACAGTACTTCCCACTAGTTCTCTTCATGACAGTCTAAAGAACTTGTTGCTTGAGCGTTTCCCCACGCCAGTGAAACAGAGCAGGCAGACTCCTCAGACAGGAGGGACTGGGACAAGCTGCTGCTCACAAATCCTTCTGCTCCTTCCCTTGGAGCAGGTAGTGAGGAGGTCAGACTTCTGGGATTGAGCTTTCTGGTCTTTGGTATCACATTTGTACAGGTTCCTAAAAATCCTCCATTTATGATTCTGACTTAAAACGCACAGTCTTAGAAAATTCGAATACACATTTCAGAATTTAACTTACATTTTAGTGGACGACGATGATGATAGTGATGGGTAATATAGGAGAGTTTCAGGCATCGTAAACTGTTGAGAGACTTTGCCTTTGGACTGCCGGTCTTCTGAAATTTTACTTGTCTGTAAGCCCTGAAAATGAACCGTGGTGGGCCTGAGGTGGGCGCGTTACAGTGATCTCTTTCTCTGGCTCCTCTGAGAAGCCGATGACTAGCTGGTGGCACAGACCCTAGTTCTTTCCTTTTTTTTTTTTTTCTTCTAGAAGAAGTTCTCTATGAATGTAGTGCTTTTTCTTTCTTTTCTAGTCATGGGCCCTTGTACCATGTTTTTCTCAGCATAGTATCTCTTAAGTACTATCCTGGGGTCTCCTAGATGTTAAATAGTTTGCTTATTTAAGATTATTTTGATATTATCTCTTTTATTTAAAGGAATACGTTTATGTGCTTTTTATGCTAATCTAGGTTTTGAGTTTGCCCTTAAACATTTTTTTTTGGTTGGTTGTGGGTCTTAAAGTCGGGGCCTGGGCACTTCCTGAGCTCTTTTGTGCGAGGCTAGCACTCTACCACTTGGAGCCACAGCTCCACTTCCGGTTTGAGTGGTTAATTGGAGAAAAGAGTCTCACAGGGACTTTTCTGCCCGGGCTGGCTTCAAACCGCAATTCCTCAGATCTTAACCTCCCGAGTAGCTAGGATTACAGGCGTGAGCCACTAACACCGGCAGTGGGTTTGCACTTTTATGACGAGGAAGTCTGTCATTAAATTATGGTAGCTAGTAAAAGATAAGCCTAAGCAAGCCAGGAGAAGGGCAGCAGGGGAGGGTGGCTTGAAGGTTTCTGAGGAATGATGTGTTATAATTTCCTGTGGTATAAATAACCGTAACCGTTGAATAAGGAAGTGGAGAGCTGAGATGTACAGTGGGACGCGAGGCGCCTGCCAGACAGGGCCTTCAGGAAGTCTCCTGGGTATCTGTGTTCATGGTGAGGTGAATGAAGGGCCAAATGGAAGACTGAGTGAGGGCTTGAGCTATAGTAGTGGCTGTGGGAATTGGGAGAAATTGGTGGGCATGATAGACTGTGGAAGTAGCCTACAGAAGAACAACTAATGGAATCTAACTGAGGATGATTTCACACCATCTGGCACAGAGGGTAAGAGTAGTGGAATGTTAGTGATGGTAGGGCATATAACAAGAAGACAGTGCATTTGCTTGTGGAAGTGTTACTGTGAGTACTGGTGGACCCGTGGAGATAGGGAGTAGATAATCCAGAGCGTTTGGTTAGGTCAGGAGGCTATAGCTGAAATGACATCATCAGAATAGTACATGAAATAGCCTGTTGCTGTGTAAAAGAAGGCTGCCCGGGGAGTGAGTGTGAGGGAACGGCTCTGGGAATACTAATTGCCTAGTGGATATTGTAAGGTTCTCCAAAAGGGGACTGCCACATGGTTCAGTCAGAAAAGCGTTTATTGGGGGCAGAGCACACTGCCAGCCTCCATCAGATGGAGGCAGAGAGAGGATAGGAGAGGGGGGTGGATGGGAGAGGAGAGAGGAAGGAAGGGCGGAAGGGGAGGGGAGAAGAGGGGAGGAGACAGGGAGGGAGAGGGGATGGGAGAGGGAGAGGAAGGGAATTTAGGATTGACAGAGATTACGTAGGGAAAGGCAGGGAGATATGACCACAGCTGAGCCTTGACTGGGAGGTGGTTCAGGAAGTGACCTCAGTCTGGGGGTCCTTTGCTGACTCATAGCCACCGGACAGGTGATTTCTGGTAAGCTCCTTGGTGTCCTTCAGGAAGAGGGAGGGGGAGGGGACTATTCTCTGGGACAGTCCTAACAGATATCTCAGACCCTGGGTAAATTACCTAGCCTTTCAGTTCTTCATTTCCTTTTTCCATAAGATGGGAAAATCTTGCGTGTCTTTGTTGTGAGATTGAACAGACGATCTGTGTAGGCTGCACAGAGCTCTGCACACTTGCAAGGCCTGCTTACTTTTGCTATCTTCGTTCTTACTAAGAAAGAACTTTCTTATGCATAGGCAAGCTGAATGACTCTGATACTTCTAGTTCTGGAAGTTCTTGAAAATGCTTAATATTAAACTAGTGATCTTATTATAGTGATTTGTTTCATTGTTTTCTTTCTTTCTTTTTTTTGGCCAGTCCTGGGGCTTGGACTCAGGGCCTGAGCACTGTCCCTGGCTTCTTCCCGCTCAAGGCTAGCACTCTGCCACTTGAGCCACAGCGCCACTTCTGGCCGTTTTCTGTATATGTGGTGCTGGGGAATCGAACCCAGGGCCTCATGTATATGAGGCAAGCACTCTACCACTAGGCCATATTCCCAGCCTGATTTATCTCATTTCTTAAATTAGAACTTTGGGGTTTTGAATATATGACTTGATTCAGTCTTGGTAGCATTTTTTTTGGTATAACTGTATAATTAACTTTAGTTATTTTTATATACAACCAACACTTTGCTTGATATTTAATATCTCCTGAGCACTGTCCCTGGCTTCTTTTATGCTCAAGGCAAGCACTCTGCCACTTGAGCCACAGCACCACTTCTGGCCGTTTTCTATATATGTGGTGCTGAGGAATCGAACCCAGGGCTTCATCTGTACAAGGCAAGCACTCTTGCCACTAGGCCATATTCCCAGCCCTGTAATCGGGTTCTTGACAGACTTGTTCCCGGGAGGCTGCAAGGAACCTGCTTGCTTTTGGAATCCGTTTCTTTCCTGTGGCAAGATTATGCTCTAGAAGTACCATTTGGGGGTGCCAAAGCACTGCTTTTGCTTTCAGTGATCCATGTGGTGGAGAAGGGAGCTGCAGTGAAATGATGTTCCTTTCCCAGCTGCTTGTGTGCAGCTTCCTTCTGCATAGAAGCGGGTGGTTAGGGGGTTCATTCAGTTATAAGTTATAATTGAATAAGAGGAAGTATATATGCACATAGCGTTTTACACTTGAGTAAGAGGGAAGTGGAGCTGATTGGTTGATGGGTGGACACCCCAGCTGTGCTGGGCTCTCTCCATAAGGTTGCTCACGGGTGTAACAAGAGCTGCATAGAAAAAGAAGGGAATTTGGACTTAGATAAGAGGATCTTACTTTACCGCTCTCTCAGTTTGGATTTAGTTTGTTGTATATTATATTGTCCTCGTATTGCTTTTCAGTGTACCCATTTTTTTTTTCTTTTCACCATTCCTCTTCTAACATAGTTTGGGTAAATTTATAGCAGGTTAAAGACCTGATTTATTACGGTGTTTAGTAGGTTGCTACCTGTAGTCATGAGAAAAGTTTATTTTTGAATTTTCTACATGTTTATTTTTTCTGAGAGGGGCTTATATTCTATAATGGAGGAGTTGTCTCCAAAATAATATATTTATTAGAAACTGGGGTTTAGTATGTATTGGAAGTGATGATGCTTTCTCCACTCTCCCTTAAGCTTTGCTGTCTGTTACTTGGCTTTGTCTCTCAAACCCAGTGTTGTTTACATGTGGTTTGTTAGTGTGCAGGGAGGTTCTGCGTGGGCTGAGGGGCGACGGTGTGAGGAATGTTAACTTCTCTAGAGAAAGGAGTTAATTAGCTTGATGTGGTATAATGGCTGTCTTACTCCTTCCTTATCCTCTGCTTTCTCTCTTTTTGTCTAAGGAAGAAAATTGGCAGGCTCTCTCCTTACTTAGTAGAGGGCATCCAGCCCCTGCTGCTCCAGTGGCAAAAGAAGAAAGAGGCTTCTCTCTCCTTCCTTCTTTCCTTTTCTTTAAAAAATGCTGTTTGATTTTTAATATGGTGAAGTTGGCCTCTGGGGAGTAGATAAAAACCAAAATAAAGTATTTTCTTCTCTTCTGAGTTTTGCATTTAATTGCCCCAAATGACAGAATTGACCCAGATGTGAAATGCTAGGTTTCAGGAAATGAAGATGAAATTAGTGTGTACTTCTTTATTTTTACCGTATGTGTGGTAAAATTAGATAATTAAGGCATTAAAAAAACCTAGCTGATATATTTACCTGTTCACCTTCTTAAACCTAAGAAGCATAATTGGCCTAAATTATGCAAAATGCAAATTAAAGGGTTTAATTTACTAATCTCTGTTTGATTGGAGGTAGATGCTGATTATCTACACAAGTCTAAATGGACCTTTCAGAGAAGGCGTTCATTATTTAAAACCAACTTTTCAAACTTAATTAAGACCTAAACTTAAGGCCTAACAAACACCAGTAGTTGTCCATGTATTTTCAGTGTAATGCAGGGCAGAGTACCAAGGACTTGCTGTAGACACAGTGTCATTTTGAAGTTTAGTCTCAGAGTTTAAGAGTTGACTGAGTTCAATAGAATCTCTAGTCTGTCATGGTGCTGTGGGGCTTTGATTTTTTTCTCTCTTTCTGCTATGAGTCAAGGCAGCACAGGGGGCACAGGGACGGTCTTATTCATGCACATTCAAACATGCACAGAAACAGGCAGAATGTATCAGAGAAGTACGCAGTCCTTCCCTTACAGATGACCAAATCTTACACTCTTAAAAGGTAAGAGGTGGCATGAAATGAACTGTAAGACATAGGTTGGTGTTAGTATAAGCAAGGGAGAGAGCAAGAAGTTGGATTCATGCACCCAGCCTTTGTATTCACCCTGAGGTAGAACACTAGCATTAGCATTTAGTAGTTGTTTTTCTCTCTGATTTTTTCATTTGCAAAACAGAACAATGGTACTGGCTTATGTGGCTGAAAGTCTTAAGAAGTTAATACATATTATTCAGCATTTAGAAGGGTATAAGGCCTGTTGTAAGCCAAAAATAATGTGAACTATTGCAATGATTAGTTAACATTCCAGTTTTTGCATGAACTTTGGTGTATATATGTGGAGAACAGTGGTTGTAAACCATTACTCACTTGAGTCATTTTAAGTTTGTTACAAATGTGTGAATGAGAATAAGAATTTCAATGCATATGGTAATATAATTGGTGTTAATGGCTTACTGAAATAAATGAGCACTGATTATAGTGCACATCTTGCTTTTGCCCACGTGGCACAAAGGATTAGGGATATATAGTCAAATGCTAGATTAACAACTGGACAATGTAGACTCAGAGATCCTGATGATTACATTCAAGTCATTTCAATTCATTTAAGTTCAGCTACTTTCCAATTGTTATTAGGTTAAGAGGACTTACTGTGGAATAAGAGGGCAGTGTTGCACTTCTGATTCTCATCCTGGCTCAGAGGGATAGTAGTTAGTTCTATGAATGTCTCTTCACTGTGAATCTCATCACTACTTTCATGCTATTATAGCATGGACTACCATGATTTCCTGCCAGCCCATTGTTTATGCTTGAAGCAAGAGTGCAGATACATTATGTACAAATGTACACAATACGTATATACATAATGTGGAAGTAGCCCCCTCCAGTCCTTCACCAATTTCTAATTAGCATAATGATAATGTTCTAAGTCATCGGTAAGTCACCTCTAGCTCTCATCCTTGCTTGCTTTGCTCGCCTCATCTCCTGACCATCTCTTTCTATCAACTCTGTTTAAGTCACAATGAACTGCTTTAGTTTTGGAAAACACACTTTGTGCCCTTGATCTTAAAGGTTCTTCCATCTATTTCACCTAGTTCTGACTCACAATCATATCCCAGTTTCAGTGTGTTTTCTTTTATTAGCTCTTTATCTGACAGCTATCACTAGCCATTCTGGAAGTGAGCACTTAGTCTCTCCTGAGAGGGGTGGACCCGGAATGTCTGTTCACTGTCAATCGCATTGTCTAGTCCATAGGAGGTACTTAATATATGTTAGTTGGATGAAAGAGTAAAAAACGGAATGAGCCAGTTGTAGGTTTTTTCTTAGAAGACATAATACTGTTGGGTCCTTAAATACTGTTGTGTGTTTTGGATGCTTATTGAAAGGTTTAAATTCTCAGTAGTTGGTTCTTCACATCCTGGTTTGCCAATAGCTACGTGAAATGGGTGGGTCAAGTAATAGTGTGCAATTAGCAAATGAGGTTCCGTATCTCAGGTCCGGAGAGTTCCATGTTCATGTGTGCCATATGTCAAGTCCAGAGAGTTCCAGGTTCTCCTGTCCCATATGTCAAATCCAGAAGCCCTCTGAAGTAGTGAGTTTATTTATTCAGAGCAGGAGCAATGTTTCTGTCTCATAACTAGTCCACCTGCACACTAGATTGTCTGGAATTTGCCAAGTAGGTTGTACAATTTTAGCTCATCTGGAAGCTTTATATGGCTGTAACAATTTCTGTGATTGGAGTAAATATAGATAAAATTGCTGATTATTTTTGAAGTGTTAAGAATGAAAAGCAGAAAAATGTTTTCTTCAGTACTAGGGTTCATACTCAGAACTTCCTGTTTGCTAGGCAGGTGCTTGGAAAGAAGAATTTCTGTTCCTAAAGAAGAATGTGGTAAAGCCTATATTCTGTATCAGTAGTGTGGTGAAACTTAACCTGGCAACCAAGTATGATTCAGATAATAAGGACTCTTAGGCATGTAGTACTGCTGCCAGCTGAGGAACACCTTGCCTTCTGTGAGCTAATTGTAGCTGGCGTGGCAGATGAAGGCGGTCACAAATTGGGCTCAGTGGTTAGTGGTATACTGAGTCTCCAGCCTCAGCTCTCACCACAAAAAAAAAACAAAAGAAAAAAAAAGAACAGCATCAAATTATGTGATATTTTCTCATTAAGAGGTGGGATCGATGGTTCCTCCCCTTGAATCTGTTTTTGCTTTCATGTTGTGGTTAAATGTACATATTTAATGTGTATCATCTTAACAAGTTTTCAGCTTCCCCTTGCTATAGGCAGGTACTCTGATAGGAGTATGCTATGTCCCCACATACATCAGCCTTTTTGGGGGGGTTAAATTAACATGCGTTAGTTATACAAGAAGAATTTAATTGTGGCATTTCATACATGTATACAATGTACCCCATTGCCCTTACTTCCTCTGTTGCCCTCCTTATCTCTCTCTCTCTCTCTCTTTTATAAAATAATTTCCACTGATTTCTTTGTTCTGTTTTCATATGTGTATTAAAGCTATTGGTTACAAAACTGCGCACTTGATCATAGGCTATTGTGTAGAAGAGTAGAAGGAGGGCTGTCCATCGTTGGGTAGAGAAAAGTCGGCACTGGGCAGTGCAGATCATGCTGCTGTTCACCACCTTAGTGTTGCTATACCTGAAGACCCAATGGAGTAACACTGCCTCTTCTGAGGAGCATCATAGATTCTTCCATCATGCATTACTCCCCTCCCTTCCTCCCTCTTTCTCTACTTCCCCCCTCGCGCTTTTATTTTTGCTAGTCCTGAGGTTTGATGAACTCAGGGCCTCCTGCTTGTTTGGTTGCTTGCTTACCTTATTAATCACCATTTGCTCTACCACAAGCAAAAAGTTTCTCTTTTTAGTTTTACAGTATTGAGGTTTAGGCCTTATGCTTATAAGTAGATATTCTACCACTGAGACACATTCCAGTTGAATCTATATTTTATGTGCAAAAGAAGCACTGAAGCATTCTAAGGGACAGTGCTATAATTTGGGTCAGAGTAAGCATTGTAGGACTGTAAGTAGGGATAGTGCTGTAATTTGAAGAGCTTCTGGGGCTTTTTACCTCCATACCCACCCAGCAACATCATGAAGGAGGCCGAAGAGCTCCAGAGAGCAGAAGCTGTGGAGAGCTGAGACTGGAAGGGCAGCGGCTAAAAAGAGCCTGAAAGCGGAAGCTGGCAAGCCCTGCTCCCTTAAACATCTCCCCAAAGCCACCAAAGGCCTAGAGCCAAGGGCTTTGGAACTGCCTCACTAGCTGCTGTCTGGGCTGCTGGCATTTTGAGGTTCCTGAAAAAAGCCTCTGACTCGAGCACCAGAGCTGTAAGTCTCTGGCTTTGAAAGCTTGGAGCAATAAGCCTTCGCTTATCAGGGCCATAAGCTTCTGGCTTTGAAAGCCCAGGACTTGCTGTGACCTGGTACCTGGATCTTTATATCCATAGCTTTCCCAACCTGAAGCTGTAAGTCTCTGCTATTGGGGTTTGGAGATTTAAGCCCCGGGCTGGCCTGTAAGCTCAGGACTGCCAGCACTAAGGGACCTGGTCCCTGGCTGTTCGCAGTGGGTATCTGAGTACAGCGGAAGGGCACAAGCCAGCCCCTGAAGTCGCTTGGTTTCAGTGATCAAGATGCTACATAGTTTAAAAACCTCCAACCAAGTAAAATTGGACCTTTCTACTGGGCTGTATTGTAAAAGTGAGGAAAGAAAATTGCTTTCTCTTGTTTATTTGGAAGACATTTGCCAGTTGGAGCCTCAAAGAAGATTGAGTTTGGTAGACCTTTAATTGTGCACCAAAAGGGTTACTGCAGAGGATAACATACGGTGAATGTCATAAAGGAGAAAATTTGAAGCTCAGTTGCAGAAAACTGGAAAAACAGGCATTCTGCCAATTAACTGAGTGCTTGAAATAAATAGTTTAGATTTAAAGAAACAGTTGTAGATTTCAAGGTCTTGATTAACTTAGTTTGTGGGAAGTGGATGGGGAATAAACTTCATGTTGCTTGTAGAAAATACATGAATAAACATTCATTAAAATTTTGTTTTAAATTACTTATAAGGCTCAGCAGTGCAAAAGTAGAGGATTTACTAATCTAATATTTTATAGTAAGACATTTAAATAAAATGGATAAGAATGAATTCTGTTTGTAGGATTCGGTCTTCAGCTATTCTCGTAGTGATCACAAACTATTTCTGCACCTTGGGAAAGCGTAGTGGTAGGAGGGTAGGAGGCTGTCTCACATGGTCCGTGGTCCACTGCCACGAGTGTTCTCGTCTACTTGAAGAACCACGACAGTTACGTAACTAACTCAGCAGCAATATAAAAACGTGTTTATGAGAATAAAGGAGGTGTGCAGGAAGGACCAAGTGCTCATCTTTCCACAAGCATTCAGCTGTTCATTAGTTTGGTGCATTTTTATTACATTGCCTATTTTTTTTTTTTAATGAAAAAGCCCTCTACCCAAATAATAACCAAGAGAAGGGTTTGGAGGTTTCATTCTTTATTGGAAGCTATATTTGCTGGATATAGGATTCTGTGTTGACACAGCCATTCTGCTGTCTTTGGCTTTCACTTTTGCCACTGAGCAATCAATCAACTGTTAGTCTTAACCATAACTGCTCTCATGGAACACTCCTGGCACTGAGCTCCTTTTAAGATGCTGTTTCTGTTGTATTTGAACTTTTTTGCTGAGGAGTGGGATTCTTTTGATTTATCCCACTTCAGTTTCACAGACTTCTTCAATGTATAGATGACTGTCTTTCATTAGTTCTGAGAATTTCTTGTGTTTTTTTTTCTTTTTTACTTTTCTCTCTCTTTTTTTTTTCTTTTTTGCTGATCCTGGTACTTGAACTCAGGACCTGGGTGCTGTCCCTGGCCTCTCTGTCCTCAAGGCCAGCGGTGCTCAGGGTCTCTGTGGCTTGGAAGTGAGCCTGGGGAGGCTGAGCGCCGTCTCTGGGCTTCAGGAGTGGTGACCACTTAGCGCAGAGTGCGTGTTGTGTGAAGCACAGCACACTTGGTTGTGAGTTGTGATCACCTTGCTTGCTGTCATTAGTGATGGAACACCTCCTGAAGACCAGGAACTCTTTCTGTGTAGCTAGTAATGTGACAAGGTCATGGAATTGGGCTTGCTTCAGTGAATCAGTGTGGCACTGAGTAAACATCTCAGAGCCACCAAAAACCAAAACACTTGTGAAGATCCACCTGCATTCTACAATTTACATTTTACTGTAGGGTTTATTTTGTCACACATTATTCCTTCATCCGCTCAGCAGGCATGGTAAGTTGCAGAAATCAGTGTACCTCCCAGGAAATCTTACAGCATGCATACCATTAGCTCAGTATTTGTTAACAGTTCCCTTTTTCCACTTAAGGTAAGTATGACCACATACATCTTTTTGGAGTCAAATATTTTCTCTTTTCTGGGTATTAGAAACTGACAAATAGTTGAACAGAGAGGCTATCCCTTATACTCTCCCATCCATGGTGTGAGAATCCTTGTTCCTCCACCCACACAGACGCCATTTTCCAGTGACTTTGCAGCAGTGCCACAGGGCCAGCCTTTCACACGTGGTAAAGTATCTTTTCATTTAGATAAGCGATGAAGAGAAGAGTCCCCGAGAACAGGACATCATTGCCTCATCGCCTGGTGGGCTGAAGCTGGACCTGGAGTCAGTGTATAAGGTAGGTAAACATTTATAACATTTCCTAGGATTTGTTTCACACCAACTACAGAGCTTTAGATGCATCTGTAGTTCACTCTTCCGAACAGCCTGCCCCCACCAGCGCTATTCCTTTTCCTGCACACACCCTGTCCTTGCCGTGTCCTTGTGGGACACTCTGACATTCACCCTCCTAACCACTGTGGGCCATTCTGCTAAAGAAACACCCCTCCGTTCAGTGTTGTGTCCCACAGAGCACCATCCCATAGAGCTGCTTGCTTTTCTGTAGGTGTCTCTCTTGCTCTTCTCAACTAAACAATAAACTTCCTGGGGACAGAGACTGTGTTGTAGTTACAGAAGTCAGTGCATGTAGTAAAAGCTATCTGTTTAAAAGATATGTGATATACTTATAGTGTGAAATGACATGTACAAAGAATCATGGGCATTTAGAACTCACTCTTCCCTAAAGCTTGGATTAATAGCCAATTTAGGGATCAGCTTTCACCTAATTTTTAACCTTATCTGAAAAAGCAGAACGGCAACCTTTAGAGTAAGGATCATTTTCACAGTTAGCTGATAAATTCTGATCATGTGTTACATTTTGTTTAGTATGGTTCACAGTTCTTAAAATTTTGTATGTATTTTTTTAAAAAGAAATAGTATATAAATATTTATTTTAATAAGATTAAATGTTTATTATTTCTTAGGGTGGAGATTAGCTTTTCCACTATATTTCTCTAGGGAAGGAATGGAAACAGTGAAGGAATTTGGAGTTACTTTGCTTCCAAGTAATTCTCAGCACTGAGAATGTTGTATTCAAATTAGAATTCTGTCTTATGCACGAGGCAAATTTAACATGCTTAGAAATTTTGAAAAAAAAAGTTTGAAATCCTGGGCATTCTCATTTGTAAATTCATAAATTAAGAATCAAAAGAAAGCATTCTAATTTGTCTGTTTATTATTAGTGTGCTGGTCCTGGGGTTTGAACTCAGAGCAAGGATGCTGTCCCTGAACTTTTCTGCTCAAGGCTAGTGCTATACCACTTGAGTCACAGTTCTACTTCTGGCCTTTTTGGTGTTAAATTTGAGTTAAGAGTCTCCCAGCTTTTCCTGCCTGGTCTGTTCTTGAACTGTGATCCTCAGATCTCAGCCTCCAGGGTAGCTAATGGTGCCAGTGGTGTGAGCCACTGGTACTTGTCTTATTGTTGATTTTGAAACATCTCAAATTAATTCTTGTTGCTACTCTTTTCTACTTGCTCATTGTTAGTTTTTAGAGATAAAACGATCTTTTACCTTTATTTTGGATCTGAACTTCCTTGTCTAGATCTGAATCCTCGGGGCTGGGGATATGGCCTAGTGGCAAGAGTGCCTGCCTCGTATACATGAGGCCCTGGGTTCGATTCCCCAGCACAACATATACAGAAAACGGTCAGAAGTGGCGCTGTGGCTCAAGTGGCAGAGTGCTAGCCTTGAGCAAAAAGAAGCCAGGGACAGTGCTCAGGCCCTGAGTCCAAGGCCCAGGACTGGCCAAAAAAAAAATAGATCTGAATCCTATGAGGATTTCAGAGGATTTCCTCCTGACAGGAACTGATGTATTTCCTGTTTCTCTCTGAACTCAGGTCCCTTTTGCTGATGCTCTGGAATTGTTTCGCGGGAGGAAGGTCTACTTGGAAGATGGCTTTGCTTACGTGCTATCTAAGGACATTGTGGCCCTCGTCCTGAATGAGTTTAGAGCCAAATTATCCAAGGCGTTGGCAGTAAGTTTTGCAGTTTATTTTTATATTCCATGTGTTCATATTTTAAATGATATTTGTGCTTCTTTTAGGGGATATGTTAACTTAATTTTCATAATGATTTTTAGATTGTTCATGATGTTGCGCAGTTCATTTTAGAATCATTAGGTTCTTTTCTCCTAATACTAATAATCTAATGAGGAACCGAACCATTTTTGCGGGTGGACTCTGTGGATTTCTTTGTCATATCTTTTTACTTGGAGATTGGTTTCTTGTATGCATCTTAACAGTCATGTGGACATGACCCCTAGTTTTCTGTCCTGAATTAATATTTTGCAATATAGAAGAATGTCTTCATTTTTTAAATTCTGTTTTACTTATTTTTTGGAGGGTCAGAGCCTCATGCACAGTAGGAAAGCAGTCTACCACCGAACTTTATCTTCAGTCCAAGGAGGAAGTCTTTAAAGTGGTATACACTAGGATAAACTAGTGTTCCAATAAACCACCCAGTACTGAGTGAAATCGGAGGTAGCTGCACTGAACAGATAATAGAATCAGTGCATTTTAAGTAGCTTGTTGGAAGTATAACTCTTGAGTTCTGATATCTTAAACCTATGCAGTTTGCATTGTTATCTTTTAATCGAGGTCTAGTTTTTTTTTTTTTTTGGCCAGTCCTGGGCCTTGGACTCAGGGCCTGAGCACTGTCCCTGGCTTCTTCCCGCTCAAGGCTAGCACTCTGCCACTTGAGCCACAGCGCCGCTTCTGGCCGTTTTCTGTATATGTGGTGCTGGGGAATCGAACCTAGGGCCTCGTGTATCTGAGGCAGGCACTCTTGCCACTAGGCTATATCCCCAGCCCCGAGGTCTAGTTTTTAAAAAGTGATTTTCTGTACTTAATGTGGAAATATAATGATGTAGTTTTTTTTAAACCTGTACTGGTTATTGTATAAGCATATGCCAAGCTTTCCTTTTGAATTAAAAGTTGTAATATTTTCTGGTGTAAAACTGCTGACGGCATGTGATAACACTGAAGCTGAAGGCAGAGTTACAGACCATGGAAAGAGTGAGTCCCTACTGATGTCACTTAAGTGCTGAATTTGCCAACCCTGGCACCTCTATGACTTCTTATTAGATGGGATAAGGAAGTTTCAATATCTTTAAGAAACTAATTTATAAACTTATGCTTAAGTAGAATTGTTTCTAGTAGCAGACAGCATCCTGATACCGAGCTCATGGTCAGCACTGGAACAGTAAGTGGAGTCTGCTAACTCACATCCAAAGAAGTATGAGCGTTACACATGCTCTCTGCAGTGTCCACTCCCTGTCTGTGATTAACTTCTGGTAGCAAAGTCGCTGCCCCTGGGTTGGTTTTACACCCAAACAGCTTGCCATCCAAGAGCCTGCTCTTTTCCCTCAGAATTTCTCTTCTTGGTCTTAATATTTATGGTGCTTGAAATGACTCAGGTCACATGCTGTATTGGTTTCCTAGGACTGCCATAGCAAAGTATCCCAAACGGAGAGACACTCCACATACATAAGTCAGCCTCCTTGCTCCCTCTGAAGGTGCCAGAGAAGGCTCTGCTCCGAGAACATGACTCCATGCTGTTTGCACTTGGAGTTCTCTTGTGGGTACCAGATTCCCATTTTTTTTTTTTTTTTTTGGCCAGTCCTGGGCCTTGGACTCAGGGCCTGAGCACTGTCCCTGGCTTCTTTTTTGCTCAAGGCTAGCACTCTGCCACTTGAGCCACAGCGCCCCTTCTGGCCATTTTCTGTATATGTGGTGCTGAGGAATCGAACCCAGGGCCTCATGTATATGAGGCAAGCACTCTTGCCACTAGGCCATATCCCCAGCCCCAGATTCCCATTTTTTATAAAGATGCCAGTCAGACTGTGTCAGTCACATGCTTCTCCTGTATGACTTCATTTTTAACTAAATATATATGCAGTGACCCTGTTTCCAGATCAGTTTACATTCTGAGGTGCTAAGGGTTCAACATATTAAAACTTTGGGGGGACATAATTCAAACTGTAAAACTACTCAGTTGTGGTCGGAAGAATTGTGTAGCCTGAGGTCATGTGTCTACTCCTTTACTTGGCGAATCATAAGATCTAAGAACCAGAGCAGTCATGAAACTCTAGTCTCCTCAATCAAAATGGACTGTTGGGAGTAGAAAGCGGGGTGATGGTGCAGTTAGGGGTAGAGAGTGGGTAGGTGGCAGAGGCAAACCACAGGAGTCTGCCAGGGAGGGGCATTCTTACTTCTTTCTAAGTGTAAGGAGACTTGGGCTTTGTCATTCCTTTTCAGGGCACCTTGGTTTTCTTACCTGAGCTGGCCCCAAGCCCTGATGTGCCAGACCTTGGCCTCCTGAGTAGCTAGGGTTATAGGCATAGGTCACCATCACCTGGCTTCAGTGCCTTCTTTCCTGAGCTTTACGAAACTTCTGTCAGGCCTCTTCGTTTGCTTCTGAATGTTCAGCCCTAGAAAAGCCAGTGGCTTACCAAAACAGTTCTTCACCATTCATATGTAACTTGACTGTAGTTTGCTGCCTCTCCGTGGGTCCAGGCAGATTCGATTGCCCTGTACTACCTATTGGGATCGCCCTCAAGTGGGTGTTTCCATTGCACAGAAAGACTTCTACAGTTCTAGGTGGAGACTGTGCCATGACTAGTCATGTCCTAGTCATGACTGACGCCTAGGGCAGGGTGCTGAGAAGCTGGCTGTTCAGTAACTGATGGTGTGGCTGTGAGAGCCACATGTTTGTGCTCTCCCAACTCTTGACAAGCGTCAGGGGTGTGCACCCCAGCGTACTAGCCATCCAAGGAAAGACCAAACCGTCCGACAGTATGCTACAGCACGTGCTGTACATGCAGAACAGTGCAGACGTCTCCACTGCGAACATCTATAAACATCTACGACAAGAGTACTTCCAAAGAACTACTGAAGTTGGCTGAAAAAGTTAAAATTGTTACTCTTCTGACAGTTTTTCTCTGGAGTATAAAAGGTGTGAATGTTATATTTTGCTTTGAAACTTCTGATGCAGTGTAAACTTGTTTAAGTGGTAGCTGTGCTGGGAAGGCGGCTTCATTGTTCAGGCCTGGACTCTAGTGCCGCTCAGGTTTCTGCTTCCCTGATCACCTGTGGGGTTTTCCTCCATCACTCTCAGCAATGGTCAGATCTCTCCCAATTCTTTTGAATGCACTGTATACATCCTATTCCAAGATCACTTACCATATTCAAGACTTACAATTTAAAACCTCAGCCTAAACTGGCTAGAAAATGCCTTAGTTTTATGTTATTTATACTTCATTTCTTTTAACTGAGCTTGGCTATTTTCATTTTCTCTTGAGTTGCACTGAAACACAGATTTTATCCCAGTTGCCTAGTTGTCAAGAGAAAATATCAGAGATTCAGTTGCTAGGAAACAGTTGAATACTGAACTACTGTGTGAGGGACACTTGTAAATTCAATTCTTTGGCAGATCTACTCTCATAGAGCAAAAATTTATTCAGGTGCTACAAAGGAAGATATATCAGCCGTTATTTTTCCAATTTAAAAATTGGAGATATAGGAGTACAAAAAATGTTCTAGGATTAAGTGCTGAGAGTGTAATTTTTTAAACAGAGACCAAGCAATCATGTATGTACATGCATTTTGGGTGTCTGCTTCATCCTAATGAGAGAAAGAACAAGAACCAGAGAGAACTCACTCACATACTCAGGACACTTAGGAATTTAAGTCAAAGAAAGCACCATGCTACTTAAATCAGCTTTACCTTATTGTGTACCTACTTGTATGAAATCACTCACATTTGTTCATTTATTTACAGAAGCTTTGTGTCAGCTGTGACCTGGTATTGCAAGACTCTTTTGTGGATTTAGCCTATCAATTAACCTTGTCTCTTTTTGAGGGTTAGTGAGCAGAGAGTGAGTTTTCTTCTTGCCCACACTCTGTACTGCCAGAACCTGACCATTCATCTTCTTATCCTCCTTTCAATTGGGTGGTATCATTCACATACTAGTTTCTAATTTTGGATCTTCATATTTCACTGCTTATCTCTTCTCAGTTGCTTATACACGTTTAGGAATTTGTTGGGGAGTATAGAATCTGTCTTCCAATTTACATGCACTGAGGATTTTGTGTCTCAGAAATAAAAGTTCCATTGAAACTTTGTCTTTACCCAAGTAACAGAATTCTGTGAACCTAAGTAGGCCTTTTTATTAGGACTAGCTAGAGTGATGCAAGAAATGTTGTCTACAATGTTCTCAAGGTATAATTTCATAATAAAACAAGAAACAAGCATTGAAAATTAAAACTAGTTGGCTCCAAAAAGAATCAAGTAATAGTAGAACTCAGAATAACTAAATGCACAGTCTTGATTCCTCTAAAATTTATAGGGACCTTAAAAGTAGAAATAATGTTTTATGAGACTCCTGCTGTGCTATATAAAGTCTTTTCCTAATTTTGTATCTGAGGATATGTCTTAAAACAAGGTATTAGGTTACAGTGCTTAGTGTTTTAAGCCTTGTTTAAAAATGGAAGCTTATCATACAGCTAGGAGAATTTATAAATTAAATCTTTTAATCAAATAAGCCTTGGTTAAAATTTTATGATTGTTCTTTGTGAGGCTAGGGTTTTGTTCATTTACTAAATTTAATGACTCACAAAATACCCAGGTGAACAATGGCCCATGGGCTTATTACATTGAGGAGTGAATGGAGTAATAATCTAGAAAGAGAGGATGGAATTTGGAAGAAGATATAGAAGACAGAGTATTTACTAATAAATTTGGAGTAGGAGTCAGTTAACTTCCATATGCATTCTGTCACAAATGCTGTAGCTACTGGATTGACTATTAAGGACTAAAATAATGCAAAACTAAATAACATTCAGTCTTGGAGGGAAAACCGAACTAATCCCAGAGAAAGAAAATAAAAATTTGCATTATGGTCTTTTTCTTTCAAGTAGTTCAGAGCCTCATAATCATGTTTTTATTAGTCCTGCAGCTTACTTTCAGACTTACAGACTTACTTCAGTCTGGCCTAGGTCAACTAAAAAATACAGTAGCACAGGGCTGGGAATATGGCCTAGTGGCAAGAGCACTTGCCTCGTATACATGAGGCCCTGGGTTCGATTCCCCAGCACTATGTATATAGAAAAAGCCAGAAGTGGCGCTGTGGCTCAAGTGGCAGAGTGCTAGCCTTGAGCAAAAAGAAGCCAGGGACAGTGCTCAGGCCCTGAGTCCAAGGCCCAGGGCTGGGAAAAGAAAAAAATACAGTAGCACATGAAGACAAGGCCTCATCAGATTGAAGACTGCTGGTGGGTGTTGCTGAGTCAAGTTGGGACCTCAAATCCAAGGGGACGTGATGTCACTTGGTATTCTGGGATGAACTAGAGGAGAACTGCCATGGCAGGACTGTTGGGATGGTGGGTGTATAGACCAATGTTTTTGGCTTGGACATGTTTAATTTGAGGTGCCACAGAATTATTTGTTTCATCCACAATTGGAAATGCAGTTGTAATGCTCAGCAAAGAGTCTGGGGATAGAGGAGTGATGAAGTTGGATGGGAGTCATAAAGTAACATCATGGAATGGGAGAGAGGAGATCTAGCAGATGGAGGGGGAGGAGAGAGTAACGAATGGAAAGGAATCCTGTGGAAGGATGAAGAGACAATGGCCTATCGTTTGAGATGATCAAAGAGAGTGGAAGGTTCCAAGGAGCCATTTGCCAGGCATGTGGAATCCTACAGAGATTTGTGAGGCTGAAAAAGGGCCATTGAATTTTTGTAACCTTGGAGAAAGGCCACAAAAATAGAATACAGTTTCCAAGTGGGAGGGCAGATGACTGAAGAAATATCTAATTGGAGAATTATTCCAGTGAAACTTTAGTAGACATCCCTGAAGGCTCAGTCATAAGGTCTGGCACCAGAGACACAACCCTCTCTTTTTCCTTAAGATTTTTATCAGGCCAGCTGTTATATTTGCCTGTTTGAGTAACTGCAGTGATATATCATATTCTTTTGTTTTACTAGTACAACAGCTCTCCAGTGTAGAAAACTTGAGAAAATATTTTGCTTTAGCATTTTAGTGTTCATTAAACATTATTATGTAAGCTGTAAGCAAGTGGTAGAGAATTCAGTCGTTTGTGACATCTGTGATTTTTATTGTGAATTTGTTTTCTCTTGTATTATAACGATTATTGCTAATAGTTTGACCTTGCTTTACATTTTTTGCTAGACTATGCAATAATAGATCATTTGAATACTGGAGTTCCTTCCTTTTAGTTCAGCCTTTCCTATCAGTAGCAGTTTCATTATTGCTTAAGGAGAAGCTTAGCTACTTGGTGGTTAGAGCTCCTGCCACTCAAGATTTTCATTTTTCGGCATTTTGAAGTGCTGTCATTTTACATTTTCATTTTCTCTATTTAAAGAGCCGTCTCTTTACATTTGGTATGCTGATAGAACTTATCTATTCCAAATGAAAGTCTGTGCTCTGTGAATTTTGCCTTCAAAATAATCATCCAAAGCAGATACAAGCTACCAGGGCAATGTGAAAGATGCAAAGATGCTAGTCTTAATTTACAAATGTTTATTACCAACAAGTGGACCTTGACTTATACCAGTCATCAAACATACAGCTTACATGGACAGAACCCTAGTTTTACACCAATTTGTATAGCCAAATAGATACTGAATTCCAAATATGTTGCTTTAAAAAAGGTTCATTTTTTCTGACATTATTTTTGTGCGTTTTTAAATCAATTGCATTTCTACCTTTAATTCATAGAAGATCTGAATATTATTACATATAATGTGGTTTCTATGTAAGCCTTCTTCACTGGTCATCTTATTTAGAACCTGACCCGTGAATTGCTCTTGTATGCGAACAGAGGTTTATAGCGTTTTCAGATGTTAGCTTTGTCTATGACATGATTCCAGGTGGCATTTCTGCCCCCTTCCTTCCAGTGATGGACAGTTAGGTATCCCATCCTTGACCCAAAGATGAAGGAACAAGGCTCAGGTTAGCTGCCTTCTTGTCGACATCTCGTGAAGAAACAATGCATTTTGAGAATTTAGAATTCCTAACCTGACCTCCCTCCCTCCCTCCCTCCCTCCCTCCCTCCCTCCCTTCCTTCTCCCATTTATTCCTTATTTTTTATTGTGCTGTACTAGAGCTTGAACTCAGGGTGTCATGTTTTCACTTCGCCTTGTCAGCTCACAGCTGGTGCTCTGTATACTTGAGCCACACCTCCTAATCCCTTTATTTTGTTTCAGTAAACAATTTTGACAGAAGTGTCTACAAGATGACTCATCTAGTCTGTAAACATTGAATCTTTTTCTTATGTTTTTATTCCAAATAGCTATCTACTTTGACTACTGAAATTTAGAACCTACAGATCGAGTTACAATATAAAAACGACTTTAGGATAATTTTATTAGAATTGAGAGGACATAACAATACCGTTCACATTGTTTTCTAGATGGGATGATTTCTCCTCTATTGTATGGCTAGTATACATTTGGAGTGTTTTATGCTAACAGGATTTTCCCTGGGTGCAACAGAATTCTCTCCTGTGACCTTTCAGAATAAATTAGCAAGTGTGTCAGGTGCTGGGAGGGATGGAAAAATGTATCTTGCAGGTGAATCTTTGGGATGCTCCATTTACTTGAAATTTTAAACAATGAGATGAAAGACCAAATGTTGAAGCATGACTGCTTCCGAATGATGATTAATGAGGAGCTCGTCACTTGGGATTCACTTCGGGTATGATGTTTTCAGCTAGCCCAGAGTAGTTCCTTGTAACACAAATGGATGATTTTTATAATGTGCACACACAGTATGGTAATAACTTGGCCTTGAAATAAAGATGAGTGTTCTTTTTTCACTTTAAAGTTGACTTGTTAACCCATCAGAAGGCCTATTTACGTTTTTTATTCGTATTTTACCTTTGAGTTTTTATTTTGATAACTTGCACCCCTAAAACAACCTCTGGTTTAGGACTGTGCTTTCAGAGAGTTGATTTTATTTTCCATCACGTTTCACGCAAGCCTGTGTCTAATTTGCCTGTGGGGCTGGTGCCCTGTACAGCCGGAGCGATGGCAGGCGTGGACAGGCTGTGGTGGTCCTGATGCCGCAGGACCCTAGGTGTCCGCAGGACCCCCAGCAGGACTGAAGGTAGCCGACACCGCCTAATTCAGTGACGCCCCACGTCTGGAGCTTGGTACTCTGAAGAAGTAGACTGGGATTGCGGTGTGGAAAGCCAAGGGGAGCGGGCATCTGGCCTCCATAAGCTTTCTTGCTAATCTAGCCTGGAAGGACCCAGGGTGGTGTGGCAGACAGAACCCTTGCAGTGGCCTTGCCACGAGTGAGTGTTGGCTGGTTTCATCTCTGGCTCCCCGTCCCCACAGCAAGCGCTTCTTCCGGCAGGAGTTTTAGGGTCCATGTCTGGAAGTGGAGTCACTTCTTTTGAGCATATCTGAATGTCCTTGCGTGTGCGTGCTCGCAGGTGCACGTCTGTGAGCCAGTGTGTGTGCCACACAGGACTGGAGCCCAGTCAGCGGATGGGGGCTAGTTTCGGAGCGTTTCTTTTCTTTTCCTCCTCCTCCCTCCCCTCTCCCTCTCTGGCTCCCATCCCTGCCCTCCCCCCCCCCCAGCCCAATAAAAGAATAAACAGTTAAACAAAAAGAGAATTTTTTTAAACTTAGAATAATTTCCACCCACTCCTGTACCAGTAATTTGTTCCTCTTTGTTTCTGAGTAGCACTCTACTGTGTGGTGTGTTTGCACTCCTCACAGCACATGTGGGTTTTATCTTGTTTTTGTCTGTCATGAGTAGGTTGGCCATCAGTATTTAACTTGCAGGCAGGTCTTGGTTTATTTTTCTAGGAAAAACACCGGAGATAAGATTGCTGAGTCATGTGGAAGTAAGGAATGGTGAAGGCTGACGGGGAGCGGCGGAACCCTCCACCTTCCGCAGGGGGCGAGCGTCCACTCGTTCTGTAATTCCTTCCTGCACGTGGTGTTTTCATTATAGACGTATCTAATAGTGATGGCATCTCATCGTGGCTCTAATTTGCATTTCCCTAATGGCGAATGCTTTTGAACAGCTTTTCATTTGCTCACTTGCTGTCTCTGTATCCTTACTACTGGAGTAATCATTTCTTATTGTAGTACAGATTTAGAGCACTGCTAGCCTTGAGCCCAGTACCAGCAATTGAAATGGGGTAGGGATAAAGGTCATTTAGCAGTCAGAGAGGCAGGAAACTTACCGGGTGACTACAGCCCCGAGTAGCCATTGAATGGAGTTTTACAATAAGGGTCTTCCTTGGGGTTGTGCTTTCTGTTGTTTTGGGGAAAAAAATGGTGTTTGACCAAGAAAATGAATCTTGGCAAATGGTTGAAATGCGTAAGAATCCTCAGGAAGGATAATGGATGAACTGATTTCTCCACCTTTACATAGCAAATAGCTATGGAAATCAGATTAAAGTCTGAGTCTATAAATAAGTAATGGAAAATTGAAAGCAATTTAAAAGGAAGTGTTAATTTTGGCCACAAATTTTGGAAAAAAAAGAAGCCAGGGGATAACATACATTTTTTTTCAGTCCTGGAGCTTGGACTCAGGGCCTGAGCACTGTCCCTGGCTTCTTTTTGCTCAAGGCTAGCACTCTGCCACTTGAGCCACAGCACCACTTCTGGCTTTCTTTGTTTATGTGGTGCTGAGGAATCAAACCCAGGGCTTCGTGCATGCTAGGCAGGCACTTTACCACTAAGCCACATTCCCAGCCGATAACATACATAATTAAAGATATCAACATAGATTTGTAGATTAGTGAGTAACTTTTAAGAATATCTTCTGATTTTAGACATTTTCCTCAAATGAAACCTAGTTGTTGTTTGTTTGTTTGTTTTTTCTTAGTACTGGCCAGTACCAGGGCTTGAACTCAGGACCTAGTGCCCTCACTGGACTGACTTGCTCACAATTGTGAGTGTTCTACCACTTGAGTCATGCCTCTAGTCAAGCATTTTGCTGTTAATTGGAGATGGCATCTTGCAAACTTTTCTACCTGGGCTGGTTTTGAACTGTGATTCTCCAGGTGTGTGCCTCCTGAGAAGCTAAGCTTATAAGCACGAGTCCTTAGAGCCTGGCTGGCCATCTTTATCTTAGTTTTAATAGGACAGCTTGTGAAAAACAAGACAAAGGCTTTTGCATATCTTAAAAGATGTACCACCCTTTCTTATTAGGTCACTTTTCCACATAAGATTCATAACTGAATTTATAGTTAATAGTTGGGAGAAAATTTTAAGAGCAAATATGTGCAAGGCCACCGGCAGGCAGTTCTCCTTCTGTCCTGCTGGCTTTCCTGCCCTCTGTTCCTTGCTTGCTTTCTTCACGTGTCCACCTAGAGACATGGAGCAATGGGGAACACATGCACGTAGGCATGGGCTTGTCTCTGAGGCCACATAACCCAACTATACTTTGGATAAAAACAGCTGGGAACTGCTAGCCAAGCTGCCTTGAGACCTCAGTGTCTCCTAACATATTTTAAGCAACTCATATTTTAAGCAACCTACCTATGGATGGTTTAGCTTTCATGCAGTGAACTGCACGTCCTTAGGCTGCTGCACAGTGTGTTGGCGCTGTGGTCCAGATGTGGCATTGATGATCTGTCTCCCTGCACTCACCTCTCCTCCTTGATCCCTGACTGTAACATTGCTACACTACACTTGTGCATGCTAAGATCTAGTAACGCACCCACATGTACCACATGCATGTGAACGTGTGCACCCATGGGCACACACGCATGCTGAATATTCTCTATCCCAAGTGATTGGAATCATTATTGCTTTACATTTCAGTTTTGGGGTTTTGAAATATTTCTTTTCTTCTTCCTGAGAGTTCCTTCTTTATTTTGAGTTACTCTGTCCTTTTTAATTCCCCGCCTAAGCTTTTACACTGAGCCAACCCTGTCAAAGTAGCCTGCTGGGGGCTGGGCGGCACTCGGGGAAGGGAGCAAGCCTAGCTAGCACATGCCAGACCCTGGATTTGACCCTCTGCACCAAGCAAAAACCAAACCGCAACGAATGCAGCACGGTCATTCTAAAACACCAGTAGAAATGGAGGATGCCTTTGCCATGTGGACTTCTCCCTTGGGAAGGGCTGAGGAGGTTCATCCCTCTGGGCACCTGAACCCCACAGTCAAGTCTTCTCCACATCCTTACTCATTGCCGCGCAATGGTCATCTACTGCCAAAGACAACCAGATAGGTACTGGTGGCAGCCTTGAGATGGTGAGGAAGAGCCGCGCTCGGCTCTCGCTTATCCCCTACGGTTTGGACATCTTCATGCTTCATAGGCTGTGTTGTATTCTCCAGTGTAGTTATTGATCATTCTGAAGTTCAGCGTCCTTTGATGGCTCCGATAGACCCTTCTGGCGAGCAGTTGGAAAAACACATTTGGATTCTAGCAAACTTAAGTCATCCTCTTTTCATGAATAAAATCAGTCCTACTGCTCAGCTTGCGTATGCTCACTGCTTTTCCTCCTATCCTCTTTGTGTTCTGGGCTAGAATTCACCAGCCTGTGCTGAATTTGCCAAGAGTGGTATTGAGGAAGCCAAGGGGACAGCTTTATTTCTGTCAAGGAAGATTTGTATGAGTAAAGGTGTGATCTTTTAAGTCCTTCTAAAATCCCTAAGTCTCTTCTAGAACATAATGTAATTAATCAGTTGTCACCCTTTGTGAGCTGCAGATGTCATTAATCATGAGAGAGAAAAAGGTTGGTCATTCGTCTTTAGAAAATGTGATTTTTCACCTTTGGAGTCACAAGATTCCCACTGTCAGGTCAGTCCTGACCTCGCAAGCATTTGTGAGACCCAGGCCGGTGTGGCTGGGGTCAGAGGCTGCTGAGGCGGCCCTCAGGGCCTTCCCGGGGCTTCCAGACCTGCACTTCATGTGCCAGCTAAGCCCTTTGCTGTGGGCACAGATTGATTTTGCTATTGGCCAAGAACTTGAAAAACAGGAATGTATTTAACCAAATTGCAAAAGTCCTACAAGACCTGTGGACGTATTATTATTTGTGGATTAGTATTGAATTACATTAAGACTTTGTGTTTCTTGTTGCTTCCATGTTTATAGAAATGACTAGATGCCTTATAAAGACCAGGCTTGTTGGCAGTAAGATTTAGTGCTGCGTCTTTATTTCCTCCTACTTTCGTCTGCTCATTCTTTATCCTTTTTCATTACCTTCTATTTACCTAGGTGACTATATACATTTCTGTTCAAGATTTTTTCCAAGAAACTTGTGCTAGAATGGCAGATGTACAAAAATGGCCAAGTGACAGAGCTGTGAAAAGAATGGGGGGGGGGGCAGAAGGATAATACCTAGATTTTGTTTTCTAGATAGAATTGTATGGAATGAAGTGATTGAAGGAGATAACTTATACACTAGCAACTAGCAAAAATCCTTGGGAAGTTTTTGTTGTTGCTTTTTGTTTTGTTTGCATTTCTACCCACCACTGAATATTAGGGAGAGTTTTAAGTACCATCTTCTCCTGATTCCACCCCGTTTATGCTGCATTTCAGTCACTAAAAGAACTAAGAGTTCTCCTAACATTTTAAAATTGGCTGACAAAGTCAGCTTTCAACTTTGAAATATTTGTCTTTCATATAGCCATTTACTTAAAGAGTCATTCAATATTCCATTAGTTATTTTTCTCAAATGTGTGATTTGTTCTTTTAGGTTATTTCCCAAATCCCAAAGAGTTGAAGATTCACTTTTCAGTGGAGGATCAGGGATGAGTTTTCTCTGCACAAGTACTCAGCTTCCCGGACTCTGATTCTTTTTTTTTTTTTTTTTTTTTGCCAGTCCTGGGGCTTGGACTCAGGGCCTGAGCACTGTCCCTGGCTTCTTTTTGCTCAAGGCTAGCACTCTGCCACTTGAGCCACAGCGCCACTTCTGGCCGTTTTCTATATATGTGGTTCTGGGGAATCGAACCCAGGGTTTCATGTACACAAAGCAAGCACTCTTGCCACTAGGCCATATCCCCAGCCCTCTGGACTCTGATTCTTTAGAAGGAAAAGTACTTAAAGAAGGATGTTATTTGAGGCTGGATTCAAACTCTTGAATCTTAGAAACTGTATGAAGGGAAATTGTTGGTGCAAAGAACATTGCAAGTGTTTTTGCAGGCTCTTATAACCACAGTAAGGAGATGACAGCGTCTAACATTACCAGCTCCATGAATGTGAGCTTATGTGAGCATGTTCAAAATCATCCTGGTTCTAGCTATTGGTACATAGGCGTTATTATTACCTAAGTGTTAATGAAGACGGAAATACATTTAAGTAGTCCAGGAGGTAATTAGTGTAAAATGATGGGTTTCTGAAGTGTGCAGTTTTAGCTGGCAGTGTTTATCTCCAGGCCTACCTAGTGATCCCAGCTTTCTTCTACTTTCAGGGAGGGCATCATCATGAACTTAGTGAACAGTGCATGTTGCTCTTGAACAATCCTCACATCTCAGCCTCCTGAGTAGCTAGGATTACAGGTGTGAGCCATCAGCACCAGCTTGTTTTGAGTTTTCTTTAGCATAAAAATCACTCAGTCTCGGTTAGTTCTTAAATGAATTCAGAAGCCATAACTTGAATTTATTATATTGTTTAGATGAGATTCATTTTTATTGTTTGAAAGATTTTTGGCATGACCACTTTGGCTTTAGATTTGTGGTTTAAGAGAACAAAATAGTTTTTAAAAACCCAGTTTCAATTATACAAATCTATTTCTTAGAGTTTTCTCCATCTAGTATTCTGACCTATTTTTATTTCCTTTTGTCTTACACTAGAGTTGTCATGAACTTTGAATACAGATACTCCTTTTTTTCTTGTGATAGCATATTCTATCATTTTGAGTGTGTTTTATTTCAGATTATGTAAAGTAAGTATAAAGCAAATACTAAAATTATACATTTCATACCTTAAACATTGGAATTGGCACCCAGAAGTTTTGAAACTTGTTTTAAAAAAAGCTGATAACTAGGTTATCAATTCAAAATTCAAGCTAGTTTCCTAAGTTATTTTAAAGTAGAAGACATTTTAGTGTTTGCTACTCTTTTGACAATAGTGTATGTAAATGCATGTGTGTGTATATATATATATACACATACATATGTATATATACATATATATATAGAGAGAGAGAGAAGAAGAATACATGTTCCCTTTGGAAATTTCAGAAAATCCAAAAAAAAGAGAAACAACTTAGAGTCCTGTCACATAGAAATAATCATAGCTCATGTTCTGGGAGATAGCATCCTATTGCTTTCTTAGTTCAGAGTATACCTGGTCTTGAGGAGGATCTTATACACCCACCTTTCCACCCAAGGATCCTGAAAATAGTCTTGGTTATTTGTTGGCAGCAGGAAAAATAACGCAAGGAAAGACTTTAGAGATAGGCACTTGGTTTTTGGGTTGTATTCCCCTTTAAATTCCTTCTTGAAAAAAATAATTGTACTTGTCTGCAGACACTGATTTACCATGAAGTGTATACCTGTGCACAGTGCTCTGTGACCACCATTTCCTCTGGGCTTGAGGATGTCGGTATGCTGTCTAACACAGTCTTCGCCACATGTGGAAGGAATTCAAAGGGAATGCCTCTGAAAGATTCCATCAACTATCAAAGGTTTATCACAACTGTATCTGTGGACTATATCAAATTGCTACCTGGGCTGACTTCAAACTGCAATCCTCAGATCTCGGCTTCCTGAGTAGCTCGTATTACAGGCGTGAGCCACTAGTGCCTGGCTATAGTAAGGCTTTTGATTTTTTATTTAAAGCCAAATCCAAGCAACATCCCTTTGCAAGAGAACTATAACAAAGAAAAAGAAAAGACATAGTATTGTTGTGCATAAACGGTCGGGCAGCATCAGGAGATACTGCACCTCCGACTTAGCTTCTCTCTGAGAGCTTTGGAGTAGGCATTACTGTTTATCCTCTCCTGAAACCAGGGCCTTGTGTGTTGTGTAGTAAGAGCCTGTGAGGCTGTGCTCATTCTGGCCGTCTGGGTTCCTCTGCTCTCAGTTCATGTGTTTGTGTGGGCTTTTTTGCAATCTGTGCCTTCTTTTCATCTCAAGCATAATTGAACAAGAAACCATCAGGAAAAGGGGTCCTGCCAGCTGCCAGAGACGGAGCTGCCTGTGAGCCGGTCCCTTCTGACAGGTGTGATGATTACTGGTTTTTCCCCTAGCATTTCCATGCCTGCTAGAGAAACTGTAGCCAGCCCAGCCAGTTCGGAACATTCTTCCCTCTTCACACTGAACAGGTCCTTCCCAGGAAAGTGTGGTATATGGTATGATCTGTAAGGCAGCTTACAGATCACTTTGATTCTTACCAGTATTGTGTTTGAACTAAGCAATTAATAAACCTGTTGAATAAATAGAGCCACTGTGATTCTGTCTAGGCTAGCTGGGGCTCCCTAGTGAGACCCTGTCTCAGCACAAAGTGCGGAGTGACCTGCACCGGGTCCTGTGCTTAGAGAGCATGCCTTTACCTCCCCGTGGAAGACCTGGTATGATGTGCCTAGCACTCTTCACGCCTTCACATGTACAATGATATAAACAAGAAAAACAGACATTATGTTTTCCTCTACAAACAAGAAAGGAAAAAGGTTAGTGGAGATGATGGATAAAAAGAAGTTAAATTTGGGACTGGGAATATGCCTTAGCAGTAGAGTGCTTGCCTAGCATGCACGAAGCCTTGGGTTAAATTCCTCAGTACCATATAAACAAAAGGCTGGAAGTGGTGCTGTGGCTCAAGTGGCAGAGTGCTAGCTAGCCCTGAGCAAGAGAAGCTCAGGGACAGTGCCTGGGCACTGAGTTCAAGCCCCAGGACTGGCAAAAGAAAAAAAGTTAACCTTTGGCAATGTTTCATGCAAAAAGCAAACAAATTTGATATTCTTGCCTGTTTTTCCTGGTCTGTAGTGTAGGTGCTGTTGAATTCATGACCCAAGGCCTGTGTTTGTCTCTCAGTTGAGTGGAATGAATTCTTAGCTAGAACTATGATCCAGCTAGCACGTAAAGGCTGACTTAGTCATTTTATATTTTGGTTTGTTGTGTGATACAACTCTGGTATGAGACACCTTTAGCATTAAAAGTATGGGAAATGGCATATAATCTCACTGATAATGCTAAGTAAACTTGAATTTTCTCTGATGTAGAATCATAGGCTTTGAAAAAGGACTTTTGGGAAACAGCCCAGAGAGAGGAGAGTGACTTCTCAGGGTAATTCTGGGAAGAGTGAGAGAAACAGCCTGTGCTGGGTACTTAACAAGCAGCACTGTGGTCTGTTTAATGCATGCATAATTGTGAAGAAGCACAGCACTTAGAGAACTGTAATCCTCATTTAATAGCCTGAGCCTATTGTCTTCATAAGTATGCGCAAGCTATTTAAACTCCAAAAAGATAATACACAGTCTCTATTCTTGAAGGGTTTAAGACTTAGCTGAAGAGACTGAATTCCATTGTTTTCTTTCAATACAGGGAAAGATATTTAGAGTATTCAGAAAGTGATTAATGGGAGTAAATGCGGTGGGAATTTACAAGTGGAAGCTCTGTGGGGTGAAGATTAGATGAAAGTTATTAGCTGTGCACTGTGGCGCACACGTGGTAGGGGCGTGAGGGGTGAGGACTAGAGGGAGGAAGCATTTTTCTTTTTTCCAGGAAAGTTTTGGGTAGTCCCAAGCTCTCTCTTGCCCCTCATTAATCCTGGTGGTATCATTTGGTTTTGCCATTGGTGGTGCTACCAAAAGATAATTAAAACTGCATTTTGGTTCTATCACATACACTTAGAGATCTGGAGTGACCCGGACTCCCTGTCAGAGTGTAGCCACTGTTGTGGTTGGCACGTGGTCTCACCTACTCCTGTCTAGTTATGTAGTAGGCAGCTACTCAAACAGGAATTGCCTTTAAAAAAAATCACTGGGCAAAATAAGAATTACGGTGTTGTGGTGATTAATGATAAGTTTGTTTCTGTTATTTGTAGTAGTAGTAAAGTTGTAAAATTGCAGAAAGGCTAATTTTACATGCACATGTTATAAGGACTTTTTTTTTTTTTTGCCAGTCCTGTGGCTTGAACTCATGCCTGGCCTGAGCACTGTCCCTGGCTTTGTTTTGCTCAAGGCTAGCACTCTGCCAACTTTGAGCCACAGCGCCCATTTCTGGCTTTTTCTATGTATGTGGTACTGAGGAATCGAACCCAGGGCTTCATATATACGAAGCAAGCACTCTACCACTAGGCCATGTTCCCAGCCCCCTGGCTTTTCTCTTTTCTGCTCTCCAGCCATGGTCTCATGTGCTTCCCTGCCTAGGACCACAGATGACATTCTCCTCTGCTGCAGGAGAACGCTTGCCTCAGGATAGTTAATCCCCAAGTTTTGAGGGTGGGGTAGCCCGATGGGCTGGAGGAGGGGGAGGAGGGGGAAGAGGATGGGCATGAGGAAGAAGGGGGAACAGGAGGATGGGCATGTGGAGGTGGAAGAGGAGGAGGGGGAAGGGGTAGGAGGAGGATGGGCACGAGGAGGAGGAAGGGGATGCAGAGGAAAGCACTTGTCTCGATACCTCCACAGAAATATGTGAAAAGTTTTACTTATCTGTGAATCAACTGAAGTTTATGTGCTCCTTTGGGTGCACAGGGACCGGCCTGGTGGTGACCAGTAGTGAGCTGGTGCCCTGTAAACTTCTTGCCTAGAGAGATCTGTTTAGCTCTAGGTGCTGAATTTATGTTAGAGAATTATGGCCAAATAATTTCTCATTAAATTGGCAAACACTTGCCAAGAAATGTCTTTAAACAGTCATCTTGAACAATTAAAATTACTTTATTGCTGTTCTTATGTCTGATTCTAAACTTCAGAACTGAAATCTCATTGCAAGGACAATAAAATGACAAGATGTGTCAGTTAGAATTATTCAATTATTTTATGTAAATAAAACCTCATTTACTTTAAAGAGACCCATCATACCTTTTAAAATGAGATCTGTCAAACCCTTTGTTAGAATTGCTTTCATACAGCTAATGAATAGATATTTTTTATTCATGAAATATTGCATTTTTATTCTCCTTATTGATGGCCCTTGCAGTGTATGAGGCGATAAATCACTGGGCTGAGGCAGTCCTAAGTGCCTTTCAAAAGCATTTAAGGGCTATAATCACTAAACAGAGGAGCACTGTAGATTAAGTGTGTTGTAAACTACACATGGAAGCAGTGTCTTTTTATTGTGTGTAACTCTAATGGGAGGAAAATGTTAATTGAGGGTAATGAAATAGACCTCCAAGTATGATCCGTGAATAGACCACTAGGCTAATTAAAGCAAGGACACGTGTCATCTTTGGGTGGGACTGCCACTGTGAAGAAGACAGGTTCATTTAGATCCTGAATAGTGAAATTCAGGGTGTCACTCCTAAGCCCGATTTACTGCAGGAAGAACAAGATTGATGACCAGGGTAATTTGGTTTTCCTTTATTTTTACCTGTTCCTTTCCTTGTCATTCTAGTAGAGAGCCTATCACTTAAAGGTGAATACTTATCAATCTTAAAAATCAATGAAGTGTAAATTTTGTAACTTTCCATCTGCCCTTCATCTCAGTTGGATTTACTACAAAGCAGAATTAAACAGTTGAGAAATAGGCAGAATTTGTAAACTTGATATTTAAAAGCTTAGTAACTTGAAAACTGCAGAAATTCAACTTTTGCAAAAATTCAGTGGAAGTGACCATGACACCTTCTTATTTATTAGTTGTTTTCTCTAACACAAACCTATTGGAAACTAATTCTGTAGTTGTCTGCTTGGCCAAGTTATTATTCAAATTTACTAAATAATTCAGTGTCTACTACAGTATATAGTTTAGAAAAGACACTTTGTGAGTCCTCTTTGACTCTGTGAATGTAACTGTTCCCCAAGTACTTTCTGAATTGATGAAAAAGGCCTGGACTGTATTTAAACTGCTCTTAAATTCAATACATTGATGAACTTTTCATTTTCTCCCAGCTATGTCTAAGTTAAGCATTAATTTCTATCCAGATTTTAGAACTAAAGCATTTGGCCTAATAGCCAACCAGTCTAATATTCACTGTTCCCTTTTGGTCTGTCTTTTGAAGTTTGAATGCTGTACTAAGTGATTTATAAAACAAATTATGCTAAACCTTGTGATTTCCATGCTTAGCCCATCAACAAAGTGTTTATTGACTCGCACTGAAGGCTCGCTCCTTCGCGTCCTCCAGGCTTCCACCGCGAGGATGGACATCAGTCTCTAAAATGGTAGGCTTTGCAGAACTACAAATAGGAAGCTGTTTTGGAAGGTAATAGTCTCTTCTTTTAGCCCCTTAGTTTGGGCGTATCTTTTCTTCTTCTTGCCTTACTTGGCCTGATATTTACCCAGATGGTAATTTTGATGGTAAGTTAACATTACCTTAACTAAATTTGATAAGGTAAAATTTAATGCTTTGTACTAAACAGAGGTTCTTCACTCTGTAGTAGGGTTCACTATAAAATTTTCCTAAATCATTGACCTGGCATATTTGGCAGATCTAATTTTGTTCCACTTTTTCCATGTAGAACTCATTCAGTCTCTATGGGAAGAGAAGGAATTGTAAAGCTCTGTTCAGCCTGAGCCAAGTCCAGGAGGTGTGGCCACCAAGCTTCAGTGTCTTGGTGCACCTGCTTTTTTCTTTCTTTTTTTTTTTTTTTCACTTTCTGAGTGGCCTTTATTGCTTTTTTCTTTATATATGCTTTCTTATTTTGTACACATATGCTGCCTTCTTGCATTTTTTGTTCTGTCTCCTAGCTTCTGTTTGCTCAGAATTTAGTTTTGGATTTGCACAAACAGTATTAGTTTCAACGTTATTACCTGTCATCTATTTATTGTTACCCGGTTCTTTCTCTTTATTAGTTCCTATTTCTTAGGAAGTGAATATGACCAATTTTTAGATTATTCATAATAAGCTAAATTATGTTGAAGTTATCAGTAGTGAATCGCACAGTTGTTTCTCACTTATGCTGTACTACGTATCTACCATGCGTGGGTTGGGGGCTGGGTTCCATACTTCATTCTAGAACACAGACTGCAGTCATCATTTGATGCTGGGAAAACAAAGCTGTCCAGTCGTGTGCTGGCTTGTACAGCTTTTGCCCAGAAATGGCATAGCCGGTAGGCTCGTATTTCATTGGCCAAGGCAAGTACGTGGTTTAACATGGGGTGGGTGGGATGAAAGCCAGTGGCTGCTGGTGCGCTCCGTAAAACCATCGAAGGGATTTGTGTTGACCGTGTTTTAGTGAGCTGCTGCTTTGAGAACTTGTACAGATGGCAACGCCCCTGTAGACCGTCCAGGATATGTATAAATAATTCTGTTGTAATACTTGTGAGGCTCTGTGTTCTTTAATGGGTCACATATGATAGCTCTTGCGTTGTACACCCATTAGTTGTTTAAATGCCTTTTTACATTGAACTTTAAGGTTGACTTCTAGGTATAACTTCTGAAATCTCTTTATGGATTTAATTTACTACGAAAGTAATAGTAATTTTACAAGACTGTCTCTAAGCTATGTTTTTCTTGTACTTGAATTTTCCTTATGAAAATCGAAGAAGGACTCTTAAACCAAGTTTTATTGGGGTAAGATCAATTTTATGAAGCCTGACAACTTACTCTGAATTTTACCAGAGCAATGTTTCAGCTTCACTGAATCACTCATAATATTGAGTGACTCTTTCATCAGCTCTTTTATTGATTAATGACACAGATAAGAAAGATGTACCTTGTTGCTGGGGGATTAAAGTCAAAGAAGCTAAGTCCCTCATCTCATTTTAAGACAGCTGAAAGTCTGTATTTAAGGATGACATGGTCCATGAGAGAAAAGGAAAAGTCAGAGTTTAGGCAACGCTGAGAGGAGGAAAAGGCCGAGAGGAAGGAGGGAAGCAGAGGAGAGGGAAGGGAAGGAGAAAGAGAGGGAAGAGGAGGAGGAGAGGGGGTGGGGACCACGCTTGTGCACAGACACCTTTTGAAAACAAGTTGTGGAAAATGGAGAAGCAGCCATCTGGGTAGCGCTGGCCCCCGGTGGCTGGGCTGACATGGTGGGAAGAGCAGGCTTTACTGGTTGTCTCATTGTTTATCTGCCAGGAAGATTGTGCGGGCTCCCACACCTGTCCTTACGTGCCGCCTCACCTGTGCCATCTTCCTGAGACGGGTAAACATGCAGCTCAGGACCGTCAAGGGCACCGCAGCTAGCACGGAGTCACCTCCGCTGACAGGCTCTGGCAGCTGAGGTGCTGCATTGTGCAGTGTGTCTGAGTCTGAACCCCAAACGCCAGGCTCTAGCTGGGCAGTGACTCTCCACAGAGAATTCAGTGTGAGGCAGCTTGCAGGGGAGGGGAGAGCTGCTAGAAACCAGGGAGGGCTGTTTTTGTTTATCTGTTTTTTTAATCATGGTCATCTTTGGTTCACTTAAGGGAACGATGAATAAGGTGACAGGGAAGTCATGTTCTTGAAATTCCACAAAGAGTTTGTAGCATATGAAGCATTGTCTTCTTTGTGTGACAGTCACCCCACATGCCAGAGAAGTTTTTATGCCTTCTGATGATTTGTAAACAAGAAACTGATACCATTTCCTTTTCTCTTTTTATCATTTTCTCTTGAAGGTGGCATTTTTAATCTGCCTCCTCCCCCCCCCCCGTCCCCCCCCCCCCTCCCCTCAGGTTTCTAGTTAATCAAGATTTAACTGTTTTGGAGACCAGCTGATGGCCCAGGAGCCTGACTCCCCTGCTACAGTGTTGCTCTTTGGTGTCTGCTTTATTATGTTCCCTGTTAGTCAAGATGTGCCTCCACTTCCTAAAGTTCTTTGTGTTTCACTGCATGTTAATTATTCATGGTTTGACCATGGCATCCATCCCTGCATAGACCATGCTTCAGTGTGATGGACGATGGACATACTTAGCATGATCCTGGGTGACTTTCCATACAGACGTGTGTTGTAGGTATAACATTCACATATGAGAGATCATGGGATCCTTCTTACACTGGCTTACTTGGCTTAATCTGATATTTTTCGATTCATCCATTTCCCTGAACATTACTTAAATTTATTTTTCTTTATGGCTGAGTAATATTCCCCCCTCCTGTCTGACTTTATCCTGATCCATTCTTCAGTATTGGGCATCTGGGCTATGGTGAACAGTGCAGAAGTGAACATGGCGTGCAAGGGCCCATGTTGTGTCCTTATTTGTATTCCTTTGCGGAATTGGCCAGAGGTGTTGGTGCTGGATTGTACAGTATAGTTCTGTCTATTTTGTTTGAAGAACCTCCAGAATGATGTTTGAGTACTGTGGCATTTTATCAGAACTGTTTCAATTTTTGCTTTATTTCTTCAGCTACGGCTGAAGAATGTTTGGAAATCTGTATTTCTTCATCCTCAATGAGCTCTTATCCTGTGATCTGCTTTTCTCTTTGTGACCTGTAGCTGGCTCTTCATTTGAATTACAGCACAGATTAGTAGTTGGATTAGGTTTTTGGTAGGCTAGCACTTTTAAGTAAAACTATAGGACAAACATTTTGCGCCCCCCTCCCCCCAAGCTTTAGGCAATTTCTGGCCATGCTTAAAGTGGAGCATTGCTGCTTTGGAGAACATTGTTCAGAGAGGAAGGAATAGGGGCCTTCATACTTCATCGTCACTTTAGAGACCTGAAATCTCAGAGTTCTTCTCCAGTGTATGAGTGCCATTGGTAGTTTTACTGAAGATTAATTGTTCAATAAATGTGTGTGTCATTTGGACAGCAGAGATCAACTCTGATGAAATTAATACAAGATTGTCTTCTGAAAACCCTGGTAGATTTCAGTTATATCCTGTTATTTGTATTTCTATGACTGTGGTGGCAAAAGTGCCTGGGTTGTAGAGTTTCATGGAAAACACACGTTATTCTCCGTGTTTGCATATCACACTACCCTCTCTTCAGAGATTAAATAGAAAGCCGGTGTGAATTCCAGGAGTAGATGGTAAGGCACAGCTTTGAACATGTAATGTCCTGGGATCAGAATCTAATTCTGCTCTGCTTCTGAGAAAGTATGTAATATAGCAATCTCTGAGTTGGTCCCATATGAAACAGATTTGTAGTGCTGAGGACTACAGATTTTAGTCTCTCCACTCCGTCTTGTTTTCTAGCCCCTTGCAATTTGAGAGCCGCCTTTTTCCAAGTAGCACTTAGTTTGGGAAGGGTACACAGGCGGTGAGCTGTATGTAGTAAGAGCTTGTGGTGTGGACAGAGGCCAGGCCGGCCCCTGAGTCTACAGGGGAGCTCTGTGGCCCAGGCAGCGCTTCCCGCAGGAAGACCTGAGGAGGAGTGAGGGCGAGGAGAGGGAAAAGCAAGGTTGGTGGAGAAGTTAGCATAGAGAGGAGCCATGGAGAGGCGACGGAGAGAGAATCATTGTGCTCAGAAAATAGAAGAATTCAGTCAGTATGAAATTGTGAAATGTTCAAATCTCAGAGTAAGGGAGTATATAATAGGCAAATGTGAAATTTTGGTTGTACAGTTCTACTAGATTGACTATAAAAAGGACAGCTGAGGACTGGGGATATGGCCTAGTGGCAAGAGCACTTGCCTCCTATACATGAAGAACTGGGTTCGATTCCCCAGCACCACATATACAAAAATGGCCAGAAGTGGCGCTGTGACTCAAGTGGCAGAGTGCTAGCCTTGAGCAAAAGGAAGCCAGGGACAGTGCTCAGGCCCTGAGTCCAAGCCCAGGACTGGCAAAAAAAACCCAAAAAAGCAAAAATAAAAAGGACAGCTGAAAATATTATTTTTCTTATAACAAAAGCATTCTTTAAATTTTTTTTCTTTGGAGAACAGAAAGCATTTGTACTGTAAGTAGGTGCAGTTATCTGCATTCTGTTCCAGCCTCTTTGGGACCCAGTTTCCTTTCTCCAGGAAAGGCAGTGATGTGAGAGAGCCACTCTTGGTGAAATGGCTGTGTGTTGCATGCATTGCCTTCTGCACACCTGAAATCAGAGATGGAGTCCCATGATTCATAGTGCCCATTCATTACAGCTTTGTCTTAAAGGCTTTTCGTTTTCTGCTTCGGCACTCCTAAATTCTGCCCTTGAAGAGTTGCTTACTCTGGGTATCAGGCTCACTGGTGAGTCCCATCTTTCAGAGTTTTGTCAAAGGCCCTTGGCGCAGCCAAAACTGAGTTGTATCTGGATGTGCTCTGCAAACGTTATTAACATGGTGTGGTGCCAAGGTGGTGGGGCAGTTCAGCCCAGTGATGACAGTACAGCCCAGCCAGGGCTGGAGCACCGGAGAGCATTTACCCGCCAGACAATTGACATCCTGTGTGCAGCGCACTGGCCTCCCTGCTGACCCACCCTGCCGGTCCATCTTTCGTACCAGCTGTAAAGAGTCTTTTCAAGTAACGAGATGGCCACATATGTACTAAAGAGTAGGTCGTAGCTGTCAGCAGGCAGTGACATTGTTTTACACAGGGTGACAGAGTGAAGAAGACTAGCATACTCTAGAGACTTATGCAAAGTTTGTAGACACTTAAAGATAACTACAGGAGGTGTAAAGGAAGATCATGTATCTGCTTAGGATTTTGTGAGGATTAGCGTCTACAGTGAACTCTTAACAGAGCCCCCAAATGCAGTAAAAATGCTGGAAAAGCTAGCTGGGCTGCTGTGTCTGCTTTGTAAGAAGACTACTTTATGGGTTTTAATTGAGACCACAGAAAAGTGACAGTTCAGTCTCTTCCTTGCCAACATGGAAAACAAAACCCGCATTCCACATGACAGATTTTTTTTTTAAGTCCAATTGTGAAATACATGTAGTAGCTTAAGAATTCAGGTCCACAGTATTCTAGAAGTAAAATGATTTTTTTCTGTGAGTTTTGCACTGAGGAGAAAATGTAGTGGTTCCTATGCATTTGCTACTGCTTATCTCATCATACGTTCCTGGCTTAAGTTTTGTTTTACACTTTACAGTTCTCAATGAGCATCAGTGAGGCGCTTAGGTCAGCTTTGAACAGCAAGCTTTTCACACCATAGGTTTCATGATCAAGTCTGAGCACCTGCTTGCACCATCCCCAGGCTTGCTTCCGTTAGCTCTTCTTATCATCTAGCCCCCTGAACTGGAAATATCTTATTAACTCTCCACTGTTTAATATTCTTTGAACATTAAACTACTTGGCATGTTTAGAGTTCAAATAAAATCTGTATATTTTGCTTCATAAAGTCATGGCTGAAAATCATGCTGTGACCAGCTGATAGAGAAATTTCTATGTGCTGAACCACTGTACTGAGGAAACCACCTCTGCTGTGCAGATTAAGTGATCATGTATGCAGAAGCCCATTGAAAACACCTGCCCACCAGATGGAGAAGAAGGAGAGCAGGAAATGGCTACAGACTTGCAAGTGTAAAGTGGAGTTTCACATGTTAAGGCTTGTAATTGGGATCTGTTGCTATTATAAGAAGACATGGTTCAAAAAGACTCAGGATTCTCTATTGTTAAAATCAATAAAGTTAAAAGAGCAGCAGCAGCTGCTGCTGCTTCTTCTTCTTCCTCCTCCTCCTCCTCCTCCTCCTCCTCCTCCTCCCCTCCTCCTCCTCCTGGCCTGAGCACTGTCCCTGGCTTCTTTTTGCTCAAGGCTAGCACTCTGCCACTTGAGCCACAGCGCCACTTCTGGCCATTTTCCATATATGTGGTGCTGGGGAATCGAACCCAGGGCCTCATGTATACAAGGCAAGCACTCTTGCCACTAGGCTCTATCCCCAGCTAGAGCAGCTTCTTGTAAAAGTTAATTTTATTTAGCATCTGACTTGGCCCCAGCAACAAAAGTGATAGTTCTATTGGACAACCTGTTCATTCTGCAGCTACCTCTCTTTGTGACTGTGAAATCTGTTTTAAAACTGTTGCCTTTTCTTTCAAAACTTTTACGTTGCTGTGTGCCGGTGGCTCACACCTGCAATCCTAACTACAGAGGAGCCTGAGACTTGAGCATCAGGGTTGAAAGCCAGCCTTGGGCAGGAAAGTTTGTGAGGTGCTTTTTTCCAATTAACTGTGAAAAAGCCAGAAGTAGAGCTTGTGGCTCAAGTGGTAGAGAATAGGCTTGAGCAAAAAAGCTCATAGAAAGCACCTAGACCCTGAGTTCAATCCTCAGGGTCAGCACACATGCACAGAAATTACACATAAATCATGTACCTTTTATTTTATTTTATTTTTTTTCCATTCCTGGGGCTTGGACTCAGGGCCTGAGCACTGTCCCTGGCTTCTTTTTGCTCGAGGCTAGCACTCTACCACTTGAGCCACAGCGCCACTTCCAGCCTTTTCTATATATGTGGTGCTGAGGAATCGAACCCAGGACTTCATGTATATGAGGCAAGCACCCTACTGCTAGGCCATATTCCCAGCCCTCATGTACCTTTTAGAATACTCATATAACCATGTTCTATCCATTTTTAATTTAGTAGAAAAGGTTTGGCATTCTAGATTTTGAGATAATGTTCTTAGGAAGGACAGTAGGCCTCCCTAGGTCTTGTATGAAATGAGAACAATGTAAAGATTTTTTTTTGACCAGTCCTGGAGCTTGAACTCAGGGCCTGAGCACTGCCCCTGGCTTCTTTTTGCTCAAGGGCTAACACTCTACTACATGAGCCGCAGTGCTACTTCTGGCCTTTTCAGTGTATGTGGTGCTGAGCAATGGAACCCAGGGCTTAATGCATGCTAGGTAAGCACTCTACCAGTAAGCCACATTCCCAGCCCTGTAAAGATTTTTTTTTTTTTGGCCAGTCCTAGGGCTTGGACTCAGGGCCTGAGCACTGTCCCTGGCTTCTTTTAGCTCAAGGCTAGCACTCTGCCACTTGAGCCACAGCACCACTTCTGGCCGTTTTCTGTATATGTGGTGCTGGGGAATTGAACCCAGGGCCTCATGTATACAGGACAAGCACTCTTGCCACTAGGCCATATCCCCAGCCCACATTCCCAGCCCTGTAAAGATTTTTTTTTTTTTTTTTTTTTTTTTTTTGGCCAGCCCTGTGCCTTGGACTCAGGGCCTAAGCACTATCCCTGGCTTCTTCCCGCTCAAGGCTAACACTCTGCCACCTGAGCCACAGCGCCGCTTCTGGCCATTTTCCATATATGTGGTGCTGGGGAATCGAACCAAGAGCTTCATGTGTAGGAGGCAACCATTCTTGCCACTATGCCATATTCCCAGCCCCTGTAAAGATTTTTTGAAAAATATTTTTACCTAAAATTTAAGTTTCATTCCCTATTGTTTGTAATGCACATAAATGCCACTGCTGGAATACTTTTGAGAGAGAATATTATTTTGCTGGTCTGAGCAGATAATATCATGGGAAAAGGAAGGACCTAACTTTGTTCATTACCTACCTGGCTTTCCTTTAAGGCTCAACTTTGATGTTAGCAGATGTGATTAATCCTCTTGAGCTTTGTAAGGAAGTTGAAGGAGCGAGGGAGGCTAAAAACACCAGAGAACAAAATTGAGCAATATTTTCCAAGTGAATATTGTTTTCCTGTCACTTTTATGAGTTTTAATTTAGCCAGTGTTGGGTGAACAGTTCAGGGAAAAGGGACTTATTATTTTTAAAAGAAGCCACCTTCTTCTCCATTTTCAAGGGCTTGAGCCACTTTTGTCTTCAGAATATCTCGTGACTCTAAGAACCGCTTGCCTGTGTACTTAGCTCCCCATCTATGCTTGTTCCCTTTGTGCCTATCATTTGGAAACGAAAATCAGAAAAAGATGTCTTCTTTCGTCAGGCTCCTTCCTTTATCAACCCTTTAAAAACAATTGTGCTGCAAAATTCTTTTGTCCTGACAGCAAAGTTTCCTTCAGGGTTTGAAGAATACAGTCAGCTTCGTAGCTGCAGCCAGAATGCTTTCCTCAGAGAATATCATCTCATAAAGTAAAATTCATTTATTCTCAGGAAAAAAAAGCATTTTGCATCTAGAAAACTGTGGTTTTTTAATTCATTCCAAATGTGCAACAAGGGGTGTTGTTTGTTTTCTTCTGCCATTAAATTTGTAGTTGCTTGTGATCAGTGTTACAAAACCTTAAAGTCTATTGACAAAACTCTTCTTGCTCCAAGTGAGGACAGCAAATGCCTGGCAGATATCCCTAATATCTCTAGCTGCAGATTCTCTGTGCGGAGAAGACATTCAAGTCAATATGGTGCTGTTTCTGGTGATTGGCATACAGAGAGGAACCGTGCACACATTTCCTTGCTGCGTGGCTCATCCCCTTGGCTTACGGGGACCTGTCTCTGTGGGAGCCTTCGCTTCCGAAGGCTCTGGTGCCTGTACATAACATGTACACTGACAGTCAATAGACATGTGCTCTTACGGTGTTCATCTGACTGGCTGTAGTGATCTCAGACAGAAGTTGCGGTGGGAGGGAAGGCCATATTCTTGCCCCCAGAATGAACCTTACCATGGAGGTCTAATGAGCTATCCCTAGGGTAGCTATCCTTGGCATTGAACCTAGGAAGTCTGTGTGCAAGGCAAGGCGCTCTACTGCAGACCTGCGTCCTCTGCCCCCAAGTGACACTTTTAGAGGGGTTTAACATTAATGACTACATGATGCATTCAAATATTAAAACATTTTGCTTCTAAAGCTTGCTAACCTTTATAAGCTTTTCGTGAAACAGTAGACTTAACATTTCTCATAGGTACTGAACCTCTGTGGGTGGTACTTAAGATTCCACGGTGCTAATTGTTGCATGGCATTATATTTTAAATTGATGAATTATTGATATGTTAACTCTTACAGGAAGTTGGTACAGTTTTCCATTACTGCTAGGTATAATTTAATAAAACGACTTCATGGTTCTTTCTCCCCTCCCCCACTTTTTTTGTTGTTGTTCAAGGCTGGGACTTGAGCTCAGTATTTGATGCTTTTACTCATTGGTTGGCGTTCTGCACCTGAGCCATGCCGCCAGTCCCTCACATGTGACATTTTAGTGCATTTCTTAATAAACATAGTAAAAGCTTGAAAGTTTTCTGGGATTTGCACAAAGTAAAAGCTACATCTGAAAATTGAATGCCTGTTTCCTGTTTTCAGGATCTCTTGATAGGTGAACAAATAAGAGTGAAGAGGACCTATTTAATACTGGAGGACACCTTTCAGTCTGCCCCTTGTCTTTGGGTTTTCTTCTGTGAAGTATCAGATGAGTCGTTAGTAGAGTACAAGGACGATTTTGATCATAACTGAATTCAGAAGAAAATTTGTCTTTCATTGTTATTGTTTAAAGTTTTTTTTTTAAGCTATTTGATTACTTTGGATGGAAGTCTTTAATTTCTTTCAGGCAAATACTTATGGGAGAACATTCTCTTAAGAACAAAAGGCAAATTTCAGACAAATAGAAATAGAGGTCTGGGAGTATGTCTCAGATAGTAGAGTGCTTGCTCAGGAAGCATGAAGCCCTGCATTTGGAGTTCATACTCAAGTACCACAAGAGGAAAAAGATAAAGGAAAAATTATTTTTGTAACAAAATAAATTAGAAGGCTCTGGCCTTCACTTTTAACTTCCTGGATCACCTTCAGTCCATCTTTCCATCGTAAGTGCTTTCAGGTCTTTTTGCATACATCAAAGATGTTCTTGGTTCCTTACAGTACTATAAAATGAAGGACATGGTGTGTGCGCGCGTGCACACACACCCCTTGAAGTAACTAGATCTACAGTGGCTCTGGCATAAGTGAAGTCCTTGCCCTGGGTCTCATCATTGTCTAGGACACTGCACTGAAGGTGGCTGTCAGACGTAGTGTTGCTCACAAGTGCTCCTTTGACTTACATTTGTGTCCTTAGAACCAAGCTTTAATCTCGTAAGTCCTTGATTTAAAAAAGAGAGGCATCTCCCTTCATTTTGAATACTGCCTCCCTGACTGTTCCCTGCGCCTGGCTTGGTTTTGAATTCAGCATTCATGTCTCTTTAGTGTTTGGTTCTTGCTGTATTTACCAGCTCTTCTCTCTCCTTTCAGTTAACCGCCAGGTCCTTGCCCACTGTGCAGTCAGACGAGAGACTCCAGCCTCTGCTCAACCACCTCAGGTAATAGAAAGGCACACCTTGTTAGAGTTTAAACACTAGTGTGTTTACATGACTAAAATGCCTTCAAGTAAAGAAAAGCTTTTTTTCATATTGAATTCTATTACTCAATTTTAAGTTCTTAGTATAGCACTGCTTGTTACCCTTGATGTTTGGATGATACAGAATGCCTGTCCACTCAACAGCAGGGTATAAAATTGCTCCCTAAGTTCAAGCAAAACTTTATGGTATGCATGGCATTTAAGCCATTTCCAGTTCTTCACCCTACAGTAAGTAATGCAATCCTTTGTCTGTATTTTAGAGCATTTCTTAGGGGTAGATTTTTCAGAAGTGTAATTCTGATGTCAAGGAGCATGAGCATTTTAAAGATTTAAGGATACACACACACACACACACACACACACACACACTTCAAAACCTTGTTCTACTTAGGTTCCATATCATACCTGACTTCCTAGATTAAGAAAAGACACCCAAATAGTTGCTAATGCAGTAGATTAATCACATTGTGATCACATGCATTTCAGTAATGATGAATGACTTGTGGACACTTGGATATTTCTGTTCTGGAGTGAGAGTAACACCTATTCTTAGCTCCTCCTGTATTAATGGCATCCCCAGATTTTATTTAATTTCATGCACTTCAGATATGAAGGGTAGTAACTTTTTGTTTCATTTGCTGCAGACTATATGTGTGTGTGTGTGTGTGTGTATGTGTGTGTGTGTGATACATAGCTTGCATTTTCAAGTTTTATGTAGTAAGGCACCAATAATGAACCCCTGTGGCTTCTTTGAAGCTCTAGCTTACTGCTGCTTATTCCGAAATTTGGATAGATTGACTTCGTTACCTTTATTCTCTTTTCTCTTTTTTCTTCCTTTCTCTTCCTTCACTTCCTTTTTTTTTCTTCTATCTGGTTAACTTTTCCTTTCCAGACCATACTTTTTAACCATTGTACAATTATTTTGTCTTTACCCATACCTGTCCTAGGGATGTCAGTTGGACCTGAATCTGAAATGTCTTATCGAGTCTCTTGCCCTACTCCCCTTTCCTTCCCATCTGGATCTTCTGATTTTATCTCCTAATACATGTAGTAGCCTCTTTTCTCTTCTCCTTGCCCTCTGCTTTGCTCTTTTTGATGGAGTTCACCTCATTGCTATCTGTTATTTTTATGTTGTTCTTAGCTTGAAACCCTTCTCCGCTTCACTAACTTCATTCTGCATAAAGCTTGAACGAACTCCTTAGTCTGGTATGTGAAGCCTAAGGGTAGGGGCCTGACCTATCTATCTCTTTGAACTCTTTGAGCACTGAGAACCCAGAATCTAGTTAGCACATACCACGGAATTCCTCCAGTATAACCTGTTAAGACTTGCTTTTCTCTATGCCCTTGCAAATACAGAGATTTTAAGTGTATATAATCGTGTGTGTGTGTGTGTGTGTGTGTGTGTTTATATAGACATGTAAACATTTGTGCTTTCCTCTTCCTCCACATCTATCATTTGGCCAACTATTGCTTGTCCTCCCTGTATGTATGCATGTGTTTTCATAGCATTGCACGTCTACCTTGGGAGCACAAAGTTTGATGTCCTTACTGTCTGTTTTCTGTCTGATTTCCCCACTGTAGCGTGAGCTGCTAGAGAGCCTGTAAACTCATTTTTATATTTCCAATAGCTGAAGTAATGCCTGTCACATGGTAGCTATTTAGTATGGGGCTTTGTTAAGTGAAATGTAAGTTATGTCAGTGATGTTTTATTGTTTTTATACATAAAATTGTATGTTTTATAAATCATACTGTGAAAAATTTTGCCCCTAAGTATCCACTGGTTCAGCTATAAATCTTGACGGTCAAATCTTGCCTGTAGTTAATATTGATTCTGTGCATTAATGATGGATTCTCTTTCCTGCATCTCAGTATGGTGATTGTCAACTAGGATTTAGATTAACTACTGACACATCTTTTTGAGCCCTTGAAGCTTGCGCAAACTATACCTTCCTTTAGGGCTTTTATTCTCTGTGGAGTTCACTCACAATTGGTTGCTAGGCAACCAGGAATAGATGCTACATGTAATATGCACCAACTGATGTGGCTCTTTTATTATCATTAAACCAAGGGTTTCTCATTCCCGTGTCAGACATCTGTCTGTTTGCAAGGTGGCAGCTGATGTGTGTCATTGACACTTCTTCTTCTTTTTTTGGCCAGTCCTGGGCCTTGGACTCAGGGCCTGAGCACTGTCCCTGGCTTCTTTTTGCTCAAGGCCAGCACTCTGCCACTTGAGCCACAGCGCCACTTCTGGCTGTTTTCTGTATATGTGGTGCTGGGGAAATCGAACTCAGGGCTTCATGTACGCAAGGCAAGCACTCTTGCCACTAGGCCATATTCCCAGCCCCTCATTGACACTTCTTATTCTACAAAGCTAGGGATGTCTTTCCAGTGTATTGAATTGTCTTTTTTGGCTGTCCAAATGTTATGTTTTTCTTTTTTCTTTTAGGTTGAGATAGGAAAGATTATTATTTGGCTTGAGAGACTCTAATGATAGTCTTGCTAGGAAAAAATAATTCTAATTGATTTGTATGAACTGTGTGATTTAAGAACTACCTAGAGGGGTTAGACTCTAGAAGGTGGAGAAAGACTTCATCATTAGGTGTGCTCTTGTTTAGTGCCTCTAATGGTCAAAAAGGAATGATGAATAGCATTTTAATTAAATTTATCAGTAAAACTAATTTGGAGTGATAGAAATGCCTGTAAAAATGGAAGTGACAAAGTAGAAAGTTCTTAGAGTATTATATAGGACATAGGCACTAGAATTAGTGTCATATTTTGCCATACCGATACTCTAGATGTTGCTTACTAATGAATGTTTTTGAGACTGGAGAATGGATAGTCCACCTTTTTTTTTTAAGTTCAATCCAGTTCTCCAGTTAAAAGTTCAATTAAGCACAGAAAGAACATTTTGCTACAATGTCTTATGGAAATAGATGTTTGTTTTTCTTTATCACTAGCATGTGTCCATGCGCTAGTTACTGGATGTTCATGTGTATCCCTAATAGAAACAGGACACCGTCTTCTGACCTGAGATTGGGCCTTCAGCAAGTCAGTCATCAAACACCAAGAACATCATTTTATTAAATAATTTTTCCTTATAACGGGGCCATGGCTTACTTGTTTTGCTTCTGTACTTATTGGCTCACATTAGAGGCTCACATTGAACCAAACTTGAATCTCACTTGGGGAATGTCATCTTTGGCTGAGAAAATGAATTAAAGAAAAGAGCAAGAGCTGGGAATGAGGGTGGTTGCTGAGTTGATTGGTTCAATAATTTCAGACATTTTTCAACTTGAAATGCCCAGGGGACTTAAGTGGGGGGGGGGGGACATTTGGGAGTGACTGATCAGAGAGTTTGCTGTCATCCCTGAATAGGTGGTTGGAGTCGGGGGAAGTATATACTTTGACGTGATTAAAAGTGTTATACAAATCCTGTTTTAATAATTTCTTTCTTTCTCTCTCTCTCTCTCTCTCAGCCATTCTTACACTGGCAAAGATTACAGTGCCCAGGGGACCACAGGGAAGATTTCTTTAGACCAGATTGATTCGGTAAGCAACAGTCATATTCAATTTGAGTTTTGTAAATGGTGGAAGTTCTGGAAGAACTTCGGGTGGGAAGATGGGAGAGAATGTTGCCTCTTTTGGTCACTGTTAAAACCTCATGTCCTCTGTTTCCTGTACTAATGGACAGCCCTCAGCAGGGACCACCATCTTTTGTTGCTGTGCTAACAGACGGCTCATTTCAACTTTATTTCACAAGTAGTTCCATAATAGAATGAAAGAATATCACCCTTGCTTTGTTTTCATTTTTAGAATTTTCTTGATACATAATAGAACTTACATCACAAAAAACAAGCCAGCATAACTAATCTTTATGTAGATAATTACCAATTTATTCACAATAATTAGAAACATAAGGAGATTTTGGCTGGACCTGATGGCTCATGGCTATAATCCCAGCTCCTTGGGAGGTGGAGATTTGGAAGATAAAAATTCAAGGCCAACCTGTCCAAAAAGCCCGAGACCTACTCTCCAGCCACAAGGAGCTGGATGCAGGGCCCCTCCCCCACCGCTGCCCCTCTCTCCCCATTTCCCCCGTGGCTCTGTATCACACGAGTGGTTGGAAGGAACTTTGTGCCTAACTCTAGTCAAGTGCTTTCCCATTCACAAACTTGTTTGGGTGCTAGGAGTTGTGATCCCTGATTCACGTGGTGGTGAATTTATAGTGAGCCTGTCAATTGTGCACCAACCATTGAGTTGTGGGTACAGATGTGAATAAACAGAATGTTGTTACTCTCCTGGACCTCACTTTGGGGGAGCTGGGTGCTGAGGTGGTGGGGTCCCCTGTGCTGAGTGATACCTGGGTATCTTTCTTGGGCTTCTTCCCTCCTCACTGTCGCGGCAGCGTTCCCTTAGTGGATGCTAGGGGAGAATTTCTTCACCAGCTGTTACCTCTAGGTTCTTCTACCTGAAACCTGACTCCATCAGCGATGCTCCCTTCCTGCTTTTCTTCCCCTGTGCAGGGTGGGGAGTTGGGCCCGGTCTGTGGGGCCTTTGCTCTGCCCTGTGCGTACGGCTGTCCCTTCTCACTGAACCCCTCTGCCTCTCCATTTGCACGGTTGTTTTGTCATCTCATCACGACGACCGCCAGCCTCGGTTCCATCCCTGGTGTGTTTCATCGCTGCGCTGCTGTCAGGGGTCTCGGTTTTTTCATGCTGCGTCTTTCTGCACCAAAGGAAGTCTGTTACTGTGTAACAGCCAGAGTTCTCTACACTATCAGAAGACTGATCAGATCCTCTACTGGATTCCTGTCATATTATACAAAAGCCCATAAAACGATGTCTACTCATTCCTGTACTCTTCTCCATTTTACCTCAACTCTTGTGCTCCAGCCACCGGGAACTTTGCCGTCCCAGCACACCAGGTTCCTCCAGCTTCAGTGTCTTTGCTTTCTTTTCATTTTTTTAAATTTTAATTTAATTTTATTTTTTTGCCAGTCCTGGGGCTTTTGACCTGAGGGCCTGGGCACTGCCCGGAGGTTCTTTTGCTCAAGGTTAGCACTCCACCACTTGAGCCATTTCCAGCTTTTTCTGTTCATGGGGCACTGAGGAATCAAACCCAGGGCTTCATGCATGCTAAGCAAGCTTTCTTCTCCCACTAAGCCACCTTCCCAGCCCGAGCTTTCATTTTTTAATAGGGCTTTTCCCATGACCTGAGGCTGAGCTGACGTGCCATCTCCCTACGAGGCCTCACTGGCCAAAGTGAAGACATCGCTCTGTGATCCCACAGCCCTCCGGCACTCGCAAAGCCAGCCATTGCCTTTTCTGTGTCCATGTCCATTTCCCGTCTGCTCCACACAAGAAGTATACTGTTTGAAGATAGTAATCTGAGGTCATTTCTCACAGATGGGTCTCCAGTGCTATCCACATAATATATGCTCAATAAATACCTGGGTATGGAGTAAGAAGGCGTTAGGACTGAGGTTGAATGGTGGCCTGGGGTTGGAATGGGCAGCAGGCAGGGCCTGCAGAGTGCGCGGAGTGACTATGGGGACAGTGAAGGAGCAGCCGGAGCAGGGACTCCCACTGTGCGGACACGGCCGGCCCCACCCTGCGCAGCACCTCCAAGGCCTGGGGTCTGTGCCAGTGGGCGCTGGAGGCCCCTGAGGAGCTCACCTGCGCCTGACTTGTGAGTCAGCGAATACAGCAGTGCCGGGCCCTGTGCTGAGTCAAGGGGGAAATTATGTTTTGCGTATCTTCTTGTTTTCTGCAATACTAAATAAATGTTCTCTTATATGGAATCAAAAAGTAATTAGTTACCAAGCGTTGAAGCTAGAATGATGCTAAATATTTATTGATTTTTTTAAACTTAAGGGAATACTCAGCAGTGTGAAGCAGCGACGCCGTGGTGTGAAAGTGAGCACCACGGCCTGCGGGGCTCTACGGGAGGGCGCAGGCCCGGGAGCCAGCCGGGGGGCTCTACGGGAGGGCGCAGGCCCGGGAGCCAGCCGGGGAGGGGGGGGGGGCTCTACGGGAGGGCGCAGGCCCGGGAGCCAGCCGGGGGGCTCTACGGGAGGGCGCAGGCCCGGGAGCCAGCCGGGGGGGGCTCTACGGGAGGGCGCAGGCCCGGGAGCCAGCCGGGGGGCTCTACGGGAGGGCGCAGGCCCGGGAGCCAGCCGGGGGGCTCTACGGGAGGGCGCAGGCCCGGGAGCCAGCCGGGGGGCTCTACAGGAGGGCGCAGGCCCGGGAGCCAGCTGGGGGGCTCTACGGGAGGGCGCAGGCCCGGGAGCCAGCTGGGGGTGGCAAGCTGCCAGGAACCGGCGGCCACTGGAGAAAGTGGCAGGGTCACAGGAGACCCGCCCTTCCTCCCGAGGGCGCAGGATTGAGGAGTCAAACACAAAACAACATCATTTGAACTAAACGTGTTCACTGGATTTCACTCTCTATACTGAAGAGTAGATGTTCACTTTTCTTAAACTACTGATTTCTTTAGCACATTTGTTTAACATTTCCCATTGAAAATCATTTATTTTCATATTCTACTTTTATATATGATTTATCTTGCAAATTCATCTGCCGGTCAGCAATTGTACTCTTGGTAATTTACCTCAGGGAAATGGAATGTTATGTTCCCAGAAGAACCTCTGTAAGAATGTCCATAAAAGCTTTACTTGAAGTTAATATCTGGGGAACAATCTGTGTTGTTCATTGAGCAAATTAAATCACGGTGTGTCCATGTGATGGAATACTACTTGACAGTAGAAAAGATGAGCGCGTAGGTAGATGTGAGAGTTTCAATGACCTGCAAGGGAATTAGGCTGAACTCAAAGACAGTCTTATCCCTAGCACTGTTGAAATGGCCAGGTTGCCAACAGAGAACAGATTTGTTGTTGCCGAGGGTGAGGGCAGACGCAGAAGGCGGGTGGTGGAGCAAGGGCACGGTTGCAGGGGTGGAGTGGGAGGGGGTAACTTGGGGAAGGAAACCTGAGGGAACCTGTCTGGGCGGCGTGGTGGCTGCCTGTGCAGGCGCGGTGTGGCGCGATGCGGAAGAGGGAGGCCAGGTCGGCAGAGGAGGAAGCGCAGTGCGTGCACGTGAACATCAGTATTTCCGACAGCGTCCTATAGTTTTGCAAGGTTTTATCTTTGAGGCAAACTGGGAATGCAATATCTCTATTTCTTATAATGGCATACGTGTCTAAGTTATCTAACCTAGTGATAGGATATTATTATTATTATAATCGGCGTGCAGCTAATATAAAACATTAACTACAAACATGCTTCCGTGAAGGGCGTTTTTTATTCCAGTCCGACTGCCTCTGCCTCCCGAGTGCATGGAGCTCTGGACTGCCCTTGGCCTGAGCAAACCTGTGTTCTTTCCTAGCTCGCCGCCAGGTCCTTCCCGCCCTGCATGCACCAGCTGCACCGAGTCCTGCGCGAGAACCACCACCTGCGGCACGGCGGCCGCATGCAGTACGGCCTCTTCCTGAAGGGCATCGGCCTCACCCTGGAGCAGGCCCTGCACTTCTGGAAGCAGGAGTTTGTCAAGGGAAAGATGGATCCGGAAAAGGTAATTCGAAAGGCCAGGGCAGTAAGGAAAAGTCACTGTAGTCCAAAAAGTAATAGGTCTGCTGGTTTTAAATACGCTTGCTGAAATAGAGTTGAAAGTTCTAGATGAAAGTGTGTCAGTAACTTAGTTTAGGTTAAAAAAAACAAACCCAAGTTTTCATCTACTCTGTGCTCAATGAAAAATGGGCAGCGCTGTCTTCTTTGTAGGGTTGCTGCCATAGTAATCACAAGGCAGAAATGACGGCAGGAATGTGTATCTGTGCACTTACTAGGGTACACGTGCACACACATGTACATGGGTGCACACATATACAGTGCACACATGCATGTGCACACAGTATCACCTTGAGGACCAGGTGATACTCTGAACAAATTAAATGAAAGTCGTTTTGGTGTGTTCTGTTGTGTTTTACAGAAGCTTTCCTGCAGCGTTGTTGGGTAGCATTCGCTGTAAGCCTACCTTTAACCCTATGCAGAGCACCGAAATGCTCACTCCTGCTCCCTGTTTATTTTTACTACTGCCAGCTAGTAACTTTTAACTGAAAATATACCCTTACCTCTTTTATGCCATGTGCCATGATATGAAGTAAAGTGTTTTATTTATTGGTTTGCTTGCTTCTTCCTGACAAAAGAGTAATTATGGAGTTGACACTATTCAACAGGTAAGTTTGTAAGTTGATTGTGTCTTGTATTAGATTTCTGGGGTTCCCATAGCAAAATACCAAAGACTGGTCACTTAAACAACAGAAGTTCCAAAGTCAAGGTGTTGGCAGTGGGGGACCTCGCCAGCTGGCAAAGTGCCGTGTCCACGCGGCCTTTCCTCCGGGTCCCCCTGGCGGGCGTGCCGTGTCCACGCGGCCTTTCCTCCGGGTCCCGCTGGCAAAGTGCCGTGTCCACGCGGTCTTTCCTCCGGGTCCCCCTGGCGGGTGTGCCGTGTCCACGCGGCCTTTCCTCCGGGTCCCGCTGGCGGGTGTGCCGTGTCCACGCGGCCTTTCCTCCGGGTCCCCCTGGCGGGTGTGCCGTGTCCACGCGGCCTTTCCTCCGGGTCCCGCTGGCGGGTGTGCCGTGTCCACGTGATCTTTCCTCCGGGTCCCCCTGGCGGGTGTGCCGTGTCCACGCGGCCTTTCCTCCGGGTCCCGCTGGCGGGTGTGCCGTGTCCACGCGGCCTTTCCTCCGGGTCCCGCTGGCAAAGTGCCGTGTCCACACAGCCTTTCCTCCGGGTCCCCCTGGCGGGTGTGCCGTGTCCACGCGGCCTTTCCTCCGGGTCCCCCTGGCGGGTGTGCCGTGTCCACGCGGCCTTTCCTCCGGGTCCCCCTGGCGGGTGTGCCGTGTCCACGCGGCCTTTCCTCCGGGTCCCCCTGGCGGGTGTGCCGTGTCCATGCGGCCTTTCCTCTGGGTCCCCCTGGCGGGTGTGCCGTGTCCATGTGATCTTTCCTCCAGGTCCCCCTGGCGGGTGTGCCGTGTCCACGTGGCCTTTCCTCCGGGTCCTGCTGGCGGGTGTGCCGTGTCCACGCGGTCTTTTTCTCTCTGAGTTCCCCTTGGTTCTGCCACTGGTGCCTACAGGGACACTGACCCTGTGCTGTCATTCAGTCGGAACTCCTCTTAAACACCCTTCCTCTGAGTACAGACGTGCTGGCTCCCAGGGCCGTCAATTTGCAGACCGTCCTAGGATTGCCGGCCTTCTCAGCTATGTGAGCCCAAAATACATTCGTAGAAAGACGTACATCCAAAACATACCTTAAAAAATTTCTTTTGGTCAGTCAGTCCTGGGGCTTGAGCTTAGGGCCTGGTTGCTGTCCTCTGGGCTTTTTTTTGGCTCAAGTCTAGCACCTCTACCACTTGAGCCACAGCGCTACTTCTGGCTGTTTGGGTGTTAACTGGAGGTCAAGAGTCTCATGGACTTTTCTGTCCAGGCTGGCTTCGAATCACAACCCTCAGCTCTCAGCTTCCTGAATAGCTAGGCTTACAGGCATGAGCCACCGGTGCCCAGCGTAGCTCATTTTTATTAGCTTATTGGCAGGTGGCATTCACTGACAGGTTGGTCTCACTCAAAAGGCGATGCACTTCCTGTTCACCATCTCATGTCCTCATGCTCACCCTCAGCTCATCACTTCTGTGACTGCTTGAGGATCGGCCCCGCCCTCTGCAGCGACGGGCGCGGGGTCCTCCGTCCTTGGCACTCAGCTCCCTCCCGTTCTGGCCCTCCTCCTTGCACAGCCTGCTTGGCACATAGGCATTCAGGTGTGTGTGTGTGTGTGTGTGTGTGTGTGTGTGCATTCGGTGTGTATGTGTGTGTATTTTATTGTTTCCAAATCCTTACTGCAAAGAACTGGAGTCAAGATGCTTTCCAGAAAGTACCTTACGTAAGCCACTTTCTGTCTCTTACTATTAGGCAATTTATGGCTCTCCTAGGAATATTACAAAAAAAAAACCCTCTCTCTTTATTAATGGGTCCTTTCTGACAAGTCAAAGAAACATTATTTTAGTACAATTTTTATGGTGATTATTATCTGCTACAGTTTTATGTATTTTAATTATTAACTTACTGATTGTATCTTGAGGCCTTTTACACAAAGGATGCAATTTGAATAATGCTGTGGTAAAGCTATTTAATCTGTTTACAGCTGTCTTATGTCTTATTCCAGCCAGCAGCAGCTCCTTTCTCTGCATAGCAGGGCATGCATTTTTGTGTAAATATTGTTTTTGAAAGTCATATTTTATTCCAGTTAGATTTTCATATCCAAGGTCATTTATTGAATCTTGTGTATTTTAAGGATAATTTTTACCTACTCTATAGTATGTATGAAGTTATTACCTAGGGGAAAAAAAGGAGAATGCAAGAAGAGGGTAGGGCTAAGGGGAGGGAGGGTAGAGGAACGAAGAGGAGGTGGGAGAGAGAGAAGGCAGTCAGGAATCCACTGCATATCCCACAAAACTGAGAGTAAGGGAAGGGCTGAGTTGAAGGGGATAAGAACGGTGAGAACATTGATCAAGTACACTGTATTCAGAAACTTCTTTGTTAAATGGCCACTCCTTTGCTATAGCTCTCAGATTTCATAAGCCTATTTGTCCAGTAAAGGAAAAAGGTATGTAAAAACTTTATGCTTAGAAACTCTTAAGGGAATAATGAACAGGGAGAGCCTATGAGGGAATAAGATTGGAGAGCTGTCGAGGCCCTGAGTGCTGTGTCTGCCCAGGCCTTTGCTGCAGCTGGGCTGGCCACGCGCAGTGCTGGGAAGGGCACTGAGCCCAAGGCCACTGGCCACAGGCTTTTGGGTCTGCCTTGGGGAGCTCTGAGGTCTGTAATTCAGAGCAGCCCCTTAATGTGTCAGATCACAGGACAGTGTTGCGGGATGGGTGAAATATTGTAGGTATATGTTAGCAACACTGACTTAACTTTTCATCTGTGTTACAATGCATTCTTCTCTCAATTAGTACAGTCTACATGGGATATGTGACTGGTGTCTGCCCTTCAGTCTGAGAAAATAGAAAACATAATAATTCTTGGGAAATATTGTCCAGTGCTGCTTAAGCTTCAAAGTTCATATTTTTAACATATTAATTTGGTTTAAAAATAATATCTTCAAGCCAGGCACTGGTGGCTCATGGCTGTTATACTCGCTTCTCAGGAGGCTGAGATCTGAGGATCATGTTCAAAGCCAATGTGGGCAGGAAAGTCTGTGAGACCCTTATCTCCAATTAACCACCAAATAGCGGGAAGTGAAACTGTGGCTCGAGTGGTGTGAGCACTGGCCTTGAGCACCAAAGCTCATGAACAATACCCCGGCCCTGATCTCTAGCCCCAGAGTGGACACAAAAAGTTCATATACATTGCATGTTCAGGTCTGGAACTCTGGGGCCACTCACAGGGGAATTCAATCTCCCTTTGCTACTGACTGGCAGTGCAGGTTTCTTGGAGCAAGTCAGCTCATTCCCTGAGCCTTGATTCTGTTATCTATAAAATACTGCTTGTTTAGTATTCAAGGACTAAAGCAGAACAAAAATATACAAAGCAGTGATACTCTTTGTGCAGCATGTGGAACACAGTAAGTGCTCAGTAAATAATTATTATGGTTAGAAAATCACTGCAGGAAATAAGCCACAGGTTTTGAGCTGTGGATTCAGAGTTGCAGTGAGGGTTGCACACTGCTGGCGCCCAGTTGTGACTGGTAAGTGCTCATTGCTTTTCGGTGAGATGCAAAGAACTTGTGTGTCAAGTTCCTCCATCCCCAGCTTGGAGGCAGGAGAGCACCCTGCCAGTCATCATCCATTTGCTGCCCCTAAGGAAATGCCCGTCCAGGGACAAGCTGTGTCTGCTGGGGGCGAGGGGCAGTGTGGCCTTGGGTGCATAATTGAATGAAGGGGATGGACTCCTGCAAGGAAGGAAGTGAGGCCATGTGCACAGTCTTCCCTTGTCCCTGTCCTCAGAGATAAGCACGTTCCCTCCCTCCCTCCCTCCCTCCCTCCTTCCCTCAAGTTTCACTCATCAGATACAATGATAAAACAATAAAGTGCCTGTGTTCCCTTGCATTAAGGTATCAAAAGTATAAATCAAAAATACATGAAAAGCAGTTCCTCACATTTTTACCTTTGAGTCATTTCCCTTTAGAATACCTGTCCTTTCTGGTAAGAGATTCTGCATACATTTAGAATTTTATTTAACTAGCATTTTGACTTTCAAGATGGCAACATTAGGAATGACACATCTTTAAATTATCATTGAAGCTGAACTTGATATGTGTCAACCTGGTAATGAACAGGACTGGCGTGTCTGTGCGCCTGTGTGACTAACGGGACAAAGCGCTGAGCGAGGAGCAGCACAGGCAGCCTCGCCAAGCCACGTGTGCTTGAAGGTCCAGCAGATCTGGGAAATTGGTTATTACTCATTGGGTTTGTGGTATCTGAAGTCTTGGGTTCATAACCCTGACTTCTGTAGCGTCTGATTCGCTGGCCATTGATAGAAAAGTGTGCATTTTAATGCACTGTCAGTGACCACTGGAGGGCAGCTGGGGTAAGTTACCACTTACCACCTGCTGTTCTCTTCCAAGACGTTTTGACCTGAGTCTGCTGGAGAAGCTGCGGCAGATTCCAGCAGGTCTCGTGACATCATGCAAAGTGCAGTACAGGCAGGAAAGACTCAAACGTGACAGTTGTTTCTCTATGTGGTAAGAGCACAGTGCTCTTATACAAGGTTGGTCTAGAGCTCTTTGCGCCTAGAAGCGTGCGTGCCACTGAAACAGCAGTAATGCTTGCATGAAATGCGATGCCCCACAATTATAGGGATTTTAGGGATTGTTTGTTACAGTTACCTCAGTGACTTGCCAAAACTTTAGACTTATACATAAACTTTCCCTAGATTGTAAGTAGTACAAGGAAGAAATGTTCCGGTTTTCCACCCAGTACTAGATTCACGTCTAAGGCCCTGTGAAACACACATTTACTCAATGTAAATTCTGTGTGACAGACAATGCATGCCCAGAAAGAAGCTGTGTCTGCGGGGGGCGGGGGGGCGGGGCCTTGGATGCATAATCTAACGAAGGGGATGGACTCCTGCAGGTAAGGTAGCAAGGCCATGTGTTCTTCTTCCTCCGGTCTCTGTCTTCCAAGATAAGCACATGCCCTGACTCTCTCCCTCCCTCCAGGCGGAGGGTCAGCTGCTCTGGAGAGAAAGTCTCCCTCACCAGGAGGGGAGAACATGACTTCCAGATCTCTGTCATGTTTATAGGCAATAGCGACAGCACGGATTCCTCAGATGCCACCGTGCCACATTAGGGCAGCATGCCCTAACCACATCAGTAATGTCATAAGACATCCTTTTGATAATCGAGGTAGATTTTTATGGAAATACTCACTGTGGGTTAAACTGGTCAGATAAGCAAACTATGAAGGGAAATGGATTGAAAATTAACCTGGGAAATAAATAATTAGGGTGAAGCTGATCTAGCAGAAGTGAAATAAACGTATATCTAATTCTTAAAAATATTTACTTAAATCACAGTTCCTGCATCTGTGAATAGGAGAGCCTCTGCTTAGAGACTGGAGGCCCACTCAGATCAGCCAACCTGTTCAGCCTCTGCTTAGAGACTGGAGGCCCACTCAGATCAGCCAACCTGCTGTTCAGCCTCTGCTTAGAGACTGGAGGCCCACTCAGGTCAGCCAACCTGCTGTTCAGCCTCTGCTTAGAGACTGGAGGCCCACTCAGATCAGCCAACCTGTTCAGCCTCTGCTTAGAGACTGGAGGCCCACTCAGATCAGCCAACCTGCTGTTCAGCCTCTGCTTAGAGACTGGAGGCCCACTCAGATCAGCCAACCTGCTGTTCAGCCTCTGCTTAGAGACTGGAGGCCCACTCAGATCAGCCAACCTGTTCAGCCTCTGCTTAGGGACTGGAGGCCCACTCAGATCAGCCAACCTGCTGTTCAGCCTCTGCTTAGAGACTGGAGGCCCACTCAGATCAGCCAACCTGTTCAGCTTCTGCTTAGGGACTGGAGGCCCACTCAGATCAGCCAACCTGCTGTTCAGCCTCTGCTTAGGGACTGGAGGCCCACTCAGATCAGCCAACCTGGGAGCAGCCTCTGTTGTAAACTTGGCTAAGGCTTTCATCTTGCTTCTCCTGTTTCTGTGAATGAAAAGACCAGCTTATCACACCGCACTGACTCATCTTGGACCAGACTTTTCACATATTTGTTTTATGATGGCTTTTTTTCCACCAGTGAGGTAGAAGGTGACACCTCTTACAGTCTGAGAAGTATAGAGCTTTGAGGCGGTTGTATGTCATTCCATGAACGGTCCACTTCAGTGGTTTCAAGTTTGGAAAGTCATAGTTGGAATATTCCTCTGTCATTCCTGTGGCATTCCTAACAAGAATAAGAAAGACTTTTCTAAAACAGAAGTACCACGAGTCAAGAAGTTCACCTTCGATCTGTCCCTTCCTAACTCCAGGCACACTTGACTATCAGCCATAAAAATGACCACACAGCCCCAAAACCTAAGGCCATTTTCCCTAGGTTGAATTCCTGGAGAGCTTTATTTAAACAGGATGCTATGTTATCGTATTCACTTTTAGGAATTTGCTTTATCCTTTTCGTTAACAGAGAATTAAACCTTAAGACTGAATTTTCAGCCCTCTGATATATCAATCTATATTTTAAACATATATCACAAAAGAAATTCTCAAAACTCACGCCAAGCTGGGATGCAGCTGGGTGGGGTGCAAGTAAGCGGACACTTATAGATGGGTTGCAGCCACTGGGGCCGCCCCCTGGCAAGGGTGAGCCCTGGCTCTCCCTAGTCCTGCACGTAATGGTGATTTAAAAGGTGTTCACCCAGTGAACATTCACTGAGCAAGTGTTAATGTGCCACAGTCCCGGAAGCTAGGTCGTGTAGCTTAATGCTGCCCTGGATGACAGATGCATTCCAGCTCTCAGATTCGGGTTCCCAGTGGTGAAGAAGCTAACTTTCCTAAGGCCCCAGATCCCATTAATTAGTTAGTGCGCAATGATGTGATTTCCTGTTTGCCTTTGACAAGAACTGAGAACGTTTTCAGGAGTGGAGATGGAGAGTGTGTGTGCTGCTTGTCCACATGGAACTTTTAGGGTCTGCAGTTAACACTTCTTAAAAAAGAACTGCTGGGAGTATAGTCAGATATATGTCATTGGAAAATATAACCTATTGCACAATTTCACCTTTTTGATTTTACACAAACTAATTTGCATAGGTTGTATACATATCATTGCAGTATATGATCGTAATATTACAGTATTTTACAGTTAACACTTAGTTGGAATTGATGGGTTCCAGGGTCTTTATTGATAGTGCAGAATCAGGAAAAGAAAATGAGCTTTGGAATCATACTTAGCTATGTGTGGTTTTCAACTCTGCCATTTATTTAATTGCTGGATTATGTTGAATAGCCTCATTCTTTTGAACTTCTGTTTTTTTCGTGTAACCTCAGAGGAGAGCTGTGATGATTTAAATGATTAGGATTACACCAAGCAAAACGCTTGGTGGCACCTCCATGCCTTTCATTGAATGTTGGTTCCCTTCTCTGCCTTACTTCACTCATTTCAAAGTTCCTCTGTTGGCTTATTTTGTGGGCAGGGAGGCAAAGAATGGCTTCCAAAAGAAGGCCGTTGGGGTAGTTCATTTGTTCACCGAACATCTGCTGACAGCTTGTTTGTAGGGTGGAAGCAAGGGAAACATTAACTATTGTAAGAGGTATTTGAGAAATGGAGGGTGGGATGTGGAAGTTAATGGCAGCTAGGGGAAGGAGGTAACGAGTTAACCTGATTTCCATCTAGTGTAATTTCTGAAAATAATTAAAGGCAAATGGGGTATTCTTTCTTGGAAAGGATTATTCTTAAATATTAGCAGTTGGCCTTCCTTCTCTGTAGGTTTGTATCCATAGCATCAACCAACCTTGGATCTGTACTGCCCCTCCCTTGCCACTGTTCCCTGAGCAGCACTGAGTCAGCTGCCGCTGTGGTATTGTCATTGCGTGCGGCCAGGTCACCCGGAGTTGATGCGGGGTTCCTGGGGAACACGAGGCTCGGGGCAAGCACTGAGCCTTGTCTGTGGACTGCTCCAGCACCAAGTGGCAGATTCTGGGCTCTGCTGGGGTCTTGGCACCAGTTTTCCAGGATGCCCAGGGACCTGGAGATTCTGAAAACATTGTTTCCTGTAAGCTTTGTATCTTCCTTAAAAAAAATTTATTTGTATCACATAGACCCCAGTGGTATGAAGGATGTGAATGTATATTCTCCAAGGTACACTGAGTTGTAGAAAATTCCACTGCATTCTTCTTTCTAACTGGCAACACCAGTGCCTATTGGGTAACTGTGCCTCTCTTTCTCTCAATCAGTTTGATAAAGGTTACTCTTACAATATCCGCCATAGCTTTGGAAAGGAAGGCAAGAGGACAGACTACACTCCTTTCAGTTGTATGAAGATCATCCTCACCAACCCGCCAGGCCCAGGGGATTATCATGGTAAGTGGTACTCCTTCCAGAGGCCCAGCTCTGCCCAGAAAACGGACACTGTAATGGCCTTTGCATTACTGGCAGGACCCACTGTGGCTCCTGTCAGCCATCAGTGTCAAGCTGATCACTGGTACTCTAATGGTGATTTGTTATGTTACTGAAGTAGGTCAGGCAAGAGAGGCTCATTCAGCTGCACTGCAGTTTGTGCTGGACTCAGTTCCTCAGCTTTCGGTTCCCCTGGTTGTCTGCTCCTCTGTCTTTCCTGTGTTCTGCAAGGGTCCTAGAAGGCAAATACAGGATTTTCAAAGCTTCTTAAAACGGACCACTTTTTTTTTTTTTTTGGCCAGTCCTGGGGCTTGGACTCAGGGCCTGAGCACTGTCCCTGGCTTCTTTTTGCTCAAGGCTAGCACTCTGCCACTTGAGCCACAGCGCCACTTCTGGCCGCTTTCTGTATATGTGGTGCTGGGGAATTGAACCCAGGGCCTCATGTATACGAGGCAAGCACTCTTGCCACTAGGCCATATCCCCAGCCCGTGGGACCACTTTTTTTTTTTTGGCAGTTGGAGGGCTTGAACTCTGGGCTCTGTCCCTGAGCTCCTTTGCTCAAAGCTTGTGCTCCACGTCTGGTTTTCTGATGGCTAAGTGGAGATTAGACTTTCCTGCCTGGGCTGGCTTTGAACTATGATCCTCAGATCCCAGCCTCTTATACGTAGCTAGGATTACAGGCATGAGGCACCAGTACCCAGCCAACCACGCTAGTTTTGGTTCACTTCCAGTTAACAATCAAATAATTGCAAACGTTATTTTTAGAAAGATACTCCAGGTATCCAGAGTGTTCAACAAATTACATAATCATTGATGTAACTAAAGAAATTCAGACTCAATGAAATTCGAAGTGAAGGAAATGTTTCAATATCACTGCAGTCTCTTAGATCTAAGATTTCTGTGGAAGTGTCCTGTTTTTCCATCTCATTTTCCTCTACAACTCTCCCCAATGTATGGGTTTTGGTCCACACTGAAGAAGCATTCAGTGCATACTTGAAAGTAGAGTGTGTTACATTTCTCAGAGTTTGCACATTTTTGTTTTCTTGCATATTCTCTGCTATAGGCCTTTTGTGTAATTTTTACAGTAGAAAACCATGAGCTTTTGTAGTTTCTTAGGTAAACTGTAGAATCACTCTGTGGCTCTCTGTTGGCAAACGTAAAGCTGTTTTTCTCTTCCTGGTGAGCGGACTCCTTAGCCTGGAGCCTGTGGTAGCCTAATAACCACACAGCCACGCTGTCATTTAGATAAAGAAAGAAAGCACTTGCACCCATGGGCAATTAGCTTCCTTATTAATAAGCTGTTGAGCAATTCCGGGGAGTTAGGCAGTCTCTGGAGTGTGGCAGCGTGCTGGGTCTTGGGTAAGTAACCATGTTGGTGTGCTGCATGTTTTCTCTTGCCAGGGTGCCCTTTTCGTCACAGCGACCCCGAGCTGCTGAAGCAGAAGTTGCAGTCATACAAGATTTCTCCCACGGGCATAAGCCAGGTAGGTCAGAAGGTGCTATGTCCTCCATCAAGAACTAGGGAAGGGAAAGAGAATATTAACATCGAGAGGTAAAGGATAAAAAGACAGACGACTCCAAAAGCAATACTTACAAAACCATTTGGTGTAAACCAACTGAACAACTCATGGGGGGAGAGGGAAAAGGGGGTTAGAATGAGGGAGGAGGTCACAAGTTGAACAAGAATTGTACCCACTGCCTTACGTATGAAACTGTAACCCCTCTGTACATCACTTTGACAATAAATAATTATAAAAAAAAAAAAAAAAGAGGGCAGGAGTGCCGCCCGTGTAAGCCAGCATCGTGCGGTGTCAGGCCTCACTGCAGAACTGTCGTCCGCATGAATGAAGAAGCTAAAGCCTCCACTCCAACTTGGGGGTTGGACTCTGGAAATTCCATGTTTTCTGTTGGCTATGTTGCATTTTTATTTTTCTTGGTAGGAAGATAAGCTAGCGTCCCTTCCCCAAGCGTCAGTTGGTGAATTCAGTGGTAGGTTTTAAGATTCACTTCTCTTTCTAGTCAATAGTATGTCTAGGAGATGTGACTATTTCTTCTGTAATTACTAAACCAGCACAAATGTTTTTCATCATTTTGTAAAGATCATCAGGCGTGGTGATTCTGAGCTGGTTTGCTTTCACCAGGTGAAAACCCTCAAGTATGCCAAGCACAGGAAGAATTAGTGCCAGCGCCGGGAGCTGGAGTTTGGGGCTCCCCCTTCCTTCTGCCTGCTCTGTCCTCTCTCTTCCCCAGAAGCTCAGTTCTTTAACCCAAAATGTTGGTATTAATATGTACTGACAAATCCAATATTTGAGGTAGAAATTTAAATTACTTCATAAGAACCTTTTTTCTGGTACCTGCTTTACTCTCCTAAATCATGGTGAGTGCTTTGATAAAAACAGTACATCAGCCAGGCGCCGGTGGCTCATGTCTGTAACCGCAGCTACTCAGGAGGCTGAGATCTGAGGATCGAGGTTCAAAGCCAGCTAGGGCACAAAAGTCCCCAGGAGACTCTTGTCTCCAATTAACCACTCAGAGAAAGAAAAACCCAGAAGTAATGCTGTGGCTCAAAGTGTTAGAGCACTGGCCTTGAGAAAAATAGCTTAGGGACAGCTCCTAGGCCCTGGGTGTAAGCAAAAGCTAGCAGCAGTCACTCGACATAGCAACCCCTGGGAGACAGCTGAACTCCATTGTTCAAGACAGTCCCGCGGGGATGAGCGGACCATCGGGGGAGAGGACGTGGCCTTGGGACACGGGCCTGGCACGAGGCTGACAGGAGGCTAGTGTCGTCATGCAGTACAGTTGTCAGTGTATGTCCTGGCACTCCCACTCTGTAGACAAACAACCCTGACAAGCCTGCCCTCAAGAAGGTGGGGCAATTCCAGGTTACAGTGTAGGCCAGTGGTAGCACACTTTTCTATCATGTGCAAGACCATGAACAATTCTGGATTAAACCAAATGAAACAACATAATAGACAAGAGACGCCCCATCCCTAGGACTTAGCTAAAGTGTCAAGAGTATGTTGTGGGCAAGGCTGGAGCAGACTCGAGAGCCCCAAGACCAGATGGGTGGGAGCTGGGTTGTCAAGCACACGGAGGGCCAGCAATGCCAGGGCCCAGTGTGCTTTTCGCAGTTATTCTGCTGGTGATGTGGGAGCTGTTGGGAGTAAGTGGAAGATAAAGAGCCGTGCAGAGTAAGCGGAACGCGAGGTCTGTGCAGTGGAGAGGACTGTAGACAATGAGCTCTTCAGAAGAGAAGCGCGGGCCCCACTGCCAGTAGTGAAGGTCACTGCACAGCGGTCATGAGCTGTGTGTGCGAGTAGCAGAGGCACAGTGATGTCCATGTGCTCCCGTCCTGACATCCCTACCTCACTGACCTTTCACTCCTGAAAGAAGGGACAGTGGGAAATGAAATGTGGACAGGCTGCGTTTTAGGACGGGGCAGCGCTGTTGCACTGTTAGAGAACCCAGGATCTGGCCGTGAGTGGATATGGGTTGCCTGGGGTCTCACTGGTGACACCAGCTGTGCCGCCACCGCCAGCCAGGCTGGGCAGGTGTCGGCCTTCTGCTGCCGGAATCAACCATCTGAGCCTCGCTGACCGCCACTGAGGCAGAGGACAGGAAATACTGAGAAAGAGGCCATGGTAATTGTGTATCTGCTTATTTCTTGTTAGTGTGTACAGCGTTTCCTGTCAATGTTGATGAACACACATGTTCGTTGACTGGTGGTGGTCAACTGGATAGATGGTAGCCAGTCGAGTTAGAAATGTCATCACTGTTCCTCAACTGCAAAGGTATCTTGGCCAGCCAGTTCATTAGATCCTCCAGGCACTCCAGAGGCTCCGGCAGGAGCACTGTGAGTCTGGGTACACAGCCAAACAGTATCTCTGTGGTGTGGTGATAGAAATAGAAATCTCTTCAAGCAAAACACGAAACAACAAATTGCCCCAAAGATAAAATATAATTTATGCTTTCAACTTAGTAAATACAAGTTGTGACCTTCTTTGTGAAAATGAAAAACTGCATTGTTTTACTTTTTAAAAATCTAATATTTTTCTTAGTGGCCTCTAATAATCTGGTAGAGAGGAGCTAAAATGTCTAGAGAGAGACGTTTTTTAACTTTTTTTCTTGTGAATTCATTTTCTCTCTAGGTAATTCATGGTATCATTTTGATCATAAATTTGTGTTTAAGTTTTTACTTCTTTAAAATGGCAATTCACAGATATGGGTGTTAGCCAGTAATTATTTGAAGTTCATCTCAACACAATTTGAATATTTGCGGGGGAAAACCTTAAAGTTGAGCTTAATATGTTACATTAAGCATAAAGTGTTACAAATTTAGTGTTCATGTACCTGGAGAATTGCCACTTCGTGTTTTTGCTCAATTTAAATTGAATTTTAATTTTTCTCTAATAATTCCACAAAAGGAATAGACCCATAGGCAGAGACAGTTGATGCGCATCCACGCCGCTCTTTCCTGTAGACCAGATGCAGGAGGCGGAAGTTGAGGAGTGCGGCCGGCCTCTGGGCACGCTCAGTGTCGACTCTGGGACGCCCAGGTGCCCCTGCCATCCCCGTGCTTCCGTGACCAGACGGGACGGGACGGCAGGAAGTTGAGCAGTGCGGCCGGCCTCTGGGCACGCTCAGTGTCGACTCTGGGACGCCCAGGTGCCCCTGCCATCCCCGTGCTTCCGTGACCAGACGGGACGGGACGGCAGGAAGTTGAGCAGTGCGGCCGGCCTCTGGGCACGCTCAGTGTCGACTCTGGGGCGCCCAGGTGCCCCTGCCATCCCCGCGCTTCCGTGACCAGACGGGACGGGACGGCAGCGACTCGCCTCTGTTCATTCCTGTGTGTGACGGGGCTCAGGCTTTGGAAATGTGGTAGAAATGAACTTTCTTCCAGAGTTAGGCTTCCCTTCATTTGAAGTCATCTCCTGTCTCCAGCATTTTACCATGTTGACCAGTGGGCCACATGTACATTTTATTTACTTGGAGTTGGGCGGAGGTGAAGAAACGCGCTGCAGTCTGCTGCTTGGGGTGGGACTGCCCACCCCGGGGAGACTGTGTGGGTGGGGCTGGGAAGCACACTGTTCACCACAGATCACGGCCCTGCGGAGCGGTGACCACCGTCACACTGGGCTGAGCTGCGGGCTCCCTGCACTCTGACGAGCCAGAGCTGACCGGCAGCGAGGTCTGCAAGGCAGCACACAGCCTGGCGTGCCGCATCTATATCAACAGGCAATGTGGGCATTACACTCTAAGTGGCGTACGTGACTGCTTCCTGCTGCACCCATTAGGTGACTAGAGGGATCTGAACGCACTGTAGACGAGGGGCAGCCATGGCACATTCCAGCCGTCACTGCCAGTTGAGTTCCAGGATCTGTTTCTGTCTTGCTCTCGGGCGAGGTTATTACCATTCACAGGTGGCAGGTCAGGAAGATCACCTCCTCTCTCCTATCCTCTGCAGACTAACGCAGCTGCTCTGTACTGTCAGACGGTCATGGAGGCCAGCCACAGAGGGATAGTGTGTTCACCACGCAGAGCGTGCCACACACGCAACACATGCAATGCGCCCCACACACGATAAGGTGCAGCATGCTCGCATATGTGCTGTATACAACACATCACACATACAGCGTATGCAGTGCACCACACACAGTATGTGCAGCACCCCCCATAGTATGTACAACATGCCACACGCACAGTATGTGCAATGCACACACACACATACAATACGTACACCACACCACACATATCTACAGTACGCCACACTATGTGCAACACCCATGCACATACAGTATGTACAACATCCCATATACACACACCACACATACACAAAACATGTGCAGTACCCCATACACATGTAATACGTATAACCCCCCACACAGCATGCCCCCCACGATACATACAACACACCACATGGTTGATTGTGTGTCTTGTTTGGGGTGAGCACAGTGAAAGGCCAGTGGTGATGATTTAGAAGAAACTTAACTTTTAGTTTTTCTTTCTTCTGTTCTTATTTATTTTAGATTTTGGACTTGGTAAAGGGATCTCACTACCAGGTAGCCTGTCAGAAGTACTTTGAGGTGATACATAAAGTAAGTAAAATTTTTAACGTCCTTCCTAATCCTGTCCTTTGTTATCTTGTGTTTCATTTAAGGTTTTTACTTATAGCCATGGGAACCACTCTCCCTGTTTTCAGCAAAAAAGAGATTTCAGTTGATAGACGGGACAGAATAATTGCGTGGATGCGCAGAGCCCCAAGCACTGCAGGTCGGAGGCTGCAGCACGAGAAAGGCTTGCTTCCCCGCTCCCCGCGTCTGTGCCATCCAACCCAGGGACAAGCTCGAAGGCTGCTAGTCGTTTTCGTAGAGACAGATTATAGTTGGGCGCCAATGACTCGCCTGTAATCCTGGCTACTCAGGAGGCTGAGATCTTAGGATTGTAGTTTGAAACTAGCCAGGCCAGGAAAAGTCCATGAGACGAGTCGCCAACTCACCAGCCAAAAACAAAAGCGCCCAAAGTGAAGCCGAAGCTGCAAGTGGTAGAGCACCAGCCTTGAGCAAAAAAGCCAGGGAGTAGCCCTCGGGCCCTGAGTTCAAACCCCAGTACTGGCAGTTCACAGCAAAAAGAACAAGGTGCAGGCAGCAGCGGAGGCAGCAGCATGTTGTCACCGTGTCCGGGCTCAGGAGGGAGGAGGCATTGGCGGGGTAGCCCCGAGGCCTTAGTTACCGGCCCTGGAAGCTTTCCCATTGTGCACGCACAAAGTTCAGTCTACTTGTTACTCGGATCTGCCTCAGATCTGTGCGACCAAAGGCTCATCTTAGGGGTGGAGCTTGTGTCGGCGTGGGGTGGAGCTTGTGTCGGCGTGGGGTGTCACCGTGGTCACTGTAGACCCCTGGATGCGAGGGAGTCAGGTGACTGGCGTGGTGCTCAGTGGCTTGGTCATGCCAGCGTGAGCCATGGTGTGGAGAGCAAGGGCGGGGGATTGCCTGTAGGGATTGGAACCAAAGTACTGTGAAAGCGCAAGCTGCACGGGCAGGACCATCTGCAGCTCTCGTTCCATCCCACTGGGCAGAGCAGGAGTCCCACCCGGGAGACATGGCCAGAACCAGCGCTGGGGTCCCCTCTGCAGCTCCCATTCACCCCACTGGGCAGAGCAGGACTCCCACCCGGGAGACATGGCCAGAACCAGCGCTGGGGTCCCCTCTGCAGCTCCCATTCACCCCACTGGGCAGAGCAGGACTCCCACCCGGGAGACATGGCCAGAACCAGCGCTGGGGTCCCCTCTGCAGCTCCCATTCACCCCACTGGGCAGAGCAGGACTCCCACCCGGGAGACATGGCCAGAACCAGCGCTGGGGTCCCCTCTGCAGCTCCCATTCACCCCACTGGGCAGAGCAGGACTCCCACCCGGGAGACATGGCCAGAACCAGCGCTGGAGTCCCCTCTCCTCTGGGTGCCGCACACCTTCTGGTGGAGTTTTTGGTAATTACCAGGCTCACAGGGCTTCATGTCCCTCCCAAACGCCATCCTGCACTTACCAAACACACCGTCGCTGTTTGTTTACAAGTACTTTCTCTCCTGCCTCATGGTAAGAGTTCACGGGGAAAATATCTTATACGTGATTACAACAATTCATAGAACCCTAACATTTGTAGAGACTTGCCCCTCTTTTCTTTTGCTCTGTAGTACAAGCTGGCCTTGAACTAGAGACCCTTCCCTGAAGAACCCTAATGCGAGCCAGGCACAGTGGGGTTGCTAGGCTACATCAGCACGTTTACCTGTGCCGTAGCTCGTTTGGTCTGTAGTCTCCCTGATGAACAGAGCAGAGCTGAGCATCCACGGTCACCCCACCTCTCCCAAAGCCTGTCAGCCTAACCTTGCTGTTCACCACTCCTGTGCCAGATTTGTCATACGGGCAGCTGGGGCCTGATTAGCATCGTCCTACTGAGAATCATAGAATAATAACTGGAGGGACTGTCAAGGTCATCTGACCCAAGCCACCAGACCTGGTTAGAAGAGGGCTAGAACGAGAGCCCAGTCTGTTGTGGGTCCAGTTCTCTTTCTTCTACACCTAGATTTGGAAATTTAATATTGCTCTTATTTGGAAGCAGCTTGCGTTTTACAAAATTTTTAACCTCAAAACCAGTAAGCAGCAGCAGATTTCTCTGGCATAGGAACTCTGTGGGATGGCCAGCCCGGCTTGCTCCTTACAGACTGCAGCTCTCCCTGAGTTCCAACTCCACGGGGCCTCACTGAAAACTAAGGAATAGAGGCTTTTTGTAGTTGCTGTTCCAAGTCTGCTTTTGTAGTGTCTCTCCTATTGATTATTCTAACAGAAGTACTGCTACTATTGCCAGATTTTAAAAGTTGCCTTACATTAATGAAGATATTGAAAAGATGGGCATCTAGATCCTCTCACAAACAAAAGTTTAAGTAACTAAATCAATGAAATAAACCAAGGCATTTGTAGTCACTAGATTTCCTACTATAAATTTTTACATGTGAATATCTTCCATTTATTTTTGTAACTTAAAAAATAGAATCTACATTTGCTGGCAGATTTCTGCCACCCCCTTCTCCAGTAAACCTTTAGGTTTAATTTCCTGAGGCCTCTGATGAAATTCCCTTCAAGGAACGTGTGGAAAGCGAAGCCTCTAATGGATGCCATTTGCAGCAGCACAGTGATAGTTCCATATGGCTCTTTTTTTGCTAAGACCCGCTGCCTCATTCTAAGCTGTCATTGCAAACCTCTTGATTAAAACCCAAATGCCTCACAGATAAACAGAACCGCTTCCACTCCTCCAGAGCTGTGTGAGCTGAGGCGGGCGAGTGACGAGGGTGCTGGTGGGGAGGCCCCGTGTGCCCCGCACGCCCTCCGCCAGGCCGCAAGAGCCAGCTCACAGCCTGCGCGGCACACCTGCCGGGGCCACGTGGGCAGCCAGGGCACACGTTCACTATTCTTCACTTCCTGCCTCTCCACATGGAAGGGGAGCCCTGGACCTGGTGGACAGGGGTATCTGAAATAGATCATTAACCCGGAGGTAGACTTGTGTGGACATCCAGTAATCCCAGTAACGAGCAAGCTTTTTTCCCTGTTAAACAAATCTCTACAGAAGTCTTAGTAAAACCTATCACACCTTTCCTGCAGTGTCGCAGAGGATATGGGAAGAACACGCAAGTCTTTATGTAATGATGCACTAACAGCACCTCTATCCTCACAAACCTGTTCCCATCCTCCTCCTCCTCCTCCTCCACACACCCCCCTCCTCCACATACACACCCGCCCCCTCCTCCACACACACACACCCTCCTCCACATACACACCCACCCCCTCCTCCACACACACACCCGCCCCCTCCTCCACACACCCGCCCCCTCCTCCACACACACACCCGCCCCCTCCTCCACACACACACCCCCTCCTCCACATACACACCCGCCCCCTCCTCCACATACACACCCACTCCCTCCTCCACACACCCACTCCCTCCTCCACACACCCGCCCCCTCCTCCACATACACACCCACTCCCTCCTCCACACACCCGCCCCCTCCTCCACACACACACACCCTCCTCCACATACACACCCGCCCCCTCCTCCACATACACACCCACTCCCTCCTCCACACACCCGCCCCCTCCTCCACACACCCGCCCCCTCCTCCACACACCCACCCCCTCCTCCACATACACACCCGCCCCCTCCTCCACATACACACCCGCTCCCTCCTCCACACACCCGCCCCCTCCTCCACACACCCGCCCCCTCCACACACCCACCCCCTTCTCCACCCACCCCCCTCCTCCACACACCCGCCCCCCTCCTCCACACACCCGCCCCCTCCTCCACACACCCGCCCCCTCCACACACCCACCCCCTCCTCCACACACCCCACTCCCGTCCTCCTCTGAATATCTGCTGGAGTGCTGCTGAAGTGACTAACAGCTCAGTGGGCATCAGGTTCTTATACGTGGTGGGTGTTCAACTTAGCAGCTCTCCACAGTGCTTTCATCTCTCATTTTCTCTGTTTATAAAACATAAAGCCTTCTGATTGAAATGTTGTCAGGCAATAAACTTCTTGTGAAGTATTTTGCAAATGCACCATTTATCTGGGATCTCCCACTGTTAAATGAGTTGGGTAAAATCAGATATAAGAAGGCTCACAAATGGATATTAATAAAAAAGGTAGATATATCATAAAACATCCAGGAAACATTGTAACGTTAAGCAGCCAAATTAAAGGTGTCTTTTTTGTAGTGACCTTAGTAATAAGTCATATATCATGTCTGTCTTCAATGTCTTACACAGTGAAGCAGCTGTGAATTATTAGCCCAGTGTTTGTTCACAACTGACCCCCCCCCCAAATCAGAGTACCCTGGGGTTCCTGCTGGTCCCGTGTCAGGAGGATCTGCTCTGAACCCCGCTTTGCTGCAGTCCAGTCCACGTCTTTACACGGCGGTGCCTTTCCCCAGCCACACCACTGTGCCACCTTCAGTTGGGGTCTAACACTTACCTGGCTTCAAGGCTCTCCTAGGCCTGGTCTTTGCCCAATTCTCCAGCCTCACTTTTTATTATTTCTTTTTTTGTACCCTTCACACCAGGCTGTGGGGGGGCTGCTTGCTTTTCTGGAACTCAAGAAACCACACAGATGGACAAAAAGTAAATGGTTTCTGTTTCCCAGAATAACAAAAACACCACCTTAAAACAACAGCCAAGTAATCTACTCAAGCAGAGCAGTATTACGTAGTCAAAATGTGGAAATGGCATTGCTTGTTGAAAGTTTGACTGAACCTCATAGATTCTTACTGAGTAGTCAAGGGACAGAGTGATGAGTGATTTGAGATGATGTTCAAACCTAAAGATGGAGGATTATTGTTGAGACAAGGAAGACCTGAGAGTATGAGTTTGGATATGCTTCCATTCATCCGCGGAAATTACAGAAGAAGTGTCTACAGAAAGAACATGAAATGCCCAGTTCCTGCCTTTCACGGACCTGGGTGGTCTTCTCAGTTTGTGAAGAAGCGGAAGAGATTACACGTGCCAGACATAGATGGGAGTGATGATGGGGACCAGGAGCAAGGGTCAAAGTGATCAGAGGTGCTTTTAAGATCACTTAGGAAAGCCCTTTCCCAGCCGAGCCTTTTCCTGGCCCCGGGGTCCTCCCCCGCAGTGCGCATCAGCAGGGCCTGGCACCGGCTTAGATGCCGTTGGAACTGAGGACCCGAGTCGGCAGGAGGCGGGGCTCAGGGAGAGTCCTCAGCCGTGAGCCCAGCAGGCTGAGGAGGGAAAGGGGAGTTTCATGTTGAGTTCGAGCCACCTTCCAGGCCTCTGAGACGTAGGACTGGCGCCGAGTGGGGACCTGGAGTGGGATGGGAGCTGGGGCCGAGTGCCGGGGCTTGGGCTGAAGCCATGGCCGCGGGCGAGGCTGCGGTTCCGCCGCGGGGCTGGTGGAGCCCCGAGCCCGCCGCCTTCCCCGGCATTAACACATGCAATTCTGCCTCCCTGAACAGGTGGACGATTGCGGCTTTTCTTTGAATCATCCGAATCAGTTCTTCTTTGAGAGCCAGCGGATGCTCACTGGCGGTAAAGACCCCAAGAGGGAATCCAGCCTGCCGGAAACCCCGCAGTCCAAGCCGGGCGTCCCCAAAGCCAGGGGTGCGGCCTCGGCCCTCGCCTCAGAGCCCCCGCCACCCAAGCCGGGCGTCCCCAAAGCCAGGGGTGCGGCCTCGGCCCCGGCCTCGCTGAACTCCTCCGTGGAGATGGACCTGGACGGGCTGGAGGACTACTTCAGCTCATGATGGGGCACGCGGGGCACGCCTTCCTCTTTGCTCTCTTTGTTTAATTTTGAGTTTTTCCTTTTTAACTTTTTTCTTCAACTTCTTCCTCCATCTCATTCCAGTCTATGTGCTTACATTTATAAGGAAAATAGGCTTTCAGGCAAAAACAGACTCCCACATAGATTGCTTTGCTACAAGGAAGAAGGAAAAGTTCCTGTTGAAACCTCTCCGTTGAATCTTATGTTTGAAGCCCTGTTTTAGGAAATGAAAATAGCCTCTGGACTACTCAAAACAGCTTTACCGTAACTCTCGTTACATTTTGTCATTTGGCCCAGCCCTTTCCAGACCATATTTTTGCTAATAAATGTCCAGTGTGTTCTTGGCGTCATGTACGGGCCCTGCTTCCTCCTAGGGTGGGCGCCGCCTCCGTGTCTAAGGTGGTGGTTAGAACACCCAGCACCGTTTGCAGTCCCTGAGAGAGGGCTCTGTGGTAGCGTGCTGTGGCTGTTGTACATCAGCTAGGATGTGGGTGCCCCCTACCCTGCCAGACCCCATTGATCAGATTGCGACTTCAGAGGTAAGACGCAGCAGTCTGCGTAGCTCTTCACAACAACAGTGGCCCTCGATGTCTGCCGTTAGCTTCCTTCACCGTGGGTGGGGTCTGTTCATGGGGAACAGCTTTCATACCTCGCTGTTTTCATTAGCCTTCCTGATGAAGATTCCAGCATTAGTCCCCTGCTCTCATGCAAGCAGTGGATTTAGCAAAACTGGCTGGTGACCTGCACCCAGGACTGGCCGGGCCCTCTTGTGCCAGCTGTGGGAGAGGGCGGAGGGCGTGGCGGGCACCCCTGGCTCTTCCTCCATCCCGGAGCCCCTTCCCCAGCGTCTCCACTCACCCAGAGGCCCTGCCGGCTCGAAGGGGATCCGGTTTGCACAGACTCTCCACCTGTTACCCAGGATTGCGTGAACAATGGTAATTTATATTCGTCCTCTTCTCTTGAATCAAATACTAGCTCAATTGAAATGAGGTCAATGGATGGAGAACACTGAGATGTCAGCAGCCCCCCATTTTTAATCTTGAGATAAAGTACAGCAGCAAGAAAGTGATTCAAACGGGATCAGATCACCAGAACCTAAAAGAGTCAGCTGATAAGGTTTTTGTTTGAGACTCCCGAGTGAAAGATGTCTTGGAATATTCTGTAGCATAATTAAATGAGATATTACCTGAACTGTTACTTGTCTTGATGAATTATTACCTATTTCAAAAATAGCATTATTCCTCTACAAATTACCTCTATAAATCTCTTCCTTCCAAAACCGTCTGCTATACCTTCATCATTTATAGTTCGCCACAGGAATCTAGTGGCTGCCTGCCAATCTACCCGTGAACTGCAAACCGCGTTTTAATATGAGGAACAGGTGCTTCACAGAGTGGTTATTGCCGCAGAATTAAGTTCGCTTTAGAAAGCGGAGTGTAGAAAGGTAGGTCTCCTGAGCTAAAAGAAGAGGAATATTAGAAACAGTCTCATTGCTGTAGTTCAACAAGAAGCCCTAGGACAGGGCACTTGGTCTCTGACAGCACTTTGCAAAGCTGTCTTTTTCTCCTGCCTTGTGTAACTGCTTCCCACCTGAAAGGACAGTAATTACTGCAAGGTGGCTGCGTCTTTGTGGGCCACTCACAGCTTACTGGCAGCTCCCAGAATGTGTGTCATTCTTAAATGCTGTGTGTGTGTGTTTTCAAACTCCAAAATAACATGAGTTTAAATATTAGTTGTGTAACAGGCTCAACTCCTTAGTAATAGGGTTCGTTCTCCTGTCAGTTCTTACACAGAAGAATACACAAACATTCTGTGAGGACTACAGATTAGAGGATAGGGCTTTGAGGCTTAAATAAAAAGATAGGAATTAGTGCTTTTCTGCTGCTTTTCGGAGGTGGAAAAGCAATTTATTTTTTATGCTTCACAGGTCTTGACAGTTTTGATTTGTTTTCTTTGAAGACAGCCCTGTTTGAATTGGATGATGTAGGAAGAACCCAAAGGAAAAATCAAAACACAGCAACCCCTTCAAATCAGTAGCAAGTAGAAGAGAGCACGAGGCCTCCTGATCTTTCGACTGCTAGTCTTCCATTACCAGAGAAGGTACGTGATTATCAAGATGCAAGGAAGGACCAGCAGAGGAAAGACTCTCGGTTGGAAACTGTAGTTGTTTGAATCAATGCTGTTGTGTGTTGACAGTCTGTTTCTTTCATGTTTCTTCATATTTTTCCTTGCCCGTACAGTACAATACCCATTACCATGTACATAAAAGGACATGAGGAAGGTAAGTAAACCTTTTAGGACTTAAAATATCCTGGAGCCATAAAAGTCAATAGCGATTTGGAATGAGGCATGGACAGATGGCTAACTCACAAGGACTTGCATTGTAATGGTTTGACCGTGTCTTCTCGCCCAAGCTTGTGGGTGTTTTGCCTGTTATACTTTCACTGAAGCTCAGAGCCTTTGCACCGAAACTTCTGTAGCCTTACTTTACAAGAAGAAAAGAAGACTTTGGGGACTTAGGCTTGAGAGGCGAGGTGAGATGACTGTAAAGTTCCAGTTCTGTTAGCGTCTGCCGCTTGCAAATTTAATCAAGGTCTCGCACAGGCGTCAGCTCGACGTGAAGTTGAAGTGCCCACCAAAGCGAGACTTTGACAGCACTGTGAGTGTGCAGCTCAGCCCGAGACTTCACAGCTGCCAGGGGAGAGAGTGTTGACACGCTTCAACCCACGGTGGTAATTATATCCATTCTGGAAGTGCTGTAATGTCGGCAGTGGAAGGGGAAGGGAAGATTGACAGGCTGGAGCCGGGACGTCAGGCCAGAGCCCCCTCCAGAACCTGGGGCGAGGATGGGGAAGGGGCGGGCGAGGACGAGCCTGTGTGCTGCCAACAGTGCTGCTGGAGGGACGGCGAGAGCACGGTTCCAGCACGCGGTGCCGAGGCGAGGCTGCGCCCTGGGCAGGTGCTGGAGGGACGGCGAGAGCACGGTTCCAGCACGCGGTGCCGCGGTGCTGAGGCTGCGTCCTGGGCAGGTGCTGGAGGGACGGCGAGAGCACGGTTCCGGCACGCAGTGCCGCGGTGCTGAGGCTGCGTCCTGGGCAGGTGCTGGAGGGACGGCGAGAGCACGGTTCCAGCACGCGGTGCCGAGGCGAGGCTGCGTCCTGGGCAGGTGCTGGAGGGACGGCGAGAGCACGGTTCCAGCACGCGGTGCCAAGGCGAGGCTGCGTCCTGGGCAGGTGCTGGAGGGATGGCGAGAGCACGGTTCCGGCACGCGGTGCCGCGGTGCTGAGGCGAGGCTGCGTCCTGGGCAGGTGTGCTGTGTTGGCTGTCGGGCTCTTTGGACGTCACGGCGACACAACCCCATGGGAACCAGGCCTCTTGGCTCTCAGTGCATTGATGGCCCCAACAGCCAGTGTTTGCTGCCAGGTGCCTGGCCTGCACTCCCTACCCAGAGCATCTGGCCTGTTTCTCAATGTTGAGGCCTTTGTTTGATTTTTTAGCACATCTTGACCCTCATTTAATGCTTCTCACCACACTTGGCATGGTAGGAAAGAAGCTTTGTGAGACAGAATTCTCCCATCCCGGGCCCAGCCGCTGTGCCCCCCACACTCAGTCATCTGCTCCTCCCTCCTTCCCCCCCCCCCCCGCACCGTCAGTCAGCGTGGGTTCATGTCCCGTTTAGGCCATGTGGATAGTATGCAGCCATACATCAGGCAAAATAGGTTTTACACCCCAAAACGGTGGAAGAAGCCGGCACTGGTGGTGCATCTCTGTCATCCTCGGGAGGCTGAGATAGGGAGGATTGTAGTTCAAAGTCAGCCTTTGCAGAACAGTCTGCTTGACTCAGCTCCACAATAACCAGTAACAAGGCAGGCTGGGGGCGTGATTTGAGTGGTAGAGTGCCGGCCAAGTAAACAAGGCTCTGAATTTGAGCCCCAGTACCACCAAAGAGAGAGAAATGGCAAAAGACACAAAGTCAAGTAAGTTGCTGTAATGACACAGAGGCCAACCCAGAAGAAATAAGGTCTTTGGAGGCGCTCATCGTCGGGGGGCACACATACCCACAGACAGACAGGGACAGACAGGCCTGCGTACGGTGGCGGTGGGGGACGCTTCTCACGCGGGGAAGGCTGCGCAGCGCGCACCTCCACAAAGGAAAGCCAAACCGAGATGGGTACAGCTGCATTTTGAGGCGGAAAGTGGCCGCTTCTTTTTTTGTTTTTTTTTTTTTTTTTTTGCCAGTCCTGGGGCTTGAACTCAGGGCCTGAGCACTGTCCCTGGCTTCTGTTTGCTCAGGGCTAGCACTCTACCTCTTGAGCCACAACGCCACTTCCGGCTTTTTCTATAGATGTGGTGCTGAGAAATCGAACCCAGGGCTTCTTGTGTATGAGGCAAGCAGTTTACCACGAGGCCATGTTCCCAGCCCTGGTGGCCGCTTCTTAAGGTGAATGACGGGTACAAGACTAGACAGGACAAAGGGCAAACCAATGCAACAGCCATACAAGTAGACAATATGTTGGAAATGAACTGCACAACTTGGGGGTGGGGGGATTGGGGAAAGGGAAAAGGAGAAACACGAGGGAGGGGGTAACAAGTTTGACATACCTTATATATGTAACTGTAATCCCTCTGTACATCACCTTGACAGTAAAATTTTAAAAATTAAACTAAAAAATATACTCCAAGAAATGGGGAAAAATATCCGATTCCAACAACAGCATAGAACGAGAAACAGGAAGAATATTGCTTCTACTTGGAATTTTTGTGGCAAAAATAACTGACATAGATGACTTACGGAGGCAAGATTCATGTCAGCCCCTTCTAGTCAAAAGTCCTTGGGCCTTTGGTGAGGGCAAGGCACCCCGTGGGGTTGGGGTGGGGCGGGACAGGGAAAGGGCCCTCAGGATTGAGCAGTAGGGGCTCTGATACAGTTGGATGAGCTGGGAAGTTCTGGGGAGTTACCACCCAGCAGGCTGACTAGACAGCACCAGTACACTGTAGATTACAGGAGAAAGAAAGGATAAACGAGCCAGGTGTGGTGAGATCGGCCCGCCGCCCCAGCTTCTCGGAGGTAGAGCGGAAGTGAGGGCCAGCCGGGCCAGGTTACTGGACGGCGAGGCTGAGGGCGGGGCGGGGCTCCAGTGATAGAGCTTTTGCTGGCGAGCATGAGGCAGGGGGTCCAGTCCTCAGTGCCAGGAAAAGAAAGAGAAATGGCTGTGGATCTGTTTAATTTGCTGTAAACACCATTCAGAGTGTGTATGCATCAAAATACGGTGTATCCGTTGACAATAAATTTGAAATAGACAAACATGTCAGAAAATTAAAACGGACCCTCGGCACCCTGCGGCTGCTTGTGAATGATCCCACCGGACTACTGGCCTCTTAGTGGCTGCAAAGTGAGTTGTTACACAGAGTCTAGTGGCACAATGGGGTCTTCAGTTAAACCAGGGAGCATTCCATAAGACCTCCAGCTTTAACTCAGAATAAATTATCTGAGAAACTCATAGCTTAACAGCCCATGAACATCTTCATAAGCCCTTCAGGAATGGCAGGGGCCTTATGGTAATGAGCTGTCTGTCAGAGCCCAATGCAAACGATGGAGCTTCTTTCTGGAAAGAGCAGTGGCACTCTGGACTACTGATGAGCTCAGAGAGGGGGCCGTGCTCTCCGGAGCGCACACTGTGACAGTCTCCCCTGCATTATGTCCCTGAGGTAGTCCCTGCTTGCTTGCACCTGCCATTAAGGCCCTCAAGGAAAAATGAAGAAAACCAGAACTGGGGGCAGCCTTTGGGAAGATGGCTGTGCTGTAGTTGCTTTGGTCATCAGGGACAAGACTCCTAAAATTTACTTTCCTGGGAGACATTATTCAGGAAGGTGGGGAGTATCTTTATCCCTCACAGAGCAGTGAACTGGAGGATTGTATGGTAGGCAAAGCATTTATTAGAGCATTCTTGCAGGAGTCAGGTTAAGTAAGATGTACTAACATATAACTACACAAAGAGGCTGGGCTTGGTAACTCATTCTGTAATCCTGTCTACTCCAGTTCAACCAAGAGGATTGCAGTTTGAAGCTAGCCTAGGCAGAAAACTCCAAGAGATTGTATCTCCAATTAACCAGCAAAATGCCAGCGTGGAGATGTGGTTCAAATGTAGAGCACCAGCCTTGAACAAGAAAGCTGAGTGAGAATGTAAAGCCCTGAATTCAAGTTCCACGTGATCTATCTATCTGTATACCTACCTATCTACATTTCTGCTATCAAATAGATAAATAAAAATCTTTGGGACCATCCATTTCCTCCTGCCACATTGTACATTCATGGCTCTGAATATCATGTCTCTGCCATTGATATTGGCATCCACATAGCACATACAGCTAGGCCACTGGCCCAATTCTCTGGCCCATGAACGCAGGCAGACTTTCTTGCTCACGCTCCCTGCTTCTCCCCCCCCCACCCCCAAGGACGGGGGCCAGGAGCTGAGTGAAGCCAAAAGCCTTGCAAATCAGGCTCAATTCCTCTAGAAATGCTGAGTGGTGGTGAGAGGGAGAGGAGGGCAGGGACCCCTGGGTTTCTTGAGGCCCTGCCAGGAGGTCAGCTCAGAGCTGTGCTGGGGGTGGCGTTGCCTTCCTGCAGTGGCTGAACAGCTTCTTCCTCAACCCTCTGTTGTCTCATTACCTGGGTGGAAGTGGGTCTCCAGCTGTACATAGACAGTCCTCCCTCCCTCTATTCCTTCCATATTGGCTAAGGTAAATGCCAGTTAGGGTGATAATTAGTATGCACATTGTGCTCATTACTACCACCTTGGAAAATAATTTTGCAAGAATAATTATAGTCAAATCTGACAAGCTAGAAAATGACCAAACCTAACCAATTTTCTAGGATGCTTTCTGTAGGACATTATTCAAAACTTGAGTATGCTAAAGCCTTCCTACCCATTGTAGGTGAAACCATTTAATTACTTCTTAGAGGTAGTACAAATGTATATATTTAGGAAGTTAAATTTGCTGTTTGTCCAAATGCTGTCAGTATGTGAAACCATTTGGGAAAGACCAGAAATACATCTATATATCATGATTTTAGTTAAGCCTTGTTAAAACTCCATTGTTCTTTGCAGATCATATATCATTATTCATCTTCCAGTTTTTAAAAAGTGACCTTCAGACTAGGCCTTAAAAATTATATCTTTTCTTTCAACCATGGCATACAGAGCTCAGTACATCATATTGCACCTGTCCTAAATATGTAAATTTATGTAAAGACTGCTCCCTCTTGAACATACTGTACCATCTCTGCTCAGCTTTCCAGTTATAGGTATGTGCAGAATTTAAAAATGTTTCTCTCCAAAGGTCTTTATTGTCTGAGGTCTCTATTATTTTAACATAACATTTATTTTTAGAAATATACTAAAAGCATATATTTCATCATGGTTACAGAATTAAAATATATATCTACTTCTTTCTCCCTGATGGGGAGCCACGTCCACTACTGTGATAGTAAATCTGTTTTGTATGAAATCATATAAGGTAAATTACTGATTTTCAATGAAAATTCAGTTTTCTGAATGCCTGAGTTGTCTGCCTCGAATGGTACTGTTATATATACAGTCTATGTAAGTACACTTCAGCACGTCTGTAAGTATGTGAAAGTGTTTTGGATTTCGTTTCCAGTGTGTTTCTCTCTGGTGTGACCCGCCCCTCCGCTGCGTCAGGAGCAGGTGGACTCCATGTATGGGCTTGGCTCCTTCTGCCGCCACTTGGGGGGCTGAGGCGTAATGGGTCACAGTAACCTAGTTAGGTGGTAATTGGATGGCTCCCTCCCAGGCTCCAACGTCGCTCCTCCTGGCTTCTGCGTTGTTCTTCAGCTTTGCTTGGAAGCTCTCAGCCGAGCTGCAGAGGGGCCGTCACGGGGTGGTGTCTCGTTTCGCTGTGAGAGTTGACCTTGGGCGGCCGCTGGAAACATCTCTCCTTTCTTTTGTCAGGGTGAGGAATGAGCACAGCAATGCGGCTGCTTCACCGGAGGCCGCAGTGAATTTCACCGTGGTGCCTGCAGCGAGGTCCAGGCCAGGGGGTTGGGGCTGCGGAGCCGGAGGCCCAGGTGGCCAGCAGCCAGGCTCTCGGCTTTCTCTTTGCCCCGATGGGGCTCCCTGTGTGTACGTAATGGATTCGTTTGGTTAGCGCTAGAAATGATACTTCTAACCAGATAATGTACCTAGCTGTTTAGAATTCAGATAGGGCTGGCCTCAGAAGGTGGGGGCAAAGTGGAGGAGGAGGAGGAAGAGGGAGGAGGGAGAGGAAGGAGAGGGGAGGGGAGGAGGAGGAAGAGGAACGAGGGAGAGTGAGAGGAAGGGGAGGAGGAAGAAGAGGAAGGGGGAGAGGGAGAGGAAGGGGGAGAGGAAGAGGAAGGGGGAGAGGAAGAGGAAGAGGAAGGGGGAGAGGAAGGGGAGGAGGAAGAGGCATTCCGGAAGGTTTCACCATGCATGGGGGTTCTAACGGGCAGGGTGGCATAGCAAGAGTTTCTAGAAGGAATTCTGCTGTTTTAAAATGGTCCCGTTGGCCTAGAACGCCCTCCTGGGAAGTCCACCTGCACCGGGAATCCACTGCTGCCAGGAGTCGAAGGGCCTAACAGGATGACACACCCTTACGTACCCTTGAACCCCATCCTGCGCGTGGTGGCAGCCGGGACCGCCCTCGGGCCGCTTCCCCTTCAGTCAGCCTGGCCTCTGGCTTTTGGCTTTTGCGGCCTCTGTGCTGCTGCCAGCACATTCGCCTCCGGGAAACAACTCCAAGTCTCCATTCCCTCCCCCACCCCTCCTGCCCTCTGCACTTGGTTTACAGCCTCAGCAGAGCTCACCCCATTTATTCCTGGCCATGGTCATTCGAGGCCCTTCATTCCAGCTTCAGGAAGTTTTTCTTTCTTTACACAGCAGCGCCCTTTACCCATTCATGGTTAAATTGTGGATAATGCTGTGCCTTTGCTCAAAGCGATCCCTCCACCCCAGAACACTCTGCCATGCTCACCTGTGAACACATCTCTCTTCCTGCACCCAGACATGGTGCTGCCTCTCCTGGAGCCGCCCGCCCTTTGCTCTCCCAGCCCTCTGTGTGCAGCTCTGCCCCTCACAGGATCACAGCTTCCCTGTGCTTCAGAGGGTGGGGGCCCTGCCTTTCCTGTCTCCCCAATTCTGATTCTAGGTTCAGCCAATGGCTATGATACAGTTCAGGCTTGCAAGTCACAGGCACGCTCCATGCTATTTCCAACACCGAGCTTGAGCAGACCGAGCTTGGGCAGACCCCCATAGCACCGAGCTTGGGCAGACCCCCATAACACCGAGCTTGGGCAGACCCCCCATAACACCGAGCTTGGGCAGACCCCCATAGCACCGAGCTTGGGCAGACCCCCATAGCACCGAGCTTGGGCAGACCCCCATAGCACCGAGCTTGGGCAGATCTTTGATGAGGAGAGCGCTTTGGGGGAGGTCCCAGCTACCATTAGCTGTTTCTGCCACACTTCTAATGGACTTGCCTTTCGCTCAGTGTCATGTGATATCATGTGTGTTAGGCAAAGCTGTGGCCAAGAGCTGCTTAGCAATGGCAATGGAAGGGAGTTGGAGTTGGGAAGGCCTGATAGCAGTCCAGACGCAGTCTCAGATGTGCAGAGGGGACAGGGAGGCTAGATTGGACGGTGCTCATGGAGATGCCTACCAGTGTCAGAACTGGACTTAGACCTGGTTACACACACACATGCACACACACACACACACACACACAGACACAGACACACACACACCAGCCTCAGCACCAGGCTGGGGATTCTTCTGTGCAGCCTCATTCTCTATGGCCCTTTCTCTGCAGCAGAGCAGGCGTGGGACTAGTATTAAAGGAGATGGACATAGTAAAGTTCTCCAGCTTCAAATGGGAGCAATTGGATATGGAAGAATATGTCTTCCAAACCGTGGCATTATTACATCAGCCTGATTCCTCTTTATTTCTCTTGCATGAGAAGCTTTGATCATTTCCATCCCTGGAAGGGCCTGTGGGGACTCAGGATCTCCCGTGCTCTTACTCTTCGGTTGTAATCAGAATCCTGCATGTGGCTTTAATGGTTTAGCTTTTGCTTTTTCTCTGTCCCGTGCCAGGGCTTGCTCCTCCAGCCTCTGAGCATCTCAGGATCATGTAGTTAAAGAGTTGAAAAGAAATGATTTGGAAGCACTTATAAATCGCATCTTAAAACCATCCAGCAGAAGAATGAGAATAGATCAAAGGTCTTATGAGATTTTGGGGACAGCATAAATATTCAACACGTATCAGAAGAGGGAGAGAAATAGGTGAAAGTATATTTAATGAAATAAATATATTTAATGAAATATATATTTAATTTAATATATAGTTAATATATTTAATGAAATCTAGGGGAAGATATAGGTATTCATGTAAGCCAAGATAAAAGTCTACATTCAGATTAAATACAAACAAGACATCACCAAGGCATACTATCATCAAACCATCAAAAATAAAGGACAAAGAGAATTGGAAAGTAGCAGGAGGAGTTTTAAAAAAAAAAATCACATGCCTGGGAATGCTAGGGGCCAACAGGAAATTTCTCAGCAGAAATCTTCAGGCCAGAGGAGAATAGGATGATATGTTCAAAGCACTGAAGAAAAAAAAAATACTTGATAAAGCTGTCCTTCCAGACAGATAATCACAGAAATGTACCTATCACAAAAGAAGTCATAACAGGTCGATGGGAAGGAAGAAAACAACGGACAAAGTAGCAATACTACGCCCTTATCAATAATTGCCTTGAAGGTAAGTGGTTACATTCTCTGACCAAAAGTACCTGGTGGCAGAATGGATTTTAAAACAAAACAGAATAAAGATGATGCAGCTATAGGCTGCTAGCAAGAGGCTCATTTTACCTCTTAAGACACAACAGTAAGCACATGGATGGAAAAGATGGTGCATGAAAATGCAATCTGAGGGATCCTGGGAGACTCTTCTTACCAGACCATCTAGACCGAGCGGATGCCACAGAAAATGGCAATGACCATTTCATAATGAAAATGGGGGCAATTCCATAACAGAATGTAACAGTATCTCTTCAGATATAATTTTGTCGCATAAAAACATACCGACACAACATCAATACAGTATGAACAGATGTGCATGACATCTCCAGAACCAGGGTCAGCAGACATTTTCTGTGAAGGCCACAGGGCAGGTACATATAATGTCTTCTTGGCCACATGGTTTCCTTCACAACTGATTAGATGCCAGTACAATGCTGAAGTGGTACGTGCTCTCTCTCACTCGCTCGCTCTCCCATTTTTTATTATCAAAGTGATGTACAGAGGGGTTACAGTTTCATAGTAAGGCAGTAACCCTACTTGTTACCTCCTCCCTCATAATCCTAGCTCCTCAGGAGGCTGAGATCTGAGAAATGTGGCTCCAGGCAGATTAATCTGAAAGATGCTTATCTCCAACTTGCCAGAAGAAACCCAGAAGTGGATGTGTGGCCCAAATAATAGCCACCCGCCATAGGAAGAAAGCCAATGGAGAGCTCGGAGCCCCACTCCAAGCCCCAGAAGAAAGCCAATGGAGAGCTCGGAGCCCCACTCCAAGCCCCAGAAGTGGGCAGGGTGGGTGGAAGCCATGGGACTTCACTACCATACTTTCAGCAATGTATGTATCATTAAAAAATCAAGATCATAATTAAAATAGCTTAGCTCAAATAAACGTAACCCATATCCAGAACATTTTATGCAACTGCAGATTTAACGTGTCTGTAAGACAGACATCCCATCATTATAAACATTACAGGTATGCGTAATATTTAAACCTAGAAATTATTAAAGTTGCCATTGAGATAGATAGTTCAGGTTTTCTAATTAATTATGCACTGTAGAAAAATATGACATTGCTAGGATGAGAAGATTGAGCATTAAGTATATTCCTATTTTAATGTATGCTAAATGACACGTGCTGTTTATGTAGTAAATTGAAGAAAATTGAGTAACATTGTTTAATTCTTAGGAGCTCTTCTAAGTTATATACTGTAAGTCACACTGATAAAATTACATTTAAATAGCTAATGTTCACTGTCACAACCCCATTTAATTTTGTTCAAGGTAAAAAATACAGTTGACTATCCAATTTTTACCTTTCCTTCAAATCATCACCTCTCATTTTCTGGGAAATACCTGAGAAGAAATGAGGAAGGCCCACTACCTACTCTGCTTCCTGCTTTCCTTGCATCTGAGAAGCTTTTTGGAAAATTTAGTAACTTTTATTCATTGAACTTTACATTCATTATCTAAATGAGATTTCAGTTTGCATTTTTATTGTGGATCATTATATGAATGCTTTAAGCAGCTATGAAAAACAAATTTAAAAAATGAAAAACATTTTCTTGACAGTGAAATTTTTGTCTTAGTACGATGAAAAAAAAAAGCACCAGAAGTTTTTATGGCGCTCCCATTAGATGACAGCTATTAAGGAAAAAAAACAACAAACCCAACAGCCCCATCAAATTAGAGATTTTGTATTTTAGGATTCTTCCCATTGGGTGTGAATGGGGACAAAGTTCTGATTTTCCAGGAAGCTGGAAGTGCCTTTGATTGATGCCAGGAAGCCTTGTTGTGGTTTATACACGGACCGGTACTTCCAGTTTGTAGTTTAAGGCCTTTGTTAACACATTTTAGAGATTTGACAGAATGTCAGTGAGGGAGGCAGAAGGACTATTAATTTCACAAGTGACTTTTCTAAATTTCAAAACATTACATCCTAGATTGCTTTGGTGAATATTTTATCCTATTTCTATACACACATTTTTCCTCTGAAAGTAGTTTAAGCTGGTTCCTGGAAATGTATAACAGCAGCAACATAACAAACATGAAAAAAGAACCAAGAGGAAGGTAGTGTGGTAACAGTAAGTGCAGCCATTGCAGGAGGCGGACTTTTAACCTTCTGTCGTGGGTAGAAGGCTTGGCGGGGACAGCCGGTGCGTCACCTGTGTCGCGTGCCTTGGCGCCTTCAGTAGCACTGGCATCGTGAGTCGTGTCTCTGGCCGCTCAGAGGGCTTTCTTCGTGAGGACGCGTGGGTGGTGTGATCAATGCCTTTCCTTCAGGAAGCATAAAGAAGGTGGTCGTTAGAGAAGGGACGGAGCGTCCGGTGCCCAAGCCCAGCCTCAGTGTGCTCGAGTCTAGCAGGCCGGTCTTTGGAGGGCTGATTGGGAGTGGAGGGTCTGGAGGCTGGGCGTGAAGTGCTGGTGTCCTGGCGTTGTGCTGACGGGTTGCTCTCTGGGGTTCACGGCAGGAATTCGCCCGCGGGGCCTGGAGCCGCGGGCTCTGCCGGCTGCTCGTCTTAGTGGGTCCTTGCAGTCTGTCCCGCTGGAGTGGGGGCCGGAGTTCTCCCCTCTACGTCTCGGGCAGCCGGCATTTACTTCGTGGCTTTTATCACTGCTTACGTGGGGATGAGCCCCACGCTCTGCTCCGAGCTCCGTGGGCCCTGCCGCCCCGCTTGGCCACCTCCCCCTAGTGCATTGGGTAAGGCTGGATTTCAACATGGACTTTAAAAAGTTTTTGTCACTGGTTTATTTGCAGACAGATCTAGGATGCTATCAGTGTGCTGGAGTTTGACCCATTTCCAAAGGTCACCCCTCTTAAAACATCCTCCCTGCTCCAAAGATGAAGCGTCCTTGCTTCTTGTGCAGTTGATATCTCATTATAAAGAGAGGTGCCGCAGGTCCAGATCCAAAGTAGCAGATGGCCACAGCTGGTGATCAGCGTGGCCCCTCCACCCAGCCAGCACCCCAGGCCTGGCTCCGCGCTCTGCGCGTTACACACCGGACGTGGGGATGTGGTTTCCTCAATATTTGTTTTGAAATCCGAGCCTCAAGCTTGCCATGCACGCGCTTTGCCACTAAGATACGCCCCCCCCCCCCCCCGTGTTCCCTGTGCGTTAATAGTTACCTGCTCCCTGCTATCCTTGAGGCTCCTGGTCCCAGCCCTCATTTTCTCCAGCTGGGAGCGTGGTTGAAGCTTCCAGACTTGCTTCATCCCATCATTCAGTTGCCTCCCAAGAGCGATCTCACTAAAATGTAAATCAAATCACCTCACCCCCTCGCTGACAATCCAGTGACCTTCTGTAGCCAACCGTGTACAATTCTAAGTGCTTAGCATGGCTTAGGCAGGCCTTCAGGATTTAACTCTGCCAACTAGAGATTCCCTGAATAAGCAATTATGTAAATACAATCTCCCCCTCGTGGAGTTTCCTGGTCAATTCGACAGAGGCTCATTAATACCACACTGTGCTAAGGGCCTGTTTATCTGTTTTTCTCTACTTTGGGGAACAGAATGCGTTTTTAAATATAAAATATTGCAAGCATATAGGAAAACCAAGGAAAATAATGAAACACAACGTCAAGGTGTGCCAGATTTTTGTCACTTTTCCATCATGTTTGTCTTTAAAGGCGTAAGTTACTGTAGACAGGCATGGAGCCCCTCTTTCTCTCCCCTCTCCCTAGCTAGAGGAACCCCTTCTCGGAGTTTGGTGTTTACCATTTTATACCTTTTCCATGTTTTTCTATCTCCCTAAATTATATATTGCATGGTGGTACACATGTTTGGGCTTGATGCACTATCATTATGTGGTCTGCAACTTGCTTATTTGCTCAACAATACTTTTGAAATGTATCCATCTTGAGGCACAAGGGCTTAATTCTGAAGTACTAGCATTCAGTGATATGGAAATGAATTTTCTCATGGATGCATATTTAGGTTGTTTCCAATTTTCCTTTATTACACAAGTCCCACAATAAACACTTAGTGTGCGTCTCTCCTGCGCTGCACTAGAGGGAGGCTTTGCCCAGGTGACAACCTAAGGCAACGTCTCCAGTAGAAAACGTTCACCTCTTAAGGTTTAGGACCTATTTTTTCCAATATTTTTCCTCCAAATGTAATAGGATCTTAGCTCCAGGAGTTAGATGATGCACGAGTACCAATATTCCAAGTGTGAATGCACAACCATACTTAAGACCATGTTGTTATTTAGACACTTAAAAAGTTTATCATAGGTGCCTGTGAATAGTTTCACGCGTATGCAGGCGTGAGACGCTCACCGCCTACTGCCTAGGCGTGTGCGGTGTGTGTTGCTTCTGTTAGCCGAGGGGACGGCGTCAGCCTCTGGCTCCGCGCTCGCTGAGGCATGCCGGTGCTGCTGGAGAGCTGGCTGGTGCGGGGCGCTCAGGTGCCCCCAGCCACGAAGCCGCCGCGTCTGCACCAGGCGGGCAGCCAGGGGCGCAGCGGGCCCAGCCCTGTCCCTCCCGTGCCCACGATGGACGGAGATACACGCCACGGCCCCTGCGCTGGGAGGAAAGGAAGAGGGCGGGAAGTGCTGGGGGGAGGGAGAGTGGCTGTCATGGCAGACGTGGTCGCAGACGTGCTATTTAAATGTTCCAAAGAAACTGGAGAGCCACGAGATTCCTGGGCGAGGGCCTTGAAGAGGAGGGAGCCGTGTGTGCAAATGTTCGGCGGGGGAGAGCTCGGCCCATCCGCGGCCGGCCAGGAAGCCAGCGTGGCTGAGGAAGAGCCAGCAGGAAGTGACACGTGCGGGGTGAGGTCAGAGGTCACAGCGTCGAGCTAACGTCTGGTGGCCCTCCCACGGGAGCAGGGGTGTGAGCTCAAGCACGTATTTGAAAATCAGGCTGATTCAGAGACCAGAGGCTGAGGGCCACTGTGGCCATGGTCGTCCTGTCCCAGCTTGAGGTGACTTGGCCGTGGCCATGGCCGTCCTGTCCCAGCTTGAGGTGACTTGGCTGTGGCCATGATGGTCATCCTGTCCCAGCTTGAGGTGACTTGGCTGTGGCATTGGTGGTCGTCCTGTCCCAGCTTGAGGTGACTTGGCTGTGGCCATGGTGGTCATTCTGTCCCAGGTTGAGGTGACTTGGCTGTGGCCATGGCCGTCCTGTCCCAGCTTGAGGTGACTTGGCTGTGGCCATGATGGTCATCCTGTCCCAGCTTGAGGTGACTTGGCTGTGGCATTGGTGGTCGTCCTGTCCCAGCTTGAGGTGACTTGGCTGTGGCGTTGGTGGTCGTCCTGTCCCAGGTTGAGGTGACTTGGCTGTGGCGTTGGTGGTCGTCCTGTCCCAGGTTGAGGTGACTTGGCTGTGGCGTTGGTGGTCATTCTGTCCCAGGTTGAGGTGACTTGGCTGTGGCCATGGTCGTCCTGTCCCAGCTTGAGGTGACTTGGCTGTGGCCATGATGGTCATCCTGTCCCAGCTTGAGGTGACTTGGCTGTGGCATTGGTGGTCGTCCTGTCCCAGGTTGAGGTGACTTGGCTGTGGCATTGGTGGTCGTCCTGTCCCAGCTTGAGGTGACTTGGCTGTGGCCATGGTCGTCCTGTCCCAGCTTGAGGTGACTTGGCTGTGGCATTGGTGGTCGTCCTGTCCCAGGTTGAGGTGACTTGGCTGTGGCATTGGTGGTCATCCTGTCCCAGCTTGAGGTGACTTGGCTGTGGCCATGGTCGTCCTGTCCCAGGTTGAGGTGACTTGGCTGTGGCATTGGTGGTCGTCCTGTCCCAGCTTGAGGTGACTTGGCTGTGGCGTTGGTGGTCGTCCTGTCCCAGGTTGAGGTGACTTGGCTGTGGCGTTGGTGGTCGTCCTGTCCCAGGTTGAGGTGACTTGGCTGTGGCGTTGGTGGTCATTCTGTCCCAGGTTGAGGTGACTTGGCTGTGGCCATGGTCGTCCTGTCCCAGCTTGAGGTGACTTGGCTGTGGCCATGATGGTCATCCTGTCCCAGCTTGAGGTGACTTGGCTGTGGCATTGGTGGTCGTCCTGTCCCAGGTTGAGGTGACTTGGCTGTGGCATTGGTGGTCGTCCTGTCCCAGGTTGAGGTGACTTGGCTGTGGCCATGGTCGTCCTGTCCCAGCTTGAGGTGACTTGGCTGTGGCATTGGTGGTCGTCCTGTCCCAGGTTGAGGTGACTTGGCTGTGGCATTGGTGGTCATCCTGTCCCAGCTTGAGGTGACTTGGCTGTGGCCATGGTCGTCCTGTCCCAGGTTGAGGTGACTTGGCTGTGGCATTGGTGGTCGTCCTGTCCCAGGTTGAGGTGACTTGGCTGTGGCATTGGTGGTCGTCCTGTCCCAGCTTGAGGTGACTTGGCTGTGGCATTGGTGGTCGTCCTGTCCCAGCTTGAGGTGACTTGGCTGGACTGGGGTTCGGCACTGAAGGGACTTCACAGGGGCAGACGCCGAGTGTGTTTGAAAGAGGAGCCAGCAGGATTTGGGGCTGGGCGGGGTGGGAGGTGTGGGAAGCGGACTCCCGGCATGGATAATGGAGTGAGGAGGATGGGCAAGCGCCTTCGGGGAAGTGGGATGAGATCTGTATTTGAGTTACAAGTAAAAATCTTGGAAGGCCATGAGAAGGGGGAGCTTGAAGTTCATGGCTGCGATCTGGGCCAGAAGTATGAGTTCTGGAGTCAGCCACGTGTTTTACAAAGAGCGGAGGGGATGTTCTAGGAGGTCAGTTTGAATAACGCGAGAGCCAAGTTTGAACTCTGAATCCGGGACTCTGGTACTTAGCGTGCTAGGAGGTCGGGCAACGGCAAAGGAGACAGCTCTTAGCTCTGTGCCCGAGTTCTCTTTGCCTTTAGGACAGACCCAGTCACTGTGGATTTGTGTTTTCAGCGTTACCACGCTGTTACCATTTATCCTCTATTAACCCTAGGGGATAAATTCAACTTGTCCACTTCATGACACGCGCCGTGCCCTTCTGGAATCTTCCATGCTGAGGAGTGCTCAGTCAACGATGGTAAGCTCTGGAAGGGAAAGTGAGACTCAGTCCTTGCATTTCTCAGGGGCGGCTGTGGACCCACTCTTTCCGAGTCCCCAGTGGGCCTGAAACAGGATTCTTCTAGAGTGCTGGTTAAAGCACTCTGGACATTTTTATTCATCGTGAGTTCTTCTGGTTGAAGTCAGGGGGCCAGCCCTGCTGCTCTGCCCATCATGTGACAGGGGCGGGCTGAGGTGAGCACTCCCCCCCCCCCCCCCCCCGTTCCCCCGTCCCCCCGCACCTGTCCCCAGGGAGTGCTGCCCCTTCTTCACCAGGCCACCATTCTCCTAAACTATAGTATCTGCAGAACCATGTCCGTCACAGTCATAACAGTCTTTATGGCATTTTAGAAGAATTATTTATTTCTTTATTACCAGCTGAACTTTGCTTTCTGACTTTTCATTTAATATAGCATCTTAATCTTTCTTTACCCGCCCTAATCCTCCTCCTATCAATTAATAGCACCTGAGCCTTTTGCGTTGCAGCCATCTGGCCAGGAGGGAGGGTGCATGCATGACAGCTCAACATCGTTCCTCCAGAACTCAGCCCTTGTGCATTTACTCCGTGTTTATTCTTGAGATCCTACGATTAATTAGCAAATGCATTTCCTGATAGCCACAGTGAGGTTAGGATTAATGTACCCGGAAGCCTAGTGCACTGAGAGTGGTAACAAGAGACCCATTCTCTTCTGATCAACACCACTAAACGGCAAAGATCAATCAAATCTTATAGGCTTAGTCAGCAAGTCTCATCACCGGACGAGACTTTAACCTGAGCCAGCTTCGCTCAAGGCGACTGCTTTGTATGTTTCTCAAGGGTCAGGCGAGTGGATCTGTTTTCTGCTCGTCGGGCACGCTGTAAAGAGGGCAGCTCTCTGGGTTGTTGGGAGGACCTGTAAGTCTTGGCAAATCGGCAGAGTTTGATGCACAGCCACAAGTCCCACAGGTCATTAATTCTGCCGCACTGCCTGTGCATCTGCACTAAAATGTGTGGGTGAACTCGTTACACTGGGGGCCTCTTGGTCCTGCCTTTGTCTCCTGCATCGTTGTTTGGTCCAAGGCACATTTCTGCCGCCATTGTTTCTCTTTGCTTCTCTCTGACAGCTGCGTCAGCCCTCGGTCTTGAGGAAACCACGGTTGCCTGCTGTTCACGGGGCAAGATGATGGGAAAGGTCAATGCTGCAGCGGGCTCTTCCCTCCGCTGTGTTTCTAGAGACACAGATATGCCTTGTTTCAGCGCAGCCCTGGGTTAAAGGTGGAGCTTATTTATCGACTAACTGTGTAGAAATGATTGCTGTGAATTCATTTGTTACTTGAGAGAAACAACTTTCGGTTTAAGCTCTCGAGCTTACATAAAGTCTCCTAACTGAAAGTTATTATTTTTTAAGTCTTATTATTTAAGGCTTCCCTTAAGCTCTATTGTGGGAAATATGACTGGGTCGCCGCTGCAGAATTGACTCGATGGGGCTGGGGAAGCTCTGCCTTTCTTCCTATGGCCATTCTCAAGACACTCTTCTGGCCAAATTTTCTTTTCACATTTATTAGGTACTTCCATTACAGTGATTTGGGGTAAGCCTGGATAAATCAAATCCGTTGTAGTTCCTTCTGTCTTATAATAGTGGATGTTATCTTGCACTATTGATAGTACAACTATGTAGACTAGAATATAAATGATACATGATGGTACTTTCTAGCCAGTAAACACAAAGAGTATTTGTCACTAACTCCTGAGAGCAGATAGAGGTCTACATGAATGAAGCTGGAGGCGTGAAAAATCACATTTTCAGCAATAAGCTGAATTATGTCTGTAGGAGATAATCTGATGAGAATTCCTCTGTGGAAGGGGTGCATGGAAGTCTTACTGAGAAGGCCGGTGCATCCGTAGGAGTCCAAGGCTTGGCGTCTGAGGAACGGATACAAACCCGTCCATATCCTCTCCTGCTTCCCTCTTGTCAGTGGTCCTTCTGGTGGCTCCGCGTGTATGGTCTCGTTGAACTTAGCAGCTCAAACTTAAAACACAATTGGTGGCGTTGAGGCTCCCTGACCATTACTGTTGATCAGCTTTGACTGGGACAGGAGGACGCCTACACTGGCTTACTACAAGCCTGCTAGTTAGTGAATGCCACAAGTTTAAGGTTGACGAAAGTGTTGCTTTAAAAAATTAAAGTTACTTCATTATATAAGATATAAAGATTAGTAAGTGCCTGGTTGTTCAGTTCAAAGGCCCCACAGCGATTCACACCATTGAGCAGCACCTCTCTCTCAATGCCGGTCTATGTCTGCCACTTTCTAGCGATGTGGTTTCCCTTGGCTTCTTCGCGTCGCTACTGACTTACTTGTGGAATGGATTACTGTTAGTGAGCTCACAGGAATCACTTGGAGTTGGAGCCTCTAGATTCCTAGGAAGCACAGAATTTGGTTCTTGCACACTGCCCGCGCTCATCGCCCCGTCTGGGCCCAGGGCCGGGGTGGGGGGATATTTGCCCGACAGGCTTTGGCTCTGAGGTGAGGATGGGAATCCTTCTGAGGACGTGGATTGGAGCTCGGGACAGGCTCAGCTCGAGTGCCCAGGAGAACAGGTGCCCTGGTGGCCACGGCCACTCGGCGCTGACTCCGGCTGTCCCCCGAGGGCAGCGGAAGGGCTCTGTTTCCTACCTGTGGCTAGTTTGACTCAGAAACTCGTGTGATTCTAAGTGCTTGGGATTGTACCGTGGCTTAGTAAGTAGGTAAGAAACACCTATGGAACAAAGAAACAGGAATCACCATTGCTTGGTGGTTAGTTCTGATTAAAACGTTGACATACATCTTTGGAAGTGGATATGAAAACGTAAATTTTGTGCTAAAAGTTTGGCTTGTGAGATATTCTGAGATATAAAAATGAAATCCTTCATTTTCAGAAGGACACTTCTCGTTGTTTGCTTGGCAAGCCATTCTCTCTGCAGCTCTGGGAGTGTGCGTGGAAGTCACGTGACAGGCCCAGCCCCGCCATCCCCCTCCCCCCTCCTTCCCTGGGGGCAGGTAGAATTCTGTTCAAGGCGGGGAGCAGGGGCTGCCTTGGTGACACGTTCCTTCTTGCGGTGTTCTTGAGGCTACCTGGTCTGACACTTGAACAGCTGCCAAGTCCCTTCCTGTTCCCCCATAAACAAAGCTGTCGCTCACCGCACCCCCTACCTTGGGAGGCAAGGGAGGGTAATGACTCTGGAAATGGAAAACAGAACAACCATCAAAAGGACTTTTAATACCAAGAGAATTATAGGAGCATAATTGAATCAAATAAGAATATAAATAGACCGTGTTGCAAGCTACATTTGTTAAGGGGTTTCATATCAGTGGAAGTTTTGTGTTACCTGGGAAGAGTCATAAAACGAAATAAAAAAGAATGAAAATGCTGGCCCTGGAGAAGTGATTTCCGACGTCTCGCAGCACCCTGCGGCAGCGGATACCCCGCTGGCCGGGGTGAGGGCGGACATGGGAGGCGGCCAGGCGGAGCTGGAAGGGGCTGGATCGGGAGGAGGGGGTGGGGCTGGGGCCGGGGTACAGGTGGGGCTCTGGGTCGGGGGCAGCTTTGTGTGTGTTGCCCCCACGGTGGGTGCGGAGGGTAAGTCTTGCCCACGTCTCGCGTCTGCATTAGTCGTGGTGGTGGTTAGTGACGTGGGGTGAGTGGAGAACCAGGGTGGAGGCAGGCCTGGGAGGCCCCGCGGGGAGGAGCCCACCGAGCGCCTCCACCAGGCCCAGGCCTCCCTCCCTCCCGCCGGGCCCGCCGAGCGCCTCCACCTGGCCCGGGCCTCCGGCCCGCCGAGCGCCTCCACCTGGCCCGGGCCTCCCTCCCGCCGGGCCCAGGCCCGGGCCTCCCCGCCGCGTCTTCCCGGGGGGGCCTGAAGTTAAAGGCGGGGGCCGCTCGGCCTCGGGGTCCGGGGGCGTCCAGTTGCCGCGTGGGGTAGAGGAGACCGGCTGGCGAGGACAGGGCCGGGCTGGCCGCGAGAGGACGGCGGAGGACCTGGGTACGCTGGAGACCACGCGCTGCTCCACGCAGACCCTTAGGGAATAAACCACCATTTCTAAGCAAAGCCAAAGGATTGGCCTTTTGGGGGTTTTTGTTTTGTTTTTTGCCAGTCCTGGGGCTTGGACTCAGGGCCTGAGCACTGTCCCTGGCTTCTTTTTGCTCAAGGCTAGCACTCTACCACTTGAGCCACAGCGCCACTTCTGGCCGTTTTCTGTATATGTGGTGCTGGGGAATCGAACCCAGGGCCTCATGTGTAGGAGGCAGGCGCTCTTGCCACTAGGCCATATTCCCAGCCCTTGTTTTTCTTTTTAAACATCCTACCTATGGCTAAATATCGTATTTGTTTCCAGAAGCTTCTGTTCTTGTTTTTGACCTCTCACCCCCAGGCGATGCTTCAGGCTCAGCTACTGGAATTGGCAGCTGCAGCAGCTGCACAGACGGCTCTGGAGGAGCTGGGGCGGTGGTGAAGCCGCCCGATGGCATCCCTGGGCCGTTGGGGGGGTGGGGTGGCTGGGGAGCGAGCGTCGGTGGCACCCGAGAGGGAGACACGGCTGGGGAGCGAGCGTCGGTGGCACCCGAGAGGGAGACACGGCTGGGGAGCGAGCGTCGGTGGCACCCGAGAGGGAGACACGGCGAGCGTCTCTGTCTCCCGGAGAATCCAATTCTGTCATGTTCTTTTTGCCTCGCAGATGATCAGCTTAAATCTTTGCCTGTGTTGTCAGAGACAAGAATCCGTGTGAAGTGTCATTGGCAAAGTTAGACGTTTTTCGAGAGCGTGAACCAAGAAAAATGGATGGGTAAAAGCAACGTGAAATGGTCTCTCTCAAAGTCATTATGTTTGATAGGTTTTTCTAGGCATTGACCTCGGAGGTGTCGTCAAGGCGTGCTGGCGGGACACAGCGCTCCGGTGGGAGGATGGCAGACTCCGTGGGGGGAGGACAGGCTGTGGCGGAGGCGCTCTGCTGGAAATCCCCCCTCGCCTCCGGTCTCTGAGGCACGGGGCTGCCTCCCAGCCGCTGCGTCTGTGTTTCCACCCGTGAATTGGGAGAGTAGCTTCTTCTTTCTTTATGTTACAGACGCGCTATGCACGTACTCATGAACACAAGAAGATTGAATGCAAAATCTCTCTTCCATTCTCCTTCCCCACCCAGAGGATGTCGTTTCTTCCTGTTGGCGATTACTTATCCTTTGGGACTTCCAGGTTATCTTTGTATCTTCCATTACAAGAACCATCTTTTATCCACTTAGGATGCAGATTGAAAATTCGGCTTAATTGTGCATTTCGTTCTATGGTTTCTCTCCTCTCTCTTTTTTATCTCTCTCTCTTTTGAGGTAAAGTATGTTCAGCCACCAAGATCAATAAAACTGGCACACTATATAGACGTTATGTTGTATGTAATACATGCTTTGTGGCATACATGATGTATACGCTTGATGTACTTCACGTGAGCGTGCACAGGCCCGGCAGCCGGCGGGGACCATCCGGTTAGGATTGTCCAGTGGTGGTGCACAAGGGGACACCTGCAGGACGCTTGGGTGGGCGGGCGGGTCCCTTGGGTCTTACTCTGCCTCGTGCGTTTTCAGTCGCAGAACTCCGCAGCCAGAGGGGGTCTATGAGGTCAGCTAGTCTGGAAGTTAACAAGCAAGACTCTTGGACCAAGGCACTTCTGTCTGGTTTCATTTTATGTCTTTGCTTCTGCCGTCTGTGAGGCTGCTGTTGTGCTACAGTGGTGGAGCTGCCTAGCCCGTCCTTGAAGCCCCGCGTCCTCCCTGTCTGTCTATCTGTCCGGATTCGCAGAGTAAGCGTTCCAGCCCCCGCCTAGCCCGTCCTCTTGGTTACACAGGGCTCACCTCCCCCGCGCACAGCGCTTAGCACCGTGTGGATGAGACCAGAGGCCCGGGCTCCGGTGGGGTCCGTTCCACGGGATGCGGGGGCTCCCCGGGAGATGGGAGGGGCCGGCCACCGGAGGGCCCGCAGCCCTGCAGCTCGTCCTGGGCTTCTTGGGGCCTAGGATGAGGCCCCGGCGACAGCAGCCCTCCTTTGCCCTTGACGGATGAAAGGGGAAAGCCCGAGGGGCGAGATGCCCCCGGGAGCGGCTCGCTGTCAGGGAACGCGAAGAGAGATCTGTGAGCAAGCACCGCCTGGCTGTTCAAGAGATTTCCCAAGGACCTTGAAGTGTTATTTACTGTCCTTGTGGCCATTATCCACGGCTTCCTAGGCATAAAAACATTCAATTAAAATTTCAAGCAGTGCAGTTTGCAATGGATACAGGGAGAATTTCTACTGGGGGAAAAAATGACTCTTTTCAATCTGTGTTGCGGCCCCGCTTTCAGTTGAAAAGGCCTAAGCGATTATGGATGAACATGGTACGTTATTTTACTTTTTTCTTTCTCCTGCGATGAATCGCCCTCTTTCTCACCATCTCCAGTAGAATGCAGGCTTCCTCAGACGGGGAGATGGCTTCTGAGCTTTAAGCTTGTCCTTGTCTGTCCTGCACCGCGGCAGAGCTGCTGGGTGCTCAGTGCCAGTTACCATAAAAGAGTGTTTACTTAACTAGATATTCCACAAACGAGGACCTTTTAGTAAGCGTGATAAGAAATTTAATTTGATTTCTATTAACCTGAGCTTGTCATTCTTTTTTTTTTTTTTAACCACTTTGTAGGATACTTCTCTTTTTGGAGTTCACTTCAAATTGCTTCTATTTTGAATATCTTTGCAAAGTTGTTCTGTTATATAATTTTGTAGCTAAAACACTGGCTTTTTATTTGTTTGGAGAGCTAAGGGAATATTTGTTTTCTTGCTTTGTCAGTACTTTCTTGTGGCTGATCTAGTAATTGTATTTCCTCTAGACAAGCCCAGAGGCATGTTCTAGAAGCTACAGATGGCGCATCCATAGAGAGTTATACGGCCGTTCCCTGCCGTGACCTTTCTGCCCTGTGAGTCGTTCTTTCCATTTGCTTCTCCAGGCAGAGGCCGTGTGAGAAGAAGCAATCTGGGTGGCTTCCCCATGATGTTTCTAGAACTACAGACCTGGGGGTCCCACATTGTATAAGAACTTCAGTTAGTTCATGGTTCCCGACACAGACTGGATGCTCGCCCACAGGGGAACGCGGGCCACGTAACATTAAGTCCGGCTCTGAATACAGGGCACTACTGCTCTCCTTCTGATACAGCTCTTCAGGAGTTGGGCATTTGCTTCCCTGCTGGTTCTGAGATCTCCTCTGCCCTGATTAAGTGGTGCTGTAAGCACAGTACTGAGCCAAATGACCAGATTCTGTCTGCTCCTTTAGGTTTCTACCTCCTTCACCAAAGATACCTTTTTTTGGGTTGCTGTTCTCTGTAGTTCCTCCCTGTTGATGTCTGGGAATCCTGGGAGGCTACGTGCTACCAGCGGACCTCCAGTCCCCACCTCTGCTGCTGCAGGCAGGGCCAAGGTCTCGTGTTCCCCCGCAGAGCTCTTGTGTAGCCTTGGCCCCACAGTCCCTCATTCGTGGTTTGCGTCTCTGCCCAGCACTGGTTCTGCAGATCCCTGCTGAAACCAGTCATCTAGAGCCCAAGGCCACTGTGCCGATCAACAGGACCAGGGCTCTTTAAGCCGGTCCCGATGGAGGGACCTTGACCTCTTAGTGCGGTGACCCTCACGGGTTCCAGCCGGCACCTCCCCTGTTGTGGCAGCAGCCCTGGCAAATGAAGGTCGGCTTGGATTCATAGCTGGTCTCAGCCAGTGAGATCGACCACAGTGAGGTGAGAGCACATTCCAGAGCAGCTCGGCCCTTCCTGGCAAGGCCAGACCGGAGAACACACCTGTCCAGGTGCGATAGGCCAGACAGGGGACGCGCCTGCCCAGGGGAGACAGGACAGACGGGGGACAGACAGGGACGCGCCTGCCCAGAGGAGACAGGCCAGACGGGGGACAGACGGGGACGCGCCTGCCCAGAGGAGACAGGACAGACGGGGGACACGCCTGCCCAGAGGAGACAGGACAGACGGGAGACGCCTGCCCAGAGGAGACAGGCCAGACGGGGGACGCGCCTGCCCAGAGGAGACAGGACAGACGGGAGACGCCTGCCCAGAGGAGACAGGCCAGACGGGGGACACGCCTGTCCAGATGCCATGCTGGAAGGACGTGTGACCTGTGACAATCACTTTTTTGACCATAAAATGTCACAGAGCTGACTTGACTTTTGATGGCGAGGACCGTCAGGTCTGGAAAGCATCCTGGGACAGCACGGTGGCCTATGCAAAGGCCCAGAGGTAGGAGACCTGCTGGTATAATTGAGGAACGAAACAAGCTGAGATAGGGCAAAGAGGATCATGACAGGAAGGAAAGCTATAGGATTTGAGACCTGATTGTCAAGGACACTGGGGAGATTTTGACCTAAGGAGGGCCAGAAATGTTCCAGAATGTTACATGGACCAGTGGGGGAGGCCACAGGGGAAGGGTCTAACCACAAACATTGGTTTTGTCTTCCATTCTTATGAGGAGAGGACCGTAGCTCCCTTGTTCTTTGCTGTGTACCACATACACTGTAGGTACTAAAACCCGTGGGATTCATGCATGCACGACTGGATGACTTTTGCGCGTTTTGCAGTGGTTGTAGCCTGCCGAGGGCTGATGTGGTGTTCGGCATGAAGGTGCAGCTCAGGCCTTGCAGGGTGCAACGGGGGTGCTCAGCAGGGGGTGCACGCGAGGCCCTGGCAGGGACTGCGGGTAGATTGCACAGAGACAGGGAAAGGCTCCCAGCCCAGCAGTGGGGCCGATGAGACTGGGAAAAGGGCCAGGTCCAAGGAGGAAGGGCGCGACAAGTCATGAAGCGTGGGTTCTATTTATAGCAGCACCATCTGTGAATCCTGTCAACCAAGGCAGAGGGGATAATGACCCCCGTCTGCAACATGGAGGAGCAAGAACCCCGGGGCCAGCGGCCCAGCTCCCCGGCTCCCCACACTGCTGCAGCCACTGGTGTCCTGTGGGTAGAGGTCTCAGGGGAACGCACTGTGTCCTGTGGGTAGAGGTCTCAGGGGAACGCACTGTGTCCTGTGGATAGAGGGCGTCGGGGGAACGCCCCGTGTCCTGTGGGTAGAGGTCTCAGGGGAACGCACCGTGTCCTGTGGGTAGAGGATGTCAGGGGAACGCACCCGTAGCATGCTCTGGTAGAGGGCGTTGGGGGAACGCACCCGTAGCATGCTCTGGTAGAAGGGTAGTATGCAGTGGTGGGATTTTCCGGTAGAATGGGCCAGTAGCATGCACAGGTAGAAAGCAGCTATGGAGCACCAGTAGAGCTCTCTGGTGGACAGCCCACCCGCGGGAGGAGAGGTGGACCCCGGCGTGGTACTCTGGCAGTGGGAGAGGTGGTGTGGGTGACGGTAGCAAACACTCTCTCGCCACCCCGCTGAACTGGAGGCCTTTCTGAGAATTCACCAACTTGCTGGAAGGCTTCCAGCGCCCTGGGCTGACTCCACCACAACCTCACCTGCGGAGGCGGAGGCTGCAGAGGGAGCCAAGAACTCTGTGCGGTGTACGGTGATTTGTTTTCCCTTTGGAGACACGTTCACTGTCGGACGTGATGATGATCCTGTCTGTTCTAGGACAGAAACTCGGGACTGAACACTGCAGTAAATGTGAAACCAACTACTTTCACAGACAGGGAGATTAGACCCGTGTATTTAAAATCCTAAACCCAGGAACTCATCTCAGTAGGAACGGTGTTAAGAGCACGTCAGTGCTGGCATCTCGCTGTATTCTCCTGCAGGACAGTGGTTTTCCCGCGCCCCAATCTCGTGTCTCCCTGAGGTGGGGTGATTGACGGCCTGCTGCACTGCTCAGGGACGGGTCCTCGGCGCCCGGGGCCCGGGGCCTGGCCAATCAGGGAGGGGCTGAGAGCCGCCTGCCCAAGCGATTACCCGTCCTCTCCCGGAGAGCCCAGAGCCGGGGTGAACTCGGCCGCACCCCTTGCAGCCATCTCAGAACGCAGAACTCGGGCTGTCCTGGCACCCTGTCTGCAACCGATATCCTCCCCCGGTGAGGGACACAGCGAGGCCGGGTCACGTTAGGGTGAGGATCCCAGTCCACAGAGGCGGACAGGCGCAAGGTGACCCCCGCCCTGCCCGGGACAGCACAGGCAATTGCTCAGCCTCTTCTTTCCCCTATGTCTTTAGTACGAACCCCCCCCCCCCCGCCATTTCCTGGAGCTCATTTCTGTTCTTAGTTCCTTAAAATTATCTTTCAGTCGTAGTGCAAAGGAGTGGCCATTGGACAAAGCAGCTTAGAAGGCGATGCACCTGGATGAGTGTCGCCCCTTTCCACATTCGCATCACCTCTCCTGCCCCGCGCTTCCTCCTGGCCCCGGAGGCGCAGGCGAAATCCCCGAGGGAGCTCAGGAATTGTCCATGGACCGCGGCTCTGAGTGGTGCGTTGGGCAAACACCAGATTCCAAAGGAGCCCCGTGAACCATCGGAGGTCCACACGTCCTGACTGGCAAACACGGTCTCCTTGGATCAGAAGTAACAAGAGGCAACGCAATGAACTTTGAAGATTGCGACAGAAGCAGATATGGAACTTGAAACCTTCGGAGATAAGACAAGAATAGAATCTCCTTTGAGTTTTCAGTATTGTATTTCCCAAAAGATAAAGGGAGTAGGAAATATGAAAGGAGTCTGGGTGAAGGGGCAGATGGGAGGGGTGGGAAGAGGGAAGGATGACTGGCGGGGAGCACTGGACACATAAATGGGTTAACTTGTAAGCCCCCCTCCCCGGCACCGGCAACTGGATAGGGTGGTCTTCAATGTGCCACGGATATTTCAGGATGTAAGTGCGTGAACTTGTCTGCGGGAAGCTACGGCAGTGTGACCGAAGCTGGTTGGCAAGACACCGTGCCCGCTTCGGAGATGCCTGGGCCAGACACAGCGTGAGATTCGACCTGGGGTCTCGCCGTACACAGGCAAATACCTCTGCCTCGCGGCTGCCCATCCGAGCTCATCCTCCTGAAGTGACCTCACCTCCCACATGGTCTGACACCGCAGTGCTTTTTAGACATGATCTGACAGCACAGTGCTTTCTAAAACTGAGACGAGAAGAATCCCGAGGCTGGGGGACAGCGGTCGACCATTTGCCTCTACGTCCCAGGTCCTCACCCTGCCTTCCGCTCCTGCCCCTCTTCGGGCCACCCTCGGGGCTGCCTTTGAAGCAGTTTGTCCCCGTGCTTGCTTCCACCGGTGTCTCTGGAACCGTGAGGAAGAGCGCCACCGAGGACGCCGGCAGAGATGGATGTTAGCTTCTTGTCTCTTCTTTTATATTCTCGTTGATAGATTTTTTTTTTATATAATCCCGAGGGAAATATTTTTGAAAAGAACTTTAAACTGTGATATAAGGGAATATTGATCAGTGAAAAGCAATAAAACTGGAGGTAACACTCATTGAAGTGATCTTTTAAGAACTGTTTAAGAAGAAACAGAATTGAGTTCCTAGCCGTGTCGTGTTTCGTTAGACGCACGCTGCTCGCTGCGGGAAGGAGCCTGCGGGCAGGAGCCTGCGGGAAGGAGCCTGCGGGAAGCGAGGCGTGGGCTGTAACTTCTACTCCGGCTCCATTTACGGCCGGGCGCCGGGCGCGTGGGTCCCTCCGGTCCACGGCCGGCTCGGCCGCTCGGCTCCAGATCCCGTTGCCTGTGGCAACCATTCGCCCTGGTTCCTTTCTGGTTTTGGAGGTTTGGGGGAGCCCAGAATAAACACAGCAAACCCCTGTGAATGGATTCTTCCTAAAGCCCCCATTGTAGTTGGGGGGAAGTTCAGCCGTGCAGCAGTTCTGCCCGGAGCTGGAGCTCGCACGCTGACCTCACGGCCGGTGAGCCCCGGGGTTCTGTTGGAATATCGCCTCTCGCTGCGGCCGCACTGAGATGGGGACTGGAGTGGGGCCCAGGACTCCACATCTGCACTCGGAGGAGCGGGGCTCCAGATCCTGGCTGGAGAACGGAAGGTGTTGGGGTGGCGGGGAGGGGGGAACATAGGCTACAGAACTGTGGGACACAAGCACCAGCAACCTCACAGTCTGACAGGCCTGGCTTAGCTGTGCTTCTCTCTGGAGGCGGGCACCGAGCTTTCCTGTAGATCGTTGCATGAACCTTTTGGTGGAGTGGTGCTGGTCCTGGGGCTTGCATTCATTCAGGGCCTGGGTGCCGTCCCTGGGCAGTTTTGCTCAAGGCTAGTGCTCTACCACTTGAACCACAGCTCCACTTTTTGGCCTTTTGCTGGTTAATTGGAGAGAAGAGTCTCATGGGCTGTGCCGACCAGGCTGGCTTTGGACCATGGTCCTCAGATCTCAGCCTCCTGAGTAGCTAGGATAGCAAGCGGGAGCCGCCGGCACCGGGCGTTGTACACATTTTAAATCAATAGGTTCCAGGCCTCTAACTGTATCCGGAGTCCACTGTAATCTGGCTGGGTTGAGGAGGCCTCTGCAAAGGTGTGGCGTGGCAAGGGAGGCCAGCTTCTGTGGAGGCTTTGTTCTCTGCAGTGGATGACTTCCTCCTCCTCTTTGCTCTGTGGTGGCAGGCAGCGCTGTCTTTGGTGCGTTCTCGAGAGATGTCCCAGCCCCTCGTCGCCTCTCCAGACCACGTCTCTGCAATAGCAGGTTGTGTGTTCCACTTGCAGCACTTCATCCAGCGTGTCACCGACACCATCACGGCTATCTTGTTTTCCTAGTTGTTGTTGTTGTGTGTGTGTATCTAACAACTTGCAGAGAATCTTTTACAGACTCACAGAAAGTTGCCATCACCAGAAGCGTATCCTATACGCTTGCCAGTTGTTTTATAAACAACCCCAATTCTAAATCAGAGGAAGAAGAGAGAGCGATGGAGGATTCCAGATAGGAAGAATATGTAGATTCTATAAATGAATGTCGGCCAAATGTCTTGTTTTATTTTCTCTAGGAATATAGGCACCTAGGGAGTTTGCCAATATTTTCTTTCCTTCTCCTCCTTCCCAATTTCTGTTAATATCAAAAAAGATAAGGGGCCTGCTTTCTGAATTTCACTGAATGTGGGAATACTATACATTTAAAAATACATTATTTGCTTTGCCTCTACAAAAACATCATAGTGGTAAATATTCAGTGGATTTTAGTGGATTTCAGAGCTGGAGAGCATTCATGAACACCCTTTTTATTCAGTGGAAAGCCATGTTTGTATTTGCTCGAGAACTTGAAGGAAAGAAAGTGACTTGGGGAGAAAGCCTATTGATTTTTATCCTTAGTAATACAAGAAAAATGAAGGTCGATTGCTAGGTACAAGTTGCTCTGGCAACTACAAAGGGATTTACAAAGTCACAGCAGCAAAAGGCTCACACGCGTCCGGTCGCAGTTAATGGTTTGCAAATGCAAATTTAAATAAAAAACTATCAGAGACTGGAATTGCTTCCTGGGAATTTCTCCATGTGTGTTACATCATCTACCTTTCACTTAGCCTGCAGAGTTTTGTTTTAAAGCAGCTTGTGGCCTTGGTAACGTAACTTGCTTTTCCACCTGGTTTTCCAGCTGCATTTTTGCTTTTGTAAAACTAAACAAGGTATTCTCCATTCTCCATTTGCCAGGTTGAGGTAGAAACAGGTGCACGAGGCGTTCAGAACTGAGTCCTAGTTCTGACAAGAGCCTGCGAAGCGGCTGCTGAAGCCTCGACCATGTTTGCCGGGAGGCTGAGAGCTCAGAGGACGCCGGCACTCGACGCGCTCGTCGTGCTCCGTGGAGGTTAGGGGGTGCAGAGCAGGAAGCCGCAGGACTCCGGCGTCACCCTCATGACGAGCTGACTTAGTCTCTGCGGGACAGAAGTGAGCCGAAGTCGTCCCATCTCGAGTTGGTAGGAGAGAAAGAAATGTCTGTGCTTCTGTGTGCATTTTGTCCACTGGGGCTGCACACTGGAAGAAAGAAGGGAGGCCGGAGAGGTGGCGCAGCCTGTTCCCGAGCCCAGGGCGGGCCTGGCGTCCGCGGAGACGCACACACGGAGCCAGTCACGCTCCTGCGGGGTGGCACCGATTCCTTCAGCAGGCAAGCCCCCGCTCGGCGCATGGCGGACCGGAGAGCAGTACCGAGCATCACAAAGCACAGTGTCGCTTGAGCTTGCAAAGTGCCGGGCAAGCTATCTTTACGCGCAGCGCTCTTGGCGGGACCAGCCCTGGGCAGTCCTGGGAGCCAGGCCGCGCCGGTCCTGGGGGCGCCCCGTCCTCAGCACCCAGCTCCTCTTTGCCACCTGGCACAGTGACACGCCGGCAGAGGGAGATGTCTCTGTGTGCTGGCGAATGGAAACCCCAATGGCAGCTGCATCTTCATAATCACCCTCCAAAACCCAGGGCACCTCTGGAACCCGAAGGACCGGCCGGGCGGTTGGCGGGTCCCAGGTAACGGAAGAGCTCGGAAGGGGAAGGGCTCCTCCCGCGTCGTTCCGTGTGGGTTACCCTCTGTCCTGAGCTGCCTTGCCTCTGAGATTTACGAAGGAGTTGTGAGGACCGCGCTGAGACCTGCCCCGACTGTATTTGAGTTTATCAAGCACTCCCTGGGTCTCTCAGCTATGGCACGTGTCAGCTTTGCATACATTAATTCCTTGAGCAAACACCCGTCGCGGTCCTCCGCGGTAGATGGTCTGCCTTCAGATAAGATGGAAGAAGGTTGTATCAAGCACCAGGGAAGTTGTGAGCAGACACGTTTTTATGCCATTCTTTTAAAGGAATCTCCAAGTCCGTCATATTTCATCTCTCTTACTGTCATCTCTGGTGCTAGCCATTGCTAATCTAGCTTTGAAAAGGACGGATCGTAAGTGTATGTGTGAGTGTGCGTGCCACACGCACGTGTGAATGTGTGCACACTTGTGGGTACACATATGAGTTTCTGGATTGAAGTGAGCTTTGAAGAGTCCTTTCCAGCTGAACCAAAAGTCCCTTCACCTGCTCCGGGCGGCTTCCATGACGGCCAGCCAGGTCCAAGTGCCTTCCCTGCCTTCTCTTCCACTCAGAAACCCACTAGGGTTGGAAGAGCTTTGTCCCGTGACATTGAAGAAACCCATAGAACCACCAGGCCTGGAAGGCATGGCGTGCGGCCCCCTCAGTGTGTCAGGGCCCCCCTTATTCCGCGGCCAGCTAGAGCGGTCATGGTGACGCGTTCGGTGTAACGGTTGTGGTGGACGCGTCCAATGTACGGGTCCGCTCAGGCCGACCGCGGCCCGCTGTGAACCGTGGTCTCGCGTAGGAGAAACGCACATTGTTCCACCAGAGGGCTCTGTGTCTAGAACTTGCGTACAGGCAATGCACGAAAGCCTCCCAATATAAAAGCACACCGTTGTGTGTCATATTTGCTAGGGGAAAACGTTTGCGGTGGTGATCCAGACGGAGGGCTGGAGGCTTGGAGGATGGGGGGCTCCGAGGGGGCCGCAGGCTCCCCAGCGTCTCGGGCAGCATTTCCCTTGGGTTTTCTCAAGGCCGTTTTGGGAGCCGGGGCCACGTTTCTAATGCCGGAGCGGCACGCGTCTCGCTGTCCCCAGACTCGCCGTGAGCGTGGGTCCCACCGCCGTGAGCAGGGTCTCCACCGAGCCACTCTGTCTCAAAACACAGGCCAAGGTTTCCTGACACTCTCTACGACCAGAGGAAACAGGCTGTCTTGAAAAGCATTGAGACAGCCGGCTTCTGTTTCGCAGTGGACAGAAGGCAGCGGGTCTGTTTATCACCTGGAGACCCGAGCTCACAGACGGGAGAAGCTCCGCTCCGGTGCTTCTCTCCAGAAGAACACGAGCGTGGCGTTGGAGCTCAGGTCCTGCCTGGCCTGCAAGAAGGGCGCCCTGCGGGCCCAGTTTTCCCTAGGGGTGGGGGCACAGCTCGGGGCCCGCAGGGCGGAATACAAACCAGGACCAGAACGCCCGGGAGCAGCCGGCCTTAAAATGTCGCTGTAAAGGTTCCAGAGAAAAGACTGTGTTTATGATGGAAGTGAAGCCCCAGCATGCTTACAAATGATGCCGGTTCCAGCCGCGTGCCCAGCAGAGCAGGCGTGCTGTGGGCTTTGGTGTCAGTGGCACCGGGCGGAGAGGGCGATGGCTGTGGGGGTACAGGAGGGTGGCCTGAGTCTCCACACCCTCTGGTCCGATGCCACAGGCGATGGGTGGCTGCTTCCCCGTCAGGGCAGCTCTCAGACCACGCTCTTCCTGAGCTGGGCACCAATGGCCACTGGCTGAAGGGATGACAGAGGACAGTCTTTATGTTAATTAGGGCTATGACCTGTTACATGGCCCGGGCGTGGTGGCTCACACCTGTAACTCCAGCGATGTGGAAGATGGGAATTGGAAGGATCGTGGTTTGATTGAAGTCTGCCAGGGCAAAACGTTAGCAGGACCCCATGGTCAACTAACAAGACGGGAACGGTGGTAGTGCCCATCACCCAAGCTATAGGGTTTATGGTATAGGCATGTCCTGGGACAAAACCACAACATGTTATAGTGAAAATAACCTAAAGAAATAAGGTCTGGGGTGCGGCTCAAGTGGCAGGACACCTGCCCAGTAAGCACAAGGCCCTGAGTTCTAGTCCATTACTGCAAAGAGAAAAAGTGATTAACAATTGTGGACCGACCCACAGTCTCTGCAACTTACTTCTGCTATTGTTAGTTTTCCTGATAATGGCCGTTCTAACTGGGGTGAGGTGGAATCTCAGTCTGGTTTTGATGTGCATTTCTTTTATGGTCCAAGATGTTGGACACTTCTTCATGTGACTACTGGCCCTTCTTTTTTCTTCCTCTGAGAAGTCTATGTTGTTAGCCCACTTATTGATTGGGTTGTTGTGTTTTTGAGGGTTTATTGTGGGGGGGGTTAGTTTGTCTGATGTATGGCTAGTGAAGATCTCCTCCCATTCTGTGGGCTTTCTATTTATCTTGCTAGCTATGTCCTTTGCTAAGCAGAAGCTCTCCAGTTTTACATAATCCCATTTATCCAGCTTTTCTTTGACTCGTTGTTATTCTGGATCTTTACTTAGGAAGTTTCACCCCATGGCTAGAAGGCTTAGGGTTTCCCCTTCCCCTTCCTGTAATATTTCACAGTATCTGTCCTTACATTGAGGTCTTGGATCCATTTCGAGTTGATTCTGGTGCAAGGCAATATAGGAATATCTAGTTTCAGTTTTCTGCACATAGATAGCCAATTGCTACGGACAGATGATCATATAAAAATAATATTCTATGAAGTGAACTCCAAGAAAAGGAAACAAGAGACACTGTTTAGTTGCCATTGTTGCTGTTTTGTTTGCACTTGGGAAGGTAAGGGAGGGCACAGCAAAGGGGGAGCAAGGATGAACAAATACAACAGTGATACGCACCAGACACTGTGTGGGGAATGAACTGGACATCTACTGGGTGAGGACGAGAGGGGGAGAGAGGGAGAGAGCAAAGGAAGGGAAGACGAGGTTCAAAAAGAGCTGTGCTCAGTGTACCCGATTCGTAACTGTAACCCCTCCGTATATCAACCACACCAAAACAATAAAAATGAGTAAGTAAATGAGTCGGGGAGAAAACGTTGTGAGAAAAACAGCTGTGAGGCTCAGACTTTCAGAGACGAGGGGCGACTTCCTACTTTAAAATCCACCAGAGGCTCAGAAGGGAACCCGCACGGAGACGTTCCTTACCATGAAGCAGTGCCACGCAGCCCACCAGCCCTGCACGGGGGGTTTGCAAATAGATTCGCTACCAGCACATGTCCCTGAGATGGTCAAGGTGCCTTTCTCACAAAAACGAAGCAGACACGTCATCTCCACAGATGCGGTAGTTTTTGTTAAAACCACACGTAAGTATGTACACAGAAGGAGTGACGGGGTGGACACCATCAAAGCGCACACGTGTGTGGACACACACACCAAACGCCTTGGCCCGGGACATGGCTCGGTCACTGAAAGTCCAGGTGAATGAAAGGGGGAGAAGAAAGGGAGAAGAATGAACCCCGCCAGCCCCTCTTCCTAGCAGCCTTGTTCTGAGAGGATGTTCACAAAGGAGGAACGCTTGCCCTTGAAATGAAGAGCTCTCCGTGCTGGTCTCGAACCTGCCACTTTATGCCCCTGCTTTCCTCCTCGGCTGTCTGTTCTCCATTCCTGCAGCGAAGAGATTGGGCCCCATCCCCTTGAAGTCCACGGGACGCATAATAAATGCTGAATGAAAATGTTTGGGTGAATGAATAATCCCTATTTAAAATTTCATCAGGCTCTAAAATTCTATAATAAAGCTGACTTGAAGGAGGAAAATAAGTGGCTGGAAATATTTTAAACACAATGAATTAAACATTCTGTCTAACACTGCATTATCAGGTTTCATGTTCCTCCTTCCCAGAAAAATATTCACGTAAAGCAAATGAAACCCTGGGAAGAACATGAGCGGAGCGCGCTGGGTGTGGAAGGATGATGGAAGTGTGAGCGCGTTGGGTGTGGAAGGATGATGGAAGTGTGAGCGCGCTGGGTGTGGAAGGATGATGGAAGTGTGAGCACACTGGGTGTGGAAGGATGGACGGAAGTGTGAGCGCGTTGGGTGTGGAAGGATGGATGGAAGTGTGAGCGCGTTGGCTGTGGAAGGATGATGGAAGTGTGAGCGCGCTGGGTGTGGAAGGATGATGGAAGTGTGAGCGCGTTCGGTGTGGAAGGATGATGGAAGTGTGAGCGTGCTGGGTTGGAAGGATGATGGAAGTGTGAGCGCGCTGGGTGTGGAAGGATGGATGGAAGTGTGAGCGCCTTGGGTGTGGAAGGATGGAAGTGTGAGCGCGCTGGGTGTGGAAGGATGGATGGAAGTGTGAGCGTGCTGGGTGTGGAAGGATGGATGGAAGTGTGAGCGCGCTGGGTGTGGAAGGATGATGGAAGTGTGAGCGCGTTGGGTGTGGAAGGATGATGGAAGTGTGAGCGCGTTTGGTGTGGAAGGATGATGGAAGTGTGAGCGCGTTTGGTGTGGAAGGATGATGGAAGTGTGAGCGCGTTCGGTGTGGAAGGATGATGGAAGTGTGAGCGTGCTGGGTTGGAAGGATGATGGAAGTGTGAGCGCGTTGGGTGTGGAAGGATGATGGAAGTGTGAGCGCGTTGGGTGTGGAAGGATGATGGAAGTGTGAGCTCGTTGGGTGTGGAAGGATGGATGGGAGTGTGAGCGCGTTCGGTGTGGAAGGATGATGGAAGTGTGAGCGTGCTTGGTGTGGAAGGATGATGGAAGTGTGAGCGCGTTGGGTGTGGAAGGATGGAAGGAAGTGTGAGCGCGCTGCGTGTGGAAGGATGGATGAAGTGTGAGCGCGCTGGGTGTGGAAGGATGGATGGAAGTGTGAGCGCGCTGCGTGTGGAAGGATGGATGAAGTGTGAGCGCGCTGGGTGTGGAAGGATGATGGAAGTGTGAGCTCGTTGGGTGTGGAAGGATGATGGAAGTGTGAGCGCGCTGGGTGTGGAAGGATGGATGGAGGTGTGAGCGCGTTGGGTGTGGAAGAATGATGGAAGTGTGAGCGCGCTGGGTGTGGAAGGATGATGGAAGTGTGAGCGCCTTGGGTGTGGAAGGATGGAAGTGTGAGCGCGCTGGGTGTGGAAGGATGGATGGGAGTGTGAGCGTGTTGGGTGTGGAAGGATGGATGGAAGTGTGAGCGTGTTGGGTGTGGAAGGATGGATGGAAGTGTGAGCATGTTGGGTGTGGAAGGATGATGGAAGTGTGAGCGTGTTGGGTGTGGAAGGATGATGGAAGTGTGAGCGCGTTGGGTGTGGAAGGATGATGGAAGTGTGAGCGCGCTGGGTGTGGAAGGATGGATGGGAGTGTGAGCGCGTTGGGTGTGGAAGGATGATGGAAGTGTGAGCGCGTTGGGTGTGGAAGGATGGAAGTGTGAGCGCGCTGGGTGTGGATGGATGATGGAAGTGTGAGCGTGTTAGGTGTGGAAGGATGATGGAAGTGTGAGCACGTTGGGTGTGGAAGGATGGAAGTGTGAGCGCGCTGGGTGTGGAAGGATGATGGAAGTGTGAGCACGTTGGGTGTGGAAGGATGGAAGTGTGAGCGTGTTGGGTGTGGAAGGATGGATGGAAGTGTGAGCGTGTTGGGTGTGGAAGGATGGAAGTGTGAGCGTGTTGGGTGTGGAAGGATGACGGAAGTGTGAGCGCGCTGGGTGTGGAAGGATGGATGGGAGTGTGAGCGCGTTGGGTGTGGAAGGATGATGGAAGTGTGAGCGCGTTGGGTGTGGAAGGATGGAAGTGTGAGCGCGCTGGTGTGGATGGATGATGGAGGTGTGAGCGCGTTGGGTGTGGAAGGATGATGGAAGTGTGAGCGCGTTGGGTGTGGAAGGATGGATGGAAGTGTGAGCGTGTTGGGTGTGGAAGGATGGAAGTGTGAGCGTGTTGGGTGTGGAAGGATGATGGAAGTGTGAGCGCGTTGGGTGTGGAAGGATGATGGAAGTGTGAGCGCGCTGGGTGTGGAAGGATGGATGGGAGTGTGAGCGCGTTGGGTGTGGAAGGATGATGGAAGTGTGAGCGCGTTGGGTGTGGAAGGATGGAAGTGTGAGCGCGCTGGGTGTGGATGGATGATGGAGGTGTGAGCGCGTTGGGTGTGGAAGGATGATGGAAGTGTGAGCGCGTTGGGTGTGGAAGGATGGATGGAAGTGTGAGCGTGTAGGGTGTGGAAGGATGATGGAAGTGTGAGCGCGCTGGGTGTGGAAGGATGATGGAAGTGTGAGCGCGTTGGGTGTGGAAGGATGGATGGAAGTGTGAGCGCGTTGGGTGTGGAAGGATGATGGAAGTGTGAGCGCGCTGGGTGTGGAAGGATGATGGAAGTGTGAGCGCGCTGGGTGTGGAAGGATGATGGAAGTCTGAGCGTGTTGGGTGTGGAAGGATGATGGAAGTGTGAGCGCGCTGGGTGTGGAAGGATGGATGGGAGTGTGAGCGCGTTGGGTGTGGAAGGATGGATGGAAGTGTGAGCGCGTTGGGTGTGGAAGGATGGAAGTGTGAGCGCGCTGGGTGTGGATGGATGATGGAGGTGTGAGCGCGTTGGGTGTGGAAGGATGATGGAATTGTGAGCGCGTTGGGTGTGGAAGGATGATGGAAGTGTGAGCGCGTTGGGTGTGGAAGGATGATGGAAGTGTGAGCGCGTTGGGTGTGGAAGGATGGATGGAAGTGTGAGCGCGTTGGGTGTGGAAGGATGATGGAAGTGTGAGCGCGCTGGGTGTGGAAGGATGATGGAAGTGTGAGCGCGTTGGGTGTGGAAGGATGGAAGTGTGAGCGCGCTGGGTGTAAGGATGGATGGGAGTGTGAGCGCGCTGGGTGTGGAAGGATGGATGGAAGTGTGAGCGCGCTGGGTGTGGAAGGATGGATGGGAGTGTGAGCGCGCTGGGTGTGGAAGGATGATGGAAGTGTGAGCGCGTTGGGTGTGGAAGGATGATGGAAGTGTGAGCGCGTTGGGTGTGGAAGGATGATGGAAGTGTGAGCGCGCTGGGTGTGGAAGGATGGATGGGAGTGTGAGCGCGCTGGGTGTGGAAGGATGATGGAAGTGTGAGCGCGCTGGGTGTGGAAGGATGATGGAAGTGTGAGCGCGCTGGGTGTGGAAGGATGATGGAAGTGTGAGCGCGTTGGGTGTGGAAGGGTGATGGAAGTGTGAGCGCGCTGGGTGTGGAAGGATGGATGGGAGTGTGAGCGCGTTGGGTGTGGAAGGATGGATGGAAGTGTGAGCGCGTTGGGTGTGGAAGGATGGAAGTGTGAGCGCGCTGGGTGTGGATGGATGATGGAGGTGTGAGCGCGTTGGGTGTGGAAGGATGATGGAAGTGTGAGCGCGCTGGGTGTGGAAGGATGGATGGGAGTGTGAGCGCGCTGGGTGTGGAAGGATGGATGGAAGTGTGAGCGCGCTGGGTGTGGAAGGATGGATGGGAGTGTGAGCGCGCTGGGTGTGGAAGGATGATGGAAGTGTGAGCGCGTTGGGTGTGGAAGGATGATGGAAGTGTGAGCGCGTTGGGTGTGGAAGGATGATGGAAGTGTGAGCGCGCTGGGTGTGGAAGGATGGATGGGAGTGTGAGCGCGCTGGGTGTGGAAGGATGATGGAAGTGTGAGCGCGCTGGGTGTGGAAGGGTGATGGAAGTGTGAGCGCGCTGGGTGTGGAAGGATGATGGAAGTGTGAGCGCGCTGGGTGTGGAAGGATGATGGAAGTGTGAGCGCGTTGGGTGTGGAAGGATGATGGAAGTGTGAGCGCGTTGGGTGTGGAAGGATGGATGGAAGTGTGAGCGCGCTGGGTGTGGAAGGATGGATGAAGTGTGAGCGCGCTGGGTGTGGAAGGATGGATGGAAGTGTGAGCGTGTTGGGTGTGGAAGGATGATGGAAGTGTGAGCGTGTTGGGTGTGGAAGGATGATGGAAGTGTGAGCTCGTTGGGTGTGGAAGGATGATGGAAGTGTGAGCGCGCTGGGTGTGGAAGGATTGATGGAAGTGTGACCGCGTTGGGTGTGGAAGGATGGAAGTGTGAGCGCGCTGGGTGTTGAAGGATGGATGGAAGTGTGAGCGCGCTGGGTGTGGAAGGATGATGGAAGTGTGAGCGCGTTGGGTGTGGAAGAATGATGGAAGTGTGAGCGCGTTGGGTGTGGAAGGATGAAGGAAGTGTGAGCGCGTTCGGTGTGGAAGGATGATGGAAGTGTGAGCGTGCTGGGTGTGGAAGGATGATGGAAGTGTGAGCGCGTTGGGTGTGGAAGGATGGAAGGAAGTGTGAGCGCGCTGGGTGTGGAAGGATGGATGAAGTGTGAGCGCGCTGGGTGTGGAAGGATGGATGGAAGTGTGAGCGTGTTGGGTGTCGAAGGATGATGGAAGTGTGAGCGTGTTGGGTGTGGAAGGATGATGGAAGTGCGAGCTCGTTGGGTGTGGAAGGATGATGGAAGTGTGAGCGCGCTGGGTGTGGAAGGATGGATGGAAGTGTGAGCGCATTGGGTGTGGAAGGATGGAAGTGTGAGCGCGCTGGGTGTGGAAGGATGATGGAAGTGTGAGCGCGTTGGGTGTGGAAGGATGGATGGAAGTGTGAGCGCATTGGGTGTGGAAGGATGATGGAAGTGTGAGCGCGCTGGGTGTGGAAGGATGATGGAAGTGTGAGGGCATTGGGTGTGGAAGGATGGATGGAAGTGTGAGCGCATTGGGTGTGGAAGGATGATGGAAGTGTGAGCGCGCTGGGTGTGGAAGGATGGATGGGAGTGTGAGCGCGTTGGGTGTGGAAGGATGATGGAAGTGTGAGTGCGCTGCGTGTGGAAGGATGGATGGGAGTGTGAGCGCGTTGGGTGGGGAAGGATGATGGTAGTGTGAGCGCGCTGGGTGTGGAAGGATGGATGGAAGTGTGAGCGCATTGGGTGTGGAAGGATGATGGAAGTGTGAGCGCGCTGGGTGTGGAAGGATGATGGAAGTGTGAGCGCGCTGGGTGTGGAAGGATGGATGGGAGTGTGAGCGCGTTGGGTGTGGATGATGGTAGTGTGAGCGCGCTGGGTGTGGAAGGATGGATGGGAGTGTGAGCGCGTTGGGTGTGGAAGGATGATGGAAGTGTGAGCGCGTTGGGTGTGGAAGGATGAGGGAAGTGTGAGCACGTTGGGTGTGGAAGGATGGAAGTGTGAGCGCGCTGGGTGTGGAAGGATGATGGAAGTGTGAGCGCGTTGGGTGTGGAAGGATGATGGAAGTGTGAGCGCGTTGGGTGTGGAACGATGATGGAAGTGTGAGCGCGTTGGGTGTGGATGGATGATGGAAGTGTGAGCGCGTTGGGTGTGGAAGGATGGAAGTGTGAGCGCGCTGGGTGTGGAAGGATGATGGAGGTGTGAGCGCGTTGGGTGTGGAAGGATGATGGAAGTGTGAGCGCGCTGGGTGTGGAAGGATGGAAGTGTGAGCGCGCTGGATGTGGAAGGATGATGGAAGGGTGAGCGCGTTGGGTGTGGAAGGATGATGGAAGTGTGAGCGCGCTGGGTGTGGAAGGATGATGGAAGTGTGAGCGCGCTGGGTGTGGGAGGATGATGGAAGTGTGAGCGCGCTGGGTGTGGGAGGATGATGGAAGTGTGAGCGCGCTGGGTGTGGAAGGATGGATGGGAGTGTGAGCGCGCTGGGTGTGGGAGGATGATGGAAGTGTGAGCGCGTTCGGTGTGGAAGGATGGATGGAAGTGTGAGCGCGCTGGGTATGGAAGGATGGATGAAGTGTGAGCGCGTTGGGTGTGGAAGGATGGAAGTGTGAGCGCGCTGGGTGTGGAAGGATGGAAGTGTGAGCGCGCTGGGTGTGGAAGGATGGATGGAAGTGTGAGCGCGTTGGGTGTGGAAGGATGGAAGTGTGAGCGCGCTGGGTGTGGAAGGATGGATGGAAGTGTGAGCGCGTTGGGTGTGGAAGGATGATGGAAGTGTGAGCGCGTTGTGTGTGGAAGGATGATGGAAGTGTGAGCGCGTTGGGTGTGGAAGGATGATGGAAGTGTGAGCGCTTTGGGTGTGGAAGGATGATGGAAGTGTGAGCGTGCTGGGTGTGGAAGGATGATGGAAGTGTGAGCGCGCTGGGTGTGGAAGGATGATGGAAGTGTGAGCGCGTTGGGTGTGGAAGGATGATGGAAGTGTGAGCGCTTTTGGTGTGGAAAGATGATGGAAGTGTGAGCGTGCTGGGTGTGGAAGGTTGATGGAAGTGTGAGTGCGTTGGGTGTGGAAGGATGGATGGAAGTGTGAGCGCGCTGGTTGTGGAAGGATGATGGAAGTGTGAGCGCGCTGGGTGTGGAAGGATGATGGAAGTGTGAGCGCGCTGGGTGTGGAAGGATGATGGAAGTGTGAGCGCGTTGGGTGTGGAAGGATGATGGAAGTGTGAGCGTGCTGGGTGTGGAAGGATGATGGAAGTGTGAGCGCGTTGGGTGTGGAAGGATGGATGGAAGTGTGAGCGCGCTGGGTGTGGAAGGATGGATGAAGTGTGAGCGCGCTGGGTGTGGAAGGATGGATGGAAGTGTGAGCGTGTTGGGTGTGGAAGGATGATGGAAGTGTGAGCGTGTTGGGTGTGGAAGGATGATGGAAGTGTGAGCTCGTTGGGTGTGGAAGGATGATGGAAGTGTGAGCGCGCTGGGTGTGGAAGGATGGATGGAAGTGTGACCGCGTTGGGTGTGGAAGGATGGAAGTGTGAGCGCGCTGCGTGTTGAAGGATGGATGGAAGTGTGAGCGCGCTGGGTGTGGAAGGATGATGGAAGTGTGAGCGCGTTGGGTGTGGAAGAATGATGGAAGTGTGAGCGCGTTGGGTGTGGAAGGATGAAGGAAGTGTGAGCGCGTTCGGTGTGGAAGGATGATGGAAGTGTGAGCGTGCTGGGTGTGGAAGGATGATGGAAGTGTGAGCGCGTTGGGTGTGGAAGGATGGAAGGAAGTTTGAGCGCGCTGGGTGTGGAAGGATGGATGAAGTGTGAGCGCGCTGGGTGTGGAAGGATGGATGGAAGTGTGAGCGTGTTGGGTGTCGAAGGATGATGGTAGTGTGAGCGTGTTGGGTGTGGAAGGATGATGGAAGTGCGAGCGCGCTGGGTGTGGAAGGATGGATGGGAGTGTGAGCGCGTTGGGTGTGGAAGGATGATGGAAGTGTGAGCGCGCTGCGTGTGGAAGGATGGATGGGAGTGTGAGCGCGTTGGGTGTGGAAGGATGATGGAAGTGTGAGCGCGTTGGGTGTGGAAGGATGATGGTAGTGTGAGCGCGCTGGGTGTGGAAGGATGGATGGAAGTGTGAGCGCATTGGGTGTGGAAGGATGATAGAAGTGTGAGCGCGCTGGGTGTGGAAGGATGATGGAAGTGTGAGCGCGCTGGGTGTGGAAGGATGGATGGGAGTGTGAGCGCGCTGGGTGTGGAAGGATGATGGTAGTGTGAGCGCGCTGGGTGTGGAAGGATGGATGGGAGTGTGAGCGCGTTGGGTGTGGAAGGATGGATGGGAGTGTGAGCGCGTTGGGTGTGGAAGGATGATGGAAGTGTGAGCGCGTTGGGTGTGGAAGGATGAGGGAAGTGTGAGCACGTTGGGTGTGGAAGGATGGAAGTGTGAGCGCGCTGGGTGTGGAAGGATGATGGAAGTGTGAGCGCGTTGGGTGTGGAAGGATGATGGAAGTGTGAGCGCGTTGGGTGTGGAAGGATGATGGAAGTGTGAGCGCGTTGGGTGTGGAAGGATGATGGAAGTGTGAGCGCGTTGGGTGTGGAAGGATGGAAGTGTGAGCGCGCTGGGTGTGGGAGGATGATGGAGGTGTGAGCGCGTTGGGTGTGGAAGGATGATGGAAGTGTGAGCGCGTTGGGTGTGGAAGGATGGAAGTGTGAGCGCGCTGGATGTGGAAGGATGATGGAAGTGTGAGCGCGTTGGGTGTGGAAGGATGATGGAAGTGTGAGCGCGTTGGGTGTGGAAGGATGATGGAAGTGTGAGCGTGCTGGGTGTGGAAGGATGATGGAAGTGTGAGCGCGCTGGGTGTGGAAGGATGATGGAAGTGTGAGCGCGTTGGGTGTGGAAGGATGATGGTAGTGTGAGCGCTTTTGGTGTGGAAGGATGATGGAAGTGTGAGCGCGTTGGGTGTGGAAGGATGGATGGAAGTGTGAGCGCGCTGGGTGTGGAAGGATGGATGAAGTGTGAGCGCGCTGGGTGTGGAAGGATGGATGGAAGTGTGAGCGTGTTGGGTGTGGAAGGATGGATGGAAGTGTGAGCGCCTTGGGTGTGGAAGGATGGAAGTGTGAGCGCGCTGGGTGTGGAAGGATGGATGGAAGTGTGAGCGTGTTGGGTGTGGAAGGATGATGGAAGTCTGAGCGTGTTGGGTGTGGAAGGATGATGGAAGTGTGAGCTCGTTGGGTGTGGAAGAATGATGGAAGTGTGAGCGCATTGGGTGTGGAAGGATGAAGGAAGTGTGAGCGCGTTCGGTGTGGAAGGATGATGGAAGTGTGAGCGCGCTGGGTGTGGAAGGATGATGGAAGTGTGAGCGCGTTGGGTGTGGAAGGATGATGGAAGTGTGAGCGCGTTGGGTGTGGAAGGATGATGGAAATGTGAGCGCGTTGGGTGTGGAAGGATGGAAGTGTGAGCGCGCTGGGTGTGGGAGGATGATGGAGATATGAGCGCGTTGGGTGTGGAAGGATGGATGGAAGTGTGAGCGTGTTGGGTGTGGAAGGATGATGGAAGTGTGAGCGTGTTGGGTGTGGAAGGATGATGGAAGTGTGAGCGCGCTGGGTGTGGATGGATGATGGAGGTGTGAGCGCGCTGGGTATGGAAGGATGGATGGAAGTGTGAGCGCGTTGGGTGTGGAAGGATGATGGAAGTGTGAGCGCGTTCGGTGTGGAAGGATGGAAGTGTGAGCGCGCTGGGTGTGGAAGGATGATGGAACTGTGAGCGCGCTGGGTGTGGAAGGATGAATGGAAGTGTGAGCGCGTTGGGTGTGGAAGGATGATGGAAGTGTGAGCGCGTTGTGTGTGGAAGGATGATGGAAGTGTGAGCGCGTTGGGTGTGGAAGGATGATGGAAGTGTGAGCGCGTTGGGTGTGGAAGGATGATGGAAGTGTGAGCGTGCTGGGTGTGGAAGGATGATGGAAGTGTGAGCGCGCTGGGTGTGGAAGGATGATGGAAGTGTGAGCGCGTTGGGTGTGGAAGGATGATGGAAGTGTGAGCGCTTTTGGTGTGGAAGGATGATGGAAGTTTGAGCGTGCTGGGTGTGGAAGGATGATGGAAGTGTGAGCGCGTTGGGTGTGGAAGGATGGATGGAAGTGTGAGCGCGCTGGGTGTGGAAGGATGGATGAAGTGTGAGCGCGCTGGGTGTGGAAGGATGGATGGAAGTGTGAGCGCGCTGGGTGTGGAAGGATGATGGAAGTGTGAGCTCGTTGGGTGTGGAAGGATGATGGAAGTGTGAGCGCGCTGGGTGTGGAAGTATGGATGGAAGTGTGAGCGCCTTGGGTGTGGAAGGATGGAAGTGTGAGCGCGCTGGGTGTTGAAGGATGGATGGAAGTGTGAGCGCGCTGGGTGTGGAAGGATGATGGAAGTGTGAGCGCGTTAGGTGTGGAAGGATGGATGGAAGTGTGAGCGCGTTGGGTGTGGAAGGATGATGGAAGTGTGAGCGCGCTGGGTGTGGAAGGATGGTGGAAGTGTGAGCGCGTTGGGTGTGGAAGAATGATGGAAGTGTGAGCACGTTGGGTGTGGAAGGATGATGGAAGTGTGAGTGCGTTCGGTGTGGAAGGATGATGGAAGTGTGAGCGTGCTGGCTGTGGAAGGATGATGGAAGTGTGAGCGCGTTGGGTGTGGAAGGATGGAAGGAAGTGTGAGCGCGCTGGGTGTGGAAGGATGGATGAAGTGTGAGCGCGCTGGGTGTGGAAGGATGGATGGAAGTGTGAGCGTGTTGGGTGTGGAAGGATGATGGAAGTCTGAGTGTGTTGGGTGTGGAAGGATGATGGAAGTGTGAGCTCGTTGGGTGTGGAAGGATGATGGAAGTGTGAGTGTGCTGGGTGTGGAAGGATGGATGGAAGTGTGAGCGCGTTCGGTGTGGAAGGATGATGGAAGTGTGAGCGCGCTGGGTGTGGAAGGATGATGGAAGTGTGAGCGCGCTGGGTGTGGAAGGATGGAAGGAAGTGTGAGCGCGCTGGGTGTGGAAGGATGATGGAAGTGTGAGCGCGCTGGGTGTGGAAGGATGGTGGAAGTGTGAGCGCGTTGGGTGTGGAAGGATGATGGAAGTGCGAGCTCGTTGGGTGTGGAAGGATGATGGAAGTGTGAGCGCGCTGGGTGTGGAAGGATGGATGGAAGTGTGAGCGCATTGGGTGTGGAAGGATGGAAGTGTGAGCGCGCTGGGTGTGGAAGGATGATGGAAGTGTGAGCGCGTTGGGTGTGGAAGGATGGATGGAAGTGTGAGCGCATTGGGTGTGGAAGGATGACGGAATTGTGAGCGCGCTGGGTGTGGAAGGATGATGGAAGTGTGAGCGCGCTGGGTGTGGAAGGATGGATGGGAGTGTGAGCGCGTTGGGTGTGGAAGGATGATGGAAGTGTGAGCGCGCTGCGTGTGGAAGGATGGATGGGAGTGTGAGCGCGTTGGGTGTGGAAGGATGATGGTAGTGTGAGCGCGCTGGGTGTGGAAGGATGGATGGAAATGTGAGCGCATTGGGTGTGGAAGGATGATGGAAGTGTGAGCGCGCTGGGTGTGGAAGGATGGATGGGAGTGTGAGCGCGTTGGGTGTGGAAGGATGATGGAAGTGTGAGCGCGTTGGGTGTGGAAGGATGGAAGTGTGAGCGCGCTGGGTGTGGATGGATGATGGAGGTGTGAGCGTGTTGGGTGTGGAAGGATGGATGGAAGTGTGAGCGCGCTGGGTGTGGAAGGATGATGGAAGTGTGAGCGCGCTGGGTGTGGAAGGATGGATGGGAGTGTGAGCGCGTTGGGTGTGGAAGGATGATGGAAGTGTGAGCGCGCTGCGTGTGGAAGGATGGATGGGAGTGTGAGCGCGTTGGGTGTGGAAGGATGATGGTAGTGTGAGCGCGCTGGGTGTGGAAAGATGGATGGGAGTGTGAGCGCGTTGGGTGTGGAAGGATGATGGAAGTGTGAGCGCGTTGGGTGTGGAAGGATGAGGGAAGTGTGAGCACGTTGGGTGTGGAAGGATGGAAGTGTGAGCGCGCTGGGTGTGGAAGGATGATGGAAGTGTGAGCGCGTTGGGTGTGGAAGGATGATGGAAGTGTGAGCGCGTTGGGTGTGGAAGGATGGATGGGAGTGTGAGCGTGCTTGTTGTGGAAGGATGATGGAAGTGTGAGCGCCTTGGGTGTGGAAGGATGATGGAAGTGTGAGCGCGTTGGGTGTGGAAGGATGGAAGTGTGAGCGCGCTGGGTGTGGGAGGATGATGGAGGTGTGAGCGCGTTGGGTGTGGAAGGATGATGGAAGTGTGAGCGCGTTGGGTGTGGAAGGATGGAAGTGTGAGCGCGCTGGGTGTGGAAGGATGGATGAAGTGTGAGCGCGCTGGGTGTGGAAGGATGGATGGAAGTGTGAGCGTGTTGGGTGTGGAAGGATGATGGAAGTGTGAGCGTGTTGGGTGTGGAAGGATGATGGAAGTGTGAGCTCGTTGGGTGTGGAAGGATGATGGAAGTGTGAGCGCGCTGGGTGTGGAAGGATGGATGGAAGTGTGAGCGCCTTGGGTGTGGAAGGATGGAAGTGTGAGCGCGCTGGGTGTGGAAGGATGGATGGAAGTGTGAGCGCGCTGGGTGTGGAAGGATGATGGAAGTGTGAGCGCGTTGGGTGTGGAAGGATGATGGAAGTGTGAGCGCGTTAGGTGTGGAGGGATGGATGGAAGTGTGAGCGCGTTGGGTGTGGAAGGATGATGGAAGTGTGAGCGCGCTGGGTGTGGAAGGATGGTGGAAGTGTGAGTGTGCTGGGTGTGGAAGGATGGATGGAAGTGTGAGCGCGTTGGGTGTGGAAGGATGATGGAAGTGTGAGCGCGTTGGGTGTGGAAGAATGATGGAAGTGTGAGCGCGTTGGGTGTGGAAGGATGATGGAAGTGTGAGCGCGTTCGGTGTGGAAGGATGATGGAAGTGTGAGCGCGCTGGGTGTGGAAGGATGGATGGGAGTGTGAGCGCGTTGGGTGTGGAAGGATGGATGGAAGTGTGAGCGTGATGGGTGTGGATGGATGATGGAAGTGTGAGCTCGTTCGGTGTGGAAGGATGATGGAAGTGTGAGCGCGTTGGGTGTGGAAGGATGATGGAAGTGTGAGCGCTTTTGGTGTGGAAGGATGATGGAAGTGTGAGCGCGTTGGGTGTGGAAGGATGATGGAAGTGTGAGCGCCTTGGGTGTGGAAGGATGGAAGTGTGAGCGCGCTGGGTGTGGAAGGATGGATGGAAGTGTGAGCGCGCTGGGTGTGGAAGGATGATGGAAGTGTGAGCGCGTTGGGTGTGGAAGGATGATGGAAGTGTGAGCGCGTTGGGTGTGGAAGGATGATGGAAGTGTGAGCGCGTTCGGTGTGGAAGGATGATGGAAGTGTGAGCGTGCTGGGTTGGAAGGATGATGGAAGTGTGAGCGCGTTGGGTGTGGAAGGATGGAAGGAAGTGTGAGCGCGCTGGGTGTGGAAGGATGGATGAAGTGTGAGCGCGCTGGGTGTGGAAGGATGGATGGAAGTGTGAGCGTGTTGGGTGTGGAAGGATGGATGAAGTGTGAGCGCGCTGGGTGTGGAAGGATGGATGGAAGTGTGAGCGCGCTGGGTGTGGAAGGATGGATGAAGTGTGAGCGCGCTGGGTGTGGAAGGATGGATGGAAGTGTGAGCGCGCTGGGTGTGGAAGGATGATGGAAGTGTGAGCGCGTTCGGTGTGGAAGGATGATGGAAGTGTGAGCGTGCTGGGTTGGAAGGATGATGGAAGTGTGAGCGCGCTGGGTGTGGAAGGATGGATGGAAGTGTGAGCGCCTTGGGTGTGGAAGGATGGAAGTGTGAGCGCGCTGGGTGTGGAAGGATGGATGGAAGTGTGAGCGTGCTGGGTGTGGAAGGATGGATGGAAGTGTGAGCGCGCTGGGTGTGGAAGGATGATGGAAGTGTGAGCGCGTTGGGTGTGGAAGGATGATGGAAGTCTGAGCGCGTTTGGTGTGGAAGGATGGATGGAAGTGTGAGCGCGTTCGGTGTGGAAGGATGATGGAAGTGTGAGCGTGCTGGGTTGGAAGGATGATGGAAGTGTGAGCGCGTTGGGTGTGGAAGGATGATGGAAGTGTGAGCGCGTTGGGTGTGGAAGGATGATGGAAGTGTGAGCTCGTTGGGTGTGGAAGGATGGATGGGAGTGTGAGCGCGTTCGGTGTGGAAGGATGATGGAAGTGTGAGCGTGCTTGGTGTGGAAGGATGATGGAAGTGTGAGCGCGTTGGGTGTGGAAGGATGGAAGGAAGTGTGAGCGCGCTGCGTGTGGAAGGATGGATGAAGTGTGAGCGCGCTGGGTGTGGAAGGATGGATGGAAGTGTGAGCGCGCTGCGTGTGGAAGGATGGATGAAGTGTGAGCGCGCTGGGTGTGGAAGGATGATGGAAGTGTGAGCTCGTTGGGTGTGGAAGGATGATGGAAGTGTGAGCGCGCTGGGTGTGGAAGGATGGATGGAGGTGTGAGCGCGTTGGGTGTGGAAGAATGATGGAAGTGTGAGCGCGCTGGGTGTGGAAGGATGATGGAAGTGTGAGCGCCTTGGGTGTGGAAGGATGGAAGTGTGAGCGCGCTGGGTGTGGAAGGATGGATGGGAGTGTGAGCGTGTTGGGTGTGGAAGGATGGATGGAAGTGTGAGCGTGTTGGGTGTGGAAGGATGGATGGAAGTGTGAGCATGTTGGGTGTGGAAGGATGATGGAAGTGTGAGCGTGTTGGGTGTGGAAGGATGATGGAAGTGTGAGCGCGTTGGGTGTGGAAGGATGATGGAAGTGTGAGCGCGCTGGGTGTGGAAGGATGGATGGGAGTGTGAGCGCGTTGGGTGTGGAAGGATGATGGAAGTGTGAGCGCGTTGGGTGTGGAAGGATGGAAGTGTGAGCGTGCTGGGTGTGGATGGATGATGGGAGTGTGAGCGCGTTGGGTGTGGAAGGATGATGGAAGTGTGAGCGTGTTGGGTGTGGAAGGATGATGGAAGTGTGAGCACGTTGGGTGTGGAAGGATGGAAGTGTGAGCGCGCTGGGTGTGGAAGGATGATGGAAGTGTGAGCACGTTGGGTGTGGAAGGATGGAAGTGTGAGCGTGTTGGGTGTGGAAGGATGGATGGAAGTGTGAGCGTGTTGGGTGTGGAAGGATGGAAGTGTGAGCGTGTTGGGTGTGGAAGGATGATGGAAGTGTGAGCGCGCTGGGTGTGGAAGGATGGATGGGAGTGTGAGCGCGTTGGGTGTGGAAGGATGATGGAAGTGTGAGCGCGTTGGGTGTGGAAGGATGGAAGTGTGAGCGCGCTGGGTGTGGATGGATGATGGAGGTGTGAGCGCGTTGGGTGTGGAAGGATGATGGAAGTGTGAGCGCGTTGGGTGTGGAAGGATGGATGGAAGTGTGAGCGTGTTGGGTGTGGAAGGATGGAAGTGTGAGCGTGTTGGGTGTGGAAGGATGATGGAAGTGTGAGCGCGTTGGGTGTGGAAGGATGATGGAAGTGTGAGCGCGCTGGGTGTGGAAGGATGGATGGGAGTGTGAGCGCGTTGGGTGTGGAAGGATGATGGAAGTGTGAGCGCGTTGGGTGTGGAAGGATGGAAGTGTGAGCGCGCTGGGTGTGGATGGATGATGGAGGTGTGAGCGCGTTGGGTGTGGAAGGATGATGGAAGTGTGAGCGCGTTGGGTGTGGAAGGATGGATGGAAGTGTGAGCGTGTTGGGTGTGGAAGGATGATGGAAGTGTGAGCGCGCTGGGTGTGGAAGGATGATGGAAGTGTGAGCGCGTTGGGTGTGGAAGGATGGATGGAAGTGTGAGCGCGTTGGGTGTGGAAGGATGATGGAAGTGTGAGCGCGCTGGGTGTGGAAGGATGATGGAAGTGTGAGCGCGCTGGGTGTGGAAGGATGATGGAAGTCTGAGCGTGTTGGGTGTGGATGGATGATGGAGGTGTGAGCGCGTTGGGTGTGGAAGGATGATGGAATTGTGAGCGCGTTGGGTGTGGAAGGATGATGGAAGTGTGAGCGCGTTGGGTGTGGAAGGATGATGGAAGTGTGAGCGTGCTGGGTTGGAAGGATGATGGAAGTGTGAGCGCGTTGGGTGTGGAAGGATGGAAGGAAGTGTGAGCGCGCTGGGTGTGGAAGGATGGATGAAGTGTGAGCGCGCTGGGTGTGGAAGGATGGATGGAAGTGTGAGCGTGTTGGGTGTGGAAGGATGGATGAAGTGTGAGCGCGCTGGGTGTGGAAGGATGGATGGAAGTGTGAGCGCGCTGGGTGTGGAAGGATGGATGAAGTGTGAGCGCGCTGGGTGTGGAAGGATGGATGGAAGTGTGAGCGCGCTGGGTGTGGAAGGATGATGGAAGTGTGAGCGCGTTCGGTGTGGAAGGATGATGGAAGTGTGAGCGTGCTGGGTTGGAAGGATGATGGAAGTGTGAGCGCGCTGGGTGTGGAAGGATGGATGGAAGTGTGAGCGCCTTGGGTGTGGAAGGATGGAAGTGTGAGCGCGCTGGGTGTGGAAGGATGGATGGAAGTGTGAGCGTGCTGGGTGTGGAAGGATGGATGGAAGTGTGAGCGCGCTGGGTGTGGAAGGATGATGGAAGTGTGAGCGCGTTGGGTGTGGAAGGATGATGGAAGTCTGAGCGCGTTTGGTGTGGAAGGATGGATGGAAGTGTGAGCGCGTTCGGTGTGGAAGGATGATGGAAGTGTGAGCGTGCTGGGTTGGAAGGATGATGGAAGTGTGAGCGCGTTGGGTGTGGAAGGATGATGGAAGTGTGAGCGCGTTGGGTGTGGAAGGATGATGGAAGTGTGAGCTCGTTGGGTGTGGAAGGATGGATGGGAGTGTGAGCGCGTTCGGTGTGGAAGGATGATGGAAGTGTGAGCGTGCTTGGTGTGGAAGGATGATGGAAGTGTGAGCGCGTTGGGTGTGGAAGGATGGAAGGAAGTGTGAGCGCGCTGCGTGTGGAAGGATGGATGAAGTGTGAGCGCGCTGGGTGTGGAAGGATGGATGGAAGTGTGAGCGCGCTGCGTGTGGAAGGATGGATGAAGTGTGAGCGCGCTGGGTGTGGAAGGATGATGGAAGTGTGAGCTCGTTGGGTGTGGAAGGATGATGGAAGTGTGAGCGCGCTGGGTGTGGAAGGATGGATGGAGGTGTGAGCGCGTTGGGTGTGGAAGAATGATGGAAGTGTGAGCGCGCTGGGTGTGGAAGGATGATGGAAGTGTGAGCGCCTTGGGTGTGGAAGGATGGAAGTGTGAGCGCGCTGGGTGTGGAAGGATGGATGGGAGTGTGAGCGCGCTGGGTGTGGAAGGGTGATGGAAGTGTGAGCGCGTTGGGTGTGGAAGGATGATGGAAGTGTGAGCGTGTTGGGTGTGGAAGGATGATGGAAGTGTGAGCGCGTTGGGTGTGGAAGGATGATGGAAGTGTGAGCGCGCTGGGTGTGGAAGGATGGATGGGAGTGTGAGCGCGTTGGGTGTGGAAGGATGATGGAAGTGTGAGCGCGTTGGGTGTGGAAGGATGGAAGTGTGAGCGTGCTGGGTGTGGATGGATGATGGGAGTGTGAGCGCGTTGGGTGTGGAAGGATGATGGAAGTGTGAGCGTGTTGGGTGTGGAAGGATGATGGAAGTGTGAGCACGTTGGGTGTGGAAGGATGGAAGTGTGAGCGCGCTGGGTGTGGAAGGATGATGGAAGTGTGAGCACGTTGGGTGTGGAAGGATGGAAGTGTGAGCGTGTTGGGTGTGGAAGGATGATGGAAGTGTGAGCGCGCTGGGTGTGGAAGGATGGATGGGAGTGTGAGCGCGTTGGGTGTGGAAGGATGATGGAAGTGTGAGCGCGTTGGGTGTGGAAGGATGGAAGTGTGAGCGCGCTGGGTGTGGATGGATGATGGAGGTGTGAGCGCGTTGGGTGTGGAAGGATGATGGAAGTGTGAGCGCGTTGGGTGTGGAAGGATGGATGGAAGTGTGAGCGTGTTGGGTGTGGAAGGATGGAAGTGTGAGCGTGTTGGGTGTGGAAGGATGATGGAAGTGTGAGCGCGTTGGGTGTGGAAGGATGATGGAAGTGTGAGCGCGCTGGGTGTGGAAGGATGGATGGGAGTGTGAGCGCGTTGGGTGTGGAAGGATGATGGAAGTGTGAGCGCGTTGGGTGTGGAAGGATGGAAGTGTGAGCGCGCTGGGTGTGGATGGATGATGGAGGTGTGAGCGCGTTGGGTGTGGAAGGATGATGGAAGTGTGAGCGCGTTGGGTGTGGAAGGATGGATGGAAGTGTGAGCGTGTTGGGTGTGGAAGGATGATGGAAGTGTGAGCGCGCTGGGTGTGGAAGGATGATGGAAGTGTGAGCGCGTTGGGTGTGGAAGGATGGATGGAAGTGTGAGCGCGTTGGGTGTGGAAGGATGATGGAAGTGTGAGCGCGCTGGGTGTGGAAGGATGATGGAAGTGTGAGCGCGCTGGGTGTGGAAGGATGATGGAAGTCTGAGCGTGTTGGGTGTGGATGGATGATGGAGGTGTGAGCGCGTTGGGTGTGGAAGGATGATGGAATTGTGAGCGCGTTGGGTGTGGAAGGATGATGGAAGTGTGAGCGCGTTGGGTGTGGAAGGATGATGGAAGTGTGAGCGCGTTGGGTGTGGAAGGATGGATGGAAGTGTGAGCGCGTTGGGTGTGGAAGGATGATGGAAGTGTGAGCGCGCTGGGTGTGGAAGGATGATGGAAGTGTGAGCGCGTTGGGTGTGGAAGGATGGAAGTGTGAGCGCGCTGGGTGTGGAAGGATGGATGGGAGTGTGAGCGCGCTGGGTGTGGAAGGATGGATGGAAGTGTGAGCGCGCTGGGTGTGGAAGGATGGATGGGAGTGTGAGCGCGCTGGGTGTGGAAGGATGATGGAAGTGTGAGCGCGTTGGGTGTGGAAGGATGATGGAAGTGTGAGCGCGTTGGGTGTGGAAGGATGATGGAAGTGTGAGCGCGCTGGGTGTGGAAGGATGATGGAAGTGTGAGCGCGCTGGGTGTGGAAGGATGATGGAAGTGTGAGCGCGTTGGGTGTGGAAGGGTGATGGAAGTGTGAGCGCGCTGGGTGTGGAAGGATGGATGGGAGTGTGAGCGCGTTGGGTGTGGAAGGATGGATGGAAGTGTGAGCGCGTTGGGTGTGGAAGGATGGAAGTGTGAGCGCGCTGGGTGTGGATGGATGATGGAGGTGTGAGCGCGTTGGGTGTGGAAGGATGATGGAAGTGTGAGCGCGCTGGGTGTGGAAGGATGGATGGGAGTGTGAGCGCGCTGGGTGTGGAAGGATGGATGGAAGTGTGAGCGCGCTGGGTGTGGAAGGATGGATGGGAGTGTGAGCGCGCTGGGTGTGGAAGGATGATGGAAGTGTGAGCGCGTTGGGTGTGGAAGGATGATGGAAGTGTGAGCGCGTTGGGTGTGGAAGGATGATGGAAGTGTGAGCGCGCTGGGTGTGGAAGGATGGATGGGAGTGTGAGCGCGCTGGGTGTGGAAGGATGATGGAAGTGTGAGCGCGCTGGGTGTGGAAGGATGGATGGGAGTGTGAGCGCGCTGGGTGTGGAAGGATGATGGAAGTGTGAGCGCGCTGGGTGTGGAAGGGTGATGGAAGTGTGAGCGCGCTGGGTGTGGAAGGATGATGGAAGTGTGAGCGCGCTGGGTGTGGAAGGATGATGGAAGTGTGAGCGCGTTGGGTGTGGAAGGGTGATGGAAGTGTGAGCGCGCTGGGTGTGGAAGGGTGATGGAGTGTGCTTCCTGAGACTCCTCGCTCACTGCAGAGGCAGCGTGGGCTTCTGCAGACTCCTGAAGTTCATGGTGCGGACGACGCCCACGGGCAGGCAGAGCGAGGTAACTGGCACGCGGGGAGGGGTTCCGGCCCTCGTGACATCTCTACCGGCCGGGGGGAGGGGTCACGGGGCCGCGCGGGGCGCGGGGCGCGGGGCGCGGGGCGGCGCGGGGCGGCGCGGGGCGGCGCGGGGCGGCGCGGGGCGGCGCGGGGCGGCGCGGGGCGCGGGGCGCGGGCGCGGCGCGCGGGGCGGGGCGGGGCGCGGGGCGGGGGTCGCGGGGCGGGGGGCGGCGGGCGCGGGGCTCGGGGCGCGGGCGCGGGCCGGGGGCCGCGCGGGGCCGGGCCGGGCGGGGAGAAGGCTCGCTCCCCTCGCCGCGCATCTCCGCGGACGCCATGGCTGTGCCCTGGGGTTCCTACCGGAGGCCGCGGTGCCCTGTGGTCGGGGGGCCCAACACGCAGCGTCCACCACACCGGGCTTGAGAACGAAGGCTGGACTGCAGCTGGGGGGCTGCCAGACCGCGGCACCCCCCCCCCCCCCCGCACGTGGGGGCGACCGAGCCACGGGGATCCCGGGTGGCGGGCGCCCCGCGTGGCGCCTCCCCAAGGGCAGCCTGCTCAGGGGGCACCGTGGGCGCCTCCAGACCAGCCGGGATGGCGCCCCGGGAGGCCACGCACTGTCGGTGTGGGAGGCAAAGCGGGAGGGCGGTGCCCGGGGGACGCACGCCCGCCACGTCCAGCCGGCCAGCGCGGTGCACCCTGCCGTCTGTCAGCGCCTGCCCTGGGCCCTCTCCTGCGGGGCAGCAGGGAGGGGGGCTGTGCCGTGGCCGTGGACCTGGTCCCAGGGAAGGGGGGCCGTCCCGTGGCCGTGGACCTGGTCCCGGGGAAGGGTGGCCGTGCCGTGGCTGTGGACTTGTTCCCAGGGAGGGGGGAGGTTTCATGGCCGTGGACCTGGTCCCCGGGAGGGGGGCCGTCCCGTGGCCGTGGACCTGGTCCCGGGTAGGGGGGATGTTCCCGTGGCCGTGGACCTGGTCCCCGGGGGGGGAGGGGGACGTTCCCGTGGCCCTGGTCCCCGGGGTGGTCTCGCAGTCACTCCAGGAAGTTGGCCCTCAGGCCTCGGTGTGGCCCGGGACCCCGTCTTCCCTGTGGCGCTCTTTCTTTGACAGTATTTTGCTGGAGGAGACCAGGGCTTTAGTTAAAAAATCAAACCAAACCCACAAAACCCTCTTGCATTTCAAACCAAACAAAGCTTGGTTTCTTTGCTACTCTGCTTTCAGAAGCATCTGGGGGGGGGGCGCCTCCCCCTCCCCCCAGCTCCCCCTCCTATACTCACCTTCCTCCCCCCTTCTGTGTCTGAGTCCTCCCCCCACCAAGCCCAAACCTCCACTTGTTATCCACGTCCGGAAGGTGTTGCTGTGTTTGTGGTGTAGCTCCTCACGAAGGTGCTAGACTCTTCTGGATGTTACGTGCTTAGTGCACAATCACCGACATGGCTCTCTTTTTCTCATCCTCTCATTCAGCCTGACGGATTCTCTCGACTGCACACACACAGATTAAATTACCTTTCCTCATATCCTCTCCCAGGTCGTCTACCTTCCGTGCCATGTGCTCTAAATATTCTGCCAGCGCTAAGATTTATATGTTAGAGAATCCCTAAGTCAAATAAAATTGTTTACACCTAAATTATTTCCTAGGATTGCTTTCTTCAATCTCTTTTAATGCTGCAACTTGACAGGAAAAAAATTGAAAGAAGAAAACAAAAGGAAATTGAATATAAGGACAGAAGAAAGGCCGCAAGCATCTCCCTTTTAATCTCTCGCCTTGTTTAGGGGGCGCTTTCCGCGTGCAAGGCTGCCTTGCTGCAATGCGGACTGTGGCCTTTGGGAAAGTGATTAAGTTCCTGCATCTTTCACCGAATAGACGAACAAAGCGAGAGATGGAAGTGCCAGACTTTGAAGTCAGGCCCCACTTTACCACGGGAACCCCACTTTACCATGTGAACCCCGCTTTACCACGTGAACCTGAGATAAGCAGGCCCTGGGAGCAGACCCAGGACAAGCCCATTAGGGCCCAGCCGGTCAAGAACTCTAACCGCTGGGAATGCTTAACTCTGACCACCCCTAGAATGCCTCGAACCCTGAGCCAATCAGATTTGTACCTGTGTCCTAATCTTGCTTGCTTGAACACCTGATGGCTGTAAGTTTGTTTTTTGCCTTTATAAGCCCTGTGTAATCGCAGCTCGAGGCTCCCTCCTAACCTCCCTGTGTCGGTGGGTAGGACGAGGCCCGAGTTGCAGCTCGCTTGAATAAAGTCTTGCCTTGCTTTTGCGTTTCGGAATGTCTGAGTCTCGGTGGCCTTCTTGGTGGTCGTCTTGCGACTTGGCATAACAAGATGAGCAGGTGGAAGAGGGGCTTTGTGCACAAACAGCACTCTGGATTGCAACCACTGCTTCACCTCAGCAGGTTTCCGGTGGACTAAGATCACTGCCGCCATGCACTTCAGAACTACTGGGTAGAGGTGCGTGGGGAGGGGGCTGGGTGGAAGAGGATGGGGAAGAGAGGGAGGGATCTGCACCAGGAACATAACCGCCTGGGCAGCATTTCGCTCTCTTTGCTAGGCAGGTGCTCCACCCTGAGCTCTGCCCACACCTTGGTGTTAGGAGACTGGGTGTGGCCCCGTGGTAAGGTTGGCCTTGAACTCTCCAGGCGCTGGGAGGGCAGTTGTGCCTCCAGGGGCAGCAGCGTTTTCTAAGCTGTGTTCCCCCCTTCCGGGAGGGCTGCGGGAGGGAGGCGCCGTGTCCTCGCGGTCCGGTCCTGCGCTCTTCCTCCGTGGCCTTTGACTCGGATGAGCCGGTTCCGCTGCCCGGTGTTTCCGCAGCTCTGGTTCCTGATGACTTGGAGCCGGTGCTGCCGGGCCGGAGCTTTGACGCAGCTGCTTCTGCCTCTTTGAGGCTCTCAGTACCCCCCGCCCGCCCGCCTGCCCGCCCTCACAGAGGGCCTCAAGTACTAGCACGGTGTGGGGGGCCGGGAGCTCCCAGGAGCCCAGGGCCTTTCAAGGGGCTTCTGGAAGCCTCTGTGGGAGACGCATTTCCTGAGCCCTGAGTGGCGTGGTTCCTTTCCCACCTCTGGTGGCATCCCAGGCAGGGGTTAGCCGTGGTGAAGGCCTCGGACCAGGCCAGCTGGGCTGGGTCTGAAAGAGGATTCCTTTTGTGGGCGGGGAGGGGGGAGGGGGAGAGGAGGGAGGGCCCAGGGAGGGTCCTTGGTAGGTTTTGAGTCTTCTTTGCCGTGTAGGGGGGAAGTATCCAGAAGGCGCATTCTATTTCTGCTCTCTTCTGATGCAGGGGCAGAGCCCCAGTGGAGAGCTAGGCTTTGCCCGCAGCTGTTCTGTACTGACTCTGGAAAGTTCTCCCGGCGGCTGGAGACGCGGCCATCTGGCTGTGAGCGAGAAGCCAGCTCGGCGGCAGGCAGCAGCTCGGAACCGGGGCTGACGTCGCTCGTGCAGAGTGTGCTGCTGGAGGATGAAGGATCATTCTCGGGGGCCAGGGGCCTCGTGGGGTTCAGAAGACGCTGTCTAGGAGCAAGAGGCAGGGAGCTCACGAGAGGCGGGGGACCGGGTGGTCATGAACGTGCTTCCAAGAGCCCACGGGGTGTGCTACCCGAGACCCCAGGCAGCCCCCCAAACGTCACCAGGGCCGGGGTGTGCTACCCGAGACCCCAGGCAGCCCCCCAAACGTCACCAGGGCCGGGGTGTGCTACCCGAGACCCCAGGCAGCCCCCCAAACGTCACCAGGGCCGGGGTGTGCTACCCGAGACCCCAGGCAGCCCCCCAAATGTCACCAGGGCTGGGGTGTGCTACCCGAGACCCCAGGTGGGGGACAGTGTGGGGACCTGCGGTGGACGTGACTAATTTGTTATTACAAAGGAAATATTTGTAAGATCAAGAACGATCTGAGGAATTTCTCTTTTCCAGAAGAGCTTTCTTTGACTGAATTATAACAGCTGCCATAGCTGTACCTTTAAGTCTGGAACAGATATTCTCTGTAAGTTTATTCACCATCAGCGTGTCTTCCCATTTTGCAAGGTCCTGTTTTGCTGCCTGCTGCTGATGGTAGGATCCTGCAATAGTTTCTTGTCCCTCCTTTAAAGACAGCACATGGTCTTAGCTACTAAAATGTTCCTCGAGTTTTCAAAACTGTGGGCGGAGGTCAGGAGCTCTATCACATTACAGGAAACCGACTAACCCTTGAGAGGCCATTTCCAGGCGTCAAGGGCGGACTTCCTTATGGTGTGGCCGTGTTTTAATCCCTCGAGATTGTCTGGCTAATCTTCAGTACGGAAGGTGAGCCGTGTCTGGGGCAGACTGTTCCCCTGGCACAGATGCCTCGAGTCATGTCAGGGCGAAAATCTGACAACTCGTGAGAACAGAAACGGGCAACCAAGGCGGCCGGCAAACTTTCCGGGACTCGGGGTGTCGCTTAGTTTGTGAAGTCTTTCCTGGCGATGGACCCCGGGGTTTGCTGGATGGAGTCACCTGGTTACTTACAAAAAAAAAAAAAAGTCAGGGAGTAGAAAAGGGGATGCAAAGCAATTTTCCTGTTTTCATGCGGAACTATTTTCCTCCTTTTTGAGGAGGGGAGGGTTGTTGTGAACTATCCAGAAATGATTTGTTTAATGACATAAACGCTTTCCTCACATGAAGTTGTACTGCTGTAAAATACATCAATATGGACACCCCTTCCCTTGGTGGCCCCTCAAGCTCCTGGTGTGGGGGTGTATAACCTGGCATGATTCTCGTTGTTATTGCTAAGTTGGCCTGTATCTTTTTGCTTTCTTTTGTTTTCTTTTCAGGGGACTACCGGCAGATTTTCACTCCTGATTCTGGAAATGCCCTTGCTTTACCTGTCTTCCTCACACATAGCAGCGTCAGGTTGACCTGCGCCCCCAGTGTTAACCAACCCTCCAAGCAAAGGGAGCTCGAAACGTTCTTTGTCGACAATTTCCTTCAGTCCTCTCGGAAGTTTTGGAAGTTGCACATTTGCTGTCCATTTTATGAGTGATCATTTAAAGTTCTCTTAAACAACTCATTAGCATTTTTTGTTACTGTCAAAATCAAGAGTAAAATGCCTTACTTTAAAACCTCCTAGCTTAAGATGTCTAATCTCTCTCACTGCTCTCCAGTCTTTACCAATAAGGTCTTGGAGTGTAACTGTGCGTTGTTATTAAGATTTCATTTTAATTGGTCTCCATGCTCGCTGTCTGTTAAGGCAGTGAGGCAGGTGTGGATTCCACGGGTTAAAACCTGCCTCAGTCGGGGTGAGGGTGCCCACCTACCGTCCCAGCACTGAGGAGGTGGAGATAGATCAGGCTTCCAGTTCCAAGCCAGCCTGGGCCTCCTAGGGGGATCCTGTCTCAAAACGTGACGTCGGCATCATTTGCGCACGCGCACGACCTTTATACACCGCAGAGCAATGAAACGATTTTACTCTGATTTGGCTTCCTCCCATCTCTGTCTAGGATATTGCAAGTGGAAAGGTGATTGCACCCGAGACGCTCGAGGAGCTTCAAGATGGGAGAACAAGAAGCAGATATGGGACGCAAAGGACAGGGCGGGATCCGCTGGGTGGAGCTGGATGCACAGTTCTGGAAGAGGCACGCGCGCCTCCATGCTGCCGAGAACCGCGAACCGCGTGCGAGTGGCTACAGCGCTGAACACAGACGAGACAGAGCCTCAGGCCCAAAGTTAAGTGCTGTGCTTGTTTTATTATTCTTACATAATGTATCAGCGCAGGGGGCCGCAGTGGTGCCTACCGCCACATTTTACATACCTGGCACTCAAAATTATTGCTTGGCTGCATTTTGATTCGACCTAAAGCTTTGTCAATATCATCTTCCCACTGTTTATCTTCTACCTGTGTATATATCAGCCGTCAGCTACCTATCATGTCCCCCCTCCTCTCTTTCTCCCTCCCTCCCTCCCTCCCGCCCTCCCTTCCTGCCTTCCCTCTTGAATACCAACTGTGATGCCGGGAGTGATTATAGAGGAACAGAATTGTAAGGACGAGTTTCTGAGTTGTTTCTGTGGTTTCTGGAACTAGCTCTACAACTAGCTCTACAGCCAGTTCCAGAAACATGAAGGTTCATGAAACATGAAGGTGCCCCATCTGTTTCTGGTGATAGGGAGTGTGCTATTCCCAGCCTGACCAGACCGGGCAGTGGGCAGCATTCCCTCCGTCACCATTCCCACACCACCCTGCAGCCCTTCCGAGCATCAAACACCTGCTGCGCTGGGCGCCTGGGCTCCCCATGCCAGCTCCTAGCAGGGACGCGCAGTAGGATTGCTGTTTGAAGCCAGGCTCGGCAAAAAGTTAGTGAGGTGCTATTTCAACCAAAAAGCAGATGTCATGGTACATGCCCCTCATCCTAGTGACGAGGGAAGAATAAGTAGGAGAACCATGGTCCAGGCCAACCTGGGTTAAGAGAGAGAGAGAGAGAGAGAGAGAGAGAGAGAGGTCCTGCCTAAAAAGTAATTAAAGCAAAAGGAGCTCAAGTGGCAGAATGTATGCCTAGGAAGAGCAAACCCTTCATGCAAACTCTAGTACTGCCAAAAAAGGAGAGGAGGAAGAGGAAGAAGAAGAAAAGGAAGAAGAGGAGGAGGAAAGGGAAAGAGAAAGGGAAGGAGAAGAAGGAAGAAGGAGGAGAAGAGGAAGTAGGAGGAAAGAGAAAGGGAAGGAGAAGAAGGAAGAAGGAGGAGAAGAGGAAGTAGGAAGAAGATGAAGAAGGGGAAGGAAGAGGAGGAGGTAGGGAAGGAGGTAGGGGGGAAGAGGAGGAATAAGAAGAGGAGGAGGAGGAGGCGGAAGAGGAAGAGGAGGAGGAGGGGGAGGGGGAGCAGGAGGAGAGGAGGAGGAGAAGGAGGAGAAGGAGGAGGAGGAGGAGGAGGGGGAGGGGGAGGAGGAGGAGGAGGAGGAAGCGGAGGAGGAGGAGGAGGAAACAAAGACACAGGTAACGGGGAATGTAACACTTCCTAACACTTTCAGCCTCCAGTGAGTGTAGTGAGCCTGGCTGGTTGTTCCTGTTGCCACCGGGGAAGAAAAGAACGAGCTCGGGATTCAAATCTGGTGACGATCGAAGTCCCATGGCCTCTGTTGGCCAGGCGTGAGCAGATAGGCAGGCAGCCTGCAGGAATGTTCCAGTAATGGAAAGAGTGAGGGCCAGGATCGGATCAGAAAGTCCTGGAGGGTGGAGAGGAGCGTGGTCTGCTGTGGGGAGCTCGTGCCTGGGGCGTGGCCTCGGTCTCCCCCTCTGAAGGCCTCAGCAGCAACGGCGCTGTCTGGAAGCTGACAAATGGGTCGCTGAGGTGCAGGGCCACGGCAAACCAATAGGTGAGTTCACTTACATACATTTGCTTACTCCAGGATAAACACTTTCCGGGTGGAAGTGGTTTTTGTTTCTCAGCCGGCTGGACTGCCAGTAAGAAGGGAAGCACGTGAATTTGAGCTTGGTGTTAGCGTCCGGGATGTTCCTGGCTTCCCTTGTCCGGTCCCCGGCCTCCCCTTGCCTTTAAGATAATCCCACTAACCAAACCATTTGGCTGCCATGAAGAATATTTTAATAAAAACATCTCCGGCACAGAGCACCCTTGGTGAGGCATAGAAGGTGGGTAGAGGGGGTGGGATCTCCACCCGGCAGGCGGGAGAGGACTACAGGGGGAGAACGGAGACATTTTTTCAGCCTCACCTGGGAACAATTACAGAAATCACCACAGTAACAATAAGAGCAAAGAATTTCCCACAGCACCTGCCCTTTCCTCATGCCAGAGCTCGAAGTCCTGTGTAGGGGGGTGGCGAACATGGAAGGTGCTGGAAGGCTTGTCTGGAGTGTGCGCTGAGCAGCGCTGGGGAGAGACAGGGAGGTCAGAGCGTGGGCTGGGTGGGCAGCCGGGCGGGGGGGGGGGCTGGGGACCACACCCAGCGCCCCCCTTCCAATCCTCAGAGCCTGGGGGGGGGTCATGGCGAGTGGTCCTGGGCTCTCAGCCCTTTAAACAAGTCTGGCACTTCCTTCTCGGACACAATCCATGTCCCGACTTTGTCCAATGAGGCGTTACTTGTTCTCGTTCTCCCACGGGACAGACCGAGTGTGTCCAAGAATGAAATGGTCCCAGAGGCAGGGAAGCCGTCCTGGTCCACTCGCAAACGTCTGCGTGACAAAGCGTTCATGTGTCTGCGTAGAAGTTCAGAGCTTGATCCTGATACACTGGTGGCCAGCCACAGGACAGCAGTCTCAATATTATCAGGATTAATGTGTTCTCTTCATCCAACCATGACACCAAGGATTCCTTATTCTAGAACCTTCTATCTTGGTTTTGCACATCCCCAGTTGTAATTGCTAGGAAGGAAATGTTATATCTTACGTGCAGAAAATCATGAAGAACTTCAGAGCCTTGATTACACCTGCACAAAAGACAGGCAAGGCTTTCCTCTCAGTCTGCGTGCTGACCTGCTTGTCCTGCCGACCGGCCGTCAACAGTGGGTTAGCCATCGGGATTCCTCCCTGCAGGTTCTGGCGAGATGCTTTTGCAGTGTTCGAGCCTTGCCTTGGGGCTCGGCCTCCAGCGGCTGCGGGGGGCTCCTGTCCTCTGAGCCCCGGGTCTGGAATGGCGCATTTGTGTCTAGATGTTTGAGGTTCCCGGGAGCAGCTTCTCTGACTAACCACGCTGCAGGTTCTGAACACGTCTGCCCAGGCCTTCTGGATCGGTGGGGGAGCCAAGGTTTTAGTCTGAAAAAGGGGGAAAAGTCCTACCCGCGGAGTCACCTCATACAGAGTTTACCACCCAACGGCATCTTTAAAGTCTAGAGACTTTCCCAGACCAGAAAGATGAAATGTTTGCACACATCCGTACCAGACACAGCTCTGCATGGAAAGCACAGGGACGGCCGGCCCGTGGATCTTTCGCACGCATTTCCTCCGAAAAAACCCTCACAGCACGGAGTCTGAAATCACAACAGTGTTTTCAGGAAGCAATAATGGGATACTGCTCATTAAAAAGGTTCATAAAAGAATCTCATTAAAGCCAATACAAATAATAAGCCGTGAAAATGCTGCTGTGCATTCCAGGAGGACTGGTGATCTGTGCCAGTGACAGTGCTCCCGTTGGGGCGGGGGTGGTGATCTGTGACAGTAACAGTGCTCCCGCTGGGGGTAGTGGTGATCTGTGACAGTGACAGTGCTCCCTCTGGGGGGATGGTGATCTGTGACAGTGACAGTGCTCCCGCTGGGGGGGATGGTGATCTGTGAAAGTGACAGTGCTCCCGCTGGTGGGGGGGATGGTGATCTGTGACAGTGACCGTGCTCCCTCGGGGGGCTGGTGATCTGTGACAGTAACAGTGCTCCCGCTGGCGGGGGGATGGTGATCTGTGACAGTGACCGTGCTCCCGCTGGCAGGGGGGATGGTGATCTGTGACAGTGACCGTGCTCCCGCTGGGGGTAGTGGTAGGGGGGCGGGGCGGGCGGGGGGCAGGGCGGGCGGGAGGGGGCGGGGCGGGAGGGGGGGCTGTGACCCCGCTGAGCCCGTCGCCGCGGGCATCCCGTCTGGGCCCACGCGCGGGCCCTCGGGCGGTGCCGCGTGCTCGTTGGCGCTGCGCCCCCGCGGGTAGCCGGGCCTGGCCGGCAGAAGCCCCGAGGTCTGCGCCCCTCCAGCAGCGGAGCCGACCGCGCCCCGAGCTCCGGGCAGAGGCGCTGACCTCGGGGCTCGGGGCTGCGGCCCTCAGGGCGTCCGGCTCCCAGGCCTGCTCGTCACCCGCGCCGGGCACCCGGCGCCATCGCCGGCGGCCGAGGGCGGCGTATCCGATGCAGAGCCCTCAGAACAGGATGACGCCCGTCCCTTCGCACCCCGCAGAAAGCAGGCATCCAAACCGCCCGACGTGGGCCTGCGGCAGGAACACGCGGCAAACACAGCCCAGCTTCGTTCAGGCCGCGTCTGCCGCCAGCCCCCCTCCCATGCGCTACAGCGCGCAGCCGCGTCTGCCGCCAGCCCCCCTCCCATGCGCTACAGCGCGCAGCCGCGTCTGCCGCCAGCCCCCCTCCCATGCGCTACAGCGCGCAGCCGCGTCTGCCGCCAGCCCCCCTCCCATGCGCTACAGCGCGCAGCCGCGTCTGCCGCCAGCCCCCCTCCCATGCGCTACAGCGCGCAGCCGCGTCTGCCGCCAGCCCCCCTCCCATGCGCTACAGCGCGCAGCCGCGTCTGCCGCCAGCCTCCCTCCCATGCGCTACAGCGCGCAGCCGCATCTGCCGCCAGCCTCCCTCCCATGCGCTACAGCGCGCAGCCGCGTCTGCCGCCAGCCTCCCTCCCATGCGCTGCAGCGCGCAGCTGTCTGCTTTCGATTAGTAGCCTAGGATCTTCTAAGCACTGTGCTGTACGGTATTTGTGAGATAATATCATTATTCCCTTTGCTCCTCTTGAGGTGAAATCACTATTGCGCACAAATGGTACACAATAATGTCTAAAAACAACAGTAGTAATAGTTTTGTGATGCGTTGATTAAGCTACAATCAATAGATTACAAGAAATTCTTTTTTCTTTCTAAAATTCACGAGCTGGCAGTGTCTTAGGTGTACTTACATTCAGCTGGTCAGGGAAATTGAGGTCACAAAGGAATTTCACTTTATAATTAATTTGCTTTATAATTAATGGGACAGGAAAAATGTAGTGCCGGTACCCAGGCTTGACATAACCTTGAGGAAGAAGTTTTCGTAGGCAGCAGCCATAAAGTTAGGGCCCGGTGATCGCACCACCGCCGTGGCCCAGAGCAGGTAACCTCGACAGGACCACACGAAACCCCACATGAAACCCCTCCAGCCCGGCATAAATGTAGCGCACATACATCCACACCCTGGGATTTAATACTTGGGGGTCAATGCAGGGCTAAAGCTTGAAAGAATCAACGTATCCACGGAGCAATCTTCATTATTGTGTCCACCAGGGAGCCTCTCAGCATGAAATCTTTCTGCCTCAAGGACAATTTCAATATGTAGTAAAAAAAAAAAAAAAGCCTAAGCATGAAGGAGACAATGACAGAATCCTCAGAGAGAAGCATGTAGCTCTGAGCCTTACACACAGTTTATATGTACACGTGGAACTATCACAGTGAAGCCCCTCACTTGGTGTAAGTCACAAGTGCTAATGAAAGAGAAAAGCCCACAATTTGAAGATGATTTATTTTAATCTTCAAAAAATAAACTAAAGCTAGATGTCAGTGGCTCACCCCTGTCGGATATCCTAGCTACTCAAGAGGCTGAGATCTGATTATCATGGTCTGCAGCCAGGCTGAGCAGGAAACTCTGTGAGGTTCTCAGCGCCAATTAACTACCAAAAAGCCAGAAATGGTGCCGTGGCTCAAAGTGGTGGAGCGATAGCCTTTGTGCTCAGGCGTTGAAGCCCAGAACCAACAAAAAAAAGAAACCATGAAAAAATGGACATGTTAAGGCAAGCATATTTAGCAACTTCCACTTCAATTTTATCTTTATTGGATTGCCTGGGGTCAAAGTTCTTTGGCCTTATTTTGTAAATACTGAAAAAAAGAAAAAAAAATCAAACCCCACCCACCCGCGCTGCATGTATCCGTGTACACAGACACTGCATGTACGTGTGTATGCACACGGGCGCGCGCACACGCGCGTGTGCGCACACTCAGTCTGTACTGGGCCTCTCACATACAGCTCCTGGCTAGAAGCAAATATGAACGACACAAACAGGACCCCTAGAAAGCGAAGGGGAAAAGTTGGGGGGAAATTCCAGGGGGCGGGGGGATAGGCCAGTCGGTGCCAGAGCATGCCCGAGGCTCTGGGTTCGATCCCTGGCACAACCCCCAAGCCAAAGACCTCAAACCAAAATGCATGCACGCAAAGATTTCAGTGCTCTCCGGGTCCGACTTCCGAGCGCTCTGATGCCTGGAATGCCTCCCCACGGCACGGCAAGCTGGTGTGTGCACCACTGTGTGCATTTCAATACTATTTTGTGTGTGTGTGGTGCAGTGCCACAGGGTTTCGGAAGGGGCGCTGGCCGGGGGGGGGGGGGTCACCGCCCGGTAGCCGCCCGAGGGCAGCGCGGCGTCTCCCGGGTGTCTCCCCGCTCCCCCGCGCTCCGAGCGCCGCGCCTGGCCGGGCATCACGCACACCTCACGCAAACTCGGTGTTCATTTTTCCCTTTAATGTGGCACTCAAAATAGATGAATCCAGCGGGATGGTTTCCGAGGCCCAGGCCTTCCAAGGCCAGGCCTCAGGTCTGTGCGCACCGCCGGGCGCGTGGCCCCCGCCCAGCCCCGCGTCCTTCCCACCTTCCCCGCCGGCCCCGGCCTGGAAAGTCAGGTGGGAGCCCACCCGGCGCCTCTCCCGCACGAGCGCCCGCCGCCGGCCCTGCGCAGCGCCGACGGCGGGGGCCCGCGGGGCGCGTCCGGGCCTGGCCCAGGGTCACACGGGGTTCTCCTCCTCCTCCTCCCCTCCTCCCGCCCCCGGCGCCCCGGCGCCTCGCGCGCCGCCTCCGGCTCCTCCGCCGCCGGCTCCTCCTCCGGCTCCCGGGGCCGGGCCGGGCTCCGCTCCTCGGGGGCGGCGGCGGGGGCGGGGGCGGCGGCGGGGGCGTCGCGGAGCGGGCGGCCCCCGGGGCCTCTCCGGGCCGCCCCCGGCCCCGGCCGCCTCGCGGCTGGGCTCCTCCCGCGCCGGCGCGCGGCGCTCCCGCTCCAGGAGGCGGTAGTTGACGCCCATGGCCAGGAAGAGGTAGACGCCCGAGGCCACCAGCACGGCGCCCGAGGCCCAGTAGGTGTACTTGTAGTCCCCGTACAGGTCCTTGAGGCGGCCCAGCAGCGGCGGGCCCAGCAGCACCGGGCAGCACTCCGAGATGGTCACCACGCCCACCGTGGTGGAGAAGCGCTGCGGGCCCTCCAGGTCCATCAGCGTCTCGAACAGCACCGAGCTGAGCCAGCCGAAGGCGAAGCCGAAGACGCCCGCGTACAGGCAGAAGCCCAGGTAGCTCCGCGCCAGCGGCAGCAGCAGGTGGCAGAGCCCGTTGGCCACGCAGGCGCTGGCGAAGAAGTACTGGATGCGGGGCCGCACCCGGTCGCTGTTGGCCACGAAGCCCATGGTGGGCCGGGCCCCCATGTCCACGAAGGCCAGGATGGAGAGGAGGAAGGCCGCCTCCTCGCTCGAGAAGCCCTGCGTCTTGCCGTAGTTGGCCAGGAAGACCAGGGGCGCGAAGAGCCCGAAGAACATGACCAGGTTCCCGGAGAGGTAGAAGAGGAAGCCGCGGTGCAGCAGCAGCGAGTCCCGGGGCAGGCGCCGCCGCGCGGGGGCCCCGCCGCCGCCCCCTCCGCCGCCTCCGCCCCCGGGGCGCGGCCTCCCGGCGGCCGGGGCCTCCCCGGGCTCCCCGCCGGCCTCGGGCCGCCTCCCGTCCGCGCCGCCCGCCTGCTGGGCCGCGCCGGGCGGGGGCCCGATGGGGCGCATGAGGGAGCCCGCCACGCAGCAGTTGAGCAGCAGCCCCCCGAGATGAGGAAGCTGCCCCTCCAGCCGTAGAAGCGGAAGAAGGCCTGGTTGAGCGGCGCCAGCGTGGAGAGGAACACGGGGCTGCCGGCCATGGCCAGCCCGTTGGCCAGCGGCCGCTTCCGGTAGAAGTACTTGCCGATGATGGTGAGCGCCGGGTTCAGGTTGAAGGCCAGCCCCAGGCCGCCCACCACGCCGATGCACACGTACAGCTCCCGCACCGACCTGCAGAAGGAGGCCGTCGCCAGCCCCGCGCTGGCCAGGCAGCCGCCCACCAGCACCACGGGCCGGCTGCCGTACCGGTTCACCAGCGCGCTGCTGATGGGGCCGCCCGCGTACATGACCGCCAGCATGATGGACGAGATCCACGACACCTCGCTGGTGCTGGCGTCGAAGATGGACTCGATCTCCTTGAAGAAGACGGTGATGGACTTGGGGAACGCGTACGAGAAGCCGATGGAGATGAAGGAGCCGAACACCACGGCCCAGCCCCAGCCGCCATCGGGGGCGTGTAGCCCAGCGGGTTGGCCGGTGGGGGCGGCATCCCGGTGTGGGAGACGGGCTCGGCCCCCCGCACCGGAGATCGTTGGGCGCGCGCCGGGGGTGGGGGGGCGGTGGGGGGGGGGGGGCGCGCTGTGCCCGGGCCGCAGGGCGCACGCGCCGCCCGAGGTGCGAGGTGCGAGGCCCCGACGCGCGCCGCCGACCTCCGAGGCCCCGAGAGAGAGCGCGCAGGGCGTGCGCCACCCGAGCTCCGAGGTGCGAGCCCCGAGAGGCACCCCCAGGTGCGCAGGGCGCATGCTGCCCCCCCCCCTCCGAGGTGCGCAGGGCGCATGCTGCCCCCCCCCCCGCCGCTCCGAGGTGCGCAGGGCGCATGCTGCCCCCCCCCCCCCCGCTCCGAGGTGCGCAGGGCGCATGCTGCCCCCCCCCCCCCCAGGCCCCGAGCGGGCGCTCCGGGCGCGGGCTCCAGGCGCGCGCGTGCGGGCAGGAGATGCGCGCGCTCCGGAAGGGGAACTTGCTTTCTGCCAAGTGACCAGATGGTAAAAAGGCTCTTTTAATGTCATCTCACCGGACACACCCAAAACGACAGTATCGCTAGGGCCTAGGTCAACACACCCTTTATCTCACCACGTGTGCCGTAGAGAAATACAACAGAAGAACGCAGCGCAACTCGTTGGTGCGTGCATGCCTGAAGTACAGTGTAAACGCCAGCATTCGGTTGACCGCGCCCGAGGACGTGTGAGCGTCATCACGAGGTTCCGGACGCTTCCGGGGACCCCCCCCCCCCCCCCCCCCCCCGGCCAGGCCCGTCTGCGGGAGCCAGGTGGCCGCGGTCCTCTTCGCCGTCTTGCGTTCCGTCTTGACTTTGCAAGCCACGCGTCCTGTTTCATTTCCAGTCGCAGGGGCCAGGCCCGCAGCAGGAGCATTGGCCAATTATTACTAATTATTGTTATTCTTATTTGAGGGAATATTGGAGTAAAATGGGCTGCCAAGTGCTTATATTATTAGTAAGGTGCCAAACGACTTCCAAAGTTACGGTGTAATTACGTATTACCATGAGTCATGTGGCCACAGAAAGTTACAGAAAGTTCCTCTTGTGTTGGGCAGGCCTTGGTAAAATCAGCCTTTTTAATTTCAGATGTTCTAACTGGCCATGAAGGAATCCAATCATAGACCGAGTTGCAATTCCCTGGAGCTTAGAAGTTGAGTACCTTTGCATATGTTCCTTTACCAGCAATATGCTTCTTTGGTGAAGCATCTGTTTAAAAAGCCTTTGCCATTTTTGAGATGAGAAGCTTGTATTCCTATTGCTGGGTTCTGAGAGGTTTTGTGTCATCTTTGCTCACTAATCTTGAAAATGATGTCTCAATTTGTACTTTGTCCTTTCACTCTGGTATTATCATTACCAGTGTCCCCTTCATTTTGGAACGTATGAGCTAGCATTTGAAAACTATTTCAGTATCTTTTTCCCCAATCATTCTTGTCAATTTATTCTCAGCATTATGGATTGTAGCTTCTTTGCTTCATTGGCAGTCTTGACTTAGGTACTAAGCTCGTTTGGTATTTTTTAAAGCTACTTTGAGATTTCCTCCTTACTCTCGGTATGCAGTAATTCACTTACGCTGTACTCCACTCTAGCTTTTCTCACAGTTCTTGTGCTGAGAGTTTATTGAGGCTCTGAATCTGTAAATTTATACTTATAATTAAGTTGAAAAGGCTTCAGATGTTATTTCTGCAAATAAATTTTCTACTTTTCCCTTCACCGTGTTATTATTTGGGACTCAAATCACACAAAGGGTAGGTCACGTATGTGTCCTGAGTTCATTGATTCCTTTTCACTTTTAAAAATGTTTTTTCCTATGTTAAAGTTTCTATTGCTGTAGCTTCATGATCACTAACCTTTTTTTTTAAAGTTGCATCTGCCTTCAATTCATTCAGTGTATTTTTGAACTTAGGTATTATATTTCATCCATGGAAGCTTGATTTAGATCTCATTTATATTTCAACATCTGTTTAAATGTCAGAGTATACAGAATAACTACGTCAATGTCTTTGTTTACTAACTGCCACCTGTGTCGGCTGCTGCAGTCTGCGTTGGTAATCTTGACTCTTGATGAGAACTGGGTATCGTACTGCATCTGTAGCATCTGTAGGCCTCTTGGTTTGTTCTGAGAGGCAGTTAACTGCCTTTGGAGCAGTTTTGATCTTTTCAGGTTTAATTTTCTAATGCATTAAGCAGGACTGTACTAATCTTCAGCCTAGATTAATTATTTCCCACCACTGGGGTGCAGTGCTCTGAATGTCCCTTCAGACGTCCTCAGCATTGTCTGGCGCTGGGTCTGACTGGAGAGCAGGTTCCCAGGTGTTGAGTAGTTTCCTCCGCCGGATCACACCGCCGGAGCCCCTGCGGGCCTGGCTTCAGGTCCTGCCTGGAGCTCAGGGGCACTGTCCTCCATTTCCTTGTGTCCAGCGCCTTGAAACCTTGTTTCATTTTTGATTATTCAGGTAGGAATGATCTCATCCAGATTAGAAGTAGAGGCTTCCAAGAGCTAATTTTCTAAACACTGACATCCTTCTTGTAGAGAAGAATAACGTCTTAAAGATGTGAATAAGAAGAATGGGAATGATGCATTCTTTTTACAGAGAATTTTTTCCTGAGGTGCAGTGTTAACAGTTTGAGCTTTCCTTTAATTTGTTCTGATATTGAAATGATGATTATTTAATATATGTTAAGCTTTCTAGATATGGGCACCATAGCCATATTGTAATTAATCAAATTCTTGACTTGAGGAACTTGAAATATAATGACACAAAAGAAATACAGCATTGTAACTCAAATGCCAAATTAAAATAAGAGTGGACACGAATAGCTAATGTGAAATGCACTAGGGTGCAGGTTTTATCTTCCCCCTTTAAAATGCTCTCTAAATGGAAAGTCAAGATGTGAAGTAATATGGAATAAAGGACATTATGAAAAGCTTGGCAATTACGACGGTGTAGAACAACGGCACAGAATGGAAGGGAAGCAATGGCCCCTGCTGTGGGGGGGCGAGTCTGAGAGCACGGTGGGTTTTCGTGGACTCTCCTCCTCTTCACGGCTCCTCATTTCCCTGTGCGCCGGGGGGACGTGAGTCTGGTGCTGGGTCTCCGTGGCTGGTCGGCCAGGTGACCTTTCTCTCTGCACCCCTGTAGGCTCACCACAGGGGAGAGCAGACCTGGGGAGTGTCTGAGTTGATCTGGGGGGGTTGCCCCCCCCCCGTGAGGTGATGCTGGAGTTTAAGTGTAATCAGTCGCAAACCCCTGCTATACCTTATTCATCTTTGAGCTTTCCAGTTTTGAATCTTTGCATTTTTGTTCCTCAGCACAGCATTGTACAGATAGGCGGTATTGTAGGATGATTAATGAGGGCTATTTTTAATTTTAGAATAATTAAACCACCACTATTTTTCTTCACCGTGATTTCTTATTTCTTGAAGTGAGACAGAGGCACAAGCTTGTGGAGAAAGACAACAGCTAGACCCAATGTCATAGTGTCAGTGCGTAAACGAGTAATAATGATTGTTCTGCACACTCTCTGCTTCCTGTCCACGTCTCGTCACCAGCCACGCTTCCCACTGCTTCCATCTCTACCTCCCCTGCACCTTGGCAAGTCAACTGCTTCTGTTCTCTGCCATGAGCCGTGTACCATCTATTCTGTCCACCGCAGTGAGAATGGTGTGTGTGTGTGTGTGTGTGTGTGCGTGTGTGCGTGCTGGGACTGGAACTTAGGGCCTCGTGGTCACACTTGGTGTCTTCATCAAGGCCAGTGTTCTATCAGCTGAGCCCCATCTCCATTTCCCTCTTTCTACTGGTTGCTTGGAGACAAAAGTCTCTCTGATTTGTCTGCCTACGCTGACTTTGAACCTCAATTTTTAGATCTCAGCCTCCTGAGTTGCTAGGATTACAGATGTGAGCCACCAGCTCCCACGAGAGTGATTTTTAAACGTGTCTTTCTACTCCCCTTAGTTAAGAGCCAGACTAGTTCCTTACCAATGTAGGAATCAACTCTGTGCTCCATGGCCTGCCCTGTTCTGCCCCACAGTCCCCCGCGGCCTCTTCTCCTCCCCCAGCCAGCGTTAGCCTCAGGGTTCCTAGGAAAGACTGCTCGCTCCTTCTCTCTGTTACTCCAGAGCAATCAGAGGACGAGCCTTCTAGTAGAAGAAACACCGAAGCTCTCAGCAGGCGCCCTGGGGAGCCATGCACGTGTGTGTGTGTGTGTGGGGGGGGGCAGTTGTAGGCCTCCTGCCGGGTGCGTGACTTCCACGGACAGGTCTCTTGGAAATGGAGATGGCTTGCTCTCATCGGGCAGGGGGCGGTTTGCTGGTGGGGGAGGCGCTCCGCGTTTCCCCCAGCGTCTCGGGGGTTGGCCTGGCTGCCTGCACGGGATCGAGCTGCAGCCCCTGGAGAGGACGGGAGCTGCCGTTCCCCCCACGGTGGGCACCACCCGCCCGGCTCGCTGGGCCTTGCAGGGTGCAGCTCGGAGCCTCCCGGCCCAGGTCCCCAGCTCAGCGCCCTCACAGCGCCCTCGCACAATTGCTGTTCGCTCCGATCCGTTTTGCACCATCGAGAGGGGCATCGCTATTTCGTTAGAAATGACATGAAAAATGACCCGGGAGACGTGGGATCTATCTTCCTAACAAAGAGGTACATGACTGTTAGGACGTGTTACGCCCCGGCGTCTGTGACGCACCGGGGTGGCCGTGCAGCCCGCCGTGGGTCCCCCCCCCCCCCGGCCGCTGCTGGCCTCGCAGCTCTCCTGTCAGTGATGGAGTTCTCTGTGTGTGTAGCTGCACCGCAGGACTGCACGCGTGTTGGGCCTGCTTTCTTACCGATTTTATTTCCAAGTGGTCTCTCCGAAGCTCGCTACGGGAGTTATTTGCTTTTCTTTCTAAAAATAGGGCAAACAGAAATGTCCTTTTTGCTTCAGAGAATTTTAAACTGCCACAGAGTATTACAGTGTGTCCCCAGAGCACCTCTACGGCCCCACTGCTGCTTCGAAGAATGGGGGGACGCTGAGCGCTCATGTTTATGCGTGGGTTTGGGAGGAGGACTCAGTCTCCCTCATTGGAAACCCCTGTACCCGCCACTCAGTCTAGTTTTTGTAACTATTTGGCTTTCCTTTCCCAGAGTCAAAATGTGGCCACAGAGGCCCCACGTGGCCCAGCTCAGTCCACGTGCTGGTCACGAGCACGGGGCCCCCAGGAGCCGGGAGCGCGGTGCCGGGTGGGAAGGAGGCCCCGGTGCCCACCCCACACCTGGAGAACATCCGTGTGGGAGGGAGAAGCGCAGGCAGCTGAGGGAGGAAGGCTGCTAGCCGCGGGAGGGGGGGGCGGGGGGGGCCTCACGGAGCCGGAGTCACACAGGTTACAGATACGCCCTGAAGATGGCTGAGTGTTAGAGACGGGGTGGCGTCCCTCCGGGCTGCACACGTGGGAGTCTATCATCCCCAAAGCAATGGCGTTAGGAGGGGGGCCTCCTCCGGGCCGCGGGGGGACGGCATGAGGAACTGGGGAGGCTGGCTGAAGGGTAAGGGGCGGCCTGTGGCCTGGGGGCAGCCGTGCGGGGTGGGGGGGCAGACCCAGGGAGCGCCTTGCCCCTTCCGTGGTGGGAGTCCATGACTCAGTGCCACCCAGGAACCAGAGCCCCAAACCCTCAAACACACCGATCAGCTCTCTCCTTCACGATCTTCTCAATCTCTGGAGCTGTGAGAAATAAAATCCTGTTATTTGTAAGACACTAACTCCAGGGCGATTTTCCCATAGCTGCCCAAACCAACATCACATACGTCTGCGTCAACCAAGGCCATCACTTCCGGAGAGAGCAACCGAAGGCCCTCGTTTGGGGACCCCTCTCCACTGCACAAGTAGATCACAATTTCATCTACGTGTATTCAAAGGAAGAAAAAAGAGGTTGCTAGAAATCATGTGTATGAAATATGTGACTTCAAAACCTTTTAAAATCTTAAAGAACTTTCACTCCTAGGAACTCATTACTCAGGTTTCCATGAATTTTTGAAGCCTGTAGATTCTCTTTGAAATACGAAAGAGAATTGTGATATCTTTTCACTTGGATTTAATTAAACCAAATGCAGTTTTACTTTGGTAGTGTTTTAAGGCTCAGGCAATTCAAATGGTTCTCATTCCTTGCCAAATGGTTCCTTTCATAGGTCTTTCTATGAGCGAAAAATGGGAGGCAGAGTGGTCTAATAGTAGTTTGGCAGTATTCTAAAAAGCCTTGCGTTTGTTGGGTACTAAATTCCCCCACAATGGCTAAAATGCCCAGGCACCTGGACGTGCAGTCCATGTGTCTTTCTTTCCCTGCTCTTTTCCCATTCATGATGGATTTGTTATCTGCTTCGAGTCACAGCCGTTCGGGGCTCCATCTTTGTCCGTCCGTTGCTCACCTTGCTCTCCCACCGTGGCTGTTGGGATAGAAAGGAGGAGGTGTGACTTCTGTTTTGGAGGCGTTCATGGGCCTGTGCGTTCGTGCACACGTAGTTACTCAGAACCCTGTGGCAGCGTTTCGTTTTTAAAATCAGAACAGTCACGTAACGACATGCAGAAGCAGCCATTGGGCACACAAGTGTGTAAATCTTTCATTGGGCACACAAGTGTGTAAATCTTGTCGCATTGAAGCCAGCAAAGATCACATTGTCTTTCCTTCATCCTTCACGGAAAGAATGATTCTCTGTGTCAAATGAAATATAAGAGTTTTCTTTGAATATGCTTCCTATACTCAAAATGGAAGTTGGATCTTAAACTCAGTCTCCTGAGATACTTAGGAGAAGAAAGGACAAGGTCACGGTGAGACGGTGGAACCGCGGCTCCCATTCCGTCACGCGCACGGAGCGCCTGCGCGCCTCCTCTCAGACCCTGGTGCCTGCCATTTGCAAGGCAGGTCTGCACAGAGGTGGTTACACGGGGGCATGCAGAGGCCGGCCTTGGGGAGGGGGGACAGGCAGAGGCCGGCCTTGGGGAGGGGGGACAGGCAGAGGCCGGCCTTGGGGAGGGGGGGACAGGCAGAGGCCGGCCTTGGGGAGGGGGGGGACAGGCAGAGGCCGGCCTTGGGGAGGGGGGGGGCATGCAGAGGCCGGCCTTGGGGAGGGGGGACAGGCAGAGGCCGGCCTGGGGAGGGGGGGGCATGCAGAGGCCGGCCTGGGGGGGGGACAGGCAGAGGCCGGCCTTGGGGAGGGGGGGGCATGCAGAGGCCGGCCTTGGGGAGGGGGGGGCATGCAGAGGCCGGCCTGGGGAGGGGGGGGGCATGCAGAGGCCGGCCTTGGGGAGGGGGGGACAGGCAGAGGCCGGCCTTGGGGGGGGACAGGCAGAGGCCGGCCTTGGGGAGGGGGGGGACAGGCAGAGGCCGGCCTGGGGAGGGGGGGGCATGCAGAGGCCGGCCTTGGGGGGGGCATGCAGAGGCCGGCCTTGGGGAGGGGGGGCATGCAGAGGCCGGCCTTGGGGAGGGGGGGCATGCAGAGGCCGGCCTTGGGGAGGGGGGGACAGGCAGAGGCCGGCCTTGGGGAGGGGGGGACAGGCAGAGGCCGGCCTTGGGGGGGGACAGGCAGAGGCCGGCCTTGGGGAGGGGGGGACAGGCAGAGGCCGGCCTTGGGGAGGGGGACATGCAGAGGCCGGCCTTGGGGAGGGGGGGGCATGCAGAGGCCGGCCTTGGGGAGGGGGGGGCATGCAGAGGCCGGCCTTGGGGAGGGGGGGGACAGGCAGAGGCCGGCCTTGGGGAGGGGGGGACAGGCAGAGGCCGGCCTTGGGGAGGGGGGGACAGGCAGAGGCCGGCCTTGGGGAGGGGGGGCATGCAGAGGCCGGCCTTGGGGGGGGGGGACAGGCAGAGGCCGGCCTTGGGGAGGGGGGGCATGCAGAGGCCGGCCTTGGGGAGGGGGGGACAGGCAGAGGCCGGCCTTGGAGGGGGACAGGCAGAGGCCGGCCTTGGGGAGGGGTACCCTGGGGCAGAGCACAGGGGGGACTGCACTGTGACCCGGGCCTCGCCTGCCAGCGCGGCTCTTGAGTGGCTGAGGTGACGGGGCGAGCGTCACGCTGACGGGGGCGCCGATGGGCATTTCCAGAATGATTCCATCGTACGGAGAGGATGTCCAGTCTGCAAGCCAGCTGGTCAGAACGGCCGTCCCTCACGGACAGGCGTCACCACCGAGTGCTCCGCGGGCGGGGCGGCCCGGGCGCCTGTGCCACCGCGCGCTGCGCTTGGGCTCACAGCGCCACGTCTGGAGAACGACGGGGCCCCTGCGCCGCCACCGTCGGATGGGCCCCTCAGCCAGGGAAGCCGCACCCCGCGAGGCCTGATGTGGCTCCACCATGGAAGATGAGGACGGTGGCCCCTTTCAAAGCAGAACCTGGAGAGCTCTGTGGCGGGAGGAAGGTGTCCAGGTGCCTGCAGGTGCCGGCTACGCACTGGGCATTGGAGGGTTCTGGAGGATAGATTCCCCCCTTCCCTCTTGCTCTGGCGTGGCCCCTGACACTCTGGCAGGGCGGGGCGTGGAGTCCTCTGAGCTGAGGCCCGGTGGGAGCCCACTCCCACCCCCCAGGAGCCTGGCCACGGGGACCACCTTGGGCAGGGCCGGGTTCGTCTCTTGGGGAGCCCTGCCAGCCCTGGCCCAGGCGGGAGAAACACACAAGACCTCAGCCCGGGGCGAGCACGGAAGGGTCAGCAGGACCTGGCCTGCAGCGCCCAGGGGTGGGATTTGGCGTGGTATGAAATCCGTGCGGACCTGAGGGCCATACCCAGCCCCACTTGCTCTGGGGCCTGCAATTCCAGCTCCTTTGGGAACAGAGATTGAGGGGTTGTAGTCCAGCCCAGAGCGAAGAAAAAGTGCCTGTTGTGCCAGGAACGAAGGGAGACATAAAAAGGAGGATCAAAGCCCAGTTGAGCCTAAAGAGAGACCCCATCTTGAAGCTCAACAATGCAAAAAGGAATTGTGGGAGTGGCTCAAGTGTAGAGCACTGGGCAAGGCCCTGGGGTAAAAACTCATTCCTGCCCCAAACAGCCAACCAAACGGTAGGATCAGATCTCACATAAATAGGTTGCACACTTAGGTAAATCTTTTTTGTTTTTTACCAACTTGGGAGGAAGACTGATTATAGACAAACCAAGAAAGTACATTTTCTCTGCATATCTTGATTTATGAGCTAAATATTTGCCCTCCATTGGCTAATGAATTAAAATGAAAAGAAAAGCATGTAAAAACCTTACCGAATTTTAGGCTTGTGGCAAACTGCAAAACTATTTGTATTCTCCAAACATATATATTTATATCTACTTATGCTAAAATTGTCAATTGTAATAAATCACTTTCTCTTCAGCTTTATAGTAGTATACTTCCTCTGACTTTAAACCTAGTAGTTTCAACTTACCTCAAAAAAGCAAATGTCTTTAAATATACATGGATGTGTATCTATATCTATATGTAACTATATAGCTACATCTCTCTCTCTATAGTTATGTGATATATATGGAAAGTTGCTTCTGTCTTATGCAATTGACAGCATCACAGGAAAGGCAAATCACTAAATGTTGAAGCCATTTCATTAGTAGAACTCATGCACCATTTCTACCCTAAGCGCCCTGCCTGCTCTATATTATTACTTTGTGCCCAAGATGGAAATAAACTCAATAAATAGTAAAGAAGGGGAGTATGCTCCTGGGACTACTTTTTCCCACTTGTTCGTCATGGGCTTTCCTGTATTTCTTCCTCTACCTCTCGCTTGTAGAGCAGACCACGGACGCCTCGTTCCGCGGCCCCGGTCTCCAGGCTTCTGCTTCACGAGGACGCAGCTCTGCATTAGGCAGTGCCTCTCCTGGCAGTCTGCCACCGGTGCTTCTGAAGGCTGAGGAGCTGGGTCTCTCGGAGGCTCCAGGCGGCTGGGCTGATGGGCGGGCGGGCCGCCTGCCCTCCCTCCCTCCCTCCCCGCCACTGTCCACACTGCAGTAGAACGCAATTCAAGGGGACCCAAACCCTCCGCTGCCTGAGCACAGCCCGGCAGCAGGCCCAGAGGCCCTTTCAAATCAGGGGTTTACAGTTATTGTAATCCACGGGAGATGCCAGCATTTCTCCTCCTCACCAAGGCAGGCAAATCTCGCGCGGGAAGTGAGCCAGATCCTCTCGTGGCGGGTGGGGAGATGCGCACAGACCCATACACTGCGTGGTTCCTTGTGTGAATCGGCTCTCAATTTCACTGCCTGGGGACAGACTCAGGAAGTGACATGGTAATAAAGGGGTGGGGGAGGAGCTTGCACAGATACTCGGCTCGTGGGTGGCAACCCTGCCACCAAGCACACGGCACGTGATGCCCGGGAAGCATGCGGACTCCTGGGGCAGATCCCCCAAGTTCCTCTTTCTGAGGAAGGCGTTGCTTGGGAAGTAAGTCCTGCATGCTGTCTACCTGCTGCCGGTGACACACCTTCCTCGACTCTTGCATTTCCTGGCCCTGACGGTCTCGGATTTTGCCACCGCCCGGACGTGCAGTGGAGGGCCCCGCTCAACCGCCCTTGGTGCAAAGACAAGACTTGGATGGGGGACGTGTGAAGAGAGATGAAGAAGTTAGGACTCTAGCAGCTCCTCCAAGGCTCCACACTGCAGTGCCTCATTCCACAGCGCGTGGCCTTGGGTCGAGAGGCCTGGCACGGGGGCCGTCAGCAGGCTCTCACGCGTGCCCGTCGCAGGGTCGGGATGTGGGGCCCGTGCTGCCACAAGAGTGGCCTGTGCCGGGACGCCAGGCCCCGGCGTGGGGCGAGAGGAGGGGACTGGGGCGCCTGGGGCGTGGACAGAGGAGGCGCTTCAAGGACGAGCTGGCTGCCAGCCGAAGGCCTGGAGCAGCTCTACGGGGCGCCTGGGGCGCCGCAGAGCCTGCATCCTGCCATCGGGAAGGAGCGAGGAACGCGACGCTGCCCACCTCAACCACGGCTGTCCAAGGCGCTCGGGAGGGCGGCTTAGCTTCTGTCCCTACCGGCCGCTTGCTCTGTGGACAGCGCCGTGCACGCAGCCAGGGTGCAGGAAGAACCGAAAAACCTAGGTTCTTCCCTTCAAAGAACCGGACAGTGTGTGTGTACACGCATGTGTGTTCACGTACGTGCATGCACACACACACGGATGACGTAGGAACCGTGTGGACCTGCACACACATGTACAGACATGTAGGAACAGTGTGTGTGTGTGTGCATAGACACACATGCACAGGCAGGCATGAAGCACACTCTGGTACACAGGAGATGATAACAACACTTAGCGGGGTTAAGTCCAAAGAGCAGGAAGAGGATGAATGACGCTGTCTCGTCGAGAGGAATGGGACCAGGGCAGCGGTCATGGCTGCGCGCATGCTAGCGCTCTACTGCTGACCCCCGACAACCGCGCCCCTGAGACGGGCCTTCCGGCACGACGGGGGGAAGCACTCCCTGGAGACTGGGAGGGAAGAAGGGCCCGGAAGGGGCTGGGACACGCTGAGCGCCGAGGGCGCTCCCAGCTCCCACCCTCGAGATCTGCGAGGAGAAATGTTGTGCGATGTCTCACGAGGGGGGAAGTTTAGCAAGGAGGTATTTAGTATAGCAGGATATAGTAAGGGAACACGGGGGGGTTAAAGGGGGAAGAAACATCCCTGGTGCCCTAGGCAGGAAGTCAGCGCAGAATCTGTGAACCGTGGCTCCCGTCCGTGGCTCCCGTCCGTGGCTCCTGTCCGTGGCTCCCGCCTGTGACTCCTGCCCGTGGCTCCCGTCCGTGGCTCCCGCCCGTGGCTCCCGCCCGTGGCTCCCGTCCGTGGCTCCCGCCCGTGACTCCCGCCCGTGGCTCCCGCCCGTGGCTCCCGCCCGTGGCTCCCGTCTGTGGCTCCCGTCCGTGGCTCCCGCCTGTGACTCCCGCCTGTGACTCCCGCCCGTGGCTCCCGCCCGTGGCTCCCGTCCGTGGCTCCCGTCCGTGGCTCCCGCCTGTGACTCCCGCCCGTGGCTCCCGCCCGTGGCTCCCGTCCGTGGCTCCCGTCCGTGGCTCCCGCCTGTGACTCCCGCCCGTGGCTCCCGCCCGTGGCTCCCGCCCGTGGCTCCCGTCCGTGGCCGCCGCACTCGGAGCTCGCCTCTGATCAGGGATGGCATCCAGCGGGTGAGATGGGCAGAGGCTCTTTCGGCTAAGTGTGGAGACGTGCGCTTGGCCTGACACACCCCGAGTGACACCCCGAGTGGAGAGAGGGCTTTAGCAGTTCTCACTCTGAAAGTCTGGATTGAACGTAAAGTCATCCGAATTTTATGGGCACGGTTGAATCACTGCCTTAAACCACTGTGTTTAATTTAGCTTTAAAATAAAAGCAATATCTCTTGTCCTCTGGCTATTTAGAGAGCAAATTTATAAAACAGAAGTTGGAGGTGAACTAGAGAGCAGAGGGAAAGCCCTCAGTGTAAATTCTTTCCTAGTCTCATCTGGTGAGCTCATATTTAATAAGTTGTCCAATCAACAGGCGTTCCGTGTGCCAGGATATTTGTTCATAAATCACACAGTTTGGCTCGGATCTAACACTGATAGGACATAATTGATCTCTGGAAGTTCCATGAAGAATCAGGGACTGTGAAATTGAAGGCGGTGGATTGTCCAACTTTGCTCTTCCATCAAGTGGACACCTGTTCTCCTGGTGGCGGGAGCTTTGTTTTATACGAATTATTGACCCGTCCATCAATTACCTCTGTCTGACAGTAATTAACATCATGTTACCTTCTAGGAAAACCTACCCGTGTTTTCTAACCTGATAAGCTGCCAGCCTGAGATTTTTTTTTCTTTCCCACCATGATTTGGTCAGGCAGTTGTTTAGCTTTATGTGCTACACGGTATTGGCATGTGTCATCGGGTCAGGAAAACAGTCAACAGCCAGCTTTATTCCAATTCTCTTGATGCATCACAAGTCATCTCTTGGAATTTACTTTCTGATTATTCACAAAGAGCGTCTCTGTGTTTAGAAAAGAGAGTAATTGTAGTTAGCTGATACACATACGTATAGTGTTTTATACTTTATATACCAAAGTCACTGGACCTTGAGGGCATCTGTATTAGTTCCCTATTGTTGGTATAAAATATCATCACAGAATTGGCAGCCTAAAATAACACAAATTGCCAGCCTACTTCTGTAGATCAGAAATGGACTGAATCAAAGCATTCACAGGGTCCTAGAGTCTTTAGGGAAGAATCCAGTCCCTTCCCTACCTGCAGGAATACCATTTGCACTCCCTTGACCCATAGCTCCTCCTTCTGTCTTCAGAACCAGCAATCACACCATTCTACCTCTGCTTTCATTACCTTAGGAGCCAAGATAATCACCTTATCTCCACCCTCCTATCTTAATCACATCTGCAAAATTCTTTCTGCGGTGTATGTGTGGTCCTCACAATCACTCCCAGGTTTGATTTTTAGAGAATCAAAGGTACCCAGTGGACAATTGAAAATGAACTCTACAACTTGTGGAGGGAAAAGGGAGGGGAGTGGTGGCATTGTTCAAAAGAAACATATTCTTCACCTGACCTACGTCACTGTAACTCCTCTGTATATCACCTTTACAATAACAATAAATACATTTAAAAATAGGCACTGATGTCTGAGCAAAAAGAGAGAAAACATCAGTATAACAGCAGCAGCAACAACCACAACAATAATGCAAAGCAAAGGCAAGCAAGGGAAAGGACACAGCGAGGGAGTGCGGAGCAGAGAATACACCCAGGCAGGGCTGACTCTCCCAGTACTCAGTCGGGACAACACACGTTAAAGGAACTTGCTGGAGCTTTGGAGCCCAGGGTCTTGGGTCCTGAGGCCTCTTCTGTCTACAATGTGCCAAAATACCAGACTCCCAGAAACAGGCCAGGTGTGGTTTGGAATAAACTGTGCTGAAGGCACAAACGTTTTGGGCAGAGCCAGCAAGTCCTATCGGCCAGCAGTGGGAATTCTCCAGCCGAATGAGATGCAGACCAAAGGCTCCTTGTGCACCGATGCCTTCTCAAAGACCATGGTTTAAAGCCACCATGTCGCTAACTCTTGTCTTCAAGCCATGGAAGGTAATTGACTTGCAGATTGTTGGGATTCAAGGGTAGACATATTTTTTGGGCATGAGTGTGGGCACGAGTCCTTGTTCTACTTTGCATTCCCAGCAGCATTCCAGTGTCTTACACCTCTTGCACTCAGAGCTGGAGTGGAAAATCTTTCAACCCCCTCAGAAGGACCCAGCCAGTCTGTTTGCTGTGTCTGGGAATGAGTGTCCCGAACAACCAGGAAGCACAGCTGCCGCTACTGTACAATGCGCTTGCAGATTCTCGTGCCTGCGTGGTCCTTACTTCCTGAGTTGGTAATCATCACAGTAAGTTAGAATTTATTTTGTAAAGTGTCTTCTTAATAGGGTACACTTCTAATTAAGAGGACAGCACTGCTAATTGCTAAATAATTAGCATTTCTTTGCTTTTCATTGTCAGTGGGATATAGTAACAACAGTCATTCCAACCTTATTTATCTCCAGCCTTAATTGTGTTTTTCTATTTTCCCTTATCTAGAAAAATAAGATAAGGCAGCTAAGGAGGTAGAAATGGAGTTGGGGCTTCTGTGATAAGAAGTCTTAGAAGTTCACTCCACTTCACTCTGGGAATCTGTTCTGAGAAACTTTCTGGATGGTTCATGGTCATAGGTTGGAGATGGGTTGATACATTTTCTGGTTGTCCTAATTCTGGAGACGGAGAGGCCAGCAACCCAGTTTTTGATTTGTGTTTAGAAGTTGACATTCAGAGTGTAGCTAAGGGCATAGTGAGATTCGGCACATGAGTAATTTGCTCGCAATTCTGTAAAGGAGGAACTGCCAAGCTATTCTAGAATTCTCACTTAGGCTTTTACACTGAGCTACTATAATTTGTGACAAGGTGGAAGGATAATTTGCCAGTGACAGGTTAGAGTTGTGCAATGGCTTAACGTGTCTCTGTTTAGCTTTTTACACCTTTTTTTTTTCAGGGGAGCATCAAACAATTCTTCATGTTGCAGAACATTTCTCAGCATGGCCAGTGGCATCTAAAAGCTTAATAAGAAGGATGAGTGGTCTCCAGGAGCAATGTCCAAAGACATGGTGCGGCTGCTTCATCTCTGGGCCTGGAATTGTCACCGGATGGAGATGACAGGGAAGGCTGGGGAAGCTTCCTCTACATGTAGGGACTCTTCACTTGGGGTCCTTGACTTCCATCGCAGAATAAGAGTTTCTGAACAAGTCACAATGGTAGAGCAAAAACAAAAACAACAACTGGCAGAGCTTTATTGAGTAAGCAAGCAAGCAGGCAGGCATGCAGACTAACAGACAGACAGAAGGACAGGGGTACCCTCTAACAGAGGGTGGGTGTTCTAAAGGAGAGACCGCAGCTCCTTGGGCTGTTGGGGTATTTCTAGGGTAAGGCAGGGCCTGGCTTCCAGGTTCTGCAAAGGTAGGTGCTTTGTCTCTGCTCTGATCGCACCTGGTGTTACTTTCTGAGTTTCCAGGTAAGAATGCAGCCTGCCATAAAACAGATCCTTCTCTTTGAGATAAGGAGGCGCCCTGCCAGCTGCATTTCAGGCATGAGTTTGCTTAAGTGTGAGGGAGGCAATTTTCTCAGGAAAGCATCCATCTTGTCAGACCAGTGTGAATTCTTGGAGGAGTGCATCCCGTGGACTGTCTCTGAAGCAGAGATGGTGTTGCTATGTCAAGTTAGCCCGTCTCATTTCCCCCCGTGTGACTAGTTCCCTTAATCTCAGGGGCAGCAGGGGAATGCCTGCCTCCCGCCATTGCTGTGAGCTGACCGTATCTCATCTTCCCTGGTCTGCTGCGTTTTGGAGCGACGCCAGCATGCTCCGTTACTGCCCAGTCTGTGGCCTCCCCACGCCATCGTGGTGCCGTCTTCTCCCGCCCGGCGCTTGGCCCTGCGAGCCAGCGGCTCTGCTCCACCCCTCTGCATCCTGCTGCCCTGGGCCCAGGCTCGAGGGTTGGCGGCGGTGCCAGGGCTCAGCTGGGACCTGACAGGCCCTGATAGAGTGAATCAATTGTTATCTTCACGAATTCCCCATCAGGTGTTGTGCTTCATGCTTTAAAAATGAAACGGTTCCGTAGTGTTTTCTCAGGGATAAAGATAAATATATCACAGGAAATTAATATCCATTTTATAGCTGATCATGTTGGATGAATTGTCAGGAGGAAAAGGAAGTCCTTATTTCTCAATGTTTCTTTTAGATAGGAAAAATAAGACGTTTGTTAGCAATCTTACTTTCTGTTAAAATGATATGAGTAATACCGAATTCACTTTAGGTTTTAAAAATCCTTAGAGGCACAGATAGGTGGGGGTGGGAGAGAGAAAGAGAGAGAGAGAGAGAAATGGCAGGAAGGAACGAAGGGAGGGAAGGAGAAAGAAAGAGAAAAAGATCATTTCCCACTTTCCTCCGTCCAAGGAAGAGCGGAGACCCCAAGAACCTTGTGGGGATTCCAGAGATTGCTTCCCACCTGTGTAATATTTAGAAATTCCTGTAGACTGTGAGTCACAACCCTTGGGGCCAGGGGTGACAGTTATCTAAAGATTCTTAGCCCTGCCTCTTGCAAAACCATAGACGAATGCCGATAGAAATCACCACAGGGTAACTGCACAGCTGTCTGGGATGAGATGAGATTGGATAATAAATTCAGAAAGCTGAGTGTTCCTTGTTTCTGAACAATCCAGTTAAACCTTTTATGCCTCATACTTTATTCAAAATCTAAACCTACTGTAAGTTAAAAAAAATGATCCTAAGATTTTGTAGGGTTTGTAGAATGGCATTTTAGATGTGGCAGAACTTAATTTTAGTCAAGAGGGAAGTGGGAACCAGTGTTTTCATGTCCTCCCATGGTGTCCATTGCTCACACCGAAAAACACCCCTCACTACCATCAAAAACACCCACACTACCATCAAAAACACCCACACTACCATCAAAAACACCCACACTACCATTAGACATCCCATACTACCATCAAAAACACCCACACTACCACCAAAAACACCCACACTACCATCAAAAACACCCACACTACCATCAGAACATCCCACACTACCACCAAAAACACCCACACTACCATCAAAAACACCCACACTACCATCAGAACATCCCACACTACCATCAGAACATCCCACACTACCATCAAAAATACCCACACTACCATCAAAAACACCCACACTACCATCAAAAACACCCACACTACCATCAGAACATCCCATACTACCATCAGAACATCCCACACTACCATCAGAACATCCCACACTACCATCAAAAATACCCACACTACCATCAGAACATCCCACACTACCATCAAAAACACCCACACTACCATCAAAAACACCCACACTACCATCAGAACATCCCACACTACCATCAGAACATCCCACACTACCATCAAAAATACCCACACTACCATCAAAAACACCCACACTACCATCAAAAACACCCACACTACCATCAGAACATCCCACACTACCATCAAAAATACCCACACTACCATCAAAAACACCCACACTACCATCAGAACATCCCATACTACCATCAAAAATACCCACACTACCATCAGAAACACCCACACTACCATCAAAAACACCCACACTACCATCAGAACATCCCACACTACCATCAAAAATACCCACACTACCATCAAAAACACCCACACTACCATCAGAACATCCCATACTACCATCAGAACATCCCACACTACCATCAGAACATCCCACACTACCATCAAAAATACCCACACTACCATCAGAACATCCCACACTACCATCAAAAACACCCACACTACCATCAAAAACACCCACACTACCATCAAAAACACCCACACTACCATCAGAACATCCCATACTACCATCAGAACATCCCATACTACCATCAAAAATACCCACACTACCATCAGAAACACCCACACTACCATCAAAAACACCCACACTACCATCAGAACATCCCACACTACCATCAGAACATCCCACACTACCATCAACAACACCCACACTACCATCAAAAACACCCACACTACCATCAGAACATCCCACACTACCATCAAAAACACCCACACTACCATCAGAACATCCCACACTACCATCAAAAACACCCACACTACCATCAAAAACACCCACACTACCATCAGAACATCCCACACTACCATCAGAACATCCCACACTACCATCAAAAACACCCACACTACCATCAAAAACACCCACACTACCATCAGAACATCCCACACTACCATCAGAACATCCCACACTACCATCAACAACACCCACACTACCATCAAAAACACCCACACTACCATCAGAACATCCCACACTACCATCAAAAACACCCACACTACCATCAGAACATCCCACACTACCATCAAAAACACCCACACTACCATCAAAAACACCCACACTACCATCAGAACATCCCACACTACCATCAAAAACACCCACACTACCATAAAAAATACCCACACTACCATCAGAACATTCCACACTACCATCAAAAACACCCACACTACCATCAAAAACACCCACACTACCATCAAAAACACCCACACTACCATCAGAACATCCCACACTACCATCAAAAACACCCACACTACCATCAGAACATCCCACACTACCATCAAAAACACCCACACTACCATCAAAAACACCCACACTACCATCAGAACATCCCATACTACCATCAAAAACACCCACACTACCATCAAAAACACCCACACTACCATCAGAACATCCCACACTACCATCAGATCAAAAACACCCACACTACCATCAGAACATCCCACACTACCATCAAAAACACCCACACTACCATCAAAAACACCCCACAGTACCATCAGAACATCCTACTGTGAAAACATCCCACAATATCAAAACCACCCCACACTACAGTGAAAAAAACCACACAGTACAGTGAAAACACCCCACAGCACAGTGAAAACACCCCACACTACCATGAAAACACCCCTCACCACCGTGAAACGTCTCCCACCTTTGCCTGACACAGGTTTTGGGGACAGAATCATCTCTCATCAGTGACTAGATCTGCGGTAATGGACAAGGTCATTTTCTGTGCCTTTCCATTTCCTCATCTTAGAGATGAGGATGGTAATAATGCTTCCCTTGGATAGTGTCAGGACGGAACGGATAAGCACAACAGAAGACCAGACCTGGAGACCCTGCCTGAGAGAAAGGCACACCTGATTGCCGGTCCCTGCTGGAGTTTGGATGGTGCTAGGTGCCAAAAATGATAGGTAGAGAGGAGAGAGGACCAGCAGAGGCTCACAAACTTCTTTCTTTCTTTCTTTCTTTCTTTCTTTCTTTCTTTCTTTCTTTCTTTCTTTCTTTCCTTCCTTCCTTCATTCCTTCCTTCCTCCCTCCCTCCCTCCCTCCCTCCCTTCCTTCCTTCCTTCCTTCCTTCCTTCCTTCCTTCCTTCCTTCCTTTCAGAATTACATTTCTAGAATCCTTAAGTAGTTGTCCAAAGCGGGTTCTGAGTTCTATGGAGGAAGGATGTGGACCCACAGGGTTGGTGTTTTTGTTCGAGAATAAGCACCCTCGGGGATAGTTAATAGGCCTACAGAAAGGTCGATTACCTCTGACCTAGGCAGCCTAACTACTTTATATTTTAATTTCCTCTTCTTCATTAACAGGTATGGAGGGGAACTTCAATGACTTGGCTCTGAGCATATTGTATTCAAATTTCTGTTTATATCTTTCTATTGTCAAGAGTTGGCCTGCAGGGGCTGGGGATATAGCCTAGTGGCAAGAGTGCCTGCCTCGGATACACGAGGCCCTAGGTTCGATTCCCCAGCACCACATATACAGAAAAACGGCCAGAAGCGGCGCTGTGGCTCACGTGGCAGAGTGCTAGCCTTGAGCGGGAAGAAGCCAGGGACAGTGCTCAGGCCCTGAGTCCAAGGCCCAGGACTGGCCAAAAAAAAAAAAAAAAAAAAAGAAGCAAGAGTTGGCCTGCTGAGTATTGAGTCTAGTTTCTTGGATGTGTATTAACCTGTAAATTCTGGACTATTTACTTCAGCCATTTTCTCTCCTATAAGTGATTTAACATGCTCTTTTTCTGATGAGAGGGAAGCAAAACTAATTGATTCTAATTTCAGTGATTCAGAATCCTGTGCTGAGCGTCAGGCCATGTGCAATTCTATGGCCCTAAGTATGGATAAGGACTCATAGCACTGCCTCAGACCCTGCCTACCCTCCCTTCTCCTCAAAGAATGAAGCTTTAGAAAAACATTCTGCGCCCCGTGGGGCCAGTGCTCGAGCCTCCGCGGCGCCCTGTCATTCCTGAGACTTACCAGTCAGCGCCTAGCCCGGCTGCTGCCCCGGACTTTTCATTTCTGTTTAATGACTACCTGGATGTCTGCCTCGTCCGTAAAGGGGCCACAGGGTCTATCTGCCTGTGGCTTTGGTCCTGTTCTCCTTATTTGTTCTAATTCCATTAACAAAGTAGAAGGGCACCTGACCCCTTCCCAAAAGGTTGGCTGTTCTTGCAGTGCGTTTACTTAAAAGCAGACGTTACACGTTTTCTTTCACGGTGAGCCTGTAAATTCCTGGCAGCCACATTCTGTTCTTTGTTTTTCTCATTCTCAGCTCGGACGGTTGGACGTGGGCCTGATCTGACCTGCAGCCAAGTTTTCTGTGTTATTCCAGAACCTGCAGCTCTTTATCATTACAGCAGTGGTTCTCAACAGTTATTGAAAATGAACCCCTGTCATATAAAAAGGTTTGAGACTATGCTGCAGCATAGGCATTTGTTTACAAAATGTGTGCACGTTTTAATCAAATTAAATAATTTTATTCTCTATAAAATGGGCAGAGGGCTGGGGATATGGCCTAGTGGCAAGAGTGCTTGCCTTGTATACATGAAGCCCTGGGTTCGATTCCCCAGCACCACATATATAGAAAATGGCCAGATGGGGCGCTGTGGCTCAGGTGGCAGAGTGCTAGCCTTGAGCAATGAGAAGCCAGGGACAGTGCTCAGGCCCTGAGTTCAAGGCCCAGGACTGGCCAAAAAAAAAAAAAGGGCAGAAAAATAGAGAGTTAACAAGTGCGTGGTAAGATGTGGGTAAGTACAAGCTCCTGGAACATGGTCCTGTCTGCTTTGAGGGAAATCTGCTTTTCAAGGTGGATTTCCTGCTATTAGATGAGAAAAATAACACTTCCTACACGACACAGGCCCGCAGTCTTCTTGATCTAAATATCGCCTTTACTTTGAGTCTATTTAAATGCAAGGGAACTTGATTCATTGGAGCCTGCCTAAGTAAAGGTTGAAAACATTACAAGAATAGACTTTTTAAAGCCCGTTCTCCAATGTTATTTGGAGAATTGACTGTGATGAAGAGGCAGCACCCAGCACCACAGAGTTCTCCTTTACTTTAGAGAATGATTTATTAACCATTCTTTGCTGGTGAACATCTTCCTTTCAGGGGCAGTGAAACTGGTCTGTGGAGTGAGCAATAAATAGCCCAGAACCAGGACAATAGTAATCTTAATAATGCTATATTATTATTATTATTATTAATTATTATTGAAAGGATCACTCTAGCTAGCTTCAAACTTTAGACTCTTCTCATCCCCCTGAGTACTGGGGTATTTGCATATGCTTTTGCCCGCCCTTCCCCCCACCTGAACACACACTTTCTCTCTCTCTCTCTCTCTCCCTCCCTCCTTCTCCCTCCCCCTAATGCGTATTTTCCACCATGCTCCGTTCGGGCGGTGGGCTGGGCAGCCCTCCCGTCCTCTGCTCTGTGCTGCTGCCTTTTCCTGACTGTCCGCCCGCCACGCTGGTGACTCGGTCGGCCCTGCGCTTCCCCTCGGAAGCGGAAGTCTCTCCGCTGCGTCTCCCCTGAGTCTCCTCACACCTCTCTTGCTTAAGTGGGAAGTCTGACTTCATGTCCTTCTTGTGTTAAAGCTTAATGGGAAGTGTGTCCTCACACAGACCAGTACCAGACAGGGATATCGCTGGATGGTTTCTCAGTGGTCCAGGACTCAGGGAGAGGTGGGAGAAGGCCCCCCCACCCCCACCCCTGCACCCCACCCCTGCAGCTTGAATAAAGCATCACGGTGGCAGGTTTGAGAGATACTAATACTTTGCTATTTAGAAATTAGTTTTTAAATATTACGAAACTAAACTGCTCCTATGTCATTGCTGCTACTTAAAGTGAATCACCTCTCCCTGTCTCTCTCTGTCACTCTCCCCCTCTCTCTCCTCTTGTGGGGAGTGATCCCCATTTCTCCAGCCCAGCTCTCAGCTCTCAGGTCATTCCCGACTTGACAGACGCCGGGTCCAGACCTCAAGCTTGGCCCCAGAGGCCCCGGGGCCCGCGCCTCCCTGGAACCCTCCTGGGCCTGGGCAGCTCCGGGTGTGGTTCTCTGCCTCTTGGCTCTTCAACTCTTCTCCTCTGAGCAGCCCTGGGGATAGTTTAAAAACAGATTATTCCAGGTCCGTCTCACACTCAAAATTGCCCAATAAATATTCAGTGCACTCAAAATAACACCCAGGTGATTTTTTTAACCTTTCTTATTTACATGCTCTGTAATTAACATTTTTATAACCCTAACACATTTTTGCAGCTTTGTTTTCCTTAACCACACAGCCCCCATGCGATCTCACTATTTCTATCACTAGTTAGGTAAAAGGCAGCATTCAGCGGCCTGGAAGGCCATGCAAGCCGGTGGGAAAGGCACAGATTTTAAACCACGAGACCTAGGACTAGTTTATTTGATAACAGATTAAACTTTCTGTCCCTTATCTTAGAAAAAGAAGAGCGGCGTGAGTCTCATCTGGCTCACCTGCCTTACGGGTGGGTCATGGTATCCAATCCTGTGTTTTGCTGATTATTTTGGAGATGAGTCGAGCCGTCTTTTTGCCGAGGCTGGTTGGTTTTGAACGCGATCCTCCAGATCTCAGCCTTCTGAGTAGGTAGGATTGTAGGCGTGAGTCCGGGCTCCTGGTAGCAGGAGTGAATGCTGCGTCTGTCCCGTGCTCTGTGGCCGGCTCCGTTAGGGCGAGCTCAGCCCCCCGCCCGCCAGCACTTGTTAGAATAGCCTTGAATGGCTCCAGTTGATGAAGTGCTCACAGCAGACTAGACCGCGCAGTCACCCGCGGAACCGTGTCCCCATTTTATAGATGAGTGAGCTCGATGGAGATGGACATGATGGTCAGGTTCACCTCGCCAGGAGGCGCTGGGGCCCCTGCGCGCCAAGGCCCCCGCCTCCTGCACCTCCCGGCAGAGCAGCAGCCGTGCCAGCCAGAGCGGGCCGAGCTTCTGAAGCCCAGCAGGGAGCGTGGGCTAGGAGCCACAGGAGACCCCAAAGGACGGAGCACCGGGGGCTGAGGGCAGTTTGGCTGGGGAAAGCCACAGAGGGCGTCCGAGCTCCACCCGAGCGGGTCGGCCCTGGGGACAAGAGCGGGCCAGGAAGGGCGGCTATGAGGACTGAGTTCACCGGGAGAGATTTGTGAAGGAGGCAGCGCTCAACCGAGCTGGCGGGAGCAAGACTGTTCCACATGGAGTCAGAAAGACACAGAAAAACCCCAGCTTGGTGCTCCAGGAAGAAACAGCCTGAGCCTGCCCCGTTTACAAAAAGGAGAGCTCTCTAGTGTTGTGTCTTTTTTAGAGATCACAAAGTTACGCACACACACATACACACACACAAGAACATACACACGCACACACGCACACACACACGAGCTCATGGCGTCATGCAAGAAAAATCAAAGCCCACCGTGATATTTTCCCCGTGGCGCGTGGCTGAGACCCCAGGGGCCTTTCCTCCCGGTGCTCCTGACACCCTTGGGGGATCGAATCCTGCAGCGCCATCGAGAGCCTTGGCTTGCCTGTTTAGAGCACCTGCAGATGTTCAGTTTGTCCGCAGCATCCGTGGCAGCCTGTCGGCTGGGGGCTGTCCCTCCTTCGCCCGCGGCCCTGGCCGCCCCTTCCTGGGGTGCGTTCCGGCAGGGCCCGTGGGGGCGCCGACCTCCTCGCTGGCCACTGCCCACTGCCCGACACCGCGACCCAAGTCGCTCGGCCATCTTCTGCTTCGCGATTAGAGAGTCATTCTTTTTCCTAAACCGGGTGGCCTGATCTCTCCCCTCACGCCTGAACAACTTATCCGCTTGACCGTTTCCTCGGTGTTGCTTCCGGCGCCCTGTGGCTGCGGGGACTGTGGCCCTTGAGTCCCGGGCCCCTGCCATCTCTCCCTTGGATGGACGGCCAGGCCCCTGCAGAGTGGCCTCCGGCTCCTGCGTCCCCGCAGGCCTTCCTCTGGAAGGGGCCTCCGTGTACCCGGATGGCACCAGACAGAGCCGGGGGCAGAATACACCCACGGCTGCCCCCTTGCTCGTGGGCTTCACGCCCAGCCACTGACATCAGAAGGAACCGGAAGAGGCACCGGGCTCTGACTCCCGGGGTTTGCTTCTTCTGCTCCCCTCGGTGCTTTGGAGTGTCAGGGGCTCCGTTTCCGCCTGCACAGCGCTGTTGGGAGACTCGTTTTGCTCTGAACTTCCACCACACGGATCACGATTCTGGAGTCCTGGGGCCCCTGTTCCTGTTTCCAGGATGGGGGGGCCCTCAGCACCCTGCACTGGGGGGCTCCGGGCCGATGCTGTGGGCCGAGCCCGGCTCCGGGGGGCTGGGCCTGCTTTTCTCAGGTAACCGCGAGAGCTGCGAGGAAGGCTGGTGGTCATGGCGCCCAGTGGTGTGAAGAACACTTATTCCAAACCGGATTGTATGGTACATCTTAGGAGAGCAGTTGGCTCATAAATATTCACTCTCCCGTGACAGGTTGCACATAAATTCTGATTGTGGGGACATATTTAACGTATTTTCTGGCATTCCGGGAGACAGGGAAAGATGATTTTCCCACACCAGCGCTGCTCTCTCAAGCTCCTTTGGCCCCCAGAGCAGGCTCCCTCAATCACCTTAGGAAAACTCGGTAAAATGTTAAGGTCAACTCACTGAGGACGTTTTAACTCCTTTGAAAGAACGAGGCACTTAGCAGGGTGTAGAGAGACACGTTCATAATCCCAGAGACATGGGAGGCAGAAGCTGCAGGTTTGCAAGTTTAAGAAGACCTACCTCAAAAATAACCAGGGGGGAGAAAATGGCTGGGGTCTGGTTTAAGTGGCATCGTGTTTGCCCGGCATGTGTCAGACCATAGAATCCAGTAACACATATACATGCATGTACCTGCACACGCACACACACACACACACACACACACACACACACCCGAAGGGCACATTTAGTGTGTAGGCAAGTGGCTCAGGTGTCTTGATTCCAAATTTTACTCTAATCATAGAAAGTCTGGTTATTTTGCTGTTTCTGAAGTTATAGCATTTAGTCTATGAATTTAATCACCTGGGAGTTTCAGTGACACCGTATAAAATACAAATCAACTCAATATGCAGACACAGGTATAGCACGAAACCCATCGGGAAACAGGTGCGAGAAATGCCACCTGCTTCTTGTGGGTCTAAGGTGTTCAGATCAAATACACTATCACAAGCTGACGAAGCTACAGGCATGCGTGGCCAAGGCGATGGAAGATGGGACATTCACGGAGGACTCCGACCTGGAAAAACGAGTCCAGGATCAGCAGGCCAAATGGAGATCGAGGGTGGTATTTTGGAAGGTGGGAACTTCGCAAACTAATCAGATGCCTCTTGACTGTAGATTGATGAAAAGACTTCTTCCTTACATAAGTTTGGAAACTGCTATTCTATGTGATTGTAGAATTAGAAGTCATTTCTTTGTAAATACTTAGGGAATAGAACGTTTAACTCTGGCATCTCTTAATCCAATGATAAATGTGAACATTCTTGCTTCTCTATTTGTCTATATTTTGTCCTCACTGAATAGCCTTTGAGGGCATTGTCCCCAGTACAGCTTTATGTTAGAGAAACCACAGGTCTCTGATAGAATTTTCAGCAACAACTGGTGGCAAAATTCATCTTCAGATTATGATTCGGAAACTTTTGAGATGTATCAGAACTATTCAAGCTTATTCACACAAAAGAGGCTAGCTAGCATCAGGAGGCAAAACTTCTGAAGAGAGGTTTGTTAATTTTTTATTTTATCCTAAGTCTCTTTCATGTGGCATTGTGAAAAGTCAGTGAGTATATTTGGGGATAGGTACAATGAAGACTCTTTCTCATCCTCAAAAGCTTCCGGATAACAGCAGCCTGTTCTTTCTGTCATTGTAGAACTTAGACATAACAATGTTGGATGCATTCCACTCACAAATTACACCTCCCCTGGGCACCAAGCAGGTTTTGAATCTTCTTCAGTGTGAGGATCACATCTTCCGTTTTCTTTCTTTTTTTTTTTTTTTGTCCAAGTCCTAGTTGTCTTTTGTTCCTTTTGCATAAAAAATGTTGTCAGAATCTATTAATAACGTCCCATGACCTTCCAACAGATGGAGGCAAGGCGATCATTTTTCTCCTAAAAAGTCATTTCAAACCATTGTTTTGGAAGCACGGTGTGCAAGTGTCAGACGGAGACGTGTGCTTGACTGCCCTGAACTCATACGGACTATTGAGCAGTCGTCACACGCTAGAGATGACTGTGAACCCTCAAATCCAGGACATCGCTGGGAGTATGGAAAAAGAAAAAACGATCTGAAGATCCTGGCGTTTCTCTAGCTTGCTGGCAGAGTACTAAGCTATTGAGGCCCTGGGATTCACCCCTGCACAAAAAGAACCCCCAAACCCAAATAAGCACAGCAAAACAAAGTACAGTCAAAGTCCCTTAAAAACACCGTAAGTGAAATCTGTCATATAATTATTAACAAAAGCAAGATTAGAAGTACTGTTATTCTAAAACCAAGACTTTGTGACAATTATTCCGGAATGTTTTATTCTGTTATGCGACTCGTGATCGGCAGATTCAGCCAGAACTGCCTTGGGGTGAACGTTTCATTCAGGGAAAAACTCCGTGTTGACTGCGCATAGACGTTCCCCTCGTTACCATCCCCCGTCACCGCCGGGTGGCAGCTGTTTACGCTGCACCTCATGCCGGTGGGTGTGTGCGCGTGCACACACACACACGCGCGCGCACACGCACATCTGCAGCGTGGGCCGGGAGTGGGGGCCTGGAGCCAGTCCTCCCGGGGAAGCCTGCACCGACAGCCCTTCCTTCAGAGCATTTGGTCCACTCCTTTGGGAGACAGTACCAGGTCGTGTTGTGCCGGGAGCTGGTGTGACCCGGCCTGAGAGAATCAATTTGTCAGCTGGAATGTTCTGCCAGCTGCAGTGTGACTTGTGGCTATGGCGTCCGTGTTGTGATGGACTCTGGCTCTTCCTGCTATCCTCCACTGGAAGTGGCCGAGCCCCAGGACCCCGGGCACCGAGGACAAGGCAGGAGCAGCCGCGCAGGGCTTGTCTGGTGGAGCATCTAGGATAGGCTGATGGACTTGTCTGTGTTGTCACCATTTCCTACCTATTCCTCTTCCCTTCCCCTCTTCCCATCCTCTGTCCGTCCTCCAGGTGTTTATAAGCATGAATCTAATCCCACTGCTTTCTCAATTAAACATCTTTCCACCCCCCCAAGGGCTGGGGACCCAACCCAGGGCCTCAGTGGTGCGAGGCCCAAGCGCCCCAGCAGTGAGGGAGGAGGCAGGCCTGGCTCCGGCCTCTGATGGCTCGCCGACCCCACTGGCATTCTCTGCCCCAGACGCAGGCACAGCTTCACTGTTTGTGTCAAAGGAAATTGCTTATTCTTGTGGTCATCAGCAGGGCTGGCAGGAACGGTGCAGGCTGCCCTGCAAGCTGTAGAGTTGCCCTCTCTGATCTGGAGGTTTGATGCTCAAGGTACATGCCGGTTGAGAAGGAGGACACGGCCAGAAAACCGAGAGCGCAGCTTCTGCCAGGCGGTCCACCGAGAGGAAACCCGGCCTCTGCTCACCTCTGCCTCCGCACATTGCTGAGGGCCCGCCACGGCCGTCGGAAGGCCGAGAGACACGCGGCTGCTCTGAAACAATGGCAGGAGCCGAGAGAGTGTGCCTCCTCGTCCCTCAAGTCCTTAGGGCGCCGCTCGCAGGTCAGCCCCGAAGACCGTGGACGTCGCTCCTCATCTTGCCTTTACTTTTTGTTCCTGCAGCGGCAGGAACTCAGCGGCGGCAAGACGGCAGTGGCCGCCCAGAGCAGGTCCCCTGCCCAGTCCTGCCGGGTCGCGTTCTCTGTCCTGGAGACCGTTGCCCGCCACTGACTGGAGGCGTTCCAGCGTTCATGAGGGGCGTTATTCTGCACCTGTGGGCATTGTATTAGGTTGTATTCTTAAGACGCAGGGAGGAATCTCTGCTTTCTTCACTGCCATGTCCCAGAACAAGGTCGAGGGCAGTGTGTAGTGCGTATAAACACGTGAGTATTTGTTGGATGGATAAATAAATCAATGGAGTTCTTTCCTGTATCTGGTACATAATGTAGACTAGCTCTTATCTTAAAGTGCTAAGTCCTAGGCATAAGTGCTTTAGCGTGAATAACTCACGGAAGACTCCCATCCTCCCAGAAGGGAGTTTATTAGCTGTATACTCATCTTACAGACAAGCATGGGAGAAGCCCAGAGGTCTGATAGCTCTCCAAGGTCACACAGGAGAGGGGAAGGTCGAAGAGCTGGGGTGGACCCACGCTCTTGTCCTCGGCTGTTACTACTGACTGAGCCCAGCCGGAATTGCGGGATGCTGCCAGCGGAGCAGAGGGGCCCTGCCGTGGGGCCTGCTCCTCGCTCCGCAGCCAACAGGCCCCCCAGGTGGAGAGGACAGACACCCGGGGAATAGCACGAAACCTCACAGGGCCTGAATTCACGGGGCGCGCAGTCGGTCAGGGTTATTGACTCTGCAGCCGGCAAAGGCTTTGTTTGCCCTTGCTCTCTTCCTGATGCCGCAGAGGTTTGCCCCGCCGAAGTCACAGGACTGGAGGTGCTTACATGTTTATCACACAATAAGTGGCTTATTCCATGATTAAAAATGGCTTTTCCTGAGGGTCAAGAAAAAAAGAACAACAGCAACAAAGTAAAAATCAGCGCTGGCTTATAATAGCTTCTGAGAGCTGCAGCTATGGTAATAAATCTTAGTGACTGATTATACCCGAGAAACGTATAAGCTATGTACAGATTGGAAGTTAAATTAGGCCAGATTTGTAGAAAGTAAGTGAGCTACCAGAAAAACATGGCTTTTAATAGAACGTGAGAGCAGCGTCTGTCCCCGATGCCGACCAGGCTGGACGCATGATTCGAAATTGTGGGTCGGCGCGAGGCTTTTGAAGATGAACAACACTTAAGGACATTGTGCAAGGCTGGATACGTGGGTCTATTTTCGAGCGATGCAGTGTTTTTTTTTCGCGTGTCTGCTGCTGGGGGGACCTAGGGTGAGGAAAGCACAGTTTCTAAGAGAAAGGACACAGCTGGAGGCCTTTCCCTAAGCGCTTCTCTTAATTGCGGTACAATTTTCCGAAGCGCGAGCCTGACAGCAGCATTTTCTAGGCCTCTGTTCCTTTCGTTTAGCGTGCACATTTGATGCGATCGGATCGAGGGGACACGCGGCTTGCAGCCTCGGCTGATCGGAACGGCCTGCGTCCTCCTGGCTTCGGGGGAGGCCTGAGGCCGCATCTGGGCCGGACCTTCCTCAGCACTTGGAGAAGGAAAGGATGCTGGGAGGCGGCGGGAGCTGCCTGTCCTCCGTCAGCGAGCAGGGGTGGTTCCTGGGGTCAGAAGCCCGCATGAAGGAGCAGGCAGGACTAGAGGAGCACGGGGTGCCTGTGGCAGCTTGGAGTTGGAGCCCACTGGCCGTGGAGTCAACCAGTCCTCCCTCCCTGCCTTTCCCTAAGTCCATGGGATTCGGATTTTCTGCTCCTCGCCAGGGTCCTCACCTGATGTCTGGGGACTGGCCTGGACCCAGGACCCTGCAGGGGCTTTTATTATGACGAGTTTTCTTAGTGGCCTGTCGAGTAGAAATACAGTTTTTAATTCTGAACCTCACCAATGAGGGCTTGTCTTAGTTTTACAGATAGTAAGCAACCCACAGGAGCACAAATAATTGCTCATTTACTCCTGTTGTTAAAATATGATTTATTTCCTCCTCTCTGTTTGGGAAGAAATATGCTATTATTGAGAGGAAATATAATTTCAGTGCTGTCAGAAGAATTTTCTATTTGTGCTGTAGTCTGAACAAAAGATGTGGTTATTTGCTTTCCTTAGCTTTTTCTTGTTATTTAGGTAAAAACTGACCTGGATGCTTTGTCTTTGAAAATGTATTTAAAGTACTTTGGTAAGTTCACATTTTATTTTAAAAATTATATCTGCTGAATTATTATTACTTGGGGTTCAAGAAGAACCGTGCCAGTTATAGAATGAGGCATCTTCTTTCTGGCAATTCTGATGTTTGAGCTCAGGACCTTGAGCTTGCTAGGAAAATGCCCTTGTTCCCCTGCTCTTTTTAGGTGATTTTTTCAGACAGGGACTCACGCTTTCTGCCGGGGCTGGCCTTGCAGTCCACCTGCTGTGCCTCCTCCGTAGGAGGGGCTGCAGGAGTGCACCACCGCGTCTAGCCTTGGGAATTAGAGCTCACATTGTTACCGGAGGAACTGGAGAAGAAAAGAAACGGAATGGAAGTGGAGGGAGTTGACAGTCAACTGCAAGTCGACGTGGCAGAACCAGGGCTGGGGTCTCTAGCTGCCCACGGAGCCTGGGAGGGAGGCGCTCGGGAGCTCCGTGGGACCCGGGACCCTGCGTGTCCATCCCGGGAGCTGGGGCCTTGCGGGTCCACTGCAGGCTGCACGCCTGGCCTGGCTGTCATCAAGAAGAGGGAGGCTTGGCCCGGGGACAGCCAGGACCCACGGGAGCCCGCCACCGACCCCGCGGTCCATCCTGCCTCTCACCACGGCCACCTGAGAACCACGGCTCCCTCCTTGCTCTTTCTTCACATGCTGGGGTTTGGATGGCTACCGCTGCTCTGGTGATGGAGCGTGACACTGGAGAGAGTGATGGCGGAGAACCAGCAACTGCAGACAGGCAGACGGTGCCTTCCACCACACTGGGGGCAATCGGGCATCCTGCAGGTGTATTTGACTGGTCAAATCTAAATCACGCCCAAACTTCCGGTGCAAAGGAAAACGACACCTCTTCCTGCGTCGTAGCAACACTCTGCAAGGAATACTGACTCGCACACCTCCCGGAGTGCTAAGGCGGAGGACGCAGGAAAACGGGCCAGGCCTCGCTCGGCAGGCCTGGAGGCCCTGTGCTGATGGGCTGTCACTCCCGGGCGGAAAGCAGAGGGCCTGCCCAGCCCAGCAGGCAAGCCCAGAGCCCAGGGAAGGGGGCAGACGGCCCCAAGTGTTGTTTTGAGGCCCAGAAAAGGTCTGCCTAAGAAGGACGGCAAAGACGTAGAGGGTCTCTGCACCAGGACCTCAGGGCAGCGACTCTCCCCTGCCGGAGGGGGCGGGGAGGGGGAGCCTCACGGGAAGGGAGGCCTCAGGCTGAGCTAGGGATGCGGCATGGGATGTGGGAAGCTAGAGAAAAGAAATCCATCATGTTATTGCCCTTGACCTCTTGAAAAAATAACGATACAATAATGGCGTGTTTCTTCAACCTTCCACAGTCGAACGCCTCTCTCCCTCTCTCTTCACCTGTGAATGGTGGCCTGGCAGAATGCCATTCGCGGGCTATCGCTTTCTGTAACTAAAAATGATCATTATGTGGACAGAAGTATTGCGAAGAAGGGAATGCTAGGCCACGCTGACGCTGCTCTGTGCCGGAGAAGCCAGGTTTTGTGTTCGGTTTCATTTCCCTGGAACCTTATGGATTTTGTTTCAGTTTATTTCCTGGGCAATTTAACAGAAGGGCCTGGTGCTTGAGCTGCTGTTTGAGATTTAGTGGAAACACAGTTGGCCTTTTATACTAAGTTGTAAGACCTTTTATCAGCTCAGGCAAGTTTTCTTCAGCTTTATCTCTGACAACTGAAGCAGTGTGTGTGTGTGTGTGTGTGTGTGTGTGTGTGTGTACACTGGGGCTAGAGCTGGGGGCATCACACTCTCAGATTGTTCATTCACGACTGGTGCTCTACCGCCTGGGCCATGCCCTCAGTCTAGCTTTTCTGTGGCTAATTGGAAGTGGAAGCCCATGGCCATTTTTTTGCCTGGGCTGGCTTCAAGCCACAACCCTTTGATTTCAGTCTTCTGAGTAGCTAGGATTACAGGTGTGAGCCACGGTGCCTGGGCTGGGGTCGTTGGATGAAGAAAGATTGCGCCTATGACTTGGCTGTGTCCAATTAAAAACTCATTCTTCCCATTGTTTGGGAATGGCTTGAGAGGTCAGAGGTCAGGTTGTGCAGTCTGCAGTTTCCGGCCTGACGTTTCTTGCACCGTCTCCCCGTCTTATTCACTCATCTGTAGTTGACTTCCCCTGGTGGCGGTCGTTCGGATTCAGGCTGGGGTTTGGGCCCCTCAGGGAGGTCTGGGCACAAGTGAGCGTGTCCCAGGCGTGCAGGCTCCGAGGGGCGGCCTGGGGGCTGGCGCTCCCGAGGAGAAAAACGCACACCTGCGTTGTTTTCACGAGGGAAACAAGCACGGTGATTTTTTTTTTCTTTGAAAAGATTGTCTCGATACATCTTTGTCGCCAGATGAGCAAGTCTGGGGGTTGTGTCACCTGGACATTGGTGAGCGAAGGAGACGCAGGCCTGGGAGGAGGTTCCCGGGGGGACCTCGCCTGTCCTTGGGCGTCCTGGGCCTCCCGGGCCATTCCGTCCCCCGCGCGTGGCTGGAGCCAGGCAGGTGAGGAGATTTTAAAAACGACCTGGCTCATAGAGCCGTCGGTCGGCTTCGTCACCTAATTCCACCTCAAATAGAGCAGTGCAGAGAAGTGTCTCCCTGGCTTATTTACGTTGCATTTGCCATCAAACAGCAGGTTTGCAGGAAGGTGTTTGGCCCCCTGCCCCCCTGGTTATTCTGAAGAAACAATGTACAATCTGGCAGAAGTGAGCGCCATGTGCAATGGCAGGTGGGGGGCAAGGGGTGGTTATCTTAAACAGCAGCAGCAACTTCCCAAACTAAGTGAAGTGTCATCTTAAGGAGCCCGCTGCTAATGCAATCTAAATGACTCACCTGAAATTAATATTCTGCAGCGTGACACAAAGCAATCTAAAAGCCCACTTCATTTCGGTTCACTTTGATGACATTACGTGGTCATGAACTGCTCCCCTGTCTAATCTACTGACACTCTGGTTTCTTTGAACCCTAGACACATTTTTTTTCCCCCATTTTAATGACTTGGCTTCTGTGAAAAAAAATCTGCTCCTTCTGCAGATGGTTTATGCTGTGCTTCACGAGCATTAGGTCAACAGGACCCACTGCCTCACCTACAGTGTGATTCTGCGGGGGGGTGGGGCTCGAGGGGCTGCCACCCACTGGGGTCCGCCCGCAGCCCGCAGCCCGCAGCCCGGCTCCGTTTCTCGCCCCTCTCTGGCGGAAGGCAGGCCCACGCGTGCACCTTCTTCCTTCTCATTTCCCACGGAAAAATGCCAAGGAGAAACGAGCCGTTTTATAACTGCCCGCTCCCCTGTGGAAGGAGGAAGAAACACACGGGACCTCTTTCTACATTGGGGTCTCTGGAGCATTGGCACGGTCATTCTAACGAACGGTTTGTACAGAGAACTTCTTATAATTTTGGAGTATTGCTAATCGAATGTCTCAGGTCTAACCGAGGCGCCGCTCGGTGTCGGCTACACTGGAGCAGGTGTGCAAGGAGCAAAGGTGGGTGGAGCAATGAAGGGGAGAATAACACCCCAGGGACCGCAGGAAGTGGGTGCTCCACAACGTTACCGGGGCTCTGGAACGTCCACCCTAAATCCCTGAGCTCACGCGGCGTTGGGGTGCTGCAGGAGATGCCCGGACGTGCGAGGCCTGAGCGGAAGGCAGGCGCTGGGCCTCGTTACCGCGTGTTGCTGCGGCGTACTTGAGCCCTCGTGGCTTACGTTTCTTCATGCAGTTCTTGGATTTATGCTCAGCATGCGGAGAGCTAGATCTCCTTGCTGTGAGCCTCGGTGGAGGCCCCATTAACACCACAGGGGTGGGATGAAGACACTGGAAATCAAAAGGGGAAAAGCAGAGCTTTCTGGTAAATGAGGCCAGAATCGATTCTCCTGTGGGGGAAAAGCAGTTCCCGGGAGAGAGGCCTCAGTGTAAACCACCACAATGTCTAGTAGTGCGTTTCTCTTCACAAAGACGGGAAGTGTGCTCACGCTTACACAAGACAAAAAAATAATCTTGTTATCATTACCTTTCAGTAGTTGCACAAAGGAGTTGCTACTTAACAAAGCAGTTTATGAATACACAGGTTGGAAGAAAGACAGCTTCTTCAACAAATGGTGCTGGCAGAATTGGCTATACACATGTGGAAAACTGAAGCTAGATCCTTATCTATCACCCTGCACCAGAATCAATTCTAGATGGATTAAAGACCCCAATGTAAGACCTGATACTATGAAAATATTACAGGAAAGGACAGGGGAAACACTAAGACTCCTTGGCACAGGTCGAAACTTCCTAAGTAAAGATCTAGAATCACAACAAATCAAAGAAAGACTGAATAAATGGGATTGCATCAAATTGAAGAGTTTCTGAATGACGAGGACATAGCTAGTAAGATAAATAGAAAGCCCACAGAATGGGAGAGTTTTGCTAGCTATTCATCAAATTAATCTGCATTTAAGCCTCTGAAGTCTTAAACAAAAAGAATTTTCATGTTAGGATTGCAACAATAAACACCAAAAGCAAAAACTCAAACTTCTGAAAAAGCAATTTGTAGAGATGACCTTCTTTTTGAGGGAAATTTGATTGTTCTTAAAAATGCTTATTACTTTACTCCAAGTAATTCAAAGAAATAAATGAGGTCAATTCACGCTCATGTTGTCATAACAAGGGTTAATGACGCGTCTGTTTCCAGAGAGCATTAAACCAGATGCAATCACCCAGCCTGCCACAGCAGACATTTGCTATTTGCAAGTTGTATTTTTGTCCTTTGAAGAAGATGATTGCTCAGATCTTCTGCACCAGCAATCATTCTTCGCTTAAGCTCATTGTTCAGTGAAGTGAAGGAAATTGTACACTCGGCATTAAATCTTGGGCTACCCTTCCACCGGCTGTGTGGCTAGGCACGTGTATGTGGTGTCATGAATTCCTTGGTGATTCAGGATTTAATGAGGACGTGTCATGAATGCATTGTCAGGGAGCTGTAGGAGCAAGGAGGCCAGCAAGGCCACAGTCCTGAGCCAAGCCCTACTCTGCACGAGCACGGGCAAGGAGCTCAAGTGGCTCCTTCTCGCTCTCACCGCGATACTCGTTCTCTTTCCTGCTAGATCTTCATCTCGATTTTAACTCACAAGGCATTCTTTTAAATGTGCCTGCGTGTTGATGCTGTCTGAACTCTTCATTGGGTTCCCCAGGAAAGCCCTGTGCTGAGTTTCCAGGGCTGACCCTGGAAAGTCACGGACCAGGCGGTGAAGACAACGGGAATTTATTTTCTCAGTGCTCTGGGTGTTTGAGATTAAGGTGTTCTCAGGGCCAGGCCTCTCAGAGACTCGAAACCAAGATTGGTCCCTCGATGAACTAAGTTTCTTCTTTGTATTAATGCGGGACTTTGCAATTTTGCTTTTATCTCTGGACTGGCTGTAGGTCAATAATATTGACCGAAAGATAAATCATGGCACAAGATAAAGCATGCTATTTTTAAGCATACATTAACCTGTTCTTGCTCACAAGCAGTCTCAACATATTTCAAAAATTATCTTCAAGCAATTAAGTAGAATTAACAATAAAAGCAAGCTAGGGTTAACATCTATAGGTTTGAAAACAAACAAACAAAAATTCCCAGGCGACTCGCACGTTAGAAACATTTTAGAACTGAGCAGTAAAGACACATGTGAAAACTTGTGGGACATCGACACGGTGAGATCTATAAAAACGCCAACCAAACCAGCATAGATTTAAATTATTAAGCTCATTATACAGGTTAAATGTTGGCTTCTTTTCTCTTTTCTCTTTACTCTTCTTTGAAACAGATACTGTCTACTTGCTCTCTGTCGGTGTGTCTGTGTCTGCCTGTGTGTCTGCCTGTGTGTCTGTGTGTACCTATCTGCCTCTGTCTGTCTGTTTATCTGCATATGTCTGTGTGTCTGCCTGTGTCTGTGTGTCTGTGTGTCTGTCAGTCTCTCTCTGTGGATTCTACCCCTCTCAGGAGTGTCAAGCTGTTTCCCAATTCTGTCACCTCTCTGTTCTTCTATAGTTTTCTTCTGTCCTGTTTCTTCTGATTCTCAGTGCTCTTCTTCAGTTTCCTTCTTCTCAATATAGTCTTCCTCTTTTGCCCAGGACAGAGGAAGAGTGTCCACACCACCATCTTGCAGTGTCCTCCAGCTCCATTTTGGTTGTTAATTACAGAATCAGGATGGGTGTTTGCACATCACCAGCTGAGGTTAGCGGCAGTAGCCTCATCCTCGTGTTCATCTTACGGGAGCACTCAGTGCGTACGGCCGAGGTGTCCGGAGCCCGTGTACTTTAAAGCTCAGGGGATGGAGGAACCCGGCGCTTCCTTTCATTCCACCTGACACACCCGTGCAGCCCGACAGTCCCTGGGTCCCTTCCGTGTCTGGGGCTCTCACTCCACTATGCTCAGACTTCAACTTGGGATGGCAGAACACAGACCCTGTCAGTTTGGGTGTAATGGTTCCAGATCACAAACAAGAAGATAAGGGATGATTCTGTGCTACTGGAAAATCACTACCAGCTTATTCTGACCACATGTATCTACTTACCGGCATTTTTCCTTAGCAGATGTTCAGTTTCCTCTTGTAATTTTTCCTTAGACTTCATCTTCATTTGTCTTGTCTGTGATGCTTAGATAAACTTTGCTGAGCTGGTGCCTTTGGGTCTGATATGGGCTTCCCTGTTGATAGCTGTGATTTTATTACTGCTATCATATAATTTTTAATACTTGCTCTGTAAAACTAATTATTTTTTAACACTACTTCTGTCTAGGAAGTTGGATTGCAACATACATAACTCGCATGAGTGATGCAATTGCAGCTTGCCCCTAGAAAATAAATGATTTTGTTGCTCATGAAGAAATGGTTGTTGCATACAGAAAGCATGAGTTTAGAAGGGTTTCAGCCATGTATGAAAGATGGGGTGTTCACCTTTCTCTGTCCCCTCCTAAGCTCTGGTTAGTATCTTTAAAATTATTGCAATAAAAACCTCACCTCTTTGGTGTAATGTGATAATTTATGTAAAAAACAAATTCCTGTGCTGTCGTAGGGCCATGATGTATTTAGTTCGGCAGATTAGTTCTGTGTAAAGAACGCCTCTGGATCACTGCCAGGGCTTGTGAGACAAGAGAGACTTGGCTACGCCCGGGGAGATGTCAATGGGAGCTGGCATTGCAGCTACTGAGGCGCGTTAGCACCTCCCAGCAGCAGGGTCATCCTTCTGCATGAGATGAGAGGCCTCCAGGCTAACACGTAGGTCCTCGATACATAGATGCTGTAACATTCACTTTTGGGCTTGAAACTAGAGGAGCGATGGGGGAGATGGGGTAAAACCATGAAAGGGGTGATGTTGATCAAGCCATCAAGCCCGATGACACCCTTCAACTGACAGGGTGACGTGTAACCCTTTGAGCAAATGGTTAAAGACAACCGAAATGTAATTATAAAAACCTTTAGGAAGGAAATGAATATATTTCATGCTTTAAAAATAGCTGTGATTGATTGATTTTCTTACTCTATGCCAAGTCTTCACACACAATCTCTGCATTTCCCCCTTGTTATGTAAGTGTATTGGTTACTTTTATGGGTCAACTTGACTGGACAAATTTATTCTGAGTGGGGCTGGGGAATATGGCCTAGTGGCAAGAGTGCTTGCCTCGTATACATGAGGCCCTGGGTTCAATTCCCCAGCACCACATATACAGAAAATGGCCAGAAGTGGCGCTGTGGCTCAAGTGGCAGAGTGCTAGCCTTGAGAAAAAAGAAGCCAGGGACAGTGCTCAGGCCCTGAGTTCAAGCCCCAGGACTGGCCAAAAAAATAAAATAAAATAAAATAAAAATTTTCAAATTTATTCTGAGTGTGTATCTGTGAGGATATTTCCAGCTAACCAAAAGCTTGTGTTGCACTAACCAATGATAGTCAGGGCCTTGTTAGGCAAAGTGGCTGCGATTGTGGTTGAAGCCCACGATGGGGCAGTCACTCAGCCTCTTTGTATTTAAGATAAGCAATTGCCCTGGAAATCGACCCTCGGGTCACTTATAAAATATGTATTTAAAAATGTACTTTAAATTTTAATTAGTGTTTTTCAAGCCCGTGTATATAACAATCAGACACAAACTTGCTTTGAAAAGTTAGGTAGTTTAATTAGAAAGGTAGGAATGTGCAATTCTGTTTATTGTTCTTCAGAGTTCTTCAAAGAAACCTCACAAACTAACCACCATGAAATGTTTTCCAGACTTTGGGCATGAAGCTATCCATTTAAAGTTATCCGCAAAACAGCTTTTCTTTGCTTAAATAATGGGATGATTTGTCTTACCTTAAAGCCAAACAGCTGTGTTCTCCTTGACTTAACCCAAGAGTTTGAGTAGGGATAGCAACTCTATTAATTAAATGTTGTTTGTTTTATATTATTTTTCTTGGGAGTCTAGGATGATTAAATTATTTGAATCAGAAAATCACAATGTCTTGTGTTGATGTGATCTGCATACTTGCCGGGAAACCGTCACGGCCTTTTCCTCCCTCCCTCGTTCCTTTGTGCAAGGAACTCCATCACAACTTCCTCTTGCTGCAAAGGTAGTCGTTTGTGAACAGGATATACACAATGGAGAGTCCCAGCATTTCCAGGGTGATTTTCTTGAAGGGTTATAGCTCTGAAAAGTGCAAATTTAAAATGCACATCAGCAGTAACTCTGAATTGCACTAGAAATTACGGGCTGGTTTTAAACAGATCACTGATGTTCGGATACCATGGTAGCGTAGCACAAATTGTTTACAATGGAGATTTTCATTTGTGACTATATCCTTGCCCTCTGTCCCTTTTCTGCAATATTACTGTGTCTCTCTTTCCAAATAGATATTTAAAATAATTCCTAAGGATGTAACATAGACTGCTGCCGAGAGGGTGGCACGGGTCCCCCTATTGTGAGTTAGGGTCAAATGTGGCCTCTAGATCCCCCCTCTAGGGAGGGGGCAGACTTTCAGTTGCTATTTATTCTCAAAGACACTTATCTATAGAAAAGACTTGATGTCACCTACTGGTTCTCAAACAAAGCATTTTAAACATGCATCATTTCCAACAGTGCAAGGGTCGCTGACCTTACCATAGTGTGAGGTTCTTCTCCCTCTTTGTTTTTCCACGATGCTTGAGCAACCTGGAAGCTGGAGCTGAGAGACGAAAGGACATGCTTTTAGGGATGTGGAGAAATTAATTCCTTTGCCTTTTGCCTTGTTCTTTGCATAAGAGGAATCGCCAATATTTTGTAGATGGAAGGTTTTATTTATCTGCGATTCCTTTGAGCTCAAACCATTTGGGGGCCACAATCACTTAGAAGACTGGATGTGAGGGAGGAACGCACAGCCGTCCCGGAGACGAGGGAGGGCACAGCCCCAGGACAGTGACAAGCCAAAGGCACGGCCCTCAGCGTGGATGGGAAGCGCCGCTCAGCCCCGCTGTTCCCACCTTCACGGAGGGTTTCCTTTACCTTTTGCAGTGGTGGCATTTTTGGTGATTTATCATCTTGCTGTGTTCTTTCGCCTGTTTGTGTCTAGATAAAAAGGAAAGACTGCACAGGATGTGTCTTTTAGTGGGGAAATTGCACTGGCCTTTTAAACATTGTACTTTGTTGCTTATCGCCTAAGTTTGTGAAAAGACAGGTTCTGTAAATAATGCTTTTATGTTGTGTTTTGGATCCCCTACTTTGTTTTACTTTTTAGCCCCTCGAGGCTGAACGCCCCCATGCTGCCCGGCTTCCAACACCCTACACGCATTCTGCTAGGGATTGTTCTAGTAGTGATTGTGTTAGCTCACAGTATTTAACTACAGGTTTCACGGTCAATTATTAATGAATGTTTCATTTTTATCTGTGGTATTACTTTGCCAACAATACTGCTGTGAAGTTAATTACCTGGCAGGTGTTTAAAGTATAGAATTGAAAGGAATGGCTTTTGCTGCTAAATGGTGGTGCAGACCGGCAAGGCAACGTCAGACGCCTCCGATAACTAAGCCAACGTGCCAGTCCCTCCCCGTTGTCCCAATGTGGGGGGAATAGCCACAAAACTGAAGTCTGCCGGGTTCAGGCACTGGCTGCTCATGGCCTTTGTAGATGGCTCATATTCTTTGGGCCTGGTTGGGAAAAAAGTTTGGATTTTGACCTGCAGAGCTCCTAACATTTGAGGAGAGTAAGTTGTTTCCACAGATCTGAGCACCGGGCATTAAAGGTTTGCCCCTCCCCTCCCCTCCCCACCCCCATGGCCGGGCGAAGCCTGGCCCCACAAGCCGGCCGTGGAGACGCCTGGCTGGAGGGGGCGCTGTGGACACTGCCTGTCCTACACATCGGCTTAGCACCCCACATAAAACACCCATCGCCACGGGGTCCCCAGGCTACGGCTTTAAGGGGTTTAGTTAGAAATTTTCTGTGCGTAGTCAGAGATGCATAAACTTAATCCCCATCAGAGGGTGTTCTGGCTTAATGAGTAAAAAAAAATAAATAACATGGCACTCGGTAAAATTTGAGTTCCAGAGAGCTAGTCAATGTCGTATGCCTTGCATCTTATATGGAAGCCCCATGATCGAGTTCTGTTTTTTAAATTACCTTGCACACTAGTTGTCCCAATGAGCCTGTCTGGATGTTTGGTGTGTGGTGGACAGAGGGAGGACATGGAGGAGCTGCTCTACTGTGAAGCCCCAGCCTTGCTGGATGGGCCAGCTGCTCCCAGCGCCATCCCAGAGCTCTGCCCAGCGTGCAGAGCCTCAGCTCTGAGCTCCGACGGCCAGGGCAGACCGCCCCGGGGCCTGGCAGCGACTGGCAGGCCGGGGGGCAGAGGGACGGCCTCTTCCTCTCCAGGATCTCCAGGGGACCCTTCTGGAGATGGAAGGGAAAAGGAGCCAAGAGGCGTCAGCGTCTGCTACTGACCCAGGTTCCTCTCGTTCTACAGGCCGGCGAGAGCTGGAGGTGCAGAATCGCTGTGGCTCACCTGTCTCGAAGAAGCGCACACCAAAGGGCAAACAATTAAACACGCAAACAACACTCGACTGATACTCACTGATACAATTTGTTTCCACAGTCTGGGTTTGTTAGAAAACACATACATTGCCTTTGTGCGTATTAATTTGATTAGTAATTAGGGGAGAAGGAGGGAGACCAGGCAGTTCAGAAGCAATCACTCAACATTCCTAGTCTACAGTCTACACATTGTATCTATATTTATTCAGAAAGATTACATTCTCAGCTTCAGAGTTTTTATTACACATTATAAGAACTTAGTTTGGTAGTAAAATTAAGATTGCAACTATATTTTTGTTTAATTAGTGCCAGCACAGGCATTAAATGAAGGCGCATTTTGCTTTTGCTGTCCTGAAAACTAGAACTGCTAGCTGAAGAGTGGCTAATTCCCAATTCATCTTGTTATTATTTGTTATTCCCCTTAACGACTTGTGAAAGAGCTGCACACAGTGGTGCAGGTCTTTAATCTTGGCTGAGGACGGATGAGTGTGAATTCAAGGCCAGCTTGGGCCACATAGTGATACCCTGTCTCAAAAACAAGGCCCCAAATAAAACGACCCCAAATATTAAAACAACAGCAAAAACCACTCCGAATTTATCTTGGAAGTTGAACATTTTCACCTGTATCAATAACCTCTCCTCTCTTCTAAATAACCCCTAAACTTAGTGTTGTAAAACAGAGCTCCTAAGCTGACTTTCTCACAACTGTGGTGGACTGGGGTCTGAGTGGCCCTAGTTTGCTATTCCCAGAGGTTTGAAAGAGACGCAATCCTGTTAGCAGTAGGTGAGGGCGAGCTCCTCCTATTCGCTAGATTCTCTTGGCCACAGATGCCACACAGCTATTCTGGATTCAGGAGAAGGAGAAGTAAGTCTTATCTCCACCTGGAAGAAACTATAAAGCATTGTGGTCATTGCGTTTTGTTTGTTTTCAATCTATTATAGCATCAATATCAATGTATGGCCTGAATTTTTGTTGAGGTAATATAACTCCCATATGTAAACAGTATTTCAAGTATAACATTTAAACATTCTGTGGGGCTTGAAACAATAAATACAGAAATCCAACAGGACATGAGGCTATGGAATTCTGCTTTGTTTAAATCTATAGTTCAAAGTGCTTTTCAATAGGTCCAAAAAATTCAGTAGTTTGTCTTTCTAATAGAGTTTTTAAGGTAAGAGAATGATTTAAATGCTACAATGCTATTCCTTAATCATATAACTGAATACCACAGATTTTCATACCAAATCACTCCCCAAAGTAGCTCTCTGTCCTTTAAAATTTTACCTTCTATAGAATATCATGAAAAGTGAGACAGGGAATAACAAAGAAATTGTGGAGTAAAATTGTAGTCATAAATCTATTGAAGGCACCTAAGTTATTTTGAAGCTAATTATGACTGTGTGCAGAGGAAATGAAGTGAGAACTGAATTAATGAACACCAGCTACCTCCCACAAGCTAATGAGGCATGCTTTATACCAATAGTGCTTCAAATTGAAAAATTAAACTGCAGCAGGGAGAGAAAGGAGAAGCTCACATTAAGAAAAACATGCCAGGCCAGGGGGCTTGCAAAGACTTCTCTGGGATTAACAACCTCGGTGTGGTTTTTCTCGGGCATGGAATGTAGAATGCAGAATGTCTGTAATGTCCACATTGTCTTTGACCCTCCCACTTGGACAAAAGAGGGGAATTAATGGGCTGTAGGTTGGCTTTAGACCTGAAGCACTGATGGGTAAATGCAGAAGTGCCCAAATGTATTTCTGTTTCTTGGGTGTTGGAGATACTTGAAAGCAGACGGACCACATCAGTTTCTTTTCATGTCTTCTCTCCCCATTCAACTCATGTATGCATCTTGTATTTTCTAATGTCCTTGCCCAAGAAGCCACAAGACTAAGCCTGCATTCATAAGAAAAATCTAGATTCTACCTCTACGTGGAAAGAATAGCTAAAAGCTATTGTGATATTTTTAATCTCCCACAACAGCAACATGAACTTGGGTCTTCATATGTGATATCAATCTATATCTTCTTTATTTATTAGTATCTATCTGAGGAAATATGGGAACAAAATTTTCCATAATTTACAAAAGAAATGTTTTCTTTTTGGAACTTTTTGTTCTGTTTTCTCTATGTAAATGCCATTTTGTCTCCCTCCCTCTCCCCCTTCTTTCCTTTCTTTTCTTTTTTTTTTGCCAGTCCTAGGTCTTGGACTCAGGGCCTGAGCGCTGTTCCTGGCTTCTTTTTGCTCAAGGCTAGCACTCTGCCACTTGAGCCACAGCGCCACTTCTGGCCTTTTCTGTGTATGTGGTGCTGGGGAATTGAACCCAGGGCTTCATGCATGCTAGGCAAGCTCTCTACCCATAAGCCACATTCCCAGCTCTTCCCTTTCTTTTAAGTAATAAATCCTAATGATCGTCATTTCACTACTTATTTATTTTTTCCATGCCTGCTATTTTTTATTATTTAAACCTGTAAGTCATTATTCTGCTATACTCTGATAATTACATTTTTAAGAAAACTGGAGAAATTTAAAGAAACCCACAACAGAGAGAAACTGTGAAGTAGGTTGCACTTATGAACTACTTTCAGAATTGCAGTAGTATATGTTAACTACAAAACAGCAATAAATGTGCACATATATAACAGACACCACTCAATTAATTAGTATTTGATTATATTCACTTCTTGCTATTATTAACACAGCATTTATTTAAAATTCTTATCTTCTGTAGTTGAGAGAAAAAGCAAACGTGAAGCTCCCCACACAGCGCTCTCAGTGTTCAGTGCCATTTATGAATTTTGGCTACCTATAACAGCTAGCAGAATACAAATTGGCTCCCCTAAATAACAGATCTCAGATTTCTGTGAATTGTGTACATTCCTCCAGTGGTCCAGTAGATTAAAAAAAGCAGATGCAGGGACCCATCGGCCTACACATAGGCAATGTCTGTGCTCTTAGGCAATGTCTAATACATGGGTGAATGCAGAACTCAAATAGATTGAGAGGTTGAAGGTAGTGCCTGGCTGGGGACATGGTCTCTAGGGGTCACACGGTTATGTCTTGGCCTGAGCCTCTTCCATTACTCTTTGTCCCCTGGCCACCGTAAGGTGAGCAGCACTGCTTTGGACATGCTCTGCCTCTGTGGTGACATCACTGGGTCATGGATTGAAATTGTGGTAGAGAATAAGCCATTTCTCCCCCAAATCATTTCAACTTTTAGCCGCAGTGATGAGAGTCTGACTAATGCACACTGCCTAAGTGTGGGTAGCATAGCCTTCTCTTCGTTACCTTCCAGCCACTTGTGACTAATTATCAAGAATTCCTAGATGCCAGAAATGGAAGCTGTGGTACAAGTGGGCTGCATTTCCAGACCAAGCACCTGATTGAGGGAATGGTGATCCCGCAGGAAGTCCTGGGGTGGTCGTGGGGATCCCGCAGGAAGCCCTGATCTCTGAGCAAATTATAATTGCCCATAGATCAGAAACACGAACAGCCCTCCTTGCATCCGATTATGTAAGTTAGCTATGAAGTTTCTTCTTTGTTCAGTCTTATGTGCTCTTGACATTTTCATGAACACACTAGATGATATTGAATGCATGATATTTCTATTAGATCCTAAAGGAAAATATTTGTGTGTGTGCCATTGCTGGGGCTTGAACTTGGTGCCTCACACCCTCACTTGGCTTTTTCACTTACAGCTGTCACTTGAGCCGCAGCTCCACCTTCAGCTTTTGTTGGTTAATTGGGGACAGAGTCTCATGGGGTTTCTGCCTGGGCTGGCTTTGAATCTCAATCCTCAGATTTTAGCCTCCTCAGCTAGGATTACAGGCATATGAGCCAGGGGCTCACATTAAAGGAAATTTATTTAGGGTGGATAAAGGAGCAGATAGCACACCACACCTTTTTATATTACGTCTTTATATTCCTCTAAAAATTACTATTATGATGGCTTATACGTAATACACAACTGTAATCGGTAGTTAAATATTTAGAATTTCACTTGAAAATCTAAGTATGATTGGGTAGGGATGAATAGAAAATTTGAATTAATTATTGGAAGGGTGAGTGCAGAGACACTTCCTAAATTATTTTTTACGATTACAGGTGATTCCCGAAACTCTAATAAGAAAGTGTAGGAGAAAGAATAATAGAAGGGGCGAATATGTTCTAAGTATATTATGTCTACATACTGAAATATCAAGATGAAACTATACCATACAATTAATATGTGCTAATAAAAGGTGAGAAATTTTTCTGAGCGAGTAATTAGTTGAATTCATAGCAAGCAGGCAGGCCAGGCTTTTCTGAGCAACTCGCTGGCTTATTAATGACTAACATAGAGCAGAAGGGCCTGTTGTCTTGTGTGGCAGGATTATTTTTCTATTGGCTTTAGGTTTGATATAATCCTGACTCCTGTGGTGAACCCTGACAGGCAACCTGCCTTGCAGTTACGTCACTCCAAGGAAGCATTGCTGTGGCCCAGGTCCATTTTGAAAGACATCAGCGGTGCTCCTCAGTTGCTTATGAAAATACAATGGAACCTGTGATACAAAGAGAAATGTCAAATTTATGGCAGGCTGTCTTCAAAACAATCCTTGCTACAGTCTAGATACCATTTACCTAAGGCTTTTAAATTAAGCTTTCTAAGTGCCTTGAGTGTTCAACTCTATATTAAAAGCAAATGGCATTCTGCTCCAGAGACAGGAAACCACTTATGGCTATAAAAGAATAGATCTAGATTGGCCTTTCAATATAGCCAGCCATGAGTGTGCCAAAAACCTGAAGAGTATTACTGTAAATAAAATGCTTTACTCTTAACTAAGAGCTACAGAGAACATATTGATTTGGAAAGCTGTTGTCCTTACTGGCACATGATAAAATACATAATGATAATCAATTAAAATTTTCTCCAGGAAGGAAGGTATCATGAAGCAATGCAGCATGGTTGTCCTGCAGTCTGCTTGCCAGGAGACTTGCTTTTGCACATAACTCTGATAGGTTGTCTCAGCCTAGGACTGTGCAAATGAGGCCCAGGCACAAAGAACAAGGGCCAATGCACCTTTAGGGTTATTTGTTCCTTGCTCAGAAGCAGTGCCTTTAACTCCAGCAGACTCTGTTTTCCAAAGGTTTCTACCCAAGCTACGTACATTATACATCGTACATTATATTATGTACTTATATGTACAATGGCTATTGCCTGCATGGTGCTCTGACAAGTAAAATTGATCCTAGGGAAAGTTGTTTTAATGTGGTAACAGTTTAAAACTCTTCTCTTGATATTTTCCTGTGTGCATTTTATTATAATTATGACAGCATATTAATTGTACTTATGAATGGATTTCATAGTGACATTTCCATACATGTGCATGCCAGGTTTTGGTTATCACCAATTTCTGACTACCCTCTCTTACCCTTATCTCTTACTCTGCCCTCTCTGCCCCCTCTCTCTATATGCTTTCCCTTACCCAATAGTCCCTCAACTCCTTTCTGCTTATATTGACCAATTTTAGTGTCCATAGATGAGAGAACACAATTGATATTTGTCTTTCTGTATCTGCACTATTTCATTTAACATAGTGACCTCTAAGACCACCCATTTTCCTATTAAATGACATGGTACCATTTTTCTTTATGGCTGATATTCATAAATACATATATGTAATATATAAAAATAAGTATGTTATACACACATATACACACACTCACACTCACACACATATTTTTTACTTATCTGTTGATTGTACTTGGGCTGATTCTATAGCTTGGCTTCAGTCAATGTGTGTGCAGATGTCTCTTTGTTTCCTTCATATATACTCAGAAGTGGCATAGCTGAATAGCTGGATCCTCTAGTATTCTATTTCTAGTCTAGTTTTTAAAAAGATGAACTTCCATACTGTTTTCTGTGGTGGCTGTAATAATGCTGTTTCTAACCAAAAATATATGAATTCCTTTACTTCCTATGTCTTCACCAGGAGTAAATACTTCTTTACTTATTTGCTTATAAAATGACCATTCTGACTGAGAAGAGATGCAGTTTTGATTTGTATTTTCTTAATGGCTAAGGACATTAAGAATGTTTTTAGTGTAGTTATTGACCCTGTATATTTCTTCTTTTGAGAAGGCTCTGTTCAGATTATTTCCCACTACTGACTGGAGTAATTATTCCCTTGGTCTTTGATTTTTTTGGAGCTCTTTATAAATTCTAAGTATATTCTTCTGTTGGTGAACATCTAGTTAAAGCTTTTCTCCCATTCCATGGCTGCCTCTTTGCTCTGTGGATTATTTACTTCACTGTGCAAAAGCTTTTTAAGGAAATGTAATGCATTCCCATGTCAATTGCTTTTATTTCATGAGTTATTAGAGTCTTATTCAGGTAACAGTTACTTATACTAATATTTTAAAGTACTTTTCTGCTTTTCCTCTAGTCATTTCCAAACTTCTGATCTAACATGAAGGTCCTTTATTTATATTGAGTAATTATTGGACAGGGTGAGAGATAGGGATATAATTTTAATTTTCTATGTGCCATATCTATAGTTTCCTCAGGACTATTTACTCTCTCTCTCTCTCTCTCTCTCTCTCTCTCTCTCTCTCACACACACACACACACACAGCATGCATTTTTGTTAAATATCAGCCAGCTGTACCTGTGGGTTTTTTTCGGGGAGGGGGGTATTTCTATTCTATTAGTGGTCTAAATATCTATTTTTGTGTGAGTTCTCTGCTGTTTTTGTTACCATGGCTCTCTACTATAATTTGAAGTCCATTTATTTTATATTGTGATTTCTCCAAAATTGCTATTTTTCTCAGGGTTGCTTTGGCTAGTCATTCGTGTTTCCATGTGCAGTTTGAAGTATTTGTATTTTCCTCCTTGTTCTGTGAATTATGTCATTTATGTTTTGGTGGAGATTACCTTGCATCTTAAACAACATTAAGTCTCCATCTATGAGTATGGGAAGTAATTCCAGCTTATGATATCTTTCGTTTCTTTCTTTGTAGTTAATTCTGTCATTGTAGTGGTCTTTCCCTCCTTGGTTAAACTTATTCCTATTGTGAATGAGACTATTGCCCTAAATTATTTCTCAGTGATTTTTATTACTGGCATATAAAAAGTTATTGATTTTTGTATGCTGATTTTGTATCCTGTGAGTTTGCTGAATTTATAAGTTCTAAAAGTTGTATGGTAGGGGCTGGGGATATAGCCTAGTGGCAAGAGTGCCTGCCTCGGTATACCCGAGGCCCTAGGTTCGATTCCCCAGCACCACATATACAGAAAACGGCCAGAAGCGGCGCTGTGGCTCAAGTGGCAGAGTGCTAGCCTTGAGCGGGAAGAAGCCAGGGACAGTGCTTAGGCCCTGAGTCCAAGGCCCAGGACTGGCCCAAAAAAAAAAAAAGTTGTATGGTAGAGTATGTAGGATTTCAAAGTATAGGATTATATAATCTACAAACAGGAATGATTTGATTTCTTCCCTTTCTATTTGTATCGTTGCTACTTTTTTCTTGCCTGGCTGCTCTTGCTTCAATTTTAAATATAGTATTGAATAAGAGTTTATAATGAGTGGACACCTTGTCTTGTTCCTGATCCTAGAGGAGTGCTTTCTGTTTTTCCTGGGCAGTATAATTTTGGCTATTGATTTGTTTATATCTTGTACCATTTGGAGGTTTGATTCTCCTCTAATTAATTTATTCAGGGTTTATGTTATGAGAGTATATTGACTTTTATCATAGACATGTTCTGAATCTGTTGCAATGATTATATTATTTCGCCCTGGATTTCATTTATATGCTCTATTAATTTGATTTTATATATTGAACCATCCTTGCACTCATTGAATGAAACCAGCTTGACCATGGTATGTGATCTTTTTCAATGTGTTGTTGAATTTAACAAACATTTTTGAGGAATTTCGCATCTATGTTCAACAAGGATATTGGCCTAGATGGTGGTTGTTGTTGTTGTGTCTTATCAGGTTCTACAGCAAGGGTAACACTGGTTTTGTAGAATAAATTGGAAGCTTACTCTCTTTCTATTTCATGGAATAGTTTGAGGTGCTCTCGTGCTAATCCTTCTTTCAGAGTGGTAGAGTTCAATTGTGAGTCCACCTAGTCTTGAGCTTCTATTTTTTGGGAGATTATTATTGCTTCAATCTCATTGCTTGCTTATGAGCTATTCAGGCTGTTTATGTCCTCTTAGCTCAATTTTGGTAGAACAAATATTCTGGGCACCTAGGCTGATTCTATAGCTGGGCTACGTAAGTGGGTAAAACTCTGAAGATCTGACTTTATGATTTGTTTCTGTAAACTAAGTCCTCAAACTTGGGTGAAGAATCCCTCCACAACAGATAGAAAGAAAGGAAGGTTGTGCATAGAAGGAACAACTCATAAAACTGACTTAAGGGCTGGGGATATAGCCTAGTGGCAAGAGTGCCTGCCTCAGATACACGAGGCCCCAGGTTCGATTCCCCAGCACCACATATACAGAAAACGGCCAGAAGCGGCGCTGTGGCTCAAGTGGCAGAGTGCTAGCCTTGAGCGGGAAGAAGCCAGGGACAGTGCTCAGGCCCTGAGTCCAAGGCCCAGGACTGGCCAAAAAAAAAAAAACAAACAAAAAAAACTGACTTAAGACATTGTATATTTCTGTTCTCTTCATTCATTTATAAGTAACATTTCCTCATTTTTGTGATCAGACATTTCTCATAGCTACATGTAGGACCAAACTTCATTTATTGGCCAGGATCACAGACTTGGCCATGCTTATTGTCCTGCCTGACTAACCACGTCTCTTTTCCCTTCCAAAGCTTTGACAATACAGATATTCCACCTATACAGGAGTTTGGCAGACCTAAACTAGTTTTAAATATATGTGGTTTAAACTTATTTTCTCATTGTATCTCTGTATCACTGTTAGAGTTCTGTTTTCATTCTTGACTTTGTCATTCCTTCCCTTCTTTCACTCTGGTCCTGAAGTCCTCATTCATATACACTGTCTCTGCAAAGTCTGATACCATGGGGTTGGCTTCCTTTGTGCCATTAATGCTAGCTGCAGCTCCTTACTTTCAGTCAAGGTTAGAAGCTTGAGAAGGTTAGATTAGTAGGCACATGACTCAGCCAGATATTTAAACATATGATGCTAATTTTATAGCTTTGCTTAATACAGAAAAACAAATTCAGACTTATCTCCTGTGGAAGTAGTTAATCTGATTTGTGCATGGAGCTAATGAGACTGACAGCAGTCTCTCTTCCCAAGGCTGCCCACTGTCCTGGCCTGGTCTGTGGGTTGACCCCTTCGCTGCCAGTGATGGCTGCTTTTGGTGGCAGGAGGCTCGGATGCCAACTAGGATCTGCTTCCTTCTTGCTGGTAGTGCAACAACCCACAACCAGCACTGGGGAAGAAAGGGTGCGCGCTCAGCAGGCTCACCTTCTGATCCAAAGGACAGCACATTACCAAACATTCTCCACGGGGAGATGATTGGATTAAATAATTAGTGAATGTAAAGTGCTTTACAAGGCTAAGTATTATACCTTGTGGATAGCCTTTGCCAATGATCCGCCGTTGGTCACTGTCTTAGGGTCTCCTTTCAGTGAGCACTTGCCATTATATCATGGCTTAGATACAAACGTAGTCTACTCTTGTGACTCCTCAAACTTCGCTACTTAAGAAAGGCAGAGCCAGATAGCTGAGAAAAGCTTTTCAGAAGAAAAGGAAGATTAGAAACTCTAGTGAACAGCTCACACTATTAATCATGCATCCTCAAACCAATATATGTACTGCTAGACTGGGTTGTAAGCAAGAAAAACAGCACCACCAACAAGGACAGAAGGCTCAGCTCCTACTGATAAGGCCGTCAGGGACCGTGTGTTCCAAAAGTTCCGCTTAATCTCCTGTTGAAGTGTGGAGATTTGAGAGGCAGAGGAGTGATTACTCCTGTCCCTGGGAGATGAGGCTCTTTCCTGTTCAGGAATGATAGCCAGCTCCAGAGATGATTTAAGAAGCTATCTGACATACACAGTACGTAAAATTGAGTAGGCCACAGTCCATCATGTCAGCACAGTTTTAAATAGATGTTAAATAGTGTATCTTCACTAACGACCCTGCTCTGTTTAGTAGACACACCTTTCCTCTAGAACCACAAGGGAACATCTTAAAATTGAAATATACAGCGCTTTTCCAAAGCTGGTGTCAGATTAATTGGAGGCACTTGATACCTTATGTAAAGGTCTCATGGAGTGCTCAGCGAGGTGAAGTCAGAAGCCGCGGGAGAAGTGGGCCCTGGTGCTGGCGCGTGTGGGAGGATGAAGGGGATTGGCAAGCACCTAGTGATGATAAGGGTATTCCAACACATCAGTAGATGCCTAATGACTTGGCGCAGACTTCTGGAAACGACCCTCATGTGCCTTTCCTATCCCCTCGGCACCCAACCCTTCCCCGGGTAGGGTTTGAAGGTTGTGGATGCGCCTGTGAGGGTGACTTGGGCTGGGGGAACCTCTGCCCCCAGGGCCGCGGTCAGAGCTGATCTTTGGGGCCGGTGTGGCTTGGATCTGATTATCTGAAGCTTAGGTGAGAGCACCCCCTACACCTCCTCAGTACGCCCTACACTCAGCGGGGCTGGAGGGGCCTCTGCCTCTGGAGGGCGGAGTGAGCCCGCCCCCCCCCTCCCGCCCCCCGTGTTCTCAATGGGGAGAATCAAGAGAGTGCTATAAAAATTAAAGTGCTTATAATCATGTTAGAAACACCAACATAAATATTTCTATACTACAACGGAAGGTAATATTAAAATTGCTGTTCTTATAAAATGAAATGTTTTGGTACCAGGGAAAGACTCTGATCCAGCGCTGTCGTGAGTCCCCATGGTCTGTTTTGTTTGTTGCTTGCACACATACTCAGTCTGGAGAACACAGCCTTCTCCAGTGTCATGAAAATACAGAGACGGAACTGTTTTAGATATAATAAGCCTTTCATTAGTGCATTCATTGCACAAGTTCCAGCATTTAGGGCAGACATCCGCCATCTCGGTCCTTGTAGACCGCTAAGTGATTAGGTAAAATTGAAAATCTGATTAAGTCTGCAAAGAATATAGAGACTCCTAAGGTTCTGGTAATTATGCAATAGAAATGTAATCCAAAATTGGCAGGAAATTAGTCTTTGAAGGATAAGAAGATGACAACTCGGTCAGTTGACAATATGGTATGAGTATTTTGTCTGAGCTTAAGGATAGGGCATTGTAAGTACTTCATTAAGACTCATATTCTATTACAATGAAGATATGCTAAGTATGTCCAGCTTTAGGGGAAAAAAAAATCCAAGAATTACAAAAAGAGATTTGGGTTTGGAAGGGTTCAATGCCTCCCTTGGAATTGAGTTGATAGCTACAAACTGTGAATTGCCTATTTCAGCTGGAAATTCTCTTACATTTATGCTCGAAGTAAAGAATTATTACAGATTAAAACGAAGTGGAGGTTTTGGGTCTGAAAATGTTGGTGACTTGGATTCAGAAGTATCGAGGTGCCTTGGTGGGCTGTGCTCAGCAGGAGGTCCGGGTTGGGCCCCAGGGCTCCGCCTTGCCGGGCTGGATCGGGGACTCCTATTTTTCTGCGTTTCCATTATTTAGAGATCAGATCTAGAGTCTGCCCAACTTTGCTTTGAGAATTAGATTCTGTGTTCTAGACCCAAAGTTTGAAAATGCAACCTTTAAGGGAGGTAAAATCTGATCAAGTTTAGTTAAAATAACAAGACCAAGTACTGAATCTCTACATAGACTTCTAATAGGAAGAATTAGTGACTATCAAACTCCATACCTCCACATTTCATGCCTTTTCACCTTCTTGAGAGGAGACACCCTGGGAATAACAGAATACCACCAAGGATATACATACTCCCTGGGGTCCAGGTAATTAAAGATGACTGTTTTTTGTGTGTAGGTGCATGTATATGTGTGTACCAGTGATGGCTCTGAGATTTGTCACTCAAGGCTGGCTCTCTACCACACGAACCACAGCTCCACTTCTGGATTTTTGTGGCTAATTGGAGATAAGAATCACAGACTTTCCTGCCTGGGCTGGCTCCAAACCGTGATCCTCAGATCTCAGCCTCCTGAGTAGCTAGGGTTCCAGGGGTGAGCTGCTGGTATCAGACAAGATAATTCTTCATGTTACTAAAACTCGTCTCGAGAACTCATGAAATAATATAGCAGATAAATATACAGACTCCATCCTGTATTCTTAGCTCTACTAATTGTTACCGTCAGTCCTTGGTCAAGGTACTTCTTTTCTACCAGTTTCTCATCTCTGAAGTGTGGATAGAGCTCTTTTCCCCCATCCACTGACCAGGAGACTCCGGTGACTTCACAAACACCAAGGACACAGTAGGGTGTGTGACACACTCGATCCCTACACAGTCGCAGCAGGGGCTTCTTCCGTGTTTGTCTGGTCCTCACTGCAGACAAAAACAAAAGAATTTCTGCTGAGTGTGCTAATTACAAAAAATAGTGAATAGCCTATGCAACTAACACTGCTTCTCAGAGATCATCACACCATTTTAAAAAATACTTAAAAATTATCATTAAAGCACTGTTAGAAGTCTCAAAAGATGAACTGAGAGTGAAAAAATGTGCAGCCTTCTTCCCCTTTCTGAACCATGGTGGAAAAGGTTAATGGCATATTGTCTGTGTTTTTCTTACATTAAAAAATAGCTCATTCCCTGGAAGGTATCAACTGTTTAAGCAAATTCTATATGGTAGTGACAAGAGGGAATAAATGAAGGCATACATTTAGTATCCTAGGGTTTTCCTGACTTATTCAAATGAGATAAATCATGTGACTTTTTGAAAAATGCAATCTATATGAAAATGTAATTTCTCGACATTCAGCAGCCCATTCACACAGTAAAAAAAAAAATCCATTGTCATAAATCCCCCAAATACAATCTTAGGTTGCTCTGACTATTTATCAAAAAATGAAATACTTTCCTTCAGGCATGATAGACAACTTATTATACATTTGGGGTATTTAAGGATTCATACTTTGTTTCAGAAACAGACTATTATTTCTGATTGACTGCTCTGGGTTTGAAAACTAATATTGTCATTAGCAAGCGTGCATACCTAGTTATATAAGCATAAACAAAACCAGGCTGAAGCTGAACAGCACCTCTCGAGAAGTTCCTCAAGAAGCCATGCAGGTGATTCACAACGCAGTTTTCTGTGGTGCCCTACATGTAGATACCAGAGTTTAGTTGCCATTCTTTCTGTCTGCTCCACCTTCTGTCATTGATATTGTAAAGCGACCCAGGTTGCAAGCACAGGCTCGGCTCCGAGGGAGGGTCCACTTGTTCCCAGCCCCCCCCCCCCCCGGGGCCTCCCTTAGAAGGGTGCTGATCCCATTCATGGAAATCCTGTTTCTTCCCTGAGTACTTCTCCAGTAGCTATACTCCATGGCTGATGAGGTTTCAACATTAGCACTTACTGGATGGTGGAGACGTAAGCATTCAGTGAGCTTCCAGACCCCAGCTCCTGGGTGACTTTTGGGGGTGTTAAGATGGAGTCTCTCCAAGTTGCCCAGCATCCTGCCTTCGCCTCTCCAGTGCTGGGTAACAGGTGTGAGTAGAGCCTTGACTGTTCTGGGCACTCCGTCACTTGAGCCACACCTCTACGTCCTGTCTCTCGCTGGCTAGTTGGAGATGAGTGTCTCTTAGATTTGTGTGCCTAGGCTGGCTTCAAATTGAGATTTTTCAGATATCTTGAGTTGCTAGGATCGAGTAACCCCTGGCTAGATGATCATTTTTTAAAGGAAACTAACATCTGAATTCTTTTCATATTTAGATGCCTTGCCGTATTTCCCTTGTGAACATCTGCCTGCTTCCTAGTTCCTTAATCCTAAAGAAATGCCTCTGTGTTCCCACTTCTCCATCAAAACTATCTGCATTTGATGGTATTTCAAACAATTATATTAATATTTGGGGCTCTTTACCTCACTTACCATCCTTTTCTTTGAAAAGTTCCTTGCCTTGACTGCGTTGGACCCTTCTGGTCTGAGATATTTTTGTGTCGCTTGGTGCCACTCTCAAACCCTGACCATAGCCGTTTGGGCTGGAGGGGATTGAGGCTCAGCTGAGATATACTCAGAGCAAGTGTCTGAATTTTTCATTTTGGGTAAAACGTTTTCTAAAATCTTCCAAAGGAAAGAGGCTTCTGGTATACAGTAAGGCATTTGTTCCTTAGGAAGGGGAAAATACAGTTTTCAGTGGCAGAATGAGTAGACAGATTATACAGAGAGAAGCAAATGTAAATCCATGAATTCCCCCAAAGTAAATGAATAACTTTATGTTCTGACACTTCACAGTTGCAAATTTTGTATTTTCCCGTGATCCAGCCATTTATGAGTTCTGAGAACTATTCTCCTGTTGTTGTTGTTGTTTTTTTTTTTTTTTTGGCCAGTCCTGGGACTTGGACTCAGGGCCTGAGCACTGTCCCTGGCTTCCTTTTTGCTCAAGGCTAGCACTCTGCCACTTGAGCCACAGCGCCACTTCTGGCCGTTTTCTGTATATGTGGTGCTGGGGAATAGAACCCAGGGCCTCATGTATAGGAGGCAAGCTCTCTTGCCACTAGGCCATATCCCCAGCTATTCTCCTGTTGTTATGACAAAATCCCCTGTGTGGTTTAATCTAGCCCATGAGAGTTTCTTCTATTTGAAGTCAAAGTGCCTCTAGGAAGGAGGAAATTTAAATCTATTGTCTTAGTGGTGGAAAAATAGAGGTGGGATTTTCCATGTAAAATTGTGCATAGTAGAACTCAGAATTTTGAAACTGGAAGTGGATTTATGCAAGTTGGAATTTTCCCCTCTGAAACTGTACAAGTTCAAATTTATTTATCCCTCAGAAACATCTAAATCATTGCTAGTGGAATTGGGTAAAAGGCATGAAATACATATAACTTTAGAATAACCAACCTTGGACTAAAAATAAGACATCAATTAACGCACTATGAAAACTTGTTGACATATTTGAGGAAGAATACACAAAAAGTAATTGACAAGGCATGAAGGAGGTGACGACCAATAGATCTGACAAGGAGGATTTTTTTTCTTCTTGTTGTTGCTCCTAACCCTCTCCTGTAAGTTGTAAGTTCACTGAACATAGCCTCTAAGAGAATTCAGTTGATGCCTCCAAACTCACAGAAGATGTGGAAAAGACATCAGTTCCAAGAAAGATAGTCTCAGCTGAGCTGCTCTTCCCCCTCCTCAGGAGATCCTAAAGGTTGGAGCTGTCGGACCGAATTCTTCCACAAATCCAGTTTCTGTTAGTGATAGGTGCAGAGAAGAGGAAGGTCTAGACCAAGGGAGAGGATTGTCCCTCCCTTATGTTCCTTGGTCCTCTTAAGTACCTGCCCTTCATCCATCCCTGCCTCTTCCTATACCCAGGCTCGCCAGAGAACAAGACGTGTGTGCTAACTGCTTGCCACCTCCCTCGCCTGCTCTTTACTTCTCCATGGTTCTGCAAGACCAGAAGTCACAGTCTTCCAGAGGAGAGAGCCTTTTGGTGTGTGGCGTAAGGCATTTCTTCTTCAATGTACTGTAGAGAAGGACTTCCAGATATCACATGGTGAACGAGGCCCTAATGACCCAGTCGGTCTTGTTTCTTTAAGGGAAGAAATTTCCCAGTGTCATTTTTGTATGTATGTAGGTGACTATCTATCTACAGTTGACAATGACAAATGGGCATCGGTTAGGGTTCTTTTCATATTTATTGATCCATGCTAAAAAGACCAATATAGCTCTTCTTAAAATATATTATGAGACTAAAGAACAATGGGGAGATTTATGATGAGTCACTCACCTGAAGTATAGCAAAATACTATTAGGCATGGTTAGATAAATGTCAGAATAAATACCACCACTATTATAATTACTGAAGACATGTCTGTATTTTACTGTAATTTTTTTTCACTTAGGTAAAGCCCATACTTCACAATTTGGGTAATACTAGTGACCTTGGTGATGATAGTGACCAGTTTGGATAGATTAGAGGCAAGTTGTGTATGCTATTGCTGCTTCCATGAGCCTTGCAGGATGGGGTTATTAGGAATAATTGATAGTGGAGGGATGAGAGAGAAGATGAAAGATGGACTGGCAGGAGTTTGATGATTGTCTGTGGCTTTGCATCTGTCACGGTTTTTGTGCAACATTAAAGTGTCATTATTTTCACATTTTGTGTTTTCATATTTTTCCATCGTCTTCTTTCTGCTAAATTTACCAAGTAATATAATGTAGATAATGGAGAGCTATTTCTGCAAATGTCATCGGCTCTGTTGCTGGAAATGAATAAACGGTTTCAGTGGTGCATTTCCTTCAAAATACGTTTTCAATTAGCAGGAGAGGATTTGTGTACAAAACACACTCTTTATAAAGCCACATATAAAAATAGAACCCCAAAAGTATGATTAATTGGATTTTTTTGTTCAATTTTCTTGGATTAAATGGTTATACCAATCTACTTTTATGCATTTCATTTTCTTGTCATATTTAGAGTCTACCTAGAAGTGCAATCTCCCTCAGCTCCTTGGCCTTTCACTTGCCACAGGGTACACGTGCACAGTGATTTCTGTTAATTTTGCCAATGGGTTAAAAATATTTTATGTATAAGTAAATGGGCACATTGACTGCAATAATTTCCACAGCTATATATTTGTGTGGTTGTTATTTTTGAGTTTATCTTCACTGAGAACTAGCAGAGAGCACTGGATCTACTTTGTGTCCACAACCAAATCATTGTGTCACCCTGTGCAAGAACTTGACTTCGTGGCTTAGTTTTCTCCATGAAAGTGAAAGGATTGTAGTAGCTGAGACTGAAGAGGAGACAAATCTTTCCTGGCATGGCTTCCTTCACGCCCTGGCTTCCAATGTGTGCAGGCCTGCTTAGCTTTAGGAGTCAAGTAAAGTGGAATGCCTTTCAGGTGAGCGTAGTCTGTTTCATGCGTCCATATCTAGCCTGGAGAACATGGATTAGGTGCCTGTTACACGTGTTTACACATGCCACATGTCTTAGATTCAACTCTGTTTGCCTGTTTACATAATACAAGGCATACCGTGTACTTGTTGTTGGTTCTAGGTAAAATGTAAGAACTCTCCCAATCACACCCCCACTTGCATGCCTGAACCGGCCTGGGTTGTCTTTACTTACTTGTGTGTGTGGTGAGAGATGGAGGGGCAGTCATGGAGATGAGTGGCGGCAATGCGGTGGTAGCTGGCTTGAAATCTGAGTTTGTCCTTGGAATAAATGTTGGTGAGCTCATAGGAGCTTTTCTAGTGCATCACACTCGTGTGGGGCAGTTTACACGGACGGATCATTCCCCATGTTTAGGTAGCAACCGTCTTAGTGTGATATTAGTTGGTACTATCCAATCACCTCTCTTGAGAAAAGCGAATTGATTTTTGCTGCATTTGTTATCATGGGTGAGCAAGATAAAGCACAATTAGAATAATGATGTGTGGAGGTGACATAGGAAACTGAATGAAAGCTGTTAGGAAATAAGGGAAGGGGGAGAGGAAGCAATGGGGAGGGCGATATGAGCAAAACACACTGTTCACACCCCTAAAATATCACAGTGAATCCCCATGGTGTAATTAATACACACGAACAGAATGGCGGATAGGAAAATAAAACAGATGGGAGAGAACTAGCAAAGGGTGCGAGTGAGGATGAACATGCTGAGTTTATTTGCATATGACAAAAATGGAAAAATTAAACCAGAAAATCATCTTAGGAAGGGAGCCCATGCATGCGCAGTCCGACGGCATCCGACCCGCGCATGCGCAGTCCGACGGCATCCGACCCGCGCATGCGCAATCCGACGGCATCCGACCCGTGCATGCGCAGTCTGAAGGCATCTAGTATTGCCATGCTTGCTTCATTTTTCCAATAAACCACCTGACGTCCACTCTAAATATATACCACATTCAACACATCTCAAGGTTTTCTCTTTATTACTTAAATTAAGCACAATAAGGGTTTGGGCTCCATTTACTTTTGGGGGAAGGCATGTACTACAAAAAGTAAGAGCAGTGAAATCTCACCAAAGCAAACAGGATTTATGCTGAGCACAATGCATGACTGAGAACTCAGGACTGGGAACACAGAACTGAGAACCCAGGCCTGAAAACTCAGGGCTGAGAATACAGGACAGAGACTACAGGGCTGAGAACACAGGGCTGAGAACATGGGCGTGAGAATCCAGGAATGAGAACACAGGGCTGAGCAGGTGTGTTGATAACAGGGCTAACAGTGCAGGACTGACCTTCTCCAGGGCAGACATGCGGAAGGCGGAGAATTGAACGGGAATTACTGATTTTGAAATTTCACTTTGCTTTCAAAATGTACTTTACCAGGCCTCCTCCAAAGCACATAGAAGGCACGCTGGGGTGGGGCGGGCTCTGTGGCCTGGCGTAGGCTGGGTACCTTGTGCTTCCCAAGTGGTGGGGCCCAAACTGGATTTGAAATCCAGGCCCTGATTCTTTGTGGTGTGATGGCTTGGCTCAGACCCATTTTCTTCCTTAAGCCTGAGCATTCTGTTACGTCACCTACACACATGCTTGTTTCAGGCTGGTGTGAGGTAATACAGGAATAGCATTTGTAAATTCTAGGGTGCTCCCACATTTAAGATGTTAGAACTTTAAAGCAGGCCGACGGCTCCTACCATGGAGCAAATGAAAAGCACTTTCAATGAAAATGTCAGGCCAGCAGAGATCTGGCCACAATGTCTTCCCCAGGCTACCTTTGAGAGCTAGATTCCAGCTGCCCACAGGCCCTTGATTGACAGCGGTGTGCGTGGAGCACCACAGAGTCCAGCCCGGGCCACGGTGACCTCCCACAGCCAGCTCATTGTTAATTAACGCCCCTCTCCCCAGCATTTATGAGTCCAGACCCAGACCAGCGTGGAGCTGAGAAAGCTAAAGAGCATTTAAAATTTGTGAAGGGTTGGTTTACCTGCCTCGCCTTCTTGTATGTTACCGTTTAAAATTGGTATCTGGCCAAAACCAAGACAATGTAGCGGAAAGGTCCAGCCCTGTGCTGAGGACTTGCTGGCCTTTCGGGCAGAGCTGTTGGAGCATTTAGACTTTTATTCCCCAAGACACCTGCGACCTTCACTCAGCTGGAACCCGTGGCTCAGCTTCCACAGATAACAAGATCCTAGCCAGTTTGGGGAGTCATTTTCATCTGCATGGCATGCTTACTTACTGTCTTCACTTTTAAAACAGACAAAGGAAAAAGAAACAGAAGAGTCACATTCTGGTTTCTCTTCTAGTTGAGTGTTGCAGCTTGGCTGTTGAGATGCGTCTGGCCCGTTGCCCATTTTCCCGATCTATTTAATCAGGAGAGACTGGTGGTGATTCAGGATCAGGTACAGCTTTTTTCAAAGGCTGAAGTTAGAGACTAAACACAGAAACTCATATCCTTACTCTGACTTCCAGTCAAAGGACTTTTACCCTTTCTGAAAGAAGCCTTCCTTTCTACTTACCTGCCTGGTGATTGTGGGTGAAAACAGACTCAGCTCTGCACCCCAGCACTTTCCCTGGTTCTGTTTTTCCTTTGTCTTCATGAGCAGGCCCTTCTTCAAGGCAGCAAAGCCAGGTCTGAAAGGGTTGTTTTCTCTTCCTCTCTGCCAGCACAGTTGATTTTAAGGAGTCTGTGTAGAAATAAATTTTTACTGTGATGTCCTTCTAATAACCAGAAAGTGAACAGACGCTTTTCTTGGAATTCAAGTATTCTGTTCACATTCACCTCTGAGTAAGGACCCATGTGTTTGGCAACAGGTGGGGTGGTTGGTGTCACACAAGCTTGTCCCAGTGCCTCATGAAGTCATGTTAGCTCCTTAGATTTTTCGTGTAGTCTTTTGTTTTTGTAGTGGCATACAGGCTTCAACTTAGGGCCTCACGCTTGCTAGGCAGATACTCTGCTGCTGAACCACAACTCCAGACCTCTTTGCTCCCCTACTTTTCAAGATAGGCTCTCAGTTTGCACCTGTGCCTGTGCTTGGACCACGAGCCTCCTATTTATGCGTCCTGAGGTAGGCGAGGTGACTGGCAAGTGCTACCACACCCGGCTTCTTCCTCTGAGAGGGGTCTCACACACCTTTCTTTACCCAGGCCGGCCTGGCACCACGATCCTCTCTGCTCCCCAGGTACCTAGGATTGCAGGTATGTTTGCCAATTTATACACCTTTTTATGCTGATTTTAAAAAGTCTTTGTTTAATACCTAACAGGATTTGAAACACTAGCTTAAGAGTCCATAATTATTATCAATTATCTGGTGCACACTGAACATCATTAAAATTGCCTCTAAACTATGTAACTCAACATTACATAATTATCTTACACATTTTTAAAAGACTGTATCACAAACCCATTTGAGACAATTCTCTTATATTTAGGCCTGGCCTTATATAGGTCACACAAGATCAATGCTTTTCAATGCTGCCAGTTTTCAAAGTGATTAAAATTTAATTTCGTATGTGAACAGTTTTTGACTATTCTATCCATTTATAACAATTGCAGAGAGACACAATGGATGGGAGGAAGACACTTTCAATAGATAATAGGCAAGTGTGCAAATGCGGGAATTAGGAAGCTTCTCTCTACTTCCAGGCAAAATTAGCAAAGGCTGTGCCGAAGTTAAGAGACTGCTGGTTGCAAAATTGGCCACTGGTTTCCTGGGGCTCTCCGTAAACTCCATGCCTCGCGGTTCATTAGGCAGTTAATAGACAGAGGGGGTGCATGGGGGCCTCGCCTTCCTTCCGTCCGCGTGAGCCTCGCTTAGAACTCGGCTGTCCACGCAGAGGCGAGGGCGCAGCGCTTCAGGTCTCCTGCGGGACCCCTGGCTACCCGGAGTGGGTCAGGGCCACGGGCGGGCGGTGCGCCCCGGAGCGGGTCAGGGCCACGGGCAGGCGCTGCGCCCCGGAGCGGGTCAGGGCCACGGCGGGCGGTGCGCCCCGGAGCGGGTCAGGGCCACGGTGGGCGGTGTGCCCCGGAGCGGGACAGGGCCACGGGTGGGCGCCATGCGTGCTGCGCCCGGAGCGGGACAGGGCCACAGGGCGGGTGTCATGGTGCTGCGCCCCGGAGCGGGTCAGGGCCACGGGCGGGTGTCATGGTGCTGCGCCCCGGAGCGGGTCAGGGCCACGGGCGGGTGTCATGGTGCTGCGCCCCGGAGCGGGTCAGGGCCACGGGCGGGCGGTGCGCCCCGGAGCGGGAAGCCGGAAGCCGGGTGCGGGGTTCACTCATCTACATCAAAGACGCCTCTCTCCGGCCCACCTTCCCTTCCGCCTCCATTGAAGAGTTTCCAGGCCGGCCTCCCGCGCTCCTTGTCCCTGGGGCTCACGCGAGGTCAGGCGGCCCTCGCCCGGCGCAGGGCTCGGCTGTCCGTTCCTGGCACCCGGGCATTGCTGGTGGCGTCCTCCTCCTGACTTTTAACTCCAATGAAGGTGGATTTAATAACAAGCTACTGGACCAATAGCCAGCCACATTCAGGCTGCAGGACTTCACTGTCTTCCTTTTCTCCTCTCTTGATGCTAATAAGTGGTTGGAGGGCGTCCCTCGTGAAACTTACTCTGTGTGCAGGGGACCATAAAACGTCTCCATCTTCAGCCTCCACCGATGTAGACCGTTCAGGCTGCCATCACACTCAACATCCTGTTCTGTCTGGAAGTCTCCAGTGATCTGTGGACCCACTGGGCTGCCAGGCCTCTTCGGTTTTGCAGATAGAGGAACTCAGGATCTTGGGCCGCACTGCCTTCAAATTACCCCAGCTTTAGAGTAACGATTCCGACTAGGGAGGGAGGGGGTGGACATGGTTGTCTTCAGTGTCCCTGTATTTTCTTTCCATACTCCTTTCTCTGCGAGAATTCATGATGTATTATGACTCAAAAGTACTAACGAATGGTAAAACAGGACTACTATAGAAATCCACCTTGCTTACGTTTGGTTGATTTCTTTTACCTTCATGCCCCTGACATGATTGCTTTTTTAGTACACGCTATCAGCTAGCAGAGGTAGTAATATGAGCATTGATTAATGCGTGTCCAATGTGACGTGATTATTTAATACACAATGACTATTTTTACCCAATATCATAATAGTCATACATACTCAAATGCAGTACCTTTTCCTCTTATACACCATTTCCAGTGGACTCCTTAGAGGGCCTGTGTTTTCACTGTCTGGAGTCCTGCCTTGTTGCTCCTGCCCACTCCCATTCCCTTCTTAGGTGAGGCACGACTGTCTCCAATGGTGAAGATGTTGGACTGTTACTTTCACCAGCTTCTCCCTCAGGCTGCCTTTGGTCAGGGCCTACTCTGTTGAAAGCACCTCAGAAAATGCCATTCCTCTCCTGGGCAGAAGGGTGCAGTGCAGGCCTTAGGACCCAAGGCTGAGGGACAGGAGGAACAAGGCTCCCAGGAGTGTGGCCCTTACATAGTGAATGTGTCAGGGTTCCTAGCTCCAGTGTGTGGGCCTGCACCATAGTCTGGTAGATTTTGGCCTAATTTTCTTAGTGTCACCTAGCCTGCAGAGAAATATTTTCAGCTTGTTCCCCGAGAACAGCTCCCTAATGAAACAATTAATCACCTTCCAAATCAAATGTAAAATGTCCAATTAGCAGGGCTGAAGAAATGAAAATTATAGGTGCTGAATCCTGAGTAAGAAAATGAGGGAGATATAGAACTCATCAAATCCATGAAATAGGTACTGGATAAAATTAATAATCTGTTTCAAAGAGAAGCATCAAGTTGGCATTCAGATTAAAGTCTGGACTTGAATCATTAGTTTATAAGGCTGAATTTATGAGAAACTCTTTCTTTGCACTTTGCTGGGGTGGGAGACTGCAGAACATTGCCATCATTTTTTAATTATATGGAATTACTAGTTTGGGAAGCAGAATGGTGTGAGAAATTCTGAATATGGCTTGCTTGCCTTCCTCCCTCCTTCCCTTTTTCCATTCTCCCCTCTTACCCCTCCCTCCCTCCCTCTTTCCATTCTCCCCTCTTACCGGTTCCTCCCTTCTAAACAGGGTCTTACTATGTAGCCCAGGATGGACTGGAACTTGTGATTCCCCAGCTTCAGCTTTGGAGAGCTGGGATTATAGGTGTGTAGCACCAACCCTGCTGTTTGTCTTAAGAAAGCCTATGTTTCAAGACACACAAAGTCTAAACTATCACATTTTCTCCTAAATTCTGAACATTCTGAGTTCTGAAACACTTTTTCTCACTAATATACAGCTGATCATTCTCCATGGAAGGTTCTAGATGCCAAGTGTGCATCTAGGCTTCTCTCAGAATCAGGTAGGTAGCCAGAAGTAGGGACTTGTAGCAGGGCAAGGTTCCATAGGGTTTATTTATTTATTTAATTTTTTTCTGGTCACCCCTTTATCCATAGGGTTTAGAAAGCACATTTGTTAGGACCTAGAAGTCTGACTTTCAAGCTTGGTTTGGCACACAAACCATGAGTTTTGTGATTTTTGATGTATTACCTAACTTAACTGTCTCTTAGTTTCAATGTCTGCAAAATAAGTGGAAACACCAAATAATTTCTACCATGTTCCATAATAAAAAAACCTATGATTCTGTGGTATGTTTTCATCTGAGCCGTCATATTGCTCAAAGGAGTGACACTGCCTGGAGGACACTAGAGTCAAGGAGAAAACGAACACACTGGATCAATCGTGTTGACACTTAGCGGCTTAAAAACTGTGGTTACCAAACAAATTCACGAGAAAGATAAAGGGAACATTCACCAAATACCCACTGTTAAAAAGTGCTTTTTACATCATGGGCTGACCGTAACACAGATTAGCAAAGTCACTTACACAGTGAGTTAAAACACAGTACAGTTAAAACACAAAATTATTTAGCAAGGGAACACATTCATTGGAGATTTTGCTTTCTGGCCATTAAAAACTTATGCTTGCAAATAAACAAAAGTGCTTACAACAAGAGCACTAAGCACTTCTCGTTTTAGTTCTACTTGAGAGAGGAGTCATGCCGGAATCTGACTGTCACTCTGTTGAAGATGGAAGGGGTGGTCCTCCCTTCTCAGTCATCGCTGGACGCTGGCTCTCTCCAGAACAAGTCTCCTGTGCATCTTGACCAAATCTGAGCCAAGAGAAAAGTAGGATTACTCTGGGGTAAAACTAGAGCCAATTGTGCTGCACTGCCCCGAGGTGGCAGAGACAGACGCCGGGGAGGCTTGGTCTTGTGGTGGGCCCCGAACCAGCGCCGGCAGCGCCTGCCACAAGCGGTCCCTGTTCCTGTGCGCGGCCAGAGGGATGCAGCACCTGGCGACCCACTGTATCGAGGGGAAACCGTCCACATTATCAAAAGCACGCTTGGAGGCCTCAGGAGGGACGAATGAAAGGAAAATAATCTCATTAGAAAAAGAACATTGAGATTTTAAGTGATGCTGAAAGAAGGAAAGATGGAAAATAAGAAAGATAAGCCCTGATTAAAACAATACACTTTATAGGCAGGGAGGCGTTTTGACTGCACCAGCCAGCAAGCACCCTAAAATGTACATTTTCTATAATGTGGGGTACAAGTGGCACTGATGCATGCATTTTGTTTTGGGGTTTGTTTTTTCTTTTGGCCAGTCCTGGGCCTTGGACTCAGGGCCTGAGCACTGTCCCTGGCTACTTTTTGCTCAAGGCTAGCACTCTGCCACCTGAGCCACAGCGCCCCTTCTGGCCGTTTTCCATATATGTGGTGCTGGGGAATCGAACCGAGAGCTTCATGTGTAGGAGGCAAGCGCTCTTGCCACTAGGCCATATTCCCAGCCCTGATGCATGCATTTTGAAGTCTTGTATACGGTTTCATGTGTACTGTCACGCGGACAGTCGTAGATTAACTTGACAGGACAAACAGCAAAACCATGTTTGATATTTCCCCTGCTGGTTTCTTTACCCTTGGAAAGAAAAGCTCTCTGAAACTTGCCTTTCAGTTTAAGAGCTTGTTTAAATTAACTGTGTGCAATGCTTAATTAGTTAACAGGCAATAGGGACCAAGTTTGTCTTGGCAACATTAAGCAACTGACATTTATAACCCAGTTAAGCTTTAGTTGGACAAGGATAACGCCTCACATAACAAAACAGGACATTTTACTCAAAAGAATCAAGGTTTTAAAGCCATTTCATCATACTTCTTATGCATTGCATTTAATCTTATTAAATTGAGCAACTAGAATTTGATGAATTAAACTATGAACAAACCAACGAACTAATTAATTAACATGCTGGTTGTGAACCCAGGGCCTGTGGTGGTCTACCACCGTGCCAAGCCACAGCTAGTTTCTGCTTTGGTGGAGCTCTGCATCTAGTCTCATATTTTCGCTTGGGGCCAGCATTGGACTGCAGTCCTCCTACTCTGCCTCCCAGTAGCTGGAATTACAGCTAGGACTCTTATAGGCAGGCCCTATGCAAACTAAGCCATACCCCAGCCCTGTTGGCTTCAGCTGCTTGCGTGACAGCTATGTGCATCTGTAAAGCTGGAAAGTGTTAGGTACGGCCCGGTGTGATAACAGAACACCGTTCCTCCTGGAGCTGATGCCCCGGCGGAGCGGGCTCCTCCCTGCGAGTGCTGCTGGCGCAGAGCCGCATCCTCTCCTTGTTGTCTCCAGTACCCTCCCTCGGGGTTCACAGCACGGGGGTTCCGTGCTTGTGTCGCCTGGAGCCGGGACAGACCTCACCTCCTATCCGAGCCTCCAGGGCAGTGGTCCATCTGCTTTATCCGGACTACAAGCTCCCCCTGGGTGCACGCTGAAGAGCACACTTCAGAGTCTGGAGACACGGCGGCCGGGTGTGTTCTTTTCCAGGTATGCACACTTTGAGGGGACAACCCTTGGGGGACAGCTTGGACAAGAAGAATGGACAGCAGTTTGGCAGGCAGAGAAAGGCTCCAGAAACGGGGCTCTAGAAGAGAAATCGTTAAATAGACTTAACGTTTAATCTGGAAACAACTGGATTTAGAGCCCTAACCACTTTTCAAATAATTACAGATCCTTCAGACAAGGCTACTGTGCTTTGTCTGAGCCAACAGGAGCAGAACACCTGGGCTAATAAGTGTACTTTATGGGAGGAAGGAAAAACCAATAAATCACCAACCAACCAACATGAACTTTTACTGCAAGAGTAAACAATTGCTTTTTCATAAAGTAATGAGTTCTGGGTCCTGGGCGGTACTCAAGGAGAGATTGAATGACCTCTTTAAGGAACGGCACTAAAATGATTCTTACCTCTGATGGTGGCTGGGTGAAATGACCTGAAAGGCTTCTCTGAAATCTAATGTTTTTATGTTTCCAAGAATGTGCCAGGTTTTATGCTTTAGACATAAGGTTCAGGAAGCCATATTATTTCTAAGCAATTTCTCATGTCCCATTTAGTAAAAAAATAAGGAAAAAAAGGAGTTCTTGAGTGAGAAAGAATAGAAGCAGGGCTTTGTATTTTTTCTGGTCAAAAGAGGCCTTCAGCACCCTTTGTCCTGTGAATCTAAGGAAATACATAATGCACGGAATCCTGAGACCTTTCCCCCCTTTCAGTGTTTCCTCCCATGAAAGCAGCCTGGGGGGGATGGGGGCCGGGGGTGTATGGGGGTGTGTGTGTGGGGGGGTGTTCTGCTTGGGCTCCATCCCTCCCAGGCTCCTCACCTCTGAGGGTGCAGTCAGGGCCCCCCTTCACTCAGACTGTCTCCTGGTGCTGCTGTGAAATTCACACTCCTGGCTCCGCTGCACCCGTAATAAACCATGATCTTTAGGGTGCTACCCTTGGAATCCTAATTCTCATACAAAGCTTGGAATGATTCTATACATGTTAAGTCCAAGAACTTGTAGCAAGTCTTTGAGATTTAAAGTTTGGGTATGTAAATGTGTTTTCCTCTTGTCACATACCTAAAAACCTCCTTCTTTTCATACAATGCCTGTGATAAAACCCTTTACAGAGATCAGGAGTTATCTTTTAAAAGTATTTTTCTCACTATTTTAAAATTTGGTTCCTTTCTGTGAACATTGAGTAGGGTAAAAAAAAAAATCACAATGTACTTGTTTTAGCCTAGAAAGCTGCTGGTAGCAGCTGGTGTCAGAGGACTGTAAACAGAAGTGGGATTTCTATCTAAGGAGTCTGTGCTCAGGTTACAGTTTGCAGGGGTGTGGCAGTGAGGGCGGAGCAGCGCCCAATGGCTGCTCTGCTCCCTGGGTTCAGGGGTCTGCGGGCCGAGACCTTAGCCAGAGCTAGCGCGGCTGCGCGCCTGCTCCCTGCGCCTGAGGTCGAGCACAGCAGCCAGGTCTTGTTTGAAGGAGTAACTCTCTTCCCACTGACAAGATGCGCCCCACACTGGCTTGGGCAGACAGAGGGCGGACCGGCCCCTCTTCAGGCGGCGCCGGGGGCCTGGCGGAGGTGGCCCGGGGGTCGGGGTCGCCGTCCCCCCGCGCTGGCCCAGGCGAGCTCCCGGGGCGGCCGCAGGGCCGCGGCCTCCACCTCCGCTGCCCCGGCCTCCCCGCAGCGCCGGGCCGCTGCCCCCGGGGACGGGAAGGTCCCCCCAGCTCCCCCCAGCTCCCCGCCGTTCGCTCCCGGGTCACCCCCGCTGCCCCCGGGGACGGGAAGGTCCCCCCCCCCGCTCCCCGCCGTTCGCTCCCGGGTCACCCCCGCTGCCCCCGGGGACGGGAAGGTCCCCCCCGCTCCCCGCCGTTCGCTCCCGGGTCACCCCCGCTGCCCCCGGGGACGGGAAGGTCCCCCCCGCTCCCCGCCGTTCGCTCCCGGGTCACCCCCGCTGCCCCCGGGGACGGGAAGGTCCCCCCCGCTCCCCGCCGTCCGCTCCCGGGTCACCCCCGCTGCCCCCGGGGACGGGAGGGTCCCCCCGCTCCCTGCTGTTCGCTCCCGGGTCACCCCCGCTGCCCCCGGGGACGGGAAGGTCCCCCCAGCTCCCCGCCGTTCGCTCCCGGGTCACCCCCGCGGCCCCCGGGGACGGGAAGGTCCCCCCAGCTCCCTGCCGTTCGCTCCCGGGGACGGGAAGGTCCCCCCAGCTCCCTGCTGTTCGCTCCCGGGTCACCCCCGCTGCCCCCGGGGACGGGAAGGTCCGCCCCGCTCCCCGCCGTCCGCTCCCGGGTCACCCCCGCTGCCCCCCGGGGACGGGAAGGTCCCCCCCGCTCCCCGCCGTTCGCTCCCGGGTCACCCGTCCACTCCTGCAGGCCGTCCCTGACCGAGGCAGGCAGGGGGCCCGGCTTGCCTCCGAGAGGGAAGCCCCAAGCACACGAAGGGAGATGGCACCTACGGAATGACCCCAGAGAAGTGACTGGATCGCAGGAGGCGGGGGACCTGGAAGGGACTTCACACCCCATCCCCCCCTGGGCTCAGTGTGGGGAGCACCTGGGTTAATCATTGCTATGTCAGGTAGCAGGAAGGGCTGGGATGGAGGCGGAGATGAACTTCAGGGGAGATCCAAGAAGTTGACAGCGCTAGAAGTCATCCGTGAGCGAGGAGAGATGGATGGATGAGGGGAGGTGAGGGGGGGTGAGGGGGGGTGAGGAGGAGGGTGAGGATGGGGGGGTGAGGAGGGGAGTGAGGAGGGGGGGTGAGGAGGGGCGGGTGAGGAGGAGCGGGTGAGGAGTGGGGGTGAGGAGGGGGGTGAGGAGGGGGGTTGAGGAGGGACGGGTGGCTGTGCTATGATGGAGGGGTGGGTGTGGAGGGGTGGGGGGGTGAGGAGGGGTGGATGGGGGTGAGGAGGGGCGGGTGGCTGGGCTCTGAGGGGTGGGTGAGGAGGGGCGGGTGGCTGGGCTCTGAGGGGTGGGTGAGGAGGGGCGGGTGGCTGGGCTCTGAGGGGTGGGTGAGGAGGGGTGGATGGGGGTGAGGAGGGACGGGTGGATGTGCTATGATGGAGGGTGGGTGAGGAGGGGTGGATGGGGGGGGTGAGGAGGGGCGGGTGGCTGGGCTCTGAGGGGTGGGTGAGGAGGGGCGGGTGGCTGGGCTCTGAGGGGTGGGTGAGGAGGGGCGGGTGGCTGGGCTCTGAGGGGTGGGCGAGCCGCCTCTGGAGCCGGCTGTCCACAGGGACACCTGGAAGAAGCAACCTTGTGTCAGGACAGGAAGCACAGAGCTCGTCTTGTGTAACCGCCCGCAGTCTGCTATGATCCGAATGGACGGGAAGAGCAAGCACCAATCCGGAGTCAGGGCAAAGTTTGAATTGTTTGTGCAGTGTGGCTGGAATCCATCGCCACCGAACCTAGATAACTCGATTTCTGTTAAACTGAATTGTGTTTCCCTTGGAAGAAAACTCTGTGGTGGGAATAATGATTTCTCTTTAAGATCAAGTTAAGACAAAATGTTAGGAAGCTAAGAGCAACTACAGTGATGTTTAGGACTTTTACTTCTTATTGAATGAAAAAATAGTACAGCAGAAATTCTGGAAGGAAATGCTTAAAGTCAAAGTGTAAAAACGGCAGAAGTTAGAAGTAAACTGTTCTTGCAGATTTAGGTTCCTGATGGTTTATTGAGTGTAAATTATTCTGAATATAACATGGGGTCAAAAGTTTTTTTAAACTACATTGTTATGTTGAGACAAGACCTTGCCATGTAACCCAGGATGGCCTTGAACTCATGACTCCCCTCCCTTCGCCTCTCAAGTGTTGGGATTATAATCTCAGCACAAGAGAGATTTTAAATATTTTGAAGTAGAATGCAGCTTAGAGGGGCCAAGAGAAATTATGTCCTGAAGTAGACCAATACCAAAACGGTATTCAGATCCATCTTTTCCCAAATAGTATACAGGCCTTAGGTCAGTAATACACCTGCTTTGGTGAGACCAGAGTATGATGATAGCACAATAAAAAGATAACAAGAGAGCCTAGTCTTAAACCCTGTGCCTCGCTCATTGTATTTATTTGTTTGTTTTGTTTTTTGCCAGTCCTGGGCCTTGAACTCAGGGCCTGAGCACTGTTCCTGGCTTCTTTGTGCTCAAGGCTAGCACTCTGCCACTTGAGCCACAGCGCCACTTCTGGCCTTTTCTATAGATGTGGTGCTGAGGAATTGAACCCAGGGCTTCATCTATACGAGGCGAGCACTCTACCACTAGGCCACATTCCCAGCCTGCTCATTGTATTTATTCCACAGGTGACACTGTAGATATGAATGGACTCCATCTTAGACACAGAGAAGCTAAGTACTGTGGTTGGGGAGCTGCTCCGTCCTGCGACCCTGGCTCACTGAGTGCCCCTGGCGCTCCAGCTTGGGACCAGCGAGCACGCGCTAAGCACCTGCTAGGGCCCTGAGTCCAGGTTCAGTCCCATTTGTCTCTTCTTGTAGATACCTTTTGCATAGAGACTACTTCCTACTCCGTTCTGCAGATGGAAGGCGACGAGATGCAGGGGTAATGGCTCTGATAAAGCGAATGCACCCTCAAGTCTGGACTGCAAGTAGGTGTTCTGGATCTCTCTGACTCACACCTCTGCTGTGCACAAGTAGGGGGGTGTAGCTCTGCATCTCCCTTCACCACACCTCACAGAAGAAGCCCCGGTACTTTCAAGATGCTATTCTATAAAGACTAAGAAAGTAGAGCGTTGTGGAAAACACTAGCTAAAGAAATAATTCGTTTTCAGGGATGTTACCTTTGTGCCATAAAGAATGACGTACACTGCTTTGGAATCCAAATGAAAATCTGGGTTAAGCGCATCCACTGTGCTGATTCTCAATTGCCTCTTCATCTTTCTTGCTTTTAAAACATGTTTTAGAATTTTGATACTGATTTTAGCTATGCAATTGTTGTATATCAAATATAAAAATCTCTGGTTAAGTATACTTGCTAACATTTATTAGAAGCTTAAGTTTTAGAGTGGATTTTGGTTCAGTATGGTGGATTGAGCATACGCTGATATCTGCTACTGTGCTCCAAGCTCATTATGAAAGAATAAAAATTTCTACAGACATCAGCAGTGATGGAAAGAGTTGATGAACTGTAGAGATTTCATCAAACCTAATGGGAAGTAAAGAGAGGATTGAGTTTAAAAAGTCAGAGGAAGACGTAACTTCACAGGAAGCAAGTGCTACATACCTGTAATACCAGCTGGGAGGGAGATGGAGGCAGGCAATTGAGATTCTCAGGCTAGTGGAGCAGGACTATGTCTGAAAACAGAAGAAAACATAAAAGTGCAAGAAGAGAGACATTTACACGTATGTCGGAAGAGCTTTCTTTGCCTTACAAATATCGATGGTCACGTGACCCGGGGAAACCAGAAAAGAATTGAGCTAAATGACTCAAGTAGCAAACCATAGATTGATTTGACGCTTGGAAATGTGTGTTTCAGGTAGTGAAAGCCAAATTGTGCTTTATCCCAACTCTACGGCACTTCAAGCGCCCTTCCCTGTGTGTGTTAGTGAGAACGGCATCTGTCTTTGAACTTGGCTGTCTTCTCCCGTGTCCTCTGTCTAACAGAGCATTCGAGTTCCCCTCACATTTACAGCATCCGTACTTACAAAACACTCATTTTCCTAGCTCAGATTCCACAGCTTTTAACAACTATAATTATACTTTTCAAGTGCAGTTACCAATCTTCAATATTGCATCCACGGGCAAGGACATTAGCTTTTGAAAATGCTGCAGAGCTCTTAGAAGTTTCATTGCTAAAGATGGGCTGTACTTAATTTTGATGACAGTTATCTTGTTCATAACCACACAAAAAAGATGAATCTCATTAAAAGCATATTACAATCAGCAAGTCTACATATGATCGGCAAATTCTATCATCAAATTTGTAGAAATGGTCTTAGATATGAGTTACTTTGGGTTTTAAGAGAAGAGGTGATGAAAATGAAATTTCCCTACTTTCTGGATAAACGTTTTTCAAGACACCTAGATAGGGTGAAAACGCATTTTCATTTTCCCAGCTCAGCCTGGGTTTATGGGTGCTGTGCAAGCTTATTAATGGTGTCTCCTTTGCTCCCAGGTAGGTCACAGCATGGAAAATTGCTGTGGAATTGCCCTACTTACTGGTCATCTGCTGAGTTCTTTCTAGCAGTGGATGATTGGAGCTAAGCCATTGAGCTCTCTCCTGCTTCCTCTCCCCCTGTTACCTGCTATGCTGCGAGACTAGAATGGGTTGATAGTAGTAGTGTGTATGCCTGTAAACTGCACACACATATACAATAATGCACATAGGCAGAAAACTTACATGAAATGCTACTGACTAAGACAAGACTAGTTTTGTGTGGATAAATAATTCAACAAAACAGTAGAGAAAGCCCCCAAATAACTTGATTTTCAGCAAAAGTTCCAAGCAATGTAAAGGGTAAAGTCCTATATAATAGTAAAGAAATTGTGCTATATTCATACTCTGGGATATGACAAAACCCAAACAAAATAAAACAGAATGAGGTTCTGATAAATACACAAAACATGAATATACCTTTGAAATATTTTCTTGAGAGAATAAGTCAGCTAGTCAAATAAGCCAAATAGATTTGTGTTGTCATTTATATAAAGTCCAGAGCAGATCAAACTCATCTGCAAGAGAAGAAGTAAGAACAGGGCTTCCTTCTGGGGGCTGGTGGTCTCTCGATCCCTTTACCCCTAGACACATGAAGGCATGGGCAAGTTCTGCGGTAAGAAAATGTTTTCACTGTGGTGTCTGCATGAGTGTGGGCATAGTGAACATATACTGAGCTCTACACATAAAACTTTTCTCTGTTTTGTTTTCTTTTTTTTTTTGGCCAGTCCTGGGCCTTGGACTCAGGGCCTGAGCACTGTCCCTGGCTTCTTCCTGCTCAAGGCTAGCACTCTGCCACCTGAGCCACAGCGCCCCTTCTGGCCGTTTTCCATATATGTGGTGCTGGAGAATCGAACCCAGAGCTTCATGTGTAGGAGGCAAGCGCTCTTGCCACTAGGCCATATTCCCAGCCCTAAAACTTTTCTCTGTATGTAAGTTACAATAAACACACCCAGCTCTAATGACAAAATACAATATATAAAGGACAAAAATCAAAGGAAACTTTTCAGTTCCTAGCAGAACTCCCAAATGCTATAAAATGTGCATGCCAAAAGAACATGCCTGATCAAAGTAACTAATTTACCAAAAAAAATTCAAATACTTCCAGCATTTGCATTACTTAGCTAAATGAAGACAAAGCATACTGGACAGGAAATTACAGAGCATGCTCTGTGTGGAAGAAGAGATAATAACCCGTGTTCTCTGGTCTAGAAGAAATCACAGCGGCTGTTCTGCTTTGGGGAGAAAATGATGAACCACGTTCTATGTTCTAGAGGAAATTATAAAGTATGTTCTGCCTTGGAGAGGAAATTACCAGACATGTTTTATATTAGAAAGGATATTAAGAACATGTTTGACACTGGAGCAGAGATTACAGAGCATGTTCTGTTTTAGGCAGGACATCGCAACACGTGTTCTATACCAGAGATGAGATGACAAACTGTGTTCTACACCGGAGGGGAAAATGCAAACCATATTGCACATAGAAAGGGCTCAAAATCTGCATGCTACCGGATTACAAGACGTGTTCTACATTAGAGAGGAAATGACGGTGCCCTCGTTGGGTAGGCTGTAGGATGTGACAGGCCGGTATGAGAGTCGGACCTGGAGTCTGTGTTTTCATTCCCGCTTGGGAAGGCGAGGTCCGGGGTGAGTCTTTGTTGGTGGAGGACTGTAGGAGGCCCGGCTGCAGGTGAGCATGGCGTCTGTGGACCCAGAGAAGGATGATAAAATGCGCAGCACAGGGAGCTTCCTCCTCAGTGCAGCCAGGGTTCTGCGCGCGCACACCCTTCCTTTCCTATTTTTACCCTTCTCTACTTCCCCTGATAGGCATCTTGCGAGCAAAGGAGGTCAAGAAGAAAGAGAGCGGGAAGGAAGAAGAAGCCCTCCCCACCTCCTCTCTGCGTCATGAGGCGCTCGCTCCGTGCGTAGCCACCGGGGGTCTTCATTTCCAATAAAGACTGATCGGTGCTCAGCTATTTGTATGCACAACTTTGAGGGTCTGAGTTGAGACTGTGGTTTGGTGTTGCTGCTGACTCTGGGGCTGCCAGGTCTTCACAGAGCCAGCCTGGCCCTCGTTCTTTGGTGGAGTCCCTCACCGAGTGCAGCAACCAGGGGAGAGGAAACGGCGCATGGCCGCATCGGGCCGCATTTGTGTCTCATGCAGTTCAGCTGTGTCTTGGAAGAGTACACAAACACATATTTCCCCACCTTTGAAAGGCAGGGAAAGCAGCAGTCTGCTGAATGTGGTGTTGCTACACAGCTTCCCTTCCTACCCGCGGTGTGAAGGAAGCTGGGAAAACACTGCTCCTCTCCCGTACGGAGGAGAAACAGCCCACCAAGCGTGGCTTCTGAGTTGATTCCAGTGCAAGCCAAGTTAGGGACGTGTCAGGCCAGATGGGAGAACTTGTTTTGTTTCCTTGAGTTGATTTCTATCCTGGTCCTACAGGCACTTCTGCCAGCGTAGTGACTCGCGAATTCCCACCAACCTGTATGGCTTGCAAAACAAAACCATGGTACCAAAAATGGGCATTATTTGATGAGCAGCCCCTCAGGGCACCAAGAACAGGCACGATTTAATGGCTAGCCAATCAGTATAGTACACCAGATCAGAAAAAGTTCTCATATTGATCAAGTTACACCCAGGTTATTGGTTTGAATTTGAGAGTGCAAATGGATTGACCCCTTGAAAAGATCTCAGGGAATATGACTAGATTTCTACCATTACCTGAACAAGTGGTTGAACTTGACTTTGTAGATTAGAGACTCTTAAGGGACAAGCTACTGCTATTGATCTTTGGAAGTTACAGGAGGTAGGTTCTACTTTTTGTTACATTAGAGGCACAAGAGCATGGAGCAAAGGATATTTTTCTGTTAGCCAGAGAAATCCAGTGACAAACTGTTCTTCCCTGTGAATTGTTGAGAGCTCTGTCACTGAAAACAGTTACCTGTCACTGTCCAGAAAGCTTGTAAATGGGCCTACGACGTACTGATTGAAATTCATCTGAATTTCATCATGGCACTAAAATAATATGGCTTTGTGGATCTTGTGTTCTGAAAGTATACTGACTGGCAAAATCATTTAATAATATACATTTTAGAAAGTGCAAAAAACAAGGGGAAGGAAAATTTCATAAAAATATTCTTACCCCTCAAATACAACCGCTTACAGAAATTATCTATATTTAGATTTTTCTGTTGCACACTTTTAATGGCAATTCTGCATTGCAGTGCTTATCGTTTTTCTTTGATTCTTAAGTAGCATTGTATTTTCATACTACTATTCATTATTTGAACATATCACTTTTATTGAGAGTATAATGTATTGTGAAGTAAATGTCCTAAAATTTTTCCATATTCTGTTCTATCTAAAATTTAAATTATTTTCCATTGTCTTCTATTACTAATCATATCATGCTGAGCATTGTTGATTCTGAGGATGTTTTCTTGTGTGTGTATTCTTAAGTTTAATATTTTGCTTTCATGATATATTTACAAGTAATTATTACCTTACCAGGATTTAGATTTGAGAGATGCAAGATACATTGTCAGATTGCTTTGTAGGCTTTTGTAGTTTTTGCTGCCATCAGTAATGTAAGAAAGTGATTTTCTTGTGTAATCTCCGGTAATTTGAGTTTTAGGTCTTACATTAACATCTTTGATCATTTAAATTGAGTCTTGTACAAGGTAGGAGAGAGGAATCGAGTTTCTTTAAGGGAATCAGTGGGATTCCTTGTGGGAGGTGTTGTCTCTACCACTGTTTTCAGTCTTGCGCACTTTTTCTAGCCATGGCTCCACAGTCATTGCCCCTCAGTTACAGTTCAGTTCTTGTAACCTCACTGATTTTCAGGGAAGGGAAAACAGAGACATGGAAAGCTCAAATGACTTGGCAACGGTAAAGAAATGGGTCGTCTTGAATGTGGTATGGAAGCCAGCCCTCTTGGTCATCTCTCGTAGGTTTTGCCCGTGTGACTCTGCTGTCTGCCCTCTTCTGCCGTCTCCTGCAGGGCTGTGCTGTGGATCCGTTTTCAGTGACAGGAACCATGTTTACTTGTGGGAGGTGCTGGCTCTTCAGTTCATCTTAGATGCTTTTCCTCTCACTCCATTTTTTAAAATAGTTCATTGTCAATTTTATATGAATATTTTACTTTTACTACTCTATTTTTTGTTTACATAGCTAAATAGTTGACTTAATGTTGCCCTTCTTTGTTCTTCTATTTTGGTATTTCTGAGCGTGCTTTCCTGTGCACAGCTTGTTCTTTCTCGGCCTCAGTCTCTCACTGTGTTTCTCACGGCCTTCCCTGACTGTGCCAGTTCATGCTGCACGCCAACAGACCATTCTTGTCAGATGCACAACTTGTCATTTCACTGCTCTTCTTAAAAACCAAGGGCAAGAAGGGATAAACGAGAGACAAAGTGCCTTTGAAAACACAACTATAGTGCATGCAACGGAGGCAGTGATGGTCGTAGACAGGCAAGGACCCTCCGGCGTATGGGGTCATGTGCGTGGCGTGGATGTGTGGTCCCAGAGAGTGAGAGATGAGAGATAGGGAGAAGGACCCAGGAAGCAGCCAGCAAGGAGGGCGGCGTCTCCAGTGAGGGCCAGAGTCTCCAGCGAAGGCCGAGTCTCCAACGAAGGCTGAGTCTCCAGCCAAGGCCAAGTCTCCTGCAAGGACCAGTGAGGACAGCACAGCTAAAATGCTGGCTGAGGAGACAAGACAATGTCTGAGGAGGCAGGTGGCATAGTTTTTCACCCTCACACAGAGATCATGTGTAGAATGACCTTGGTGTTGTCCTTGATGTCTCCGCTCCTCACCCATCCCCACCCTTCACTAATCCTCTGTCTTCAACCCTCTGCTCCTTTCCTTCCCTGTCTCCAGTCTAATGCAAATCGTGTCACTTCGGTTTTGTTACTGAATGGCTTGTTTGGCCTTCCTGTTCTTCTCAGCTTGACTGACTTATGACAGGCTTTATGGTTTAGAACACTGACACATATCCTTTTCTTCTTTGAGCCCTTCATTTGGAAAACTTTTAATTTGTTTTTCTTGTACCTTTGAGATCCTTTCAAAACCTTCTGCCAGTTTTACAAGCCAGAGCAGTCTTTCTGAAGGCTGGAGGAGCAACCGAATGGTGTCAGGCACCTCTCCAGTGCTGTCAGGGTGGTCTCCTGGCTTCTCTGGCCCTGCGAGAGGCCAGGGGCTGCGCTCTCCTGGGAGCCCAGATAGAAGAGAGGTTCCTTGTCCTGTGTGTTAATGCAGTTAACAAACTGCCTGCAAAACTCACCTCCACCCAGCTCAAAAAAGTCCTGCAGCCTTTAAACTCAGCAGACCCGAGTGCAGACCGAGTTCTGACCTTCCTCACCCACCACGCAGTCTCTTTTTTATGTTGACACATGCAAAGCTGTGGATATTGAATGTGTACAACTCCATGTGCTTGGAGCTAAGTGCTGCAGATGGCAGAGCTACAGGGGGAGGGAGGGTGTCGGACCCGCTCCTCGGTTGCAATAGCCTTGGCCTTCGTTGGGTCCCGAGACTAAGACGCTAGAGGAATTCCAGGCCTTGGTTAGAGAAGTATATTCTGGAATGCATTAGGTGACAAGGTTGTTTAGCTTCAGCAAGCTGGAAATGAAAATGGCCATTGCCCCCTTCAGCGACCTAGTGAACATTTACCTCCATTTCCTCCCCAGTTCCGGGGAGATGTGTGCAGAGACGCGTCTTCTGTCCCCAGCACCGACCTCTCGTGTGTGCATCCGTGTGTGTGCTGACACGCGTCCTCCTCACCCAGCACAGATCGCGTGTGTGCATCCGTGTTGTGTGCTGACACGCGTCCTCCTCACCCAGCACAGACCGCGTGTGTGCATCCGTGTTGTGTGCTGACACGCGTCCTCCCCACCCAGCACAGATCGCGTGTGTGCATCCGTGTTGTGTGCTGACACGCGTCCTCCTCACCCAGCACAGACTGCGTGTGTGCATCCGTGTTGTGTGCTGACACATGTCCTGTCCTCCCCACCCAGCACAGACCGCGTGTGCATCCGTGTTGTGTGCTGACACGCGTCCTCCTCACCCAGCACAGATCGCGTGTGTGCATCCGTGTTGTGTGCTGACACGCGTCCTCCTCACCCAGCACAGATCGCGTGTGTGCATCCGTGTTGTGTGCTGACACGCGTCCTCCCCACCCAGCACAGATCGTGTGTGTGCATCCGTGTTGTTTGCTGACACGCGTCCTCCTCACCCAGCACAGATCGTGTGTGTGCATCCGTGTTGTGTGCTGACACGCATCCTCCCCACCCAGCACAGATCGCGTGTGTGCATCCGTGTTGTGTGCTGACACGCGTCCTCCTCACCCAGCACAGATCGCGTGTGTGCATCCGTGTTGTTTGCTGACACGCATCCTGTCCTCCCCACCCAGCACAGATCGCGTGTGTGCATCCGTGTTGTGTGCTGACACGCGTCCTCCTCACCCAGCACAGACCGCGTGTGTGCATCCGTGTTGTGTGCTGACACGCGTCCTCCTCACCCAGCACAGATCGCGTGTGTGCGTCTTTCTTGGGGACCCTGAGACCTCACAGCTTTGTCCTCTCACTGTTCTCACGACTATGTCTAAGAAAATGATTTGGCTGGGAAATGTGTAAAGGTATTTCTTATTTTACTGTGCTTTTTTTCTTGCACAATTTTAGCGGTGTAGACCAGCTTAATGGCCTCTCCACTGCCATTGAACTTTGAAAGATTTGATATAATTCCAAAAGTAAAAGCAATAACACCAAATTAAGTGAACTGTTTTGTTAATCGGAAGATTAATAAGGCATTTGGAGGCAAATAGTTTTGTTATCTATTTCGGTACATACCCACATTTATTGGTGTTTTATATACTCTACTATTCTATTAGAGAGGGCCAGCACTTTCCTCTATAAAAGGCCAACTAGAAATACTGTTACCCTTTCAGAAGGGCCCACGTTTCCATTCATGGCTTCTCAAGTCTGCCACCATGGCATGAAACAGCTGTACAATAGACAAATGGTTCCAGTGAGGTTGTATTTGTCAGAGCAAATTGTTCCTGCAGGGTGTCACTGCGTGGCCTGGAGGAACACACCCGTGGCAGTGGTGTTGACCCAAGAGCCCAGGCCCCCCCGGAGGTGGGTGGTCAGGATGTGAGGACTATAACCAGCAGCAGTATACAATATATGCAAATATGTACATGTGTATGTATCTGTATACACACATATTGACACACACATGCATACACATGGCTGGCTCTTACTATTTACTGTACTTGTGCAGTATAAAACCTCTGGGAACAATGAATTAGTAAATCATTAGTGAATGCCCCTAGGAAAAACACAGTTAAGTTTCTCTAAGTCTCTGGTTACAGTATCTCTGTCAACATATAAGTACATATCCTTTCTGTATGTGAGGGTCTGGCTGAAACCACCTTATTTGTTACATGTTGTTGATTTTCAAACATTGAGTTTTGTCGGCTTGGCTAGCAGCAGTAAAACTTCAGACGGAATGGAACGAACCCATATTTTGTGCACATACTGGTCACTATGCTTGTAGGAAGTTCTAAACAGCAAAATAAATGTACAATTTCTTTTAAACAGCACCAAACCATTGTGAAAAGATGCTTGCTTATGGAGAGCGAGAACAAGAAGGCTGCGTGTAGCGTGTCCAGCCTGTTGGGAACGTGTTAGGAACGCAGGTCAGGAGACTTGTTCTGCCCGTGTCTGAGCATGACTGAAAACCCTGCATGTTTACGTGGGTTTACAAGGAAATGACTGCACAAACAATCTAGCAGGAGGAGGTCATGATTCTGCTTCCACGCATGTATTACAACTGATAAAAGTGCATGACTAGGAATAAATAGAACTGTAAATAAATAAGCAAAAAGTGCAAGCTGGTGCCCTCCAAGTTTGGCGATGCCCTGCTGGCGTGTCCTTCAGCTCTCTTTTTCCCAAGCAGCACACACCAATCATTTTGTCTGTGAAGACAGCTAGCGAGGACTCAATTGTGGTAACTGTACTTTTCAATTCTAAGAGTTCAAATTTGATCCTCTCATAATTTCAACTCTTACTTAAATGTAAATATACATTTCAAAAGTAATGATACCGTGGATTTATTCTATTTGACAACAGTGTCCATGTTCAATGTGTGGATTACACATGTGTTTCTGTTTTTTCTCTTAGTTTGGAGTAGATGATCTTGTCTTTTGTCATGCCTGGCAGTTTTTAACTGCAGTCCACATACCTGTCCTGGCAAATATCAGAACCTCTGGATGGTCTTGTTTATGCCGATGGTTTGCTTTTATTTTGGTAGTTGGTTGGCATAATCTATAATTTTGAATTGTAGATGTTTCTTGGTTTTACTGAATGTAGAGATTATTTTCTCTTTCATTTGTGTTTAACAAATAGAGGGGGAGGGACATGTGTAGAGAATAATTGCCTATCTTGCCATCTTTAGCCTTATAATAAAGCAACGAGTCTTATTTTTAAGCATAATCATTAGTCCTCTGTTATATAAGCATGTTAATTAGTCTTCTATTGCTACATCAATATCTTCATTAGATTTCTATGACTGCCATAAAAGTGCCACAAACACAGCAGATAAAAGCCACCCACGTTTATGCTCTCCCGTTGTGTCAGCCAGAAGCTCAGGTGGATTTAATGGGCGTTTCTGCCTTGAGTCTTTCTTCCAAGGTCAAGGGCGTCAGTGAACCTAGACCCTCATTGGAGGTTCTGGGGGGCAGTGTACCCTCAAGTTCATATACGTTTGTGGCGGGGGCAGAAGCCAAAACTTTGCTGTTGAGGGCCCATGGCCCCCAACTTTGCTGGCTGTCAACAGAAGCCCTCGTGGCCCCTCCCTGGTCTCCCTGCTTCTTGTGTGTTCCCCTCGTCTTGTCTGTTCCATAGCCGCCCAGCCCTTGGGTTTTCAGTGACCGGGGCTGAGTGAGGGCCGTGGGTGTGGACCGGGGCTGAGTGAGCGCCGTGGGTTTGGACCGGGGCCGGCTCCGGTGTGCTGCGGCGTCTCCTCCCTGGGCTGCCCCCTCTCCTCCCTGGGCTGCCCCCTCCTGGCGGCGTGGGGTGCTGGGAGAAAGCCCACGAGGATTTTGGGTTGAAGGTGAGTCAGATTTAGTGTTTGGTATCAGAAGTGAACCGTGGAAGAAGGAATGAAAATGGTCGGGTAAATTGTTAAGAGGAATTTGAAATGACTGAGCAGCAGTGGACTCTTGTGGACTGCCTCCCCCCCGCCCCCCCAAGGCAGCTGAGCTTCATCGGCAGGAAGCAGAGCCCACCACCTGTCCTGCCCCCCTCCCGTGCAGCCTGGCCCTGCTGTCCTGTCCCCCTCCCATGCAGCCTGGCCCTGCTGTCCTGTCCCCCTCCCATGCAGCCTGGCCCTGCTGTCCTGTCCCCCTCCCATGCAGCCTGGCCCTGCTGTCCTGTCCCCCTCCCGTGCAGCCTGGCCCTGCTGTCCTGTCCCCCTCCCGTGCAGCCTGGCCCTGCTGTCCTGTCCCCCTCCCGTGCAGCCTGGCCCTGCTGTCCTGTCCCCCTCCCGTGCAGCCTGGCCCTGCCCTGCTCCCTGTCCCCCTCCTGTGCAGCCCTGCTGTCCTGTCTACCTCCCGTGCAGCCTGGCTCTGCTGCCATGGTCTGGCGTTTCTCTCCCGTCTGCACCTGCAATGTAATGTGAAGGATTCTGTTTTTTTCTTCTTTGCTGTAACAAGGCAAACTCATTTTAGAAAACAGGGTTTCCCAACAATGTCATAGCTCACTGTTAATCTTGTGTAGACTAATGCAAAATAAAGTCACCACCACTTCACATTTATTTAAAAGAAGAGAAAACGTGCAAAACTGTTAAAGACGACAAAAACCAGCTTCAGTGTTCTGTGCCAGCGATGCGAGCCGTTTGTGGCGTGGCGGTGACCACGCCCAGGCCTCTCCAGCAAGCCGGGGAGCCGCGTGAGCCTGCCATGGGAACCCAGGGGCCAGGAGCTTGGCAAAATCGAATTCTGTAATCCAGCATCTGAGAAATCAGAGTTTTTTTCATTGGTTGTGGGGCTTGAATCTGGGCCTAGTGCTCTACCACTTGAGCCACAGCTCCACTTCGGGTTTTCTGGTGGATGAGGGGGGATAAGAGCCTCATGAACTTTTCTGTCGGGGCTGGCTTTGAACTGCGATCCTCCGGCCTCAGGCTCCTACGTAGCTAGGATAACAACAAGTGTGACCCACCAGCGCCTGGCTCCACAGCACTGCACGGTGGGGCTGCAGGCACTTCCCCCCGCAAAGCGGAGCGGAGCCACCTGGCATTCTGCCAGCCAGGAAACTGAAAGCCTGCCCCCCTGACCGTTCACCTTGGCTGGGTTTCATGGTCTGCCCCGCCCAGAGAAAGGACCCAGCATCCTCTGGAGCTCAGAAGGTGGGGCGAGGGGTGAGGGGGCCCTGGAACCTTAGGAGACGACTCGGATTTAAATTCCAAAGGCGGTTAGTGCCGTTTCTGACAAATGCCTACGTAATTACTTTCGCGGGCAAGCTCTGGAGGCTTAGAATAGAGATCTTAGCTGAGGAAGTCCTTAGATATTAAACATGAATATAGGACAAAGTGCTTGTCAAGGGAAAAGAAATGGAGGTTTTAGCATTTGTTTTACATTTCACTTTCAATTTGCATGATTTTTAAGATTCTGGTTTTCATATTAAGATGTTTAAGTTAACATTATATTTTCTCTATTACTGAAAAAAAGGATATTCCTTAAAGTTCAATTTTGTTATGCCTCAATTTCTTGTTGCAGGGTTTTTCGTTAAAGGCAGAGGAGCTAACCTCCCTGGAATACTTCCACTGGATATTCAAAACAAATCTAGAAGAGGGGCCCAAATTTTGACAATGGACTTTCTGTGTTATCACTGTCAAGTGACGAATGTCCTGGGTCTTTCCCCAGACTTAACGTGTTGATGTGAATATTCTATTATTATTTCAAGATGTTATTGAACAAGAATAACTGGAGATTTGTACCCTGAAAGAAAAGGAGGAATAATCACAGGCTGAAGCTCAACCACTGAATTTCCATCCCATTCTGTTAAACCATTACCCTGTGTTAAGTCTCTTTGAAAGGCAATGAACGGTGTGTTTATGTATGCAATACTTAAGAAATGTCTCTCTCTTTGCTATCCCCACTCCCTGCTCCTTTGGGGGTTTCATAGAGTCCTCTTAAGATCTACGAAGGGAGCTCCTCAACTTCCCTGCTTAATAAAAATAATACTTCTTTCCATTTTAGAGATAAAAATATAAGTACCAAGATAAAATGACTAATTAAGGCCTAATAATTTAACAGGCCATAGAGCTGAAATTAATCTACATGGCTGTATTGTAATGATCTCTTACTATTTTTCCTTTTGGAAAATACTTATACAGAGAGGATTAAGTGGAAACAATGTGGCTGTATGTTCTGGCTGTGGTTAGTTGAGCATGCATGTGGCTAGCCAGCTCCTGGACACGGAGCGCAGAGAGGCAGGAACGAGGCCTTCGTCCCTGGCTGGGGGCCTCAGCGAGAGCTTGCCTCGGATCGGACCCAGCAAGGCATGTTCCTGGGTTGGCCGTAGCAGAAGGGAATGGCAGCCCTGCCTGTCTGGAGCAAGGTGCTCTCTGCCACACTTTACATTCCGCGGGACTTCCTCGCTTGGGTGACTTCACCTGAAGGTCAGCAAAGAGCTTGACATACCAAAATACTGGCAGCAGAAGGGACAAGGTTTTCCCTCCGCCCATCGCTTCCTGGACACACACTGCCCATGTCCTGGCACTGGATGCCAGTGTCAAGGCAGGATGTGGCGTTCTCTTCATAGACGCGACCATCGCCAAAGCTCCAGGTTGGACACACGATCACCACCTCTCTCCACAGCATAGATACTGGGGATAAAACCTCAGGCCAGCTCACTGCCAAGTCCCCTGCCACGAGAGACCTTCCTCCAACTTACAATATGAATGCTTGCTCTAGAGCCCTTCATCAAATCTACTTTTAGCTTTCAGCAGTGTGGACAGTTCTGTGCTGGAATTCCCTATAAAGCCTGTTAGGCTGTCTGCTAACCACCGGGTCTTTGAGCTGGATGTCTGAACACTTTAATTGCCCCTGTAATTGATTTTACCTTTGACTTGGCATGGTGATTTCTTTGTAATTCATTGATGATTAATGACCATCCTCCGGTCATGGCTGCTCAGTTGGCCAGACACAAAGCAATTGGTTTGTGTTGGTGCCCAGCTCTGCTGGAAAGACTTCAGCAGTCCTGCAGGAGAGCTGAGTATGAAGGTTTCTGCTTCTTTCTGTGCTTTTACTGTAGGAAACATCTGGAGGTTGGAAGTAAGTAAATGCTGGTTAATTCTTTCTATTCTTAAAATGCATAGACATTCAAAACTTTCTACTTCTATAGCACTTTGGTCAATATATTGGTTTTAGAGGACTATGTGCTTTTGAAGATTATGAGAAGTCAAAACATTTGAATCATTACAAAAATACAAATAAAAGGTCCATAAAAAGCAATGCCATTATTACCAATGGGATTATTAAGATCTAGGAAATACCATGTTGATTCACACTCAATGAGAAGAGAAAAAAGACCAACAGTTCGCGTAGGAATGTGACTGAAGGAGGGTTTTTTTCCAGTTATGAGTATTGTAGAATTTTAAGCATAAACATCAGAGTTGACCCTGTGTGAAATCATTTTATCAGGTACTAATTTGATTAAAAATCCATAGAAGTGACTTTCTGCCTGTCTCTCCCAAGCACGGAGAATCCCACAGAGATTATAACCCTGGGAGGGAAATAAGTGGAGGAAACACAATGGCGAAGGGTCAGCGCGTTGACAGACTCAATGAACAGAATCCTCAAGCACGAAAATATCATTGTATGGGGGGGGTGGTCACTGAGAAGTGTCTGTAATTAAAACCTTGGTGTAGAGCCAGGCGCAGTGGCACCGTGTGCGGTTTCACCTGCTTAGAAAGCCGGGGAAAGAGGCTCGCTTGTGACCCCAGGAATTGGTGGCCAGCCTGGGCCACAAAACAAGACCCCCCATCTCCAATAAAGCTGGAACACTAAGAACTAATTTTTGGTTTATTATAACTCTAAATATAATAACAATCTATTGAGGTTGTATCTAAGTTAATCTACCATGAGCTAGTATAATTCATTTTAGAATATCAATGCTTTGGCAATTTTTAAAACCACCTCGTACCAGGCATTCATTTTGGCATGTCCACGGTGTATGTGGTTTAACTTGCCCAGATTCAAACGGTCCATCACACTTCCGCATCCTTGACCATCCTTCCTATGGGACTGGATATAAGTAAACCTACAAATTGTTTTCTTATAGTTCAACTAAGTGAACAAATGGCAAGGTTAGTCATTTGGGTCTATTTCTTGAATATACAACAGAAGCCAGACATTTCTTAGTAGTTTTGGTGGTAGCCACTGTGCACGCTGCTTTGCAATGTGCTGAACACAGAATTGCTGTCTTTCCCTGCACTGAACAGGCATCTAAGTGTTGTAATTTTTTTCTTACTACTTCTCTTTGATCTTTGAAATCCGTTCAGGGTTGCCATCATTTTCTAAGAATAGTGTTGAGAAAAATTCAAAATCACTTAGTAAATTGCTGCTCTTATGCCTTCTCCTCAGCCAGGTGGGGCAGGGCTGCGTTCAGTGCCGCCTCGATGGGTGTCTATTGGCAGCCACAGAGGGGAGAATGTGGCTAAGTGCATGTTTGTGGAGTCAGCTCACAGCAGCACGGCTTCAGAAAATGACTTCCTGCTTTGGCGGCCCGCGCCTTGGCTGCAGGGCCAGGCCACCCGAGTGAAGACACAATCCGCAGTGTCTCACACCTCGCAGGGTCCACTTCATGAGGATGAAATCAATTCTGGGCTTCCTCAAATCCCAGAAAGTAACCTACACTGCTCCAATGTAAAGTAGGTAGCCGAGCAGTAATTACCGCTCACACTTTAAGATGTATCAAGCTCATTTACTCTGCATTTTTACAGTGATGCCCTGGGACTAAACTGACACTAATTGGACTCAGAGCCAGTGCCTGGAGATGCTACGGACGGGGTATGCTCACTGCAACCACGCCCCCCCCCCCCGCCCCCAGGGCTGGGTTTGCAGTGGCTTGAAGACTTGGGGTGGAGGCCATGGGTCTCAAAACTGTCTGGGGACAGAGGTTGTAGGAGTCCAGACTGGATGCTCTGGGGCAAGTTTCAGGGGCTACCACCATGGGGAATCATCAGAAGACATAGGTGGCAGTACCCCCAAACCAGTTAGGCAGTTGTCCCCAGTCAGGTGATGATGATGGTGTTCAAGGTGACGGAAAGGCGCCCCTAGGTATTTTACCTGCAAAATCACATTACAGAACGGAAACCATTTGGTCCTTGAGAGTGGCCTTGTTGCTATTTCTGTTTTACAGATGGAATAAAGGAGGCAGCGGGGGTTCCAGAGTGAGTTCACTCAAGCTCAGACTCATGAAGACTGACAATAGTTTTTTCATGCTAAATCACTATTTCCTGATGATTTAGGAACGTTAGCAAATTTGGGCCCTTTTTTCTAAATACACCTAAGGTATCTTTATGTATATTTCTAAGCACATGCTCATATATATGTATCATAAATGTAAGTATTATCTATTACAAATTATATATTAGTTACATCTATATTATGTAATAAGGTATATGTACATATATTTAAGGTATATAGATTCACTTGAGCTGTATTTAGGGTGTCTTCAGACTTTGCACTGATGAGCAGACTTACAGGAAAATAATTTTCAGCCTGTATTTTAAGAGAACACCTGGTGAAATGAATAGCTTCAATACATCCTGGACATGTCATCAGGATAAAAATACATTTTGTCATAACCACAGCTGTTAGAAAGGAGGTCTCTTTGCAGGCACCAGATTCTCTGCAAGCAGGAGGTTGAGAAAGTGCTTGGAATTCCCGAAGTGATGAGCTTTCCTGGTTCAAACAGTCATTGTCTTCATCAGATTCTCAAACGATGTCAACCACAGAGTGGGTGGAAGGGCCTCTGCTGTCCGCAGCATCAGTGCCCACTGGCTGCCCGCCGGGCCTTCCCCCTGCTCAGCCTTCTGGCTGCCCATCTTCCAGTCGGAAGCTCAGAGACGTGGCCACCCTCCCAGAGGTTGCACAGCAGACCCCGGTCATGGCTGCTGTGTGTGACTTTCAATCGATACCAAAGCATCGCTGAGCCCAGGTCACCTTGCTCTTTGGAGTGAGCTCCCCCTCCCCTTCTTTCAAGAGAGATATGAAGCGAAAACACCCGAGAAGGGAGAAGGCTAACTACAGAGAGCATGCTGCCCTGCTTTCATAGACTCCTATTTAAAATTCTAATTACATAGGATCACCTCGTTTCTTCATATCCAAAAACCTTGATATGCCACTGACTCATTCATTTGCTCTTTTTTCCTTTATTCATTCAATGACACAACATGATAACAACATGATGACGTAGTGGTGATAAAAGACAAATGTGCCTTTGTGTCTTGAATTCAAAACCAAAGGCCTGTACATGCTCTACACCCAAATGTTAAGGCCCTAGGCATTTAATAAATATTTTGCTCGTATGGGGCACAAATATTTTAGTTCTACCCTAAACAGCACCGTTCCATCCTTGTCTCTTTCTTGCTAAGTAATTTCTAATGAATTATGTAGCCCTGTTGTTTCTTGTTCATTGATGAGGCTACGTAGGAGAGATGATTGGAATGCTATGTGGTTTGAATGGCCAGCAACTATCCTGGAGACATGCTGCGTTGAGCACGTCCCAGGTAGAGAGGGGCCATTCGCAACCTCACTTCCATCTGGCTGCTCCGCTGGCGTTTAGCTCGGGTTTTGTTCCACTTAGGTGTTTTTTTTTTAATGCAGCCTCAGGCATCCCTCCTGCCATTCCCTGCTGTTTGACTTGAAAATGGAACCTGTCTCTTTGAAATATGTCGCCCTGTTTAAAAAGTGTAAGTAAACGCTGACATTAAAATCAACTTAAGTGGAGATGGCTATGGATGGGCTGCTGCCCTGGGGGCCACAGCCCGTGGCAGGGCCTAACTCAGTCGAGTCCCAAGGCCGCTGGTTCAGCAGTGAGCTCTTCAACGGCCCCGCAAGTGATACCTGACAGCCTCCGTGAGGCATCAGAACGGATCCTTGTGGAGACGAATAGATCATACAATTAAAAAAAAAAAAGAGTGGTTTAATGGAGTTCTTCTCATAGTCTCCGGAATCTCGACTCCTCGGCGCATTTGGGTGACTGCCTTTCCAGGTGGTTCTGCCGGTTGGGGGACCGTCTGGTCTCAAGCCTCCATGAATTAGAATTGATGCTCAATCAATGCAAAGACAATGGCGCTCCAGCAGGAGTTGGGCAGGTCTTTAGCACTGTGGCCTCTGGCCAGGGCCACATGGTCACCACAGCTGCAGACACCCGTGGTTGACAATGCAGGGCCAGGACAGGTGCTGGTGAAGGCCAGAAGGGGGGATAGGGCCTCAGGAGGGTGACCACGAAGCCATCACCAGGATGGGGCCTTGGAAGGGAGGGAGGGGGGGTGACCACGAAGCCATCACCAGGACCGGGAGGGAGGGAGGGAGGGTGACCAGGAGGCCATCACCAGCTCAGGGCCTCAGGTGGGAGGGAGGGAGGGAGGAGGGTGACCTCGAGGCCATCACCAGGGCGGATCTGGACAATAGTTAGCTCCTCGCTGGGCGTTTGGTGAGCCCGTCTGCACAGGAAAGCACACCCTCCGCGATATGTGGTCCCCTTGTCTGTGGAACTGCATGGGGACGTTTCCCAGGGACCCTAGCTTAGGGATGGCTTTGGGGGACCACGGATCCGCAGCAGCTGGGGTTCTCTGCATCACTTTGCTGTGACTGTTACTTGGACCTCTCTTTCTTTCTTTTTTTTTTTTGCCAGTCCTAGGCTCGGACTCAGGGCCTGAGCACTGTCCCTGGCTAGCACTCTGCCACTTGAGCCACAGCGCCACTTCTGGCTTTTTCTATGTATATGGTGCTGGGGAATTGAACCCAGGGCCTCATGTATACGAGGCAAGCTCTCTTGCCACTAGGCCATACCCCCAGCCCCTGGACCTCTCTTTCTTGAAGCTAATGATGAATCAGGTCTGACTGCAGCCGCCGGGTTTCAGCCCTGGTTTCTTCTCTCCACCATGCTTTTATCTGGAGAAATGATCAAATTCAGATCATACTTGAAGTTCAGATACTGGAGTTCAGAGCAGAAATGTTCCTGCAAACAGTCATTTTTTTTTTTGAATCAAGAAATGCATGTTTTAAAAAAAAATCAGGAAATGCATGCCATTATTTTTTCCTAAAAAGCTTTGCCCTCTTCCTCCCACATCTTTCCTTGCATCTTCACTTGTCACTTCCCCAGTGCTGTGGGACACAGATCCTCCTGGAAGCGTGGAGAAGCCCAAATGACATGAAGAGAGGAAAAGAGGCAGCACCTGGGCGTCGGGCCACTCTGCCTGTGTGCTCAGAAGCCCCGGGGACCTTTCTTTGATCTCTGTATGTGTGGGATCTCAGCGGAGCATGAATTCAAAGAGGAGAGATGCCACACTCAACAACAACATGGAATATGTAGGAGGTCTTAGCAGCTCAGAAGTGCTGAAGAATTTGTTTTATGTCAATGGCCTGGGAACAGCCATTGGAGAGATCTAGGATAAGAACAAAAGCTCAGGCAGAAATGCGGTGCTTTTATGCTGGAGACTTTGGCCCGTTGTGAGATGAGACATTACAGGACACGGTGGTTTCCTCTGGGGCTCGGCGAGGTGACCTGGTGTGACAAGCATGGAGCCACGTGTGTCTTCAGTCTCAGCCAGCCTGATCTTAAATATGAAATGCCTCTGGGTGCTGGCTGGGCGGGGCTCTGGGCTTGCTTCTCTATGACACAAGGAGCTTCCTTTTTCTACTACACGGAAACCCTAAGCTTCCTCAACTTCCCTCACTGCCCCTCTATCCTGCATCCACACATCAGCAAGGGGGAAGACTTGGAAAAACGCAACAGCTGTTGCATTAATGGCGTTGGGTTAATTAGTTTGGAGGCAATTTGTGGGGGTGAGTTATTGTTCTCCATAATAAATTTTCAAATATTCAAACAGCATTGTCAGAACAGCTGCATCCGCTAGTTTTCAGGAATTAAGAAATAACTTGTTTTTTTTTCATTTCTTTATTGTTAAAATGATGTACAGAGGGGTTACAGTTTCATATGTAAGACAGTGAGTACATCCAACTTGTTACTTCCTCCCTCATTCTTTCCCCCCTCCACCCCAAGAAATAACTTGTTTTCCGGTATCTTTTTCTTAAATGGTTTCCCTCTAGAATAATTTTAGGTGATAAAATTTACCACTCAATAAGAATGAATGCCTTTGGGGGATTGTTCATTATCTCCTAGTGTAGGTTTAACTATATGACTATTCTAGAACTAAAGAAACACAAAATGGAGTCCATGTTTTGGATAGATTCAAAATGTTTCTGTAACAACAACTACAGACTAGTTTTCAATATTTTTTTTTTTTTTTTTGCCAGTCCTGGGCCTTGGACTCAGGGCCTGAGCACTGTCCCTGGCTTCTTCCCGCTCAAGGCTAGCACTCTGCCACTTGAGCCACAGCGCCGCTTCTGGCCGTTTTCTGTATATGTGGTGCTGGGGAATCGAACCTAGGGCCTCGTGTATCCGAGGCAGGCACTCTTGCCGCTAGGCTATATCCCCAGCCCAGTTTTCAATATTTTTATCCATTATTCAGCAGTGACTCCATAGGTTTAGGGATGACCAGTCAGATGCTGCTGCTACTTGAGTCTGGATGTAGAAAGCTTCGCCCAGCCCGGAGGATGGGGGGCGTGTGGAGGAAGCCCTGTCTCTGAGGCGTTAGCCAGCAAAGCCCAGGCCTAGCCAGCTCCCAAGCCCAGGGATGGGAGGAGGAAAAGATGTCCATTTGCAGAATGGCCATTTCCATGTTTACAGGGCTCAATGTAGAATGGCCATTTCCATGTTTACAGGGCTCAACGTTTCACCTGGGAGATACGGCTGGATGCAGCTGACCCTTTCCTTCTGGTCACAGCAGAAGACTGGGGTTCGGGGAGAAGCTATGTCAGCCACTGTCCTGGGACTGAGACTGAATCGTCTCCTGTGTCCTTGCCTTCATTTTCTCTTCGACGGTCAAAATTAAAAGCACAAAGCAATCAAAAAGCTTGTATGTGGTATCCTCCAGAGTTTGCTAAAATTATAAAAATAATGTTTCCAACTGAGTTAGCTCATTCTTGTTCAGATTTGAATCCACAGACATGAGTTTCATATCGAGGCTCCCATAGATGGTTGCTATAACTAAGTGGAAAAGAAAGGGACATTATAAGGAAATATGACTGATATTCATTGATACCTTCATCAACTCATTACACATTTATTATGTTCTTAAAATGTGGGCAAGGAACTCACAGTACAACAAAAAAATATGATGACATTCTTGTGTTTGTATAAAGAAGAAAGAGTACATTGAAGTGAAAGGTGGCCGTGGGCAAGTATTCTAGCATGGTTGAGAGGACGGCAGCGCAGACATGAGCTGGAACTTTGGTCTCTGCACACACCCTTGATTGCCGAGGGAGGTCTTCCCTCTCCACGCAGGCTCCTGTGCAGGGGCTAATGGCGCCGGCTCTCTCTGCAGCAAATCCTAAAAGCAGCGCCTTCTAATTGGAAAAAGCCAGTCCTGGTTTATGTCAGCCTAGAGCTGAGGAAAATGTGTTTGATGAAGTTCCTTGTCGTTTATGACTGGCACTAGAGATCTGTAATGCCTTTAGAATTATATTTCATGGAGGGATACAAATAACAAGAAGGAACTACCCATACAGTCTTTTTAATATGACCTCGACAAGTTGTAAAGAAAAAGTTTAGATATAATAATGGCTATTATCTTCTTGTTTTTTAATTGACATTTTAGACCTTAAATACCTTCAGATTTTTGCTTTGCTTTTTAATTTGACTTTAACCAGTCTATGTCACCATGACAATAACTCAGTAAGTCTCTCATTCTAAAAATAGTAGAAATATTATTCTGTAATTATTTTGTGACCAATTATCCACAGTAGACGTTTGGACAAGTTGTGGTTGCTTCACATTTCATTAGAGAACAGAAAGAGAAAGGAGTATTTAAGAAAATCCCCAGTTCATTATTTTTGTGTTAATTTGCTTTTTGAACATCTAAGACTTTTCTTTAAAGTACTGAAGTTTTAAAATTTCAAAGCGGCATCTTCTCTAATATAATGGAAGATGGCGGAGTTGTCTCAGTTTCTCTCATCTTCTGTTTTTCCTTCCTTCCATGATTACCTTTCTTCTTTTTTACTTGCTCCAGCCTTTGAGCGCTTGTGTGTGTTCATCCTCTGTGGCTGTAACGAAACACTGAGCTGGGTGGTCTAAGCAGAGAGGTTAATTGATCTCGGTTTGGGAGGCAGGTGCATCAGCTTTCATCTGGGCTGCATGAAAACACGGTGGCACAGCGTTACGCAAGTGGGAAGGGAGGGGACGTGGGGAGAAGGGAAGGGAGGGGCCGTGGAGGGGGCTGCCCCTGCCCCGTGCCCCCCTACCGCTGTGCCCCTGGCCCTGCCCCCGTGCCCCTCTACCCCTCTGCCCCCATGCCCTGTACCCCAGGATCTTGCTGTGTTATGTAGCCTGGCTTTGGACTCCTGGGCTCAAGAGAGTTTTCCCCGTAGTTGGGCCAGGTAAGTGGACAGCTTTAGCGTTTCAGGAAATTCTAAAGGCGTCATGAGGCCCAGAAGCATGTTGTTTTTTATAGATCAGTTTTCTACATTTGGGACTACAATTTTATTTGAGTATGTTAGCCATGTTCTCAATTGTAAAGGTCAAAACAATGAAATTAATAGAGAAACTATTCCTGTGCTCTTCTTTGTAGATTAATATACTTTATTGAAATTATTTCAATAATTTTACTAGAGTAACAGTAGGTATAACAATAAAACAAGAATAGATGTTACACTAAGGTATTTTGTCTTTGAAATTTCTATGGATATACAACCTTAAAAACAAAAGATTTTTCTAGCTGTGTGCTTTGAAAATAATATTTTTATTTTCCTACCAAGGTGATTACAACCACTTTTAGCAGAAATAGAGTATATTAAAAAATTAAGGCCATTTTAGAGGAACTATGAGATTCAGATTTAGCACATTATGTAGGTTTGGGAATATATTCATAATTGGATGGTTACATGGCTGCCTTTGTTTTTCTCCTGTTCATGGTGTCACACACAGACAGACAGACAGACAGTCCCTTTGGATAGCAACGAGAACCATGTACACTAACTGATAGGAGTACAGGAGGAAGATGACTACATGCAAGCAAGTGGCCCAAATATGTTCTTTGCATAAGAACAGACATAAAAACAGACACATACGCTGGGGGGTGATGGCTCACGCCTGTCATCCTAGCTACTTAGGAGCCTGAGACCTGAGGATTGCAGTTCAAAGCCAGCCTGTGCCGCAAAGTCCGTGAGACTTTTACCTCCAATTAACCACCAGAAAACTGGAGGTGGCACTGTGGCTCAAGTGGTAGAGAGCACTAGTCTTGAGCTGAAGAGCTCAGGGACAGCACCCAGGCCCAGAGTTCAAGCCCCATGACAGGAAAAAAACAACAAAACAAATCAAAACAAAAACCCCAGATGAGTCAGACAAACAGCATTGCGATGTCTATCTTAGTCCTCTCTGCTCCTCATCCAAAGTGTTCTGATGGGGTAAAACAATTTGATTGTGCATGCACATATTGCATGAGCTAGAAGACCTAGATCCTTCCATTGTGATTGAGATCACAGGTAACAAAGTGAACAGATGATGTTCTCAAGAGCACCTCCTTGGGTGCCATATTGGACGGGGCAGAACAGGAGAAGGTCAAGGGCCACTGTGGAGAGTGCCCAGGCGTCAGCCAGATCTCAGGAGCCATTTTCCTCTCGTTCTCTGTTCTTCCTCTCTTCTCCTTGTCAGCGATTTCTCCTTGCAACCTAACTAAATGAGAAGAGGCAGGCAGGAACATTTCAAATAATGCTTGTTTTCCACCCTGTAAGGGTTTTTCTTTTTTCTTTTTTAAGGAAACACTGTGGCAGAGCCAGGAAGTCTGTCTCTCCTGCGGCATTAATAAAAATTTCAGGCTGATAGTGTTTGTTCCCTTCCATAAATCATTTGACAGAAAGATCTTTACATGTGTAGAGTAGTAGAGTCTCTAGTCTGAACTAGAGACGTAGTCCTTTGCTGGAACCTTTCCTTATAATGTGTGTGTCAGTATGTGTAGATCCTTAACTGGAGCTCTAGGAAGACAGTGTTGACATTTATCTGTTCTGTTTCAGCATACCAGGGACTTTTGCCTCTTTGTGGTGACCGGAATGGGTCCAGTCAAATTTTATCTTCTTAATATTGATTTGATCTTTCAGGAAGCATTTACTTAGGATTTACTGTGTGGTTAGTACAGCCTCTGCTTTCTTCTGCACACTAGTACAAGAAACAAAGACGTGAACACTGACTGAGGAGTGTGTGCTAGGACGGAGGTCAGGGCGCAGTGTGGTGGCCATTTGGCTCAGTCCTCAGGGAGTCTGGGTGGCCCTGATGTCTCCATTAGTGTCTGAACCCTGAGGCAGGCTAACCTAGAATGTGGGACACCTGTTATAAGGAAAGGAACCAGACGGATGTGCTTGTCAGTAGTCAAAGGAAAATGCATGGAAGTGGAGGTCATCAAGTTAAGAATAGCAAAGAAAACCCAGAAAGACAAAAATCACATTTCCTCTCATTTGCAGAATCTAGGTAATTTACATCTGTAGTTTTGTCTTTTTTTTTTTAAAGACAAGAACATAGAAGGGCAGCTGTTTGGGATGAGGAATTAGGATAGGAGAAGAGGAATTAGAGAAGGTAATGGGAAATAATGTGATGAAAATATTACAATATAGTTCAATATAGCTGGCACTAAATGTCAGATTACAGAGGACCTAAGATAAATGGGCTTCATTTGAGCTTCCTTTCTCCTTCCCTCCCTCCTTCCCCCCCTCTTTCCTATTTGCTCTATTTTTTTGTTGGTTTCTTTTGGGAATATTGAGGACATCACTTTTCTTTTCTTCCTGAAGAAACTATTTTGAACTTCCTTTAGCGTACCCCATATGGTTACTGTATATGATTTTGGCACACTGGATATTGTATATATGCTTACCTGAACTAGGGAAGGGAAAAAAATGAGGGAGAGTATAATAAATATGACAAGAAATGTACTCACTACATTATTATGTAACTGTACCCACTCTGTACATCACTTTGTCAATACAATTTAATTTAAAAAAAGAAACTATTTCTCCTGGTTTCACATCTGAAAACATAGGCAGGCTCTGGGACAGCTACACGGATTTCCCTTCCCTCTGTCCTGCATGTGTGCCCATTTAATCACATCATTATATAGTTGTTTAAATGAATTTGCATAGGCAATTAGTGGATCATTGCTTGCATACCCTATGTGTCCCTAATTATAATTACTGTTCTTCATACCTCCAGTCATACTACGGACTTCCACACAACAAATTAAATAACGCTTCTTACTGCAAAGTTTATTACCCATAGTCAAGGGCATTAGTTACGAAAAAGGCCCATTCTGTAAAATGTTTTTCCAAAGCAAATGTTTCAGATCAGTGAAGTCTGATTTCAAGGGAATATTCCCCTGGATCAAAATCATACAATATTTTGCCTCTTCCCATGATTCTATATTCAGAGCTCTGTTCTGCCTCCTCTTCACCTGCCTTACATAAACAGACAACTATGACTATTTTCAAACAACAGGTTGACCAGAGCATTTACGAACACCTGGGTTTGTTTCCGAAGGTGTGATTTGTCCAGTTGTATTCGTCTGGCAAGTCGATCCATCCTGTGCTCTTAGAAATTCCCTGGGGTCACTCGGCTTGGTCTCATCCAAGTTCCCGCACGGGCTCAGCAATGCTCAGTGGAGCCATCCGGTCCAGGTCCCCACGCCCCCCTGAACCTTCTCGTGCTGTCCAAGCAGCAGCTCCTCCTGACCGATACTGCAAGAGTTCCTGCACATTGCCGCAGGAAACCACCAACACAACACGTAAGAAAAACCAATTTGCAGCAAATTTAAAGCCTACTGAGAGACATTCAGTGTAGTTTACCATTAAATAAATGCAAATTAGAGCAGCAGAATACTTTTTCACTTACTAGATTTGAAAGATAAAAAAATACATATTGCTATCTTATATGGCTGAAGGTATAGAAACAATGGTTAACACTGTTGAACATATGCACCAGTTGTTCAGATTTGGCACTATCATTCAAACTTTTGAAATGCTCACAGCACTTTAGCCACTACTGCTTTTGGGATTCAAACTTCAGCATAAATTCACTCAGTACAATTTGTCAAAAACAAATAAAAAGAACAAAAAACATCAGAAATAGCGTAAACTGTAGGAGGTCCATTTGCATGAATAATACAAAGCAATTAGGGAGAAGCTAGTAAAAACATATATATATATTTTTTTTTGTCTAGAAATATTTATGAATTTTTTTCTGAGAGAGAGGGGGCTGCGCAAGTTGCCACGTGTGTCAGAGACCAGGCCGTGGTTCCAGGGGTCAGCAGGGAAGCCGGGGCCCTATGTGAGTGTGCACACAGCCCCCGTGCAGAAGCTCTGCCACTCCACAGGAGGTGTGCAGGACACCCACGCCCCCCATTTAACACGAACTCACACCTCTCTCCTTTCAGCACAGGGCCTTCCGGAGCCCGTGCCACAGAAACGAGGCCCTGCGTTCCAGGCATAGGGCAAAGCCCAGTGTCTGAGACCTAAAGCCTGGTGTTTTTAGGTTGAGGGTGGGAAATTTTTCTCACTTCCTTTTTTTTGAGATGAACTCACAATTGCAAAAAGAAAGACAAAGTTAATTCTGCAGTCAAGCCATCTCACGACCTGTAGCTCAACGTGACAAGAAAGGGAACTCAACAAACGAGGGTGATTATGTGTGTTCTATGTTGTGTGCTCCTATTTATAATGCCAGCAGCTATTTTACATGAGCAAACACATGGTGAATGAGAAGAAATGCCTAGAAATGTCTTTTGCAGGCATGAATTTTACATTTCTGGGAACCAAATGCAAGGTAATTACTGTATAATAATATGTGAATTATTTTAGCAGCGTAGCAACATTTTTATATAAGCAAATTTGAAACATAGGGAGACAGTAACATGAACGACCATAAAGATTCAATGAGGACTGCTTGAAATGTTCTAGTTTTCATGGCAATTCTGGAGTAATTATCTCATCTCCCGGTAAACATATAAATTCTGGTGTAGTTGCTGAATATTCTGATTTTGTGTGGGCCATAACAAGCACAACCCACTTGTTTTTATGTTCATGAGTGCAAAGGCTGTCTGGCGAGTGCTACAGCCTGCCTTGGAGACATGCAAGACAATGCCCACATGGAAACAAACAGAATTTGTTTTTTATGTTGTGTGTGACTTATAAATCACAATGAGAAACAAAATGCGAACACCAGCTTCAGTGATTCTTGTTAAAATTATGTCTTTATAGTGTACAGAAACACACTATGGAGCAAGTAATATGATGTGGGACTCAATTAACTCGAGGAGATGGAGATGTCAAACCAAGCAAAGCACACTGCGGCTTCCCGCTCAGTTGCTGTTCAGAACCTGGACTTCGTTGGAGCCTGTTCTTTCTTTGCTGCTGTAGAGTTGGTACTTCATACATCTTTAAAACTTTCCTATGTACTTCTAAAAAACAAAAAACCTACGACACAGTGAGAGTCAATGAGTGACGGATAAAGTGAAAGTGTTAAGGTGCTGTGATTGAAACGATAATGACAGTGTGTTAAGAAGCAAGACTTAAAGACTGTTCCAGGCAGGTCCCTATTACCTAGATGCCTTGTCGGCCATCTGTGCACTAGAAGACAGGTAGACTGGGAGAACAAAAGCCAGGAACCGTATTTCTCACTCCTAATTCGCTAGCTCAGCAACATGCGAGGGTGACAGGGTCGTTGTGATGCCTCGCCGCGGTTTCCATCCCTCCCTCATCCCCATGCGGAGCCCAGCTGCACGGAGCACCGAGCACAGAGCCCGTGGCACGCTCGGGCTGTGTGAGCAGCCACCTGAGACACGATTTGGAATAATGATGATGTATGATAAAGGTCAATTTAGCATTACTGATCGATTGGGTTTTTAATAAGCCCTGTGTATGGGCGCGAATATTAGTGTCTGCATAGTATGAGTGTCTAAAAGCCACTTGTCAGATTATAATTACTTCTCAACATCAACAGGAAAGAACGCAACATGGTGAGGGAGACACGCAGCACAATACTCGAATTCCACCCTGTGTTATTACACCCTGTGTCACACCTGTGCTATTACACCCTGTTATTACACCTTGCGTCACACCTGTGCCTGTGTTATTACACTGTATCATACCTGTGTTATTACACCCTGCATAACACCTGTGCTATTACACCGTTATTACACCTTGCGTCACACCTGTGCTATTACACCCTGCATCATACCTATGTTATTACACCCTGCATCACATCTGTGCTATTATACCCTACATCACACCTGTGCTATTACACCCTGTTATTACACCTTGTGTCACACCTGTGCCTGTGTTATTACACTGTATCATACCTGTGTTATTACACCCTGCATCTGCCTGTGCTATTACACCGTTATTACACCTTGTGTCACACCTGTGTTATTACACCCTGTGTCACACATGTATTATTACATTCTGTCACACCCATTTTATTATGCCCTGTATTATCACACCCTGTACTATACCTGTATTGTTACACCCTGTATCATACCTGTATAATTATACCCTGTATTATTACACCCTTTATTACACCTGTATTATTATACTCTGTGTCATACATATATTATTACACCCTGTATAATTATACCCTGTGTTACACCTGTACTTTGGTACCCTGTATTATGACACCCTGGTTACAACTGTACTACGACATGCTGTGGTATACCCTGAGTACAATGTATCCATATCCCTGTCACCCCTTCAGCATTCTCTCCTATCCTCCCATGGCAACCCTCTTCACTCCTTGTCTGTGCACAGATACGATTACCTTTCTGGACAATGGGGTGTGAAGACAAGAAGATTTGATTCTGGCTTTTTCAGTAGAGCAAGTTGACCAGTGCTACCATGGCCAGGCTTCAGACCAGCATCCGGTCATGATTCAGCTGGCTGCAGCAGCTCTGACGGGATGTGAGGGGGGACCCCATCTCCTGCAGGGGCTCTGACGGGACCTGAGGGGGGACCCTATCTCCTGCAGGGGCTCTGACGGGACGTGAGGGGGGACCCCATCTCCTGCAGCTCTGAGGGGACGTGAGGGGGACCCCATCTCCTGCAGCTCTGATGGGACCTGAGGGGGGACCCCCTCTCCACGACCCCCTCCGGAGCCTCCGGCCCCAGCCCTAGCCCTGCCCCAGATGGAGCACCGCTGAGCCTGCCTGAGGGCCATGGCACAAATAACGGAGCAGGCAGGATCAGGATCATCAAAGTCACCCGGACCAAGGAGAATCAAACGGCTGAGACCACGGGCCCCCGAGGATTGGGGACATCTACGTGTTACCCCACCTGGGGCACCCGGGACGGATCTGGGTGGGCAGAAAAGGAGTGAAATCATAGCATAGTGTTTAATGAGGATGTCTCTGCTTTGGATCATGGTTGGGACACACGAACACACCAGAATAGGATGCTACTACAGAAAAGGAACTCGGAACTCTGCGATCAAGGGAGCTTCACATTAAAAAAATCTAAAGCTACACGTTTAAATGTAAAAAACTATATCGGACGGTAGGCTCCTTTCATAGTCAAACTCAAGAACACGGGATGGAGGCACACACACAGGTGACCCCGTTTCGTGACAAGCATCAGAGCTCTTACAGACCTGCAGATTATGGTAAATGTTGTTTGAGTTAAACGCCTGTCTAGTCCTTGGAAGTCCAGAATATTAAATTAGCACCCAATCGTTCCTTGTCCTTCTGTAATTTCTGTTAAAAGAAAAATCCAGTTACAGTGAAAAATACCTTGTCCATGCTTAATTTGTTTCAGGGAAAGTGAACACCCATGGGCAGGGTAATTACTTCTAAAGTTCTGGAGGAACAATATCGGGGTGGTCACGTCGCATCGGCAGGAGCGCTGACAATTCTTCACGTGCAGTCCTAAAAATAGCATGCAATTTGTTTCTGGTGAAGCGCAGCCCTGGTTATATTCCACCTGCCCTGGAAGCCCGGCCTGACGGACTCGGCCTGCTGCTCTCACTTCCAGCACGGCCCACACCACAGATGCCTGCCCTTGATGTCACCGAGCCATTGTTCCTCCCGTCTGCAGCCTTTTCTCTAAACAGATAATAAAAAAGACAGTAATGCGCTCCATGTCTGTGGCTGCTTCCGTTCCTTTTAAGCTCAAGGTTTACATTTTTTGTCTCTAACAAATGAAGCAATAAAACTTTCAGTACTTGGTGTAATTTTTCCCTGCGACTCAGAAATACACAAATCCATTTATTTGACCTTCATAATTAGGTGGAGTTAGTATCGTAAGGTTAATGAAGTAATCATTCTTAGAGAGAACACCTGTCAGAAAGGCACAGCTTCCTGCTTTCTCCAATATGCCATTAATTAAAACAATTTTTCTTTGCTATTTGCATTGGTAAGTAATCACCAGTGAGGGAAGCCATAATTAAGTTTCTAAGTATGCCTTGTATGATTTTAGGCCTCAAGTACCACGGTATGGAATGTTCTGGTATAGTATGGGCTTTAAGGTTTTCTGTTTCTCCTTTCTCTGGGTTATGGAGACGGGAGTGGTGGGTGAGGCTGGCGACGTCAGCATTAACGTGAGCCGTCTCCACATCCGCTGGCTTCCCTCAAACCCAGCCCTCCGTCTTAGCCATGGCACCAATCATACATTGTAATCTGAGTTATTTTTTAGGTTGAGCTATAGAATCTATCTTGGGGTACAATAAAAATTATTTTCTGTTAATAGGAAAATATACCATTACAGGTATATTTATGAAAACTGAGATATTTAGTCATTTTTACTTTCTCAAATTGAATCTCCCACAGTAATGATCCAGTCAGGCCTCTGGGTATGTAAAAATCAAGAATAAACTCCGTTAACTATTAATTGGCTAGTATAAATATACATATCTGTCTATACATACATATTTAGATCTAGATACTTCTGCATACATATTAAAAAGAAATGTTGTTATAACTTTAGCAATGTGTTTAACCTAGAGGAGTGGAATGATTTTTATCACATTTTCTTTCTTTGTTCGAAACGAGATGTTCGTTTGTGAAGACTGGAGCTTAGCAATAGCTGAAAGGAGGAAGAGAAAAGAAGACATCATTAACTGTGTGCTTCATCATAAAATGAGAGTTTTTACATTTGTTGACAACAGGTTGGATGGAAGACAATGGAGGGAGTCCCCAAATCGGAAGGAAGAGAACAGGTGCCCACCAGAGAGCCAGGCACGGTGCGGCCAGCAGGCAAATGCTGGCGGGGGCTGAGCCGAGGGCCCGCACACCCCTGACCGTGGAGGGCTACTGCTCCTCCGCCCCCCGCAGACCTCAGCGCTGGGGGATCTGCGGGCAGCGCACACGTGCAGGTGCCCTTCAGCGGGGGAAGGGCCGCCAGCTATGGTCCACCGAGACGCAGAACAGGACTCGGCCAGCTCCGAGACCACTGGGGTGGCCTCGCCGGGTGATGTGGGCCCCCAAGGCTCCAGGTCTCAGCTGTGTCCAGGCCACAGCTAAAGATGTGCATTACAGCCCTGTGCATGTCACCTGCTGCACTGGACACTGCTATCCGCATGGACAGATTCCCAAAGAATGCAACCCAGGGATCTCTCCGGGATGGAGGCCAAGGAAAATGTTCCACAGAGTAAAGCCCAGAGCCATTGCTTCCCATCCAAATACGTCCAGATAAAGAGGGGAGTGTGCTGTGAGGTCAGCCTCCTCTGTCTGTGAGGTCAGCCTCCTCTCTCTGTGATGTCGGCCTCCTCTCTCTGTGATGTCAGCCTCCTCTCTCTATGATGTCAGCCTCCTCTCTCTGTGAGGTCCCAGCCTCCTCTCTCTGTCAGGTCAGTCTCCCTCTCTGTGTGATGCTGTCAGCCTCCTCTCTCTGTGATGTCAGCCTTCTCTCTCTCTGTGATGTCAGCCTCCTCTCTCTGTGAGGTCAGCCTCCTCTCTCTGTGATGTCAGCCTCCTCTCTCTCTGTGAGGTCAGCCTCCTCTCTCTGTGTGAGGTCAGCCTCCTCTCTCTCTGTGATGTCAGCCTCCTCTCTTTCTGTGATGTCAGCCTCCTCTCTCTGTGATGTCAGCCTCCTCTCTCTGTGTGAGGTCAGCCTCCTCTCTCTCTGTGACGTCAGCCTCCTCTCTCTGTGATGTCAGCCTCCTCTCTCTGTGAGGTCAGCCTCCTCTCTCTATGATGTCAGCCTCCTCTCTCTGTGAGGTCAGCCTCCTCTCTCTGTGATGTCAGCCTCCTCTCTCTGTGATGTCAGCCTCCTCTCTCTATGATGTCAGCCTCCTCTCTCTGTGTGAGGTCAGCCTCCTCTCTCTGTGAGGTCAGCCTCCTCTCTCTGTGAGGTCAGCCTCCTCTGTCTGTGTGATGTCAGCCTCCTCTGTGTGATGTCAGCCTCCTCTCTCTGTGTGAGGTCAGCCTCCTCTCTGTGAGGTCAGCCTCCTTTCTCTGTGATGTCAGCTTCCTCTCTCTGTGATGTCAGCCTCCTCTCTCTGTGATGTCAGCCTCCTCTCTCTGTGATGTCAGCCTTCTCTCTCTGTGATGTCAGCCTCCTCTCTCTGTGATGTCAGCCTCCTCTCTCTGTGACGTCAGCCTCCTCTCTCTGTGATGTCAGCCTCCTCTCTGTGAGGTCAGCCTCCTCTCTCTGTGAGGTCAGCCTCCTCTCTCTATGATGTCAGCCTCCTCTCTCTGTGATGTCAGCCTCCTCTCTCTGTGAGGTCAGCCTCCTCTCTCTGTGATGTCAGCCTCCTCTCTCTGTCAGGTCAGTCTCCCTCTCTCTGTGTGAGGTCAGCCTCCTCTCTCTGTGTGAGGTCAGCCTCCTCTCTGTGAGGTCAGCCTTCTCTGTCTGTGTGATGTCAGCCTCCTCTCTCTCTGTGATGTCAGCCTCCTCTCTCTGTGAGGTCAGCCTTCTCTCTCTGTGATGTCAGCCTTCTCTCTCTGTGATGTCAGCCTCCTCTCTCTGTGTGATGTCAGCCTCCTCTGTGTGATGTGAGCCTCCTCTCTCTGTGTGAGGTCAGCCTCCTCTCTGTGAGGTCAGCTTCCTCTCTCTGTGATGTCAGCCTCCTCTCTCTGTGATGTCAGCCTCCTCTCTCTGTGTGATGTCAGCCTCCTCTGTGTGATGTGAGCCTCCTCTCTCTGTGTGAGGTCAGCCTCCTCTCTGTGAGGTCCCAGCCTCCTCTGCTCTGGCTCATGACCAATCTGGAACTGTGATCACTGCCAATCACTGCCGCTGTTGTTGGATGTTACTATTGTACTGATATTTCTTATGCGAAAGTGACTTTGAAGGCACATGTCTTATTGATTACGGTTGGATAATATTTTCCTCTTACCAGTGTAGGAAGAAAAGTGTGCTTTAGTCTCTTCTCTGCAGATTAATTTTACAATTCGGAAACTCCCTTGGTTTTCAGCAGATTTCCAGTGAGACTGTATGAAAACCCTGAGCTCCCACTCTTCAGCAGGAGCTCCTGGTTGAGGGCGTTTCCTTCCGCAGTGGTGGCTGGGTGCTGACAGAGCCAGAGAGGAGGGGAGCAAGTGTGGCTTCGAATGAAGGGCCAGTGACAAGGTGGCCTTGGCCACTGAGCCTGTGGGAGGTTAGGCTGATGGAAAGGTTGAAGCATCAAGGCGAAGTCTTCACAGTGTTCCTCTGAACCCACAGACCACGGCAGGCAGGTGGGAGGCGGCATATGGATTCCGGTAACCAGAGGAAATAAGTTGGAAATGCTCCCTCTTTGTCCAGGGGAAAGGGATGGGACAAACACATTCAAAATCCATTTGTGGCCCCAACTTTTAAACTTGCACTATTTTGTGTGCCCCCACTCTAGACCCCTGTGTCCACCCACAGTAAATCATGAGTGGCTTGGGAAATGCCCCGGGGGGGGGGGGGAAGTTTTGGATAGAAGGAGAAGCGTAGGAGTTGAAGCTGGAGCAGCATGCAAACATCTGTGGAGGGAGAACTTTTTGTGGGGGACTCGTCTTCAGGTGCCTGTGTTTCATTTTGACATCTTGCTTTGCTGTTCCCTGGTTTCTAGAAGCAAGCTTTCTCTTTGAGCTCTCAAGTATCTCAGGAGTCCAATGGACAACAGTGTCACCTTCCCAGATTTTATCACGGGTGGAGCCTATGGATTTAGAATAGCTGGGCTACCCCCTACCCCCCCAAAACCCCACTTATAACTCACTATAAACACGAATGTTCATTGGCATGGCTGTCTCCTGGGAGATCCTTCTTCCAGGGAGTCACTAACTGATTTTTAAGTTATATTTTCCTTCAGTTCATTGCTTTAAAATATTTCTCTTCTCTTCATTTAAAACCACCAGTTGGTTTAAAAGTTTTGACAGTTGTTTGTCAAAATATTTAACGGCCTTTAAACTTTATGCTTTTCTTACTAAAGTTTCCACATTTTAGGGTTATATTTTCATTCACTTAATGTTTAATTACAATTAGTTGAACTTAGACAACTGTTTTATATGTTATACCTTTTATGGTATGTGCTCCCTTATACAGTAACATTCATCACACAATGCCTGGTCTTTGTCTTCCACTAGGTTTTAACAGGTTCCCTTGTACTGTAGGCTGTGCACCCTGCCTTTGTAGCCTGCCCTTCCATGTTTACCCTCCCAGAATCCTATTGTTCCCACTACAATGTTCCTTCAGTGGTGATTTTTTGCCCCCATGATTTTTAAGTTGGTATTCCAGAAGAGCCAGCCCTGTTTCCATCCTGTGAGGGAATTTCTAACCCATCTGGATAGTCTCTCTCCTCGTCTCTTCTCTAATCACTGCTTTTCATAGGTTCCGGGTGAATACGAATTCACTTGTAATCAGACACTGGCTAAGAACCCTGTGTGCATTCCTGAGAGTGTTTCTACTATAGTGTTTTCCATTTAATGTTTACATATAGGGAATTATTTCAGCAATGTGTCTTTTCAAGGAAAACCTAAAAATCAATAACACATCTACTAACGGACAAGGAAAATGGAGCTGTCCTCGTTAACATCTAAGTTGTCATTTGGTGATGTTCTGTCTTTGTGGGGTCTGGTCAATAATGGAAGTTCTGTAAATGTGTTTGGAGCACCCAAGGGTGAAGACCCACACAGGGGTTCTGCGAGGGACAGAGCAGCTCTCTAGAGAATTCCCTGACATTTCCATACACGTCATAGTGGAACTCTTATTTTGCACAATTAAGATATGTTTATAAAATGAATGGAAAAGAGGAGAGAATTCTGTGGCTTTGCAACTACTCAATAAAGGTCATTGCTTATCTCCAGAAAGCTTAGAGACTGATCCATAAAGGAGCATCGAGAGGGAGGAATGGGCTGTGTGCTTCTAGGCCTGACAAAGACTCTTCTGCTTAGTGAAGTGCAAGCCTTTGTTCTTACATTTGACACGTGTTGAGCTTTACAAAGGAATGCCAGCACGAACCCAACTCACTGAATAAATTCCAGCTCAGCTGGCGAGCCCAGTGAGCTGGAGTTAGTTAGCCATGGCTCACCTTTCTGATTGCTTCCTATTCAAAACTCCTAGTTTTCTAACCCATACTTAGTGCTCCTGACCTTTGCCTGATCCTTTGAAGCTTGTTGTTTCTTTTCTAGTATTTTATGTACATCACCACCGAGATTGGCAGTGTTGTAATTAGAAATAAGCGCACCCGAGAGCTGCTAACACTGCTTGTGTGGAACAGTTCAGCTGATGAGTTAAATGATTTCATGGACTGACTAAATGAAGCTATCTTAATTTTTTTCTCCCTCACTTTCAAGAAGATGTTGTGTAAGCATAAGCCATGAAACAAGACTTTTCATTTAGATTGCCTGTGGAAAAAATCTAAATAGTTAAATTTTAATCCATTAAATAAAACTATTTTCATTATCTGCTCATCAAAATGCTTAATTTATAAACACTGAAAGATGAACAAGTTCATCTCAACCATGATTTCTTCAATATACAGAAGCCTTCTTTGATTTGCATGTCTGAAGATGGGAGTGTGAATCACAATATTTTTTTAGCTTCTATTTTCATTTAACCAGTATTTCCTGCAACTTATTTTCTATAATCAGACTTGTTTGCCCTTTGTTTATATATGTCTTCCTCCATATTTTCCAAAGTACATAGCTCATTCAAATGCTGTGTTACAAAATCAGAGATAGTGGAATTCCAGTCATGCCTCCTAAACATAATGAAACATGATAAAATCTTTATGTTAGGGTCTTGAACAAGTGTGTGTTTTTGCTCTCCTCCGATGGCTCCATAAAGAATATCTACGAATACCCATGTGTAATTCACAGGTGGGGGAGGGGATAGAGGGATATTTTGTGAAGGGCAGAGATGCTTTAATAGTCAGTCTTTTGGGCTGGGAAGGTGGCCTGGTGGTAGAGTGTTTGCCTAGCATGCACAAAGCCCTAGGTTTGATTCCTCAGCACCACATACACAGAAAATGCCAGAAGGGGCGCTGTGGTTCAAGTGGCAGAGTGCTAGCCTTGAGCAAAAAGAAGCCAGGGACAGTGCTCAGGCCCTGAGTCCAAGGCCCAGGACTGCCCACCGCTCCCCCCGCCCCCCGAAAAAAAAAAAGAAGCTTGGGTCATCCCTTGGTGGTAAATTAAGTTCTGCTCATTGGTTGTGTTTATTGATCATCTGTGCCTGGACAAAGTAACTGTCCCTTCTTCATCCTGAAGGACCTGTGACTGCGCACCGTGGAGATGGGTGAGCTGCTACAGCAGAGGGCGCAGCCTCCTCCCGGCCCAGTGCCGGAATACGGGAGCTTCAAAACCCCGCAAACAAGAAAGAAGCATCAGTGAGGGTTCTGCAGAGAGGGTCCCGACTGCATTGCTTCCGACCTCAGCTGCAGGGCACAGCACTCTAGAGGAGCTCTAAGCGGCTGAGAACACGTCTCTCTACTACTCAACATGGAAAATCTGCCTAAAAGATGTCAAAAAGGAGACGCAGCTTATCTTACTGTGGTTACTACTTTGAGATTTTCTGAAAAACAGAAAGCTGTCACTTTGTCTTAAAATTGTCCACTCATTTGGTGAAGAAAGACGGCAGCGTCCCTCAGCAGCCAGTGTGTTTCCACCCGACGCCGGAGGCTCCCTCGCTCCCCCTGCGGGCCTCCCCCTGCGGGCCTCCCCCTGCGGGCCTCCCCCTGCCGGCCTCCCCTCCCCTCCACCCCCTCTCCTCCTCACCCCCGCACCTGCCCCCTCTCCCCGCCACCCCCTCTCCCCCCGCACCTGCCCCCCTCCCCGCCACCCCCTCTCCTCCTCACCCCTGCACCTGCCCCCCTCCCTGCCACCCCCTCTCCTCCTCACCCCCGCACCTGCCCCCTCTCCCCTCCACCCCCTCTCCTCCTCACCCCCGCACCTGCCCCCTCTCCCCGCCACCCCCTCTCCCCCGCACCTGCCCCCTCTCCCCGCCACCCCCCTCTCCCCCGCACCTGCCCCCTCTCCCCGCCAGCCCCTCTCCCCCTCTCCCCCCCACCTGCCCCCTCTCCCCGCCACCCCCTCTCCCCCGCACCTGCCCCCTCTCCCCGCCACCCCCCTCTCCCCTGCATCTGCCCCCTCTCCCCGCCACCCCCTCCTCCTCACCCGCG